>NC_044552.1:134428937-135148014 GCF_007565055.1 Rhinopithecus roxellana
TTCATTTTTTTTTTTTTTTAATTTGGACAGGACAGAATATTTTTCATCCATGCTACTTAAACATTCCTTTGGATTTTTGCTGTCTTTTGCTATAACCTGAATATCAATTGTTCTTTAATATTTTATCTTTAGTGTTTGGCTAAGTTATATTGCACAGCATATAATAACATTTGTAATGCTATTCATAGAGGATAGATTCAATTTGCCCTCTCAATGGCTTTATAGTTGAATAGGCACCTGTGTTTTTTCTACTGAGCCTATGAAAAGTTTATCATCAAAATATATACTTTGTTGGTAAGCATATCCTGTTATTTGGTATTTTGCTTGACATTAAATATATGAACTAGCATAAAAGTACAAAAATATGAAAGAAACAAATAATAATCGAAATTTCACAAAATTAAAAGTTCTATTTTTCAAAAGAACCATTAAGAAAATGATCAGCAAGTCGTAGAGTGGGGAAAATTATTTCCAATCCATATACCAGATAAAGGACTCATAATCAGACTAGATAAAGAATTGTACATCAGTAACTCAAAGAAAAATCAATTAAAAATGGTCAAAATTCTGGACAGATGTATGAAAAAGAGCGACAAAATAGCTAATAAGCATGTAAAAATGTGCCCAACATTATTAGTTATCAAGGAAACATAAAATCAAAATAGGTGACTACTATACTTTCCTAAAATGGCTAAAATTTTAAAAGATTGACAAAACCACAGGTTACTACGAATATACAGCAACTGGAGCTTTTCTAATTAGTAGTGGTTGAGTAACATCATAATAAGCATGGAAAATTAATAATTTCTTATAACCATGCATATTTACTTCTTCTGTGACCTAGTGATTCCTCTTTTATGTAGGTGTGCAAGATAAATTAAAATATATGCCCACATAAAATGTTCATACAAAATTATTTACAATAGTTAAATTCATACTAGCCAAAACCCAGAATACTTAAGAACAGAAAATGGATAAACAAACAATTATAAAATAGAACACTCCTCACCAATAGTGAATGCATCTCAAAATTATTATGGTTAAAGAAACCAGACACAAAATATTAGATATCAAACGATTCTACTTACATGAAGTTCTAGAACAAGTGAAACTAAGCTATAGTGATAAAAGTCCAAATTTGCCTCAGGATGGAGAGGTGGGGATTGACTAAGAAGGGGTGCAATGGAACTTTATGGAGTGATGAAAATTTTCTATGTAATAGTATTGTGGGTTACATATGTGTAAGAACTTGTCGAAGTTGATTAAACTATAAACATAAGGTATACACATTGCACTGTAAATTTCATTATATAACGTCAATTTTTATTATATATTTCAATTTGTAATACATAACTAGAAGTATAAAACAAACTCAGAGGAAACTGTTGTTGGATTTTGGAGGTGGAGAAAGATGACTGAATAGAATCATCCACCGACTGTCCTCCCTATAGGAACACCTAATTTTACAATTATCTACAGAAAAAAAAGCACTTTCATAAGAAACAAAAATCAGTAATATTGTGTATAATAATAACATTATACAAAATAATTACAGCAAATCATTTAAGATGTGACCTGAATGCTATTAAAGGCATTCAGTTTTAAAAGGGAAACGGGGGGGGGGGGGGGGGGGGGGCGGAGCAAGATGGCAGAATAGGAACAGCTCCAGTCTCCAACTCCCAGTGCGAGCGACACAGAAGACCGGTGATTTCTGCATTTTCAACTGAGGTACTGGGGTCATCTCACTAGCGAGTGCTGGACAACCGGTGCTGGTCAGCTGCTGCAGCCTGACCAGCGAGAGCTGAAGTAGGGCGAGGCATCGCCTCACCTGGAAGCCAAGGGGGAAGGGAATCCGTTTTCCTAGCCAGGGGAACGGAGACACACAACACCTGGAAAATCGGGTAACTCCCACCCCAATACTGCGCTTTAAGCAGACAGGCACACCAGGAGAATATATCCCACACCTGGCCGGGAGGGTCCCATGCCCACGGAGCCTCCCTCACTGCTAACACAGCAGTCTGCGGCGATCTATCCGCAAGGCAGCAGCGAGGCTGGGGGAGGGGCGCCTGCCATTGCTGAGGCTTAAGTAGGTAAACAAAGCCGCTGGGAAGCTCGAACTGGGTGGAGCTCACAGCAGCTCAAGGAAGATGGCCTGTCTCTGTAGTCTCCACCTCTGGGGACAGCGCACAGCTGAAGACCAACAGGGGAAGCAGTGGGGGCCGGTGCAGACGCGAACGACTCTGTCTGACAGCTTTGGGGAGAGCAGTGGATCTCCCAACGAGGAGGTTGAGATCTGAGAACGGACAGACTGCCTGCTCAGGTGGGTCCCTGACCCCTGAGTAGCCTAGCTGGGAGACATCACCCACTAGGGGCAGTCTGACACCCCACACCTCACAGGGTGGAGTACACCCCTGAGAGGAAACTTCCAAAGGAAGAATCAGACAGGTACACTCGCTGTTCAGCAATATTCTATCTTCGGCAACCTCTGCTGCTGATACCCAGGCAAACAGGGTCTGGAGTGGACCTCAAGCAATCTCCAACAGACCAACAGACAGTCCTTCTGACTGTCAGAAGGAAAACTATCAAACAGGAAGGACATCTATACCAAAACCCCATCAGTATGTCACCATCATCAAAGACCAGAGACAGATAAAACCACAAAGATGGGGAAGAAGCAGGGCAGAAAAGCTGGAAATTCAAAAAATAAGAGCGCATCTCCCCCTGCAAAGGAGTGCAGCCCATCACCAGCAACGGATCAAAGCTGGTCAGAGGATGACTTTGACGAGATGAGAGAAGACGGCTTCAGTCCATCAAACTTCTCAGAGCTAAAGGAGGAATTATGTACCCAGCACAAAGAAACTAAAAATCTTGAAAAAGAGTGGAACAATTGACAGCTAGACTAATTAATGCAGAGAAGATCATAAACGAAATGACAGACATGAAAACCATGACACGAGAAATACGTGACAAATGCACAAGCTTCAGTAACTGACTCGATCAACTGGAAGAAAGAGTATCAGCGATTGAGGATCAAATGAATGAAATGAAGCGAGAAGAGAAACCAAAAGAAAAAAGAAGAAAAAGAAATGAACAAAGCCTGCAAGAAGTATGGGATTATGTAAAAAGACCAAATCTACGTCTGATTGGGGTGCCTGAAAGTGAGGGGGAAAATGGAACCAAGTTGGAAAACACTCTTCAGGATATCATCCAGGAGAACTTCCCTAACCTAGTAGGGCAGGCCAACATTCAAATTCAGGAAATACAGAGAATGCCACAAAGATACTCCTCGAGAAGAGCAACTCCAAGACACATAATTGCCAGATTCACCAAAGTTGAAATGCAGGAAAAAATCTTAAGGGCAGCCAGAGAGAAAGGTCGGGTTACCCACAAAGGGAAGCCCATCAGACTAACAGCAGATCTCTCAGCAGAAACTCTACAAGCCAGAAGAGAGTGGGGGCCAATATTCAACGTTCTTAAAGAAAAGAATTTTAAACCCAGAATTTCATATCCAGCCAAACTAAGTTTCATAAGTGAAGGAGAAATAAAATCCTTTACAGATGGGGGCGGAACAAGATGGCCGAATAGGAACAGCTCCAGTCTCCAACTCCCAGTGCGAGCGACACAGAGAACCGGTGATTTCTGCATTTTCAACTGAGGTACTGGGGTCATCTCACTAGGGAGTGCCGGACAATCGGTGCTGGTCAGCTGCTGCAGCCTGACCAGCGAGAGCTGAAGCAGGGCGAGGCATCGCCTCACCTGGAAGCGCAAGGGGGAAGGGGATCCGTTTTCCTAGCCAGGGGAACTGAGACACACAACACCTGGAAAATCTGGTAACTCCCACCCCAATACTGCGCTGTAAACATACAGGCACACCAGGAGAATATATCCCAATCTTGGCCGGGAGGGTCCCACGCCCACGAAGCCTCCCTCACTGCTAACACAGCAGTCTGCCGCGATCTATCCGCAAGGCAGCAGCGAGGCTCGGGGAGGGGCGCCCGCCATTGCTGAGGCTTAAGTAGGTAAACAAAGCCGCTGGGAAGCTCGAACTGGGTGGAGCTCACAGCAGCTCAAGGAAGCCTGCCTGTCTCTGTAGTCTCCACCTCTGGGGACAGCGCACAGCTGAAGACCAACAGGGGAAGTAGCGGGAGCCGGTGCAGACGCAAACGACTCTGTCTGACAGCTTTGGGGAGAGCCGTGGATCTCCCAACGCGGAGGTTGAGATCTGAGAATGGACAGACTGCCTGCTCAGGTGTGTCTCTGACCCCTGTGTAGCCTAGCTGGGAGAAATCCCCCACTAGGGGCAGTCTGACACCCCACACCTCACAGGGTGGAGTACACCCCTGAGAGGAAACTTCCAAAGGAAGAATCAGACAGGTACACTCGCTGTTCAGCAATATTCTATCTTCGGCAACCTCTGCTACTGATACCCAGGCAAACAGGGTCTGAAGTGGACCTCAAGCAATCTCCAACAGACCAACAGACAGTCCTTCTGACTGTCAGAAGGAAAACTATCAAACAGGAAGGACACCTATACCAAAACCCCATCAGTACGTCACCACCATCAAAGACCAGAGACAGATAAAACCACAAAGATGGGGAAGAAGCAGGGCAGAAAAGCTGGAAATTCAAAAAATAAGAGCGCATCTCCCCCTGCAAAGGAGCGCAGCCCATCGCCAGCAACGGATCAAAGCTGGTCAGAGAATGACTTTGATGAGAGGAGAGAAGACGGCTTCAGTCCATCAAGCTTATCAGAGCTAAAGGAGGAATTACGTACCCAGCGCAAAGAAACTAAAAATCTTGAAAAAAGAGTGGAAGAATTGACAGCTAGACTAATTAATGCAGAGAAGATCATAAACGAAATGACAGAGATGAAAACCATGACACGAGAAATACGTGACAAATGCACAAGCTTCAGTAACCGACTCGATCAACTGGAAGAAAGAGTATCAGCGATTGAAGATCAAATGAATGAAATGAAGCGAGAAGAGAAACCAAAAGAAAAAAGAAGAAAAAGAAATGAGCAAAGCCTGCAAGAAGTATGGGATTATGTAAAAAGACCAAATCTACGTCTGATTGGGGTGCCTGAAAGTGAGGGGGAAAATGGAACCAAGTTGGAAAACACTCTTCAGGATATCATCCAGGAGAACTTCCCCAACCTAGTAGGGCAGGACAACATTCAAATTCAGGAAATACAGAGAACGCCACAAAGATACTCCTCCAGAAGAGCAACTCCAAGACACATAATTGCCAGATTCACCAAAGTTGAAATGAAGGAAAAAATCTTAAGGGCAGCCAGAGAGAAAGGTCGGGTTACCCACAAAGGGAAGCCCATCAGACTAACAGCAGATCTCTCAGCAGAAACTCTACAAGCCAGAAGAGAGTGGGGGCCAATATTCAACGTTCTTAAAGAAAAGAATTTTAAACCCAGAATTTCATATCCAGCCAAACTAAGTTTCATAAGTGAAGGAGAAATAAAATCCTTTACAGATAAGCAAATGCTTAGAGATTTTGTCACCACCAGGCCTGCCTTACAAGAGACCCTGAAGGAAGCCCTAAACATGGAAAGGAACAACCAGCACCAGGCATTGCAAAAACATGCCAAAATGTAAAGACCATCGAGGCTAGGAAGAAACTGCATCGACTAATGAGGAAAATAACCAGTTAATATCATAATGGCAGGATCAAGTTCACACATAACAATATTAACCTTAAATGTTAATGGACTAAATGCTCCAATTAAAAGACACAGACTGGCAAACTGGATAAAGAGTCAAGACCCATCAGTCTGCTGTATTCAGGAGACCCATCTCACATGCAGAGACATACATAGGCTCAAAATAAAGGGATGGAGGAAGATCTACCAAGTAAATGGAGAACAAAATAAAGCAGGGGTTGCAATCCTAGTCTCTGATAAAACAGATTTTAAACCATCAAAGATCAAAAGAGACAAAGAAGGCCATTACATAATGATAAAGGGATCAATTCAACAGGAAGAGCTAACTCTCCTAAATATATATGCACCCAATACAGGAGCACCCAGATTCATAAAGCAAGTCCTTAGAGACTTACAAAGAGACTTAGACTCCCATACAATAATAATGGGAGACTTCAACACTCCGCTGTCAACATTAGACAGATCAACGAGACAGAAAGTTAACAAGGATATCCAGGAATTGAACTCATCTCTGCACCAAGCGGACCTAATAGACATCTATAGAACTCTCCACCCAAAATCAACAGAATATACATTCTTCTCAGCACCACATCGCACTTATTCCAAAATTGACCACATAATTGGAAGTAAAGCACTCCTCAGCAAATGTAAAAGAACAGAAATTATAACGAACTGTCTCTCAGACCGCAGTGCAATCAAACTAGAACTCAGGACTAAGAAACTCAATCAAAACCGCTCAACTACATGGAAACTGAACAACCTGCTCCTGAATGACTACTGGGTACATAACGAAATGAAAGCGGAAATAAAGATGTTCTTTGAAACCAATGAGAACAAAGATACAACATACCAGAATCTCTGGGACACATTTAAAGCAGTATGTAGAGGGAAATTTATAGCACTAAATGCCCACAAGAGAAAGCAGGAAAGATCTAAAATGGACACTCTAACATCACAATTAAAAGAACTAGAGAGGCAAGAGCAAACACATTCAAAAGCTAGCAGAAGGCAAGAAATAACTAAGATCAGAGCCGAACTGAAGGAGATAGCGACACAAAAAACCCTCCAAAAAATCAATGAATCCAGGAGTTGGTTTTTTGAAAAGATCAACAAAATTGACAGACCGTTAGCAAGGCTAATAAAGAAGAAAAGAGAGAGGAATCAAATGGATGCAATAAAAAATGATAAAGGGGATATCACCACTGACCCCACAGAAATACAAACTACCATCAGAGAATACTATAAACGCCTCTACGCAAATCAACTAGAAAATCTAGAGGAAATGGATAAATTCCTGGACACTTACACTCTCCCGAGGCTAAACCAGGAAGAAGTTGAATCCCTGAATAGACCAATAACAGGCTCTGAAATTGAGGCAACAATTAATAGCCTACCCACCAAAAAAAGTCCAGGACCAGATGGATTCACAGCTGAATTCTACCAGAGGTACAAGGAGGAGCTGGTACAATTCCTTCTGAAACTATTCCAATCAATAGAAAAAGAGGGAATCCTCCCTAACTCATTTTATGAGGCCAACATCATCCTGATACCAAAGCCTGGCAGAGACACATCAAAAAAAGAGAATTTTAGACCAATATCCCTGATGAACATTGATGCAAAAATTCTCAATAAAATACTGGCAAACCGGATTCAGCAGCACATCAAAAAGCTTATCCACCATGATCAAGTGGGCTTCATCCCTGGGATGCAAGGCTGGTTCAACATTCGCAAATCAATAAACGTAATCCAGCATATAAACAGAACCAAAGACAAGAACCACATGATTGTCTCAATAGATGCAGAAAAGGCTTTTGACAAAATTCAACAGCCCTTCATGCTAAAAACGCTCAATAAATTCGGTATTGATGGAACGTACCTCAAAATCATAAGAGCTATTTATGACAAACCCCCAGCTAATATCATACTGAATGGGCAAAAACTGGAAAAATTCCCTTTGAAAACTGGCACAAGACAGGGATGCCCTCTCTCACCACTCCTATTCAACATAGTCTTGGAAGTTCTGGCTAGGGCAATCAGGCAAGAGAAAGAAATCAAGGGTATCCAGTTAGGAAAAGAAGAAGTCAAATTGTCCCTGTTTGCAGATGACATGATTGTATATTTAGAAAACCCCATCGTCTCAGCCCAAAATCTCCTTAAGCTGATAAGCAACTTCAGCAAAGTCTCAGGATACAAAATTAATGTGCAAAAATCACAAGCATTCTTATACACCAGTAACAGACAAGCAGAGAGCCAAATCAGGAATGAACTTCCATTCACAATTGCTTCAAAGAGAATAAAATACCTAGGAATCCAGCTTACAAGGGATGTAAAGGACCTCTTCAAGGAGAACTACAAACCACTGCTCAGTGAAATCAAAGAGGACACAAACAAATGGAGGAACATACCATGCTCATGGATAGGAAGAATCAATATCGTGAAAATGGCCATACTCCCCAAGGTTATTTATAGATTCAATGCCATCCCCATCAAGCTACCAATGAGTTTCTTCACAGAATTGGAAAAAACTGCTTTAAAGTTCATATGGAACCAAAAAAGAGCCCGCATTGCCAAGACAATCCTAAGTCAAAAGGACAAAGCTGGAGGCGTCACGCTACCTGACTTCAAACTATACTACAAGGCTACAGTAACCAAAACAGCATGGTACTGGTACCAAAACAGAGATATAGACCAATGGAACAGAACAGAGTCCTCAGAAATAATACCGCACATCTACAGCCATCTGATCTTTGACAAACCTGAGAGAAACAAGAAATGGGGAAAGGATTCCCTATTTAATAAATGGTGCTGGGAAAATTGGCTAGCCATAAGTAGAAAGCTGAAACTGGATCCTTTCCTTACCCCTTATACGAAGATTAATTCAAGATGGATTAGAGACTTAAATGTTAGACCTAATACCATGAAAACCCTAGAAGAAAATCTAGGTAGTACCATTCAGGACATAGGCATGGGCAAGGACTTCATGTCTAAAACACCAAAAACAACGGCAGCAAAAGCAAAAATTGACAAATGGGATCTAATTAAACTAAAGAGCTTTTGCACAGCAAAAGAAACTACCATCAGAGTGAACAGGCAACCTACAGAATGGGAGAAAATTTTTGCAACCTACTCATCTGACAAAGGGCTAATATCCAGAATCTACAAAGAACTCAAACAAATATACGAGAAAAAAACAAACAACCCCATCAAAAAGTGGGGAAAGGATATAAACAGACATTTCTCAAAAGAAGATATTCATACAGCCAACGGACACATGAAAAAATGCTCATCATCACTGGCCATCAGAGAAATGCAAATCAAAACCACAATGAGATACCATCTCACACCAGTTAGAATGGAAATCATTAAGAAGTCAGGAAACAACAGGTGTTGGAGAGGATGTGGAGAAATAGGAACACTTTTACACTGTTGGTGGGATTGTAAACTAGTTCAACCATTATGGAAAACAGTATGGCAATTCCTCAAGGATCTAGAACTAGATGTACCATATGACCCAGCCATCCCACTACTGGGTATATACCCAAAGGATTATAAATTAGTCTACTACAAAGACACATGTACACGTATGTTTATTGCGGCACTATTCACAATAGCAAAGACTTGGAATCAACCCAAATGTCCATCTGTGACAGACTGGATTAAGAAAATGTGGCACATATACACGATGGAATACTATGCAGCCATAAAAAAGGATGAGTTTGCGTCCTTTGTAGGGACATGGATGCAGCTGGAAACCATCATTCTTAGCAAACTATCACAAGAACAGAAAACCAAACACCGCATGTTCTCACTCATAGGTGGGAACTGAACAATGAGATCACTTGGACTCGGGAAGGGGAACATCACACACTGGGGTCTATCATGGGGAGGGGGGAGGGGGGAGGAGGGAGGGATTGCATTGGGGAGTTATACATGATATAAATGATGAATTGATGGGTGCTGACGAGTTGATGGGTGCAGCACACCAACATGGCATAAGTATACATATGTAACAAACCTGCACGTTATGCACATGTACCCTAGAACTTAAAGTATAATAAAAAAAAAAATAAAAAATAAAAATAAAAAATAAAAAAAAAAGAAAATAGAAAACCTAGGTCAGGTTTTCTTATTTAAAATTTATCTCTGCTTGAAATAACGTATTTAGAAATTGCTCTTAAATATAGCTTGTATTCATTTGAACAATAATGAATGTATTTAGTACTACGTAGCAAAAATTGCACAGTAAAAAGGAAAATATATAAAGTCTAGCTGTCTCAGTTCCTTGAAGGTAAAAAGGTTGACAGGAAAAAAAATTCCTTCCTGATACAGTCTTATGATACAATATATGCTCTGTGAAAATGTGAAAAAAAGATGAAAAATATAAAAATTTAAAAAATGTGAAAACAGTATTTGAAGAAAATGGTTTCAAAGACAGATGATGGGCCAGGAGCGGTGACTCACACCATGCAATCCCAGCACT
Organism: Rhinopithecus roxellana; assembly: GCF_007565055.1. Taxonomy (NCBI): domain Eukaryota; kingdom Metazoa; phylum Chordata; class Mammalia; order Primates; family Cercopithecidae; genus Rhinopithecus; species Rhinopithecus roxellana. The sequence goes on from NC_044552.1 coordinate 134,439,092, forward strand.
TTGGGAGGCTGAGACGAGTGAATCACAAGGTCAGGAGTTCGAGACCAGCCTGGCCAACATGGTGAAACTCTGTCTCTACCAAAAATACAAAAATTCACTGGGCTTGGTGGCATGTGCCTGTAATCCCAGCTACTCAGGAGGCTGAGGCAGGAGAATCGCTTGAACCCAGGAGGCAGAGGTTGCAGTAAGCCAAGATCATGCCACTGCACTCCAGTGTGGTGACAGAGGGAGAATCCGTCTGAAAAAAAAAAAAAAAAGACAGATGATGAAGCTGTCTTCTGCCAATCGTAATGCTAGAATAAATGTTGAATGTGTAATGTGTAAATTCTTGTTGGTGCCTGTGCAATTAATCAGGATATTTATTCTAAATCCATTTTTTGTTTCTATACATCCTTTGTATATTTTCACTTATACTCATTTTCATATTCAAGAAATAACAAGAACAATGTTTAAAATATCACAAGTAAAGGAAATCATTAGATTGGTGCAAAAAAAAAAAAAAAAAAAAAATAAAGTTCATATGGAACCAAAAAAGAGCCCGCATTGCCAAGACAATCCTAAGTCAAAAGGACAAAGCTGGAGGCGTCACGCTACCTGACTTCAAACTATACTACAAGGCTACAGTCACCAAAACAGCATGGTACTGGTACCAAAACAGAGATATAGATCAATGGAACAGAACAGAGTCCTCAGAAATAATACCACACATCTACAGCCATCTGATCTTTGACAAACCTGAGAGAAACAAGAAATGGGGAAAGGATTCCCTATTTAATAAATGGTGCTGGGAAAATTGGCTAGCCATAAGTAGAAAGCTGAAACTGGATCCTTTCCTTACCCCTTATACGAAGATTAATTCAAGATGGATTAGAGACTTAAATGCTAGACCTAATACCATGAAAACCCTAGAAGAAAATCTAGGTAGTACCATTCAGGACATAGGCATGGGCAAGGACTTCATGTCTAAAACACCAAAAACAACGGCAGCAAAAGCAAAAATTGACAAATGGGATCTAATTAAACTAAAGAGCTTTTGCACAGCAAAAGAAACTACCATCAGAGTGAACAGGCAACCTACAGAATGGGAGAAAATTTTTGCAACCTACTCATCTGACAAAGAGCTAATATCCAGAATCTACAAAGAACTCAAACAAATACACGAGAAAAAAACAAACAACCCCATCAAAAAGTGGGGAAAGGATATGAACAGACATTTCTCAAAAGAAGATATTCATACAGCCAACAGACACATGAAAAAATGCTCATCATCACTCGCCATCAGAGAAATGCAAATCAAAACCACAATGAGATACCATCTCACACCAGTTAGAATGGCAATCATTAAGAAGTCAGGAAACAACAGGTGTTGGAGAGGATGTGGAGAAATAGGAACACTTTTACACTGTTGGTGGGATTGTAAACTAGTTCAACCATTATGGAAAACAGTATGGCAATTCCTCAAGGATCTAGAACTAGATGTACCATATGACCCAGCCATCCCACTACTGGGTATATACCCAAAGGATTATAAATTATTCTACTACAAAGACACATGTACACGTATGTTTATTGCGGCACTATTCACAATAGCAAAGACTTGGAATCAACCCAAATGTCCATCTGTGACAGACTGGATTAAGAAAATGTGGCACATATACACGATGGAATACTATGCAGCCATAAAAAAGGATGAGTTTGCGTCCTTTGTAGGGACATGGATGCAGCTGGAAACCATCATTCTTAGCAAACTATCACAAGAACAGAAAACCAAACACCGCATGTTCTCACTCATAGGTGGGAACTGAACAATGAGATCACTTGGACTCGGGAAGGGGAACATCACGCACTGGGGCCTATCATGGGGAGGGGGGAGGGGGGAGGAGGGAGGGCTTGCATTGGGGAGTTATACAAGATACAAATGATGAATTGATGGGTGCTGACGTGTTGATGGGTGCAGCACACCAACATGGCATAAGTATACATATGTAACAAACCTGCACGTTATGCACATGTACCCTAGAAGTTAAAGTATAATAATAATAAAAAAAAAAAAATCCTTTACAGATAAGCAAATGCTTAGAAATTTTGTCACCACCAGGCCTGCCTTACAAGAGACCCTGAAGGAAGCCCTAAACATGGAAAGGAACAACCGGTACCAGCCATTGCAAAAACATGCCAAAATGTAAAGACGATCGAGGCTAGGAAGAAACGGCATCAACTAACGAGCAAAATAACCAGTTAATATCATAATGACAGGATCAAGTTCACACATAACAATATTAACCTTAAATGTAAATGGACTAAATGCTCCAATTAAAAGAAACAGACTGGCAAACTGGATAAAGAGTCAAGACCCATCAGTCTGCTGTATTCAGGAGACCCATCTCACATGCAGAGACATACATAGGCTCAAAATAAAGGGATGGAGGAAGATCTACCAAGCAAATGGAGAACAAAATAAAGCAGGGGTTGCAATCCTAGTCTCTGATAAAACAGACTTTAAACCATCAAAGATCAAAAGAGACAAAGAAGGCCATTACATAATGGTAAAGGGATCAATTCAACAGGAAGAGCTAACTATCCTAAATATATATGCACCCAATACAGGAGCACCCAGATTCATAAAGCAAATCCTTAGAGACTTACAAAGAGACTTAAGACTCCCATACAATAATAATGGGAGACTTCAACACTCCACTGTCAATATTAGACAGATCAATGAGACAGAAAGTTAACAAGGATATCCAGGAATTGAACTCATCTCTGCACCAAGCGGACCTAATAGACATCTATAGAACTCTCCACCCCAAATCAACAGAATATACATTCTTCTCAGCACCACATCGCACTTATTCCAAAATTGACCACATAATTGGAAGTAAAGCACTCCTCAGCAAATGTAAAAGAACAGAAATTATAACAAACTGTCTCTCAGACCACAGTGCAATCAAACTAGAACTCAGGACTAAGAAACTCAATCAAAACCGCTCAACTACATGGAAACTGAACAACCTGCTCCTGAATGACTACTGGGTACATAACGAAATGAAAGCAGAAATAAAGATGTTCTTTGAAACCAATGAGAACAAAGATACAACATACCAGTATCTCTGGGACACATTTAAAGCCGTGTGTAGAGGGAAATTTATAGCACTAAATGCCCACAAGAGAAAGCAGGAAAGGTCTAAAATTGACACTCTAACATCACAATTAAAAGAACTAGAGAGGCAAGAGCAAACACATTCAAAAGCTAACAGAAGGCAAGAAATAACTAAGATCAGAGCAGAACTGAAGGAGATAGAGACACAAAAAACCCTCCAAAAAGTCAATGAATCCAGGAGTTGGTTTTTTGAAAAGATCAACAAAATTGACAGACCGCTAGCAAGACTAATAAAGAAGAAAAGAGAGAGGTATCAAATAGACGCAATAAAAAATGATAAAGGGTATATCACCACCGACCCCACAGAAATACAAACAACCATCAGAGAATACTATAAATGCCTTTATGCAAATCAACTAGAAAATCTAGAAGAAATGGATAATTTCCTGGACACTTACACTCTCCCAAGACTAAACCAGGAAGAAGTGGAATCCCTGAATAGAACAATAGCAGGCTATGAAATTGAGGCAACAATTAATAGCCTACCCACCAAAAAAAGTCCAGGACCAGATGGATTCACAGCTGAATTCTACCAGAGGTACAAGGAGGAGCTGGTACCATTTCTTCTGAAACTATTCCAATCAATAGAAAAAGAGGGAATCCTCCCTAACTCATTTTATGAGGCCAACATCATCCTGATACCAAAGCCTGGCAGAGACACAACAAAAAAAGAGAATTTTAGACCAATATCCCTGATGAACATCGATGCAAAAATTCTCAATAAAATACTGGCAAACTGGATTCAGCAGCACATCAAAAAGCTTATCCACCATGATCAAGTGGGCTTCATCCCTGGGATGCAAGGCTGGTTCAACATTCGCAAATCAATAAACGTAATCCAGCATATAAACAGAACCAAAGACAAGAACCACATGATTGTCTCAATAGATGCAGAAAAGGCTTTTGACAAAATTCAACAGCCCTTCATGCTAAAAACGCTCAATAAATTCGGTATTGATGGAACGTACCTCAAAATCATAAGAGCTATTTATGACAAACCCCCAGCTAATATCATACTGAATGGGCAAAAACTGGAAAAATTCCCTTTGAAAACTGGCACAAGACAGGGATGCCCTCTCTCACCACTCCTATTCAACATAGTCTTGGAAGTTCTGGCTAGGGCAATCAGGCAAGAGAAAGAAATCAAGGGTATCCAGTTAGGAAAAGAAGAAGTCAAATTGTCCCTGTTTGCAGATGACATGATTGTATATTTAGAAAACCCCATTGTCTCAGCCCAAAATCTTCTTAAGCTGATAAGCAACTTCAGCAAAGTCTCAGGATACAAAATTAATGTGCAAAAATCACAAGCATTCTTATACACCAGTAACAGACAAGCAGAGAGCCAAATCAGGAATGAACTTCCATTCACAATTGTTTCAAAGAGAATAAAATACCTAGGAATCCAGCTTACAAGGGCTGTAAAGGACCTCTTCAAGGAGAACTACAAACCACTGCTCAGTGAAATAAAAGAGGACACAAACAAATGGAAGAACTTACCATGCTCATGGATAGGAAGAATCAATATCGTGAAAATGGCCATACTGCCCAAGGTTATTTATAGATTCAATGCCATCCCCATCAAGCTACCAATGAGTTTCTTCACAGAATTGGAAAAAACTGCTTTAAAGTTCATATGGAACCAAAAAAGAGCCCGCATTGCCAAGACAATCCTAAGTGAAAAGGACAAAGCTGGAGGCGTCACGCTACCTGACTTCAAACTATACTACAAGGCTACAGTAACCAAAACAGCATGGTACTGGTACCAAAACAGAGCTATAGACCAATGGAACAGAACAGAGTCCTCAGAAATAATACCACACATCTACAACCATCTGATCTTTGACAAACCTGAGAGAAACAAGAAATGGGGAAAGGATTCCCTATTTAATAAATGGTACTGGGACAACTGGCTAGCCATAAGTAGAAAGCTGAAACTGGATCCTTTCCTTACCCCTTATACAAAGATTAATTCAAGATGGATTAGAGACTTAAATGTTAGACCTAATACCATAAAAACCCTAGAAGAAAATCTAGATAGTACCATTCAGGACATAGGCATGGGCAAGGACTTCATGTCTAAAACACCAAAAGCAACGGCAGCAAAAGCCAAAATTGGCAAATGGGATCTAATTAAACTAAAGGGCTTTTGCACAGCAAAAGAAACTACCATCAGAGTGAACAGGCAACCTACAGAATGGGAGAAAATTTTTGCAACCTACTCATCTGACAAAGGGCTAATATCCAGAATCTACAAAGAACTCAAACAAATATACAAGAAAAAAGCAAACAACCCCATCAAAAAGTGGGCAAAGGATATGAACAGACATTTCTCAAAAGAAGACATTCATACAGCCAACAGACACATGAAAAAATGCTCATCATCACTGGCCACCAGAGAAATGCAAATCAAAACCACAATGAGATACCATCTCACACCAGTTAGAATGGCAATCATTAAGAAGTCAGGAAACAACAGTTGTTGGAGAGGATGTGGAGAAATAGGAACACTTTTACACTGTTGGTGGGATTGTAAACTAGTTCAACCATTATGGAAAACAGTATGGCAATTCCTCAAGGATCTAGAACTAGATGTACCATATGACCCAGCCATCCCACTACTGGGTATATACCCAAAGGATTATAAATTATTCTACTACAAAGACACATGCACACGTATGTTTATTGCAGCACTATTCACAATAGCAAAGACTTGGAATCAACCCAAATGTCCATCTGTGACAGACTGGATTAAGAACATGTGGCACATATACACCATGGAATACTATGCAGCCATAAAAAAGGATGAGTTTGCGTCCTTTGTAGGGACATGGATGCAGCTGGAAACCATCATTCTTAGCAAACTATCACAAGAAGAGAAAACCAAACACTGCATGTTCTCACTTATAGGTGGGAACTGAACAATGAGATCACTTGGACTCGGGAAGGGGAACATCACACACTGGGGCCTATCATGGCGAGGCGGGAGGAGGGAGGGATTGCACTGGGGAGTTATACATGTTATAAATGATGAATTGATGGGTGCTGATGAGTTGATGGGTGCAGCACACCAACATGGCATAAGTATACATATGTAACAAATCTGCACGTTATGCACATGTACCCTAGAACTTAAAGTATAATAATAAAAAAAAAAAAAAAAAAAAGAAATGGTACAGCCACTTTGGAAAAAACTTGGGAAGTTTCTTAAAGGGGTAAACATATGTTTGTTTGCATGTGATTCAGCCATTCCATCCCTAGGTATTTACTCAAAAGAAATGAAAGCACATGTCCACAGAAGGACTTGTACACAAATGTTCATAGCAACTATATTTGTAGTTGCCTGTAATCCCAACGCTTTGGGAGACCAAGGCAGGAGGATTGCTTGAGGCCAGGAGTTGGAGACCAGCCTGAGCAACATGGTGAAACCCTGTCTCTACTAAAAATAAATAGCAATCTCAGCTACTAGGGAGGTTGAAGAAGGACAATCATGTGAGCTTGGGAGGTGGAGGCTGCAGTGAGCTATGATCGCACCACTGCACTCCAACCTGGATGACACTACAAGATCCTGTCTCAAAAAAAAAAAAAAAAAAAAAAAATCCAACCATTTGGAACCAAATACCCATTAACAGGCAAATGGACTGAGAGTGGTCACACCCGTAACCTGAGCACATTGAGAAGCCAAGGTGGGAGGATTACTCGAGGCCAGGAGTTGGAGACCGGCCTGGCAACATAGTGAGACCACCATCTCTACAAAAAAAATTAAAAATTTAGCCAGGCATGGTGGTATGTGCCTATACCAGGAGTTTCCAATCTTTTGGCTTCCGTAGGTCACACTGGAAGAATTGTCTTGGGCCACACATAAAATACAATAGCTGATGAGCTCGAAAAAACAAAATTGGAAAGAAAATATCATAATGTTTTAAGAACGTTTACAAATTTGTGTTGGGCTGCATTCAAAGCTGTCCTGGACCTTATGCGGCCTGTGGGCTAAGATTTGGACAAACTTGCTTCTACCTACTAGAGAGGTTGAAGAGTGAGGATTCCTGGAGCCCAGGAGTTTGAAGCTGCAGAGCTCTGATTCGACCACTACAAGCAGAGTGAGACCCTATCTCTAAAAACAAAATTAAAAGTAAATTTAAGATAAAAATTAAAACCAGGCTGGGCACCGTGGCTCACGCCTGTAATGCCAGCACTTTGGGAGGCCAAGGTGGGTGGATCACTTGAGGTCGGGAGTTCAAGACCAGCCTGACCAACATGGAGAAACCCCGTCTCTACTAAAAATACAAAAGTTAGCCGAGTAGGGTGGCGTATGCCTATAATCCCAGCTACTCAAGAGGCTGACGCAGGAGAATCACTTGAACTGGGAGGCAGAGGTTGCGGTGAGCTGAGATCATGCCATTGTACTCCAGCCTGGGAAACAAGAACAAAACTCCGTCTCAAAAAAAAAAAAAAAAATTAAAACCAAGTAAATGGATAAACAATTCATGTTATATCCATACAGTACAATACTGCTCAGAATACAAATAAATTACTGATACAAGCAATGATACATGGATTAATCTCGAAATAATTACGATCAGTGAAAGAAATCAAAAAGATTTTTAAAAAAATATCTATAATCCCATTTATATAAAATTTCAAATTATGCAAACAAATCCTTAGTGAGAAAAGGCAGGTCAATGGCAGCCTGGAAGATGGGGGTGTAGAGGACCGGTAAGGGCAAAGAAGGGCAGGAGGGAGAGATAAAAGGAATACAAGGAAACTTTTGGGAATGATACCCATGTTCATTATTTTGATTCTGGTAGTTTCATTTGTGTATTTATATGTAAAAACATGTATAATCTATTATGTCTCAATTGTACCTCCAAGAAGCTGTTAAAATTAAAAAGAAAAAAAGCTTTTGGTCCAAAAAAATAAATAAATAAAAATAAAAATAAAAATAAATTAAAAGGGAAACAGACCATAAAATTTGTAAAATCTGCAGCCTGACACTGGAACCTCAGCCTGTTTCAGAAGATGTATGGAAATGCCTGGATGCCCAGGCAGACATTTGCTGCAGGGGCAGGGCCCTCATGGAGAACCTCTGCTAGGACAGTGCAGAAGGGAGATGTGGGGTCAGAGTCCCCACACAGAATCTCTACTGGGGCACTACCTAGTATGAGCTGTGAGAAGAGGACCACCATACTCCTGACCCCAGAATGGTAGATACACTGACAGCTTGCCACGTATGCCTGGAATAACTTCAGGCACTCAACACCAGCTTGTGAAGACAGACAGGATGGGGGCTATACCCTGCAAAGCCACAAAGGCAGAACTGCCTAAGGTCATGGAAGTCCACCTCTTATATCAGTGTGACTTGGATATGATACATGGAGTCAAAGGAGATCATTTTTGAAGTTTCAAGATTTGACTGCACCACTGGATTTTGGATTTGCATGAGGCCTGTAATGCAAGTCCTTTGTTTTGGCTGATTTCTCCGTTGATTATAATTACCCAATGCCTGTACACCCATTGTATCTAGGAAGCAACTAACTTGCTTTTGATTTTGAAGGCTCATAGGCGGAAGGGACTTGCCTTGTCTCAGATGAAACTCTGGACTGCAGACTTTTGAGTAAATGCTGAACTGAGTAAAGATTTTGGGGGACTGTTAGGAAGGCATGATTGGTTTAAAAATGTGAGAACATGAGATTTAGGAAGGGCCAGGGGTGGAATGATATGGTTTGGCTGTGTCCCCACCCAAATTTCATCTTGAATTTCTATGTGTTGTGGGAGGGACCCAGTGGGAGGTGATTGAATCATGGGCGTGGGTCTTTCCCATGCTGTTCTCACTGATAGTGAATGAGTCTCGTGAAATCTGGTGGTTTCATAAGAGGGAGTTTTCCTGCATAAGCTTTTTTCCTACTGACAACCATGTAAGATGTGACTTACTCCTTCTGCCTTCTGCCATGATTGTGAGACCTCCCCAACCAATGTGAAACTATAAGTCCATTAAACCTCTTTCTTCCGTAGATTTCCCAGTCTCAGGTATGTCTTTATCAGCTGTGTGAAAGCAGACCAGTGCAACCATCTACATGCAAAAATTAATAAATCTAAGTACAGGTCTTTTATCTTTCACAATAATTAACTCAAAATGGATTAATTACCTAAATATAAAGAGCAAAACTGTAAATCTCCTAGAATATAATATAGAAGAAAAACAAAAATCTAGTTGACCTTTGGTATAAAACTTTTTTCCACACAGAAATCACCATATGAGTGTTTATTACAGCTTTATTCATAACTGCCAAAACTTGGAAGTAATCAAGATGTCCCTCAGTAGTTGAATAGATTTCTAAAAACCTGTGGTACATCCAGACAATAGAGGATTATTCAGTATTAAAAATATATGAGCAGCTAGGTGCGGTGGCTCACGCCTGTATTCCAAGCACTTTGGGAGGCCAAGGCTGACAGATCACCTGAGGTCAGGAGTTCAGCCTGGCCAACATGATGAATCCCCATCTCTACTAAAAGTGCAAAATTAGCCTGGCATTGTGGCAGGCACCTGTAATCCCAGCTACTCAGGAGGCTGAGGCAGGAGAATCACTTGAACCCAGTAGTTAGAGGTTGCAGTGAGCTGAGATTGTGCCATTGCACTCCAGCCTGAGGAACAAGAACGAGACTTCATCTCAAAAAAAAAAAAAAAAAAAAAAGATACGAGCATTCAAGCCATGAAAAATGATGGAAATTTGAATAAATATTACTAAGTGAAAGAAGCTGATCTGAAAAGATTACATACTGCATAATTCCAACTATAAGACATTCTAGAAAAGGCAAAACTATAGAGATAATTTAAAAAGCAATGATTTCCAGCAGTTAGAGGGAAGGGGAAGATAAGTGAGTGGAGCACAGGATTTGGGTGCAGTGAAAGTATTCTGTATGATATTGTAGTGATATATACATGTCATTATACATTTGTCAAAACACATAGAATGAAACTTAATATGAACTATGGACTTCAGATGATTAAGATTTGTCAGTGTTGGTTCATCAGTTGTAACAAATGTTCCACTGTGATGTGAGATGTTGGTAGTAAGGGAAGCTTGCATATACAGGTACAGAGGGTATATAGAAAATCTGTACCTTCTAATCAATTATTCTGTGACCATACACCTGCTTTGAAAGTAAAGTATATCTTTAAAAATAAGTTTTAAATTGCCTAACTCTTCACGGTAAAGAGAACAGGAAAGAAAAAAGCAGCAACACCACTCTGAAAACTGAAAAATAGAGAGACAGTGGCTATTGATGTAGCTGACTAGAGAAAGGGGATTTTATTCAAGTAGCAGCAAGAACAGAAATAGAATTTGGCAAACTCACAATACGATTAAAACAATTTACTTTTCACAGAAGGTTTGGAAGATAAATTTGAGAACAACTACTTATGGGCAAAACTAAAACAAAAGAGGTAAGATAAAATACAAAATAATACTAATGAGGTAGGATATTTTAAAAGACAACTTCAAAGAAGAAAGAGAGGAAAAGGAACTGACTCAATTTGTGAATAAAATTTAAAGACTAATATCCTAAACATTTTCTTTTTATATTTTTTATCTTATGGGTACATAATAGCTGTATAGAGTTATGGGATACTATGAGATGTTTTGATACAAGCATGCGATGTGAAATAGGCACATCATGAGAAAGTGATATCCATCCCCCTCAAGCATTTATGTGTTGAGTTTCAAGCAATTCAATTACACTCTTTAAGTTATGTTAACATGTACAGTTGTTATTGACTACACTCACCTTTTTGTGCTATCAAATAGTAGAAGTTATTCATTCATCTGACTATTTTTAACCTATTAATAGTCTCACCTTTCTCCCAGTCCCCATTACTCTTCCCAGCCTCTGATAACCATCCTTCTACTCTCTATATCCATGAGTTCAACTATTTTGATTTTTATATCCCATAAATAATTCACGTGATAGAATTCTGAATTCCTTGTCTGTGTTATCTTGAATTTATTTGTGTTTCTTCAACCAGCTATTTTGAATTATCTGTCTGAAAAGTCACATATCTCTGTTTTTCCAGGGTTAGTCCCTGGTGCCTTATTGAGTTCATTTGGTAAGGTCATGTTTTCCTGGATGGTGTTGATGTTTGTAGATGTTCTTTGGTATCTGTGCATTGAAGAGTTAGGTATCTATTATAGTCTTTCCTGTCTGGGTTTGTTTGTACCTGTCCTTTTTGGAAAGACTTTTCAGATATTTGCAAAGACTTGGTATTGAGATCTAAGCTATTTCTCTTTAAGGGACACCCCAAGCCCAGTAATGCTGCAATTTTTGCAGATTCATAGAGGTATTGCCTTGAGGGTCTTGGACATGATCTGAGAGAATTCTCTAGATTACCAGGCAGAAACTTTTGTTCTCTTCCTTTACTTCTTCAGAATATAGAGAGTCTCTCTCTTTCTCTCTCTCTCTCTCTCTCTCTCTCTCTCTCTCTCTCTCTCTCTCTCTCTCTCTCTCTCTCTGTGTGTGTGTGTGTGTGTGTCTGTGTGTGTGTGTGTCTTTGTTCTAAGCCTCTTAAAGGTTGGGGTGGAGAGACACAAGCACCCCTATAGCCACCACCACCACTATGACGTGCTTGGTCAGACCTAAAGTCAGCACAACACTAAGTTCCCACCAAGGCCTGCCGTAACAACTCCCTGGCTACTACTTATTTTTGCTCAAGGCCCTGGGGCTTTACAATCAACCAGTCTCAAAGCCAGTCAGGTCTGTGTCCTGCTCTTCAAGGTGGTGAGGTCCCCTAGGCCCCAGGTTGGTCCTGAGGTGCCATCCAGGAGTCAAGGATTAGAATCAAAAGCCAAAGAACTCTAACTGGTATTCTATTGTCCTGTAGCTGAGTTGGCATTGAAACCACAAGCTGCAGTCCTTCCCACACTTCCTTCCCCTTTCCAAAGGCAGAGGAGCTACTGGAGTCATTTTGGGTGAAAAAACTAACACATGGTCCATTACGTTACTGCCTATTGAACTGATGAAGACTTCATCCAAATAATCCAGCTACAATGGGTTTTTATTAATGAAGACTCACATCCTATATCTGCTTTTTAATTTTAGATCTCATAGAAATTACTAAACCCATAAAGTAATTTCAAAATTCCAGACAGCCACTGCCCTGAATTTAAACCAGCACTTTACTTGTCAGGTACCATGCAGGTCATTGGAAATGAAAGAATACATCAGGAAAAAAAATACATATATACCTTAAAATATACAGTATTAAAATATACAGTAGTCCACTCTTATATGTAGTGGATATGTTCCAAGACTCCCAGTGGATGTCTGAAACCACAGATAGTACTGAGTCCTATATACGCTATGATTTTGCCTATATATGCTACATTTTTGCCTATATATACACATACATATAAATAATTTTCATTATAAATTAGACATAGTAAGATATTAAAAATAATAACATGATAATTATGACAATATGCTGTTCATAATTTCATATAGACGGTTTGTTCTTACCTTAGATCTTAGAAACCTCAGCATATGTAGTTTTCTTTTCTCTCCTTATTAAGTCAGGAACTTTCATCATTTTACTTAAAGGAAGAACTGTATGACTTCTCTTTGGCATATCCAAATTGCCAGAATCACTACTCTTACACTTAGGACAATTATTAAGTAAAAAAGAGTTACTTGAACGCAGGCACTTCAATCCTAAGACAGTCAATCTCATAACTAAGATGGCTACAGAGTAACTAGCAGGTGGGCAGGATATACAGAATAGCTCCTCCAGAAAAGGGGATAATTCACATCATAGTGAGATGAAGTAGGACAGCTAGAGATTTCATCACACTACTCAAAACAGCACACAATTTAAAAATTATTGTTTATTTCTGGAATTTCCCACTTTAACATTTTTGGTCAGAGAGTAACCGGAACTGCAGAAAACAAAACCACAGATGGACGACTACTGTGGAAACAACTGAACTTATCACTTACAGGAGCAATTTTAAATATTTATCACTAATTTCTACATCCATATATTAATCTTACAAAGTAATTTATTTTTTAACCTAAAAATAATTAAACAACATATTTTAATAAAAATTCCTGGGTTAAATATAAGATCAGTGAAAATAATAAATTTAATACAACATTTTATTGCAGATACAGGCTTTAAATGTTCCAATGACAGAAAACAGGGGTGTCCAACAACTACTTTAGTTTTTAGTTAGATATTTTACAATAATCATGGATGATCTGGACAACCTGAGCAAGAGGGAAAGCAAGATGTTGAAAGGTATGGAAATATTCTCTTTTAAAAAGTTGAAGAAATGGTTTGTGTTTGGCTTTAAGAGGAAGTAAGTCTAGGGGGACTCCTGAGTGATGTATTGAAACGGCTCACAGGTTCCCATGAAAATGAACGAAGAGACAGGATGTACATTATCTGGGAAGCTGAACTTGGTCAAATGGTGACAGAAGCAGAATTTGCAAAGAATTTTACAATTCTGCAAAATTTTTCCACATAGTAGGCAAGAAAAGTCAAAAGCAGTTGTTCTCAGCCAAGGTTGATTTTGTGTCCCATGGAACACCGGTAAGTCTGGAGACATGTTCTCACAATTCTGGATGGGAGAAGACAGCATTACTGGCACCTAGCATGTAGATGCTCCAGATGCTAGTAAATATCCAACAATGTATACAGTCAACAGCCCAAAACAATTATCCAGCCCCAAAAGACCACAGCACGACGATTGAAAAATTTCTTGTAAATTATGGCAATGTACTGAAGGAGACCAGCTGCCCAACAGGTTCTGAGGTTTTTTCAGTCTCATTAATCTAGCAGAAACTCAGCAACTCCTTCAGTATCATTACAGGATTCTTTCCTGTGTCCTTGTATTCAAGAAATGTGCACTCTACTCCCTTAAGTAAGAGATAATTGTATGAAAAAGATAAATAACAGCAGAAAATAAAAAAGAATAGAACTTTAAAATAGATAGGCACCCTAAGACTTCAAAGAAAAAGATGGAATGTAAACATAAGGATTAAGTGTACTCATTCTGGATACTCTGTGAATTCCAACCCCAACTTTAACGGTTTCTAGTTTTGAAGCTAAGGGTCAAATCCTTGCCTTCCAGAAACTTCCACACCCTCATCTGTAAAATGGAAACCTAATTTTTAGGTTAGATATGAGAATTCAGTAAAGTATCACTTTGAAAATGCTTGTAAAAATGCCTGGCACATCAGGTCAGAGGTAAATATTACTATGATGATACCAATATCATATGATATGGATAGCGAGGCATCCAGACATTTTTATGGAGAAGATGAGATTTGATCTGGAATTGCAGAAGAAGATTTTAGATAGGTAAAAAAGAAAAATGGCATTTTATGTAAAGAGAGCATCATGCTAGTGCTGAATGAAATGAACAGCCTTCTCCTCCCCTGTCTCTTTAGTGCCTTCCTGGCAGCTTTTCCTTCTTTAGGTTCTCCCCAGAACTTCCTCAGTAGTCATTTCCTATCTGAGCCAAGATGCTACGTAAGGTGGCTTCATTAAGTAGGATAGGACTAAAACAAGACAAAAACTCTCTTTCTGTACTCTCAATTTTTTTTTTCTGCATTTCACAAATAAATTTACTTATTTAAAAAAACTGTTTTTCATGTTTTTGATCGATTTTTTTTTTTTTTTTTTTTTTTTTTGAGATGGAGTCTCGCTTTGTCGCCCAGGCTGGAGTGTGGTGGCCAGATCTCGGCTCACTGCAAGCTCCGTCTCCCAGGTTCACGCCATTCTCCTACCTCAGCCTCCCGAGTAGCTGGGACTACAGGCGCCGCCACCTCGCCAGGCTAGTTTTTTTTTTGTATTTTTTAGTAGAGACGGGGTTTCACCGTGTTAGCCAGGATGGTCTCGATCTCCTGACCTCGTGATCCGCCCGCCTCGGCCTCCCAAAGTGCTGGGATTACAGGATTGAGCCACCGCGCCCGGCGATCGATTTTTTAAATTAGCTTACATGTCAATTATTCATTTCACAAGCATTAAAGAAGAAGGACTAAGTTATATAAAAGGCATTCTGATTTTCATATGCATTAGAAGTTTGTACCAGAAACAAAAAAATTGGTTCGTTGTTTCCAATGTTATGGCAAGCTGCGTGATGTCCTTGGTATGAGTTTCAGTCTATTTTGGAAGAGTAATAAGTCATATGTTAAACTGAAATACAAAATAAAGCTGTCTGTGTCTCATTCAAACATCACATAAACATCATAATACATTTTCATCTGGAAAAAAGAAAAAATTTCTGTACATATCCTAAATTGAGACAACATCATAAATAACAAAATGAAATGCCAGTGCATTCACCTCTATACAGGCAATTTTTAAAATGATCTAGTTGCAATAACATATATTGTTTTCCTAGAAAATAGATAAGACTGGAGAACATAAGCAATTTCCTCCAAGGTCATTCAGCGTAGTATTTTTAAGGGTAGAATCAGAAATGCAATCTGAGCTTACAACAAGATTTTCAAACTTGTTGGTTCTAGAAAGCATAAAGATTGCTTTTGGGGTCAGAGACTATAGCCCCTGTTGTAAAATGATAACATAGATAAATCAATGCCTGTCACAGGCCATACTCTATTTTATGGAACGAATGCTTCCAAAAATCCACAATCTCTAGAGCATATTGCTTTGTTTCTTCTGTATAGTTTCTGTCTACTTATTATCTACATGAGTGAAAATTGTAAAATCTCTCAAATGCCATTAATACCTGACAACTTTAAACATTCTCAAAAATATATTTGACAAAAAGTTTGTAATCTAAACAACAACATCACTGGATTGAACATAAAGTAAATAAATATGGTACAAATGGAGGGTTTTAGGAGATAAATAACTTGGATTTAAGAAAGCCTAGGAAGGAGAGCATTATACTATGCATGTATGTATGTAGGCATCTTTTATGTTTTAATTTTGTGGGAAACTGCCAACATTTCCTCTTTTAGCTCTACAGAATAGTTGAATCACTAGAGTCTTTCTACTTTAAATGGTCTCAGGTTATTTTGAGAAAACACTTTAAATTCATTTTACTGCTCTGCCAACATAGCTAGAGTTGAGAAATAGAGTAGAAAATGCATATAAATTAGGTTATTTTGCAAATTGGTAACATCTTCAATATTATCTTCCCCTTCTTAATGGATTTAAATTAGAGACACTAATGACTATATTAGCATATTTTGTGCTCAGTGGGAGACGCCAATGGAAGGGTTCTTTGGGTACATTTGGAGAGAGATAAACAGTTGAGTATCATTAACACCAAACTCAAAATAATGTTGCACTAAAAATATAAAGTTTTAAAGAATTATCAAATGCATCTCAGAGCATTCAAAATAAATTTATAGGGTAGTTTTAAACCATACTGAGAGGAAGAACTTACTAAAAAGTACAGTTTTCTTTATTCAAACTTAAAGCTTAAAATAATTCTAATCCTTTGTGAATCATGCTCAGATGAGCTCTGCTGTGTCCTTTGTTATAAAAATATAATCCTAGACATATTTATTCAACAAGACTATGGCACCAGGTCTTTAAAATTTTTATAGTTGAAATAATTTGCTTATATTTATTCCTTTGCTTTATTTTACATAGTCATTTTTTATTTAAATTAAAATATGAACTGGTGGAGTGAAGGCATATTAGACTACTCAAACAGATTTATCCTAAATTGGAAGTTCACGGCATGCACAACTAAGAGAATTTTGCACAACACCAATGCAGCAAACACAGCTTAAGGGCATGGGAGCTGGGAATAGAAAAACTAGAAACCAAAGCTTTTCTTTGTTTCTCAGTGACCATGTCATCTGAATCTCTGTTTCTTTTGAAGGCCTATTGCTCATTCCTTCCTTCCTTCTCTCCTTGTTGCTTCCTTTCTTTCTTTCTCCTGCAGACTAGTTTCCTCTGCCTGAACACTATGAACACTATAGTCCGTAGGTATTCAGGAATATAACCAGAATGACTTGACCAGTTCAGCTCAAAGCGAACTGCTCCAGAGTTCTAGTATACCACAGGTTTCTAATGCCCAGGACAGAAAGTGTTGATCCAGGTCAGCTCTTTGTTTTCCTTGCTGCTGTGCGCCTAAACTTGGCCCACACTGTGATCACAAATAGTGTCATGGAGTGAAATCCTTTGTTCATCCAACAAATATGTACATTTACTAATTGATAAACACTATGCCTAAGGCAGAAATTAAGGGCACAGTCTTTAATCTCATAAAGTACACAATTTCATGGAACAAAGAATGTGTTTCAAATAATCACATTGATTAAGGTATAATTTCCTAACTGAGAAAAACTCAGAAGGAAAGGAAGATATTTTTGTGGAAGATCAGGGAAAGCTTTTCTGAGGAAGTGAGGTTACAGATGTGATTGGAAGGATTAATCAAAGTTCTCCAATTTAAGGAAGGAAGAGAAGTTGAGAACAGCATTTCTGGGAAATAAAAATGCATACAATGACCCTGTGGTAGATTGTACACCCAACATATTATGAGAAGGCCTCAGTAGCTGATGAAAAGACAGCAAGAATATGACTATTTTCAGTAGAATATGACTGAGGAGGCAGGTAGGCAGGAACCAATTCACTTAGTCTTACTAGAAAAGATAAGATTTTGTTCTGTAGCCTTAGAACAACGGGAGTCTTAGAAGAATTTTGAACAAGTGGGTAAGTTGATGTGACTTGTTTGAAAGACACTGCTGATCGCAGTGGGGGAAAAAAAGATTGCATGAAGTCAAGAGTGAATGTAAGACCAGTTACAATGTAATAGTGTAAGTTAGAGATGATAAAAGTTAAGTGCAGACATAGTAGTAGCAGTGAAAAAAATGTTAAGGATTGAGAGATATTTAAGAATAAATTTGATATGACAAGATTGTGTTGCACCTGAGGACTGTGACACCATGCTAGAGGAATGGACATGGACACAGCATATAAACTCAGTGAACATTTGCAGTACCTAAACAGCTAAGATTAATGATGATCATGATATGGGTTGACTTTTGTCTCCCAAAAAAGATACACTGATGTTCTGGCCCTTAGTACTTCAGAATTTGGCTGCATTTTGAAATAAAATCTTTACAGAGATTATCAAATTAAAATGGGGTCACTAGAATGGACCCTAATCCAGTATGACTAGTGCCCTTATAAAAAGGAGGAAGTTGGACACAGAGACAAACATGCACATAGGGACGATAATGTAAAGACACACAGGAAGAAGACAGCTGTGTGACTGGAATGACTCACTTACAAGCCAAAGAATGCTGAAATTTGGCAACCCACCACCAGAACCTAGAAAAGCACAATGAAAAAGTATTACCCTACAGGTTTCAGAAGGAGCACAGTCCTGCAGACACATTGATTTTAGACTTCCATTCTCCAGAACTGTGAGACAAATTTCTGTTGTTCTAAGCTACACAGTGTGTGGCACTTAGTTATGGCAGCTTTAGGACCCTAATGCAGCTCATAACTTGGAGAGGATTTATGCAATTCTCCTGAAGCTTCAGCTTATAACTTCGATGTTACTATTAGTATATTTCAAACATCTGAGGCAATATGACATATTCGATTTTACACTGGAGAAATTACAGATTTTGTACCTTATGCAGGTCTTTGATTTTACACATCTTATTATAGTTTCAGTTAAGATATCATGCATGAAAGGTCTAATTCTCTTACATCTGCCTTCATTTTTAGTAAATGCATTAATTTAAAGTCAACTTGAAGGACATGTAAAAGATTTTTAGGCCAAATAGTACATACTGGACTTCTAGTTAAAGGTGATTGGTTGGTAAAATTCTAAGATGGTTCCTAAAATCTCCACTACATGGTAAGCACACTTGAATAATCCCCTTTCCTTGTTAGGACTCCTGACTATGTTGAGATTTCACTCCTGTGCTGAGGTTACATTATATGGCAAACATAAAGAGATTTTGCATATGTAATTATGGTTCATAATCAGTTAATTTAAGTTCATCAAAAGAGAGATTGTCATCGGTCAGACCTAATCATGTGAGCTCTATAAAAGAGGGTCCAGGCCTTGCCTAAAGGGTGAGATTTGAATCTGGAGTCTCCCGCTGACATTGAAAAAGCAGTCATGCTTTTTCACCATAAGTGAGCTGCTTATGGTGGAAATCAATTTGCAAGGATCTGAGGATGACCTTTAAAAGCTGAAAGCAGTACTCAGCTGACAGCGAACAAGAAATTAGGGACTATGATCCTAAAGCCTCCAAAAAGCTGAATGTGCCAACAATCAAATGGGCTTGGAAAGAGATTTCTTCCTATTAAGCCTCTAGAGAAAAGCATAACCCATCTAACATAATGATGGCAGCCATCTGAAACACTTAATCAAGAACCCAATCAAAAAATACCTAAATTTCTGTCCTGCAGAATCTGTGAGACGATAATCACATGTTTTAAGCCACTAAAACATGGCAATTTAATATGCATCCATAGAAAACTAAAACACTTTTTACATTGTTATATTTTTATTTGTTTTTCTGAATTTTCTAAATAAACTTATTTTGTCATCTTTGTAAAACTGTTCTATTATTTTAATTTCATCTTGAAAATGTTTATCATAAACTTGATTTTTATGGGTGGTTCTTGATAGCACTTGTATTCATCACTAGTTTTGAAATTTTAACATATAGATTTATTTTGATTCTCTCCCTATCTCTCTTTTCATCTCTATCTCTATTTCTCTTCTACCCCCACAACTAGCAAACTATTTTGTTCTTTTCTTCAGCCAAACTACTGGACATCATTCCAAATCCAAGACATATATATGTACTTACAAGCTTTTGGAACAATAACGACAACAACAAGAAGAATAAATTGCCAAATCAAACTTGAGACAGGAGGGAAACATTTCATCTCTGGTGACTGTTCTGTGTACTCTTCCCTTTTTAGATCTGCAGCTTTATAGATTTCAGATCCTCATGTAGTGTTTAGATCAATCCCAACACATGATTTGCAGCAGTGGGATCAGTCCCAGTACTTCACCTTCTGTAGGGCAAATATTCATCCCTGCTTCCCAGCAGTCCATATGCCTGAAGACACATCTCTCTCATTACTTTACATTCCTTCCCTACATGGCAAGCTCACTTCTATGTTTGGAGCAGAGGGGATGAATCGAAGTGTGAATAGTTCATCCTGTTTAAACTGGAGGTCTACAAATAAATTTTAAGCTACTGTTTTTCAGTAAATTCTTCATGCTGCTCTTCAGAAAGAAAACATAAAATACGTAAAGAGGATTGAAGGGGGAAAGGGATAAGGGAATTTAGTGTGAGAGAGATTTACTCAAAATGAACTCCCAAACTAAATTTGCAATTATTTACTAAAAAATTTGTTCTTGAATTTGAGAGAGAGAACTTATTTTTATATTTTCTAACATCTCCCGGGAAGGAGTGGGACACAAATCAATCATTTTTTAGACACTCTCACCATGCTTTATCTCATACTTAACTATTTAGGAAAACAAGAAGTGTTAAATGGTCATAGCATTTTAATGTTCTGTTATCTTGGAAAATTAACTTTAAGAGATAGATGGAGGGATATGTTTGTATGTTATAATATTTTGCTTCTTTCAAGTTGTTTTTATTTCGACAACTCATCCATAAATAATGTTCATGAATCAATATTCTGGATTATGATTATCTCAAACTTTTTAGACGTTATCAGCAATTGCAAACAGCTCAGCTTTTGTTGCATATCAACAAATGGCACTCAATATTTTAACTTCCTACTTACCAGTGGTCCATAAAGATTGTAGTGAGAACAGTATGAACATTTTCAAATAGGGTCATGGCCCAATTCCACTTTCCTTTTAACTACCACTTTATTATTTTGTATGTTATTGCTATCTTTTACCTGCATTTGTGTTATATAAATTGACTTAACCAAAATACCAGGACTTCATTTTATTTTCCTGAAAAAAATGCATAGTATATAAAAAGATGCTTAACATCATATATTATTAAGAATCTGCAAATTAAAATAACAATGAGATACCACTACATGCACACTAGAATGGCCAAAACACTGATACCACCAAATGCTGGCAAAGATGTGAAACAACAGGAACTTTCATTCATTGCTGGTGGAAATATAAAATCATACAGCAACTTTCAAAGGCATTTTAACAATTTTTTATAGTCAAAGAAACAAAATACGTTTTATGACTCAATCTGTAATTTGAAATCATCTCCATGTGAGAATACATTTATTTATAATGTCTCAAGTACCCTTTTTGAACTGTATTAATATTTTCATTAAATATCTTCCTCATTTCCTGAGACATACATCCTGAGGACTGTAGGAATGATTTTTCCAGAGACCACCAAGTATACCCCAAGGAGAGCAAGTAACTATTTGACTTTTGGAACCTATGTCTACCATAATAACCTGTCTGCTTCAAAACGTACTCATTCTCAAAATTCCTGAACCCATATTGAGTTGCATATTTGAAATCATGATATTGTAGGGAATTGTCCTAATCCATCCTTTTTATTTCACAGAATCCTCTGAAATCTATATAAAATAGAAAGAGATGGAGAAATTACTGCAAAGGTTTTATGTCTCAAAGCCCCTCACCACAAGTGGAATAATGAGTTTTTCTTGGCTATTTACTCTTTGGCATAGGCTCAGACATTTTTCTTCCAGCACAGCACAGCCCTTCCCCCATTATCAAGGATCCAACTGAATGAAGACCAATGCAGTGAGGACTATCTCTAGCCCCGTTACCACATACCTGAGTGACAAGAGCCTGGCAATCATTGTTCCTTCTGCATAGAGGTCAGCATGCTAGTTTTAAAACAGATGCCTAAAGCTGGCATGGGCTTAGGGGGAGAAATCAGGGTAGTCACTATGCCAAGCATCTTCTTACTCTAGCTCCTCTTCCTCTGTCTGAGCTGAAGCCTAGTATCAGGCCCCTAATCCTTCCTTTCTCTTATTCACTGATTATGTATATGTATGGATTTGAAAATATTGATCTAAGATGGCAACAGAACATATAGGAAGCCAGAATTATAATGTCACTATTCTAGACTTGTACTCGGTAGTTTTGTTATCGCTACTGTTCTTCTCATATACTCTTACTGTGTTTATACTTGTCCTTATATACCTATTTGATTTAATAGATGGTACTCATCACTCTTATCAGCTTGAAATACCTTAAAAACTTTCATGAATAATGTGTTTTATTGTGTCTCAGTTGTATCCTTAGATTCTGGTAACTTTAACTTGCTTTTGAACAGTGAAATTGGCAAATATCTGGTTGTTCTAACTCCCTAGTCTCCATACCCAACTTTTCTGGTCTTACTCGTCTTTGGTGTCTAATTGTTAAGGGTAACTATAATAGAACTTCTGGAGTCTGCACAGGCTTCAGAGTATAAAGTCAAGTCTTTGGTTAATTATTATTTCTTTGTTTCAAAAAAAAATAGTTTATAAGATAATTATCTCTTACTCTTTATTTCCTTATGAATATAAAGCAAAAATCCAGTTACAGTCTATTTTTCTGCTTTGAATGTGTCCATTGTTTTAATAATGTATGCATTCTTTCTTATAGAGACTACACCATATAATTGTGACAAAGAATGGACAAAATGGAAATGGTTCTTTCTGTATAAAATAAACACTTTGAGCTGGAAGACTATAATTTATCTCTCCCTCATAATCTCTCTGTCATTTCTCTCTCTCTCTCTCTCTCTCTCTCTCTCTCTCTCTCTCTCTCTCTCTCCATGAAACATCTTCATGTATCTATCTTGTGTTACCTTATATAGTGTCTGGATCGTAAGTATGATAATTTTAAAAAAACACAGCATGTCCCAATACGTGTGTTCTTGGAATATCTTTACACTGACACGAAATCGTCAATAAAACTAATAAATGGTAGAAATTAGTATTTTCAATATTTAAGCAAAACATTCATTCAGGATAAAATCCCATATTTCAGTTGTTTATCATTATTCTTTATCTGGATGTAGCCATCTCTATACATTTAAATATTTATCCCCTCTACATTTTTAATGTAAGGTTTAGTATAAAGTTTTCTTATTTTAGATAATGTACATTTTTAAAAATGTTGCAAATAATTTTCATATTATAAATATTAATGATGCAGCAAGCTAATGTATGTTGAAAAATGTAAAAGTCTACCTCTGCTTCCTCTCAGAGAAAATATAATAAATTTGTTTCTATCTTAATTTTCCATATGCTCATAGTACAACTTACTGGGTTTTAATTTCTTATGAAGCTTCATAAAATAAAACTTCCCATGCCACTGAAACACACACAATTTTATGCCAACAACTTAGAAGCTCCTTTAAGTAGAGAAATGATCTGAGTATCAAAACTGATGTGCACAAATAGCGCATCATTTTAAATTAATGACACAGCTAGCTACAAGATAAAATTTTAAAAAAGATATTACAAGTTTGAGACACATTTTAAGTGACGCATGATAGTGGTGCTAAGAAGCAATGCAATTTCATATTTGAATCAAATAACATTTCTATAGCATGTTGATGGAAAGAAAAATTCCCACATAAGTTCACAGAGTAAAATAGTTTCAAACGTTTTTAACATGTGACCTACCTTCTTTGTTATAATTGCAAGAGTTTTATGCCAGAAAATAGAAATCTATCTTTTGTTTCAAACAAATTATTTTCTTCCTGTCAGCCTGTGTTTAAAAATCAAAGTTTTAAATGATCAAAAATTCACTTTCTTATTAATTAAAAAAAAATTGACCAGATTTAGTGGAAAACTTTAATGGGTAATCAGTAAATCATTTATAAAATAAATCTGTTATTGATTCAATCAATTGATTAGTTCTCTATTATTTGCCTTGTCAAATTTGAATGGTATTATTAGTCAGAAAGTTAAGCTGAGGCATTAAAATAGCCCCACGTGTTTTGTCATTCTCTGTTATGTTAGGGTAAACTCTTAGAATAAAAATTCAAAAAAGACAAAACCATAAATGTACTACTTTGATGAATGTGTATAAGATATACATAGCCATGTAAAAATCAGCCAGATCAAGTAGAATGCTTCCAGAAACAAAGTCTCCCTCATTCCTACATTCATTTATTAATGTTCTTTGATAAAGTTAAACAATTTTCTAAGCCTTCATCATAGATTTTTTGCCTACTGCAGAAAACTATATATTCTATTGTGATTGATTTTTTGTACTTTAAAATATGCTTGTAAAATTCATTCATGTTGTTGTATGTTCTGGTAGTTCATTCATTTTCATTTTCATGTAGCACTCCATGTATAAGAGATCCGATTTTATGTATTTATTATACTGTTGATGGGCATTTGGGTTGTTTCTAATTTGGAACTCAAATAATGGTGTTTGTTGGTAACATTATTATTAATGCCATTTGCTGCAAATAAGCTCACGCAAATCAGAAAGAAAAGGAGCTAAGCCAAATTCAAAATGTGAAAAAAAATATTGAGTATTTACAAAGTAGGATTTCCATATGGTCAATAGACATGTAAAAATACGTTCAAAATAATTATTCATTAATAACATGTAAATTAAAACCCAATGAGATACCACAACACACTATACAGAATGGCAGAAAATAGAAAGTAATGCCAAATATTGGTAAGGAGGTTAAAAAACAAGAATTTTCACATATTGCTGCTGATTCTGTAAACTGATATAACAGCTAACTTGTATTGTTTAACAGTATCTAAAAAAGCTAAACAAATGTTTCTTTCTGATGTAAATTTTCCAAAAAAGTTCAACAAGACGTATAGTAATATGTTTATAGTCCACTATTCATAATGGTCACCTTCATTTTCTAGGATATTTCAACTGGCTGTAATATTCTAGGTGGATACATTTTCTCTCAGCCTGTCACAAATACCATTAAATGCCATCTGTTTTCATAATTTACGTTGAAAGATGAATAGTTATTAATATCGTTGTTCCATTTAAGTTAATCTGTTTTCTGTCTCTGTTATTGAATTTGTTCATTTTGTTTTAATAACATTATTAGCTCTACCTATGCAGAGTTTCCAAGGAAATATTTCTTTAAATGCCGTTTCATTATTTTTCCTCTCTTGTACTTCATATACATGCATAGTAGAAACTTACACTGTGTCTCATCTGTTCCTTTCTCTTTCTCTCTTAAATAATACATGCTACGTTATCCTCTGCTCCATAATATATGCACATATATATATATATATTACACTGTCTATATTACATTGTCTGCACAAGTTCATGTGCTTCACACCCCTATAAACCTCAGTTTAAATATATTAACTCTCCTATCTTTAGTTTACTAACCCCTCTTCTGCTGGATCTGATCTAATTTTTAAAACAGATTTATTCAAGTCTTATTTACATAAAAATAAATCTATCAATTGTATTAATTGGCAATACATTTATAGAATTGTACAATCACAACAATCCATCTCTAAAACATTTGCATCACTCCAAACTGTTTCTTTATACCTTTTCACACTTAAACCATGCCTTTCCCAGACATGGCAGCAACTAATCTAGTTTCTGTATCTGTACATCTGCCTTTTCAGGTCATTCCAATAAATGTATATCATATAGTACATGGTATTTTGTAATTGCCTTCTTTCACGTAGCATACTGTTTTTGAGGTTTATCAATGTTGTACTATGTAATTATGCTTTTTTTCCCCTTTTTATTGCTGTATAGTATTTCATTGTGTTGATAAACAATGTTCATAGATCCATTTACCAGCTAATGGACATTTGAATTGTTTCCACTTTTTGGCCGTTATGAAAGTTACTGCTATGAACATTCACATCATGTCTTTGTGTGGAAATATTTTTTGTTGCTTTTATTTTTCTAGGTTGATACCTAGGATTGGAATTTCTGAGTTTTATGATAAATTCATGTTTACCTTTTTTTTTTTTTTTTTTGAGACAGGGTCTTTCTCTGTTGCCCAAACTGGAGTACAGTGGTATGATCACAGCTCACTGAAGCCTCGAACTCCTGTGCTCAAATAAACCTCCTTCCTCAGCCTCCCAAGTAGCTAGGACTGAAGACACACGTCACCATGGCAGCCCATGTTTAACTTTTTAAGGGACAACCAAACTGTTTTCCAAAATGCCTGTACCATTTCACATTCATACCAGCAATGCATGAAAATTTCAATTTTTTCATATTCCTGTCAACGGTTGTTATTGTCCATCTTCTCAATTGTAGCCATTCTAATAGTATATAGTTGGAAATTAATGAATACCAAATACAAATATATATATATGCATGAGTAAATTCCATTAGGTGAATTTTTCCAAGAAAAATTTATAAGAAAGATTACTTTTATCTTGACCCTACTTGTAAAAATTTCAAATATATTGTGAGCAAATAATCAGGCATAAAAAGCATAACATTATAATCAAGGATGATTATACCAGTAATTCAGTAATTCAAAGGTGATCCAATATTTTAAAATGTTCTTTAGCTACTCTGTGTAACATGTGAATAGCATTGTAAAGTGTCCAATACCACCTTGATTAAAAATTTATGATAAACTAGATGAAACTTTATTTTTAACATAGAAATATAACAATTTTTATGTTATTGTATTTTCCAAAATAAAAGTAATGACAGTGATCTGTGTGTTCTTTAATCCTAAATAAATCTCCACCCTTCCTTCAAACTCTTTCATTCCAACTCTGATAAACCTAACTTGCAAACTGAAAGTAAATGTCCTATTCAAAAATTAGTCAATTTTGGTTGTATCCATATCTGGCAAATTTTATACAGCTATTGTTTGGGAAACCAAAGTTATTAGACTATATGCAATAACTTGAAGCACAGCTTTCCCATGACGATATTTTTCACAACTACATTTTAAAATATATACAGGAATACACTATAATTGACATTTTGACAAAACTTTGGAATGTTCATACATAAATGTCTAAGAAGTCCACAAGATAACCTCAGACTCAAACACTCACTAGAAGGGGCCACAAGACAGTCAATAAAAACCTGTTATATAAAAGGTTATGGTTAGCTACCATAAAAGGACACAGACTTAAATCAGCAAACAAAGATGAATGGGGTGAAGTCCAGAAGCCGAGTATGAGATTCCAGGTGTCTTATACTAGCCCAGTGGAGTCACACAGGGACACAACTCTTCCAGCAACATTGTGTGAAAACACATGCAGAGTCTTGCCACCAGGAAGCTCATCTGAACTTTGATGTTCAGAGTTTTTAATGGTAGTCAGTCCTGTAGATGTGCAGGGCCCACATCACAGATCTCAGCTTCTCAGACTCCAGGTCTCTCACCCTAAAGGAAAAACAGACATTCAACATATATCACAAGGCTAGGAAAAACACATCTAGTCAAATTGGTACAACATGTCCCAAGGCCTCAAGGATATAAAAACACTGTTTTCAGGCAGAATATTGTAAGGGATCAGAGGTTATCTGCAAATAGCTGGCTAAGGGCCAATCCTGAAGATAGATCTTTCTTTAGAATGTGCAGGATGTGAGTCAAACAAGCCTGCTGAGTTAACTCTTTCCTGTCCAATAAACTACATACATGTTTGGTTTCATGAATACAAAATATCATTAATTTTAATGTTGCAGCACAATGGATTGCAATCCTTCCCTTTAAATTTCCCAGTTTTCATTAGAATCACCAAATTTTATGTAACACATTCTTGCATATTACATGCTGCTTAGTAAATATTAAATCAAAAAGATTTTGGCAATATCAACACTAAGGGTTTGTCATTTTGTATATTTTTAAATTACAAATAATAATTTTATATATTCATTGGGTAGAATGTATAATATTTTGATACATGTACACCTTGTGAAATGATAAAATCAGGCTGATAACATATCTACCACTTCACATAGCTATCATGTGTTTGTGGTGAAAACATTTAAAATGCCCTCTTTTAGCAATTTTTAAATATGCAATACATTATTATTACTATAGTCACCATGCTTTATAGTAGATCATCAGCAGCTATTCCTCCTAACTAAAATTTTGTACCTTTTAACCAATATCTCTCCTTTTCCAATCCACACCTCCCCTCTACCCTCTGGTAAACATCATTTTATTCTCTACTTCTGAGAGTTAGGCTTTTAAGATTCCACATACAAGTGAGATTATCTAGTATTTTTTCCTTCCATGCCTGGATTATGTCACTTAGCATAATGCTCAACATCATTAATCACATGGAAATGGAAATTAAAATCACAAAAAAATCACTTTGTAGTTATTAGAGTGGCTATTATCAAAAAGATAAAAGATAACAAGTGTTAATGAGAATATAGAAAAACAGGAACCCTTATATATCGTTGGTTGGAATATAAATTAGTACAGCCATTATGGAAAACAGTATGAAGTTTCCTCAAAAAACTAACAGTATTACTACCATATACTATACCATATACTGACTACCATATACTAACATATATGTATATAACTATCACATACATATACCATATACTAACAGTATAACTACCAGTAATCCCACTACTGGAGAGATATATATAGTAATTGAATTAAGTATATCAAAGAGTTATGTGTATTGTCATGTTTATTGCAGCGTTATTTACAATAGCCAAGAAAAAATTGAAGTGCATATAAATGAATGTATAAATAAAAAGAAAATGTGGCAGATATAAACAATAGAATGCTATCCAGCCTTAAAAAATAAAAATGAATAAATCTAAGTGCATGTTATTTTTGATAGAGATTCTAATGAGCTCAAACGCTCTAACAATGACAAATCATGGATAAACAAGCCGTCCTTTTATTGTAAGCTTCTTCAAATTTTAATAACCTTTAAAAAAAACAATAAAAATAATGACAGAAGCTATGAGAACATTCTTAACTATCTACTAGAAGCTAAAAAGCAAGCATCATAAACATTATTCTTATACAGAAATATTCTAAATACAGTCTAGAAAAAAAGACAAGTCTGTTTGCCATCACTACTGAAATTCTGTCTTTTTTACACACTTTAATAATTAGAGTATTTTTAAGGCTCACAGTAAATTTAATTAGAAAACATAGAGAGGTTCTGTATATGCCACTTCCTCATATATGCAAAGCCTCCTCCACTACAACATCTCCCCACAGAGGGTAACATTTACTACAGCTGATGGACTTGCACTGACACGTCATTATCACCCAAAGTCCGTAGCTTACACCAAGGCTCTTTCTTGGTTTGTGCATTCTACAGGTTTTGACAAATGTTTACTATATTATCAATCATTATAGTATCATACAGAATAGCTTCACTGCCCTAAAAAACCTCTCTGCTCTGACTTTTCATCC
This sequence comes from Rhinopithecus roxellana, assembly GCF_007565055.1. NCBI lineage: Eukaryota > Metazoa > Chordata > Mammalia > Primates > Cercopithecidae > Rhinopithecus > Rhinopithecus roxellana. The sequence goes on from NC_044552.1 coordinate 134,468,568, forward strand.
CTCACTCCCCGCACAAGCCCTAGCAACCAATGATTTTTTCATTGTCTCCACAGTTTTGCCTTTTCCAGAATGTAATATAGATGGAATCATACAGCGTATAACTTTTTCATATTGGTTTATGTCACTTACTGATATATATTTAAGTTTCCTCCATGACTTTCCATGTCCCAATGGCTTTTTATGGCTTGATAGTTCATTATCTAGATGTGCTACAGTTTATTTGCCCATTTGTTACTGAAACGCCAGGGGTTTGGTCTAGGTCCTGTTGCTTGCCACAGAGAAAGCCAAGGAGGGGTAAGGAATTATGATGAATGAGAAATCTGCTGTCTCATTGACTGGTTGCAGTGATCTGGTAAGTTACAATTATTTGGACTATCAGATATTAGTATTATTTAGATGAAAATCATTCCACTATTTAAAAACATATTTCCCCATATCATAACTCCTTCTTAACTGGAAATGACCTAGATAATCTAGTGACTATCCAAAACAATTTTAAGATTTTAAATTAGACAAAAAGTTTACCAACAGCATTTATCCCATCTACGTTTCATTCATTTTTAGCCATTTATCTAGATTACTCATGAGAACTCAGATACTAGACAAAGCTAGTCATTATCTCCTTGCTAGCCATTTTTATACCCTGTGCATATTAGGTATTCAGCTATGTAAGAAACTTAAGTACATAGATATTTTCACCAGTCACTCAGAAGAGTCAGTTGTTTTCATTAAACTAATAGCATTAAATTAGTTTTGTTTATCAAAAAGACCACACAGCAATTACTTTGGATTTGGCTAGGTTTGTAGTTTTATAACCTTCTGTGTCAAATCCTGACACCTCAAAATATCTAGCAAACACAAATATAAAACCTAGATAAAAAATGCATGCTGACCATTCCAAGGACACTTTTATTTTAATCTCACCAATAATTTTAAACACAGCTTGTTTATTAAAGATTTACTTACGTCACATGCCCTTGAAAAGCACTTCCACATATTTACTTAATTTATGAGCATTATTTTATTTATAAACCGATTTGGTAGAAATAACATAATTCATGTCCATATACATAAATACATCTAAACATGTATACCAAAACAAATATCCAATAGCTTTTATCTCAGATCTCTAGCCATACAAACTCACTGGTTTATGAATATGAGAGCAATACAAACTCACTGGTTTATGAATATGCTCACATGGATAAACTTTGTTTGCCCCAATAGGTAATTCAAATGAAGCTGTTAACCAAAATTTTGGGTAAAGCAGTTTCCAAGGCAGTTTGATTTTTAAGACCAAACCTCTCCATGCTCAAAACAACACTGGGGCCAAACACCACAAAAGAACATCACATACTGACCAGACAGGACACTGCTTAGAACAGTGGCATAAAAGCCTGAATGCAGAAACTCCATCCCACTTTGCCAATCAACAGGACACATACAAAAACAATCGCCAGTCATAATCCAACTGCTGCAGCCACTAAGCTCCAAGAGTGTCCAGACTGAAACAAAGTGCTTTCCTCTTTCATTCAGTTGGGCTTGTTCAACTTGCAGATGGGAATTCCTTTAGAATTCCTCAAATCAAGAGGAGCAGAACTTGTTGTCTGGTACCCAAAAAAGACACTCACCCATTCAGATGTGGATGTCAAATTTCAAAGGTTGTTCTTCCTAGGCAATCAGAAATGCAGTTGGGGCCAGAGGGCCACAGAGAGAGAGAGATCAAAATCCATCTCTGGCCAAAAAAAAAAAAAAAAAAAAGTCAGGCAGCTGTTTAGGAGGTCTTCTGAAACTCCTGGCCCTTTGCAGCTGAGCTATAAGTAATACAATCCTGAGCAGGGAATCAAAATTTGTTACTGTCAGGCCTCTGAACCCAAGCTAAGCCATCGCATCCCCTGTGACCTGCATGTATATGTCTAGATGGCCTGAAGCAACTTAAGAATCACAAAAGAAGTGAAAATAGTTCCCGCCTTAACTGATGATATTCCACCATTGTGATTTCTTCCTGCCCCATCCTAACTGATCCCCACCAAGCACCTTGTGACACCGCCCCTGCCCACAAGAAAAAAAAACACCTTTATCTGTAATTTTCCACTACCTACCCAAATCCTATAAAACTGAACCACCCCATCTCCCTTTGCTGACTCCTTTTTCAGACTCAGTCTGCTTGCACCCAGGTGATTAAAAGCTTCATTGCTCACACAAAGCCCGTTTGGTGGTCTCTTAAAACTGACGCACGTAACAGTTACAAAAATGCCAGGGGTTTGGTCTGGGTCCTGCTGTTTGCTCTCACAGAAAGCCAGTCACTTTGATAACAAGTATTGCCAAAGAAGGTTTTATTTGGGTGCTGCAGTCAAGGACAACAGGAGATCAGTCTCAAATCTGTCTCCCCAACTGAATAAAATTATGAATTTATATAGCAGGGAAGAAATATAACTGTATGTGGGAAAACAGAAGTTAGAAAAAGGTAAGGAAGAGGAGTTGGTAAACAGAAATTATGATGTATGGGGGCTCTGGCACCTCATTGTTTGGATGTGGTAATCTGGTGAGTTTCATTTCTTGATACTATCTGCATAGCCTGAGGTCAGTTTTCAGGGGATGGAACTCAGATAAGACAAATGAATGTTCCAAGTTTTATGACTAGGAGGATCAATTTCTACATTTATCCCAAAAATGGTAAACGTCAGTTCTATGGGACAGTTAAGCTGGTTTCACATTCACCTATGAAGGCCATCTTGGTTGCTTCTAAGTTTTGGCAATAATAAATAAAGCTCATATAAACATCCATGGGTAAGTTTCAATGTAGACAAATTTTTAACTTCTTTGGGTAAGTAACAAGGAGTGTGATTGCTGGAAGGTATTATAAGAATGTGGTTACTTTGGTAAAAAATGTCAAAACTGTCTTCCAAAGTAGCTACACCATTTTGTATTCCCACCAGCAATAAATGAGAGTTCTTGTTAGCCCACATTCTCATCAACATTTGGTGTGGCTGGCATTGTGAATTTTGGCAATTCTAATAAATGTGTGGTGGTATCTTTTTTTTGTTTTAATTAGCATATTCCTAATAATATATGGTGTGGAGAATCTTTTAATAGCCTTATTTACTGAGACAGTCAAGTATAAAGGGCTCCCCAGAGAATGTCCAACCGACCTGTGCACTGGGAGAATGGGGCAGAGTCTTGGGAAGTTCATGCTGTTTGCAAGAGGGAGGAGGAGCCTGGCCTCTCCATATCCTGTATGATAATGTGGGATTCAATCTGTGAGATGGGGGCCTGTTAATAGGATCCCCTCTCACTTTGCTGAGAGTATTTTTCCTTTTCACTCAATAAATTCAATTGTCCTCATCCTTCTATGTGTCTACAAACCTAATCTTTCCTGGTCGTGTGATAAGAACCCGGGTTTTTACTGAACTGAAGAGAAAGTCCAACATTTTGATGCCCAATGTGGGGCTTGAGAAGGGTAAGTGAGATGATGTAAATCAAAAAATATTTTTCTCTTTTGCTTCTAAGCCTTTTTTCCCTCAAACTTTATCTGAGAGTAGAGGAAACTGTTCCCCGACTCCTCATTGCTCCTGGGGGTTGGGAATGTCAGCCTCAGACCAACCCAGCCTTTCCATGGCCGTTTCCTTCCTTTTTTCAGGACAGATGGGCAAGCGGAGCTCCCTGCCATCCTCTCCTCCCTGCCAGAGCTTGGACACATGGCCCAAGGGCCCCATGAGGCTGACTGGCATTCCCTCCCACACACCCATGGAATCCCCCCTCCCACAGTCAGGGAGTCCAGCTCCATCACATAGCAATTAAGTTTCTCTCCTGGTGCAGGAATCGTTTGCATAAGAATAAGAGGTTCTTCTTCCAGGCATCCTTTTCTCTTCTCTACCCTGTCAGTAGTTGACTTATAAATGAGGATTTTTTTTTTCCCTTTTGAAGACATTTTGCTGGACTGAGAATAATAGGGATCACTGTTTATATTTTCTGTAGAGTTTTAATTGTGAGAAAGAATTTGTGAGGTAAGTCTTAAGTTGTTGCCAATTTGGTGTGCTTTGCGTGTCTTTCTGTATGATCCAGAGCAAACTTTACTGCAGGCCTTCATCCTGTTTACATCCTTGGGGCTGTGGCCTGTAATTCCATAGCAAGTCTTTGTTTAGCCTCTACGCAGCCCATATTCAACCCTGGCTTAGGGAATGAGTCCTTTCTGGTATGATATCTGCATGACCTTTTGCTATTTGTTGATTTTCTTCCCCTCCATGAACCACTTTGGATTGTCCTTTCTCTGAGCCTTTAATAAAGTTTTAAAGCCAGAAATACTGGATGCCTGGCATGGGTAAAGTCAGATAATAAGGGAGTTAAAAGAATTTTCTTAAGGAACACTCAACTTAATTAAAAGTGGATATCCAAGTTATGGTTATATTTAAAGGCCTTTATGTTCTCCTTTTCTTGGCTCTTCTTTTGTGGGAAAAACATTTTTTTTTCTCAGTCAACTGAATTATTTTTATTTATTTTTCCTTGCCAATTTGAATGCATGCATGAGAGGGGAGAGACCTCTGTTTTCCTCATTGAACCCCAGAAGTCAAAAGCACCAGGCAGCCAACAATACAAATAGGAGATTGGCAAATTAAATATCCTATGGGGACTGAGTTTTCTTCTGTCTGTCTGTGTAGTTATATACATGTTGTGTGTGATGTCTATAAAATAACTTTAATTAATTGGCCTAAAGGAAGATATTACTTGGATCAAGTATTTTTTAAAGGGAAGATAAAAGCTGTGGTACCTTTCAGTTCCCATGACTTTAACGTTTGAGAAATAAAAACAGCCTTAAAGATTATTGGCAAAATGCAATGTTGTCAAAATATAAATAGATGGACTAAATTGTGTGGGTTAGGCACTAGGTTCACTAAATATTTTGTTTAAACTGCCTTAATGGTTTTGAGAACTTTTTGATTTGCTGACTTCACAATTGGTAAGGCCTGGGGATATATGGAACTAACCATCCCCTTAATTATGCCGGAATAAGTCAAACCTTGGCTGCACCTACCACATAATCAAAACAACTTACCAAGCTTCACATTAAAGTTAAAAGTTGCTAAAAATTACCATTAAAACATGTAAATGAAACTACTGGAAATTGATTTACATGTAAGGTGTGTAAGAACAGTAAAATATGTTTTTAATAAAAGGTTATAAGAAGGCATAAAAATGTAAATTATTGCCTAGGGTTAAAGAATTGTTTTAAATTAGATAAGATAAAGCTAAAAATTTAAATAAGTGGCGGAATGATTGTAAAAATCTTGCAAAAATTCCATGTATGAACATATTGACTAAATTTAAAAAGGTATTATATATTTTTTCTGTAAATTGAGCATTAAAATAAAAGCACAACAAGGTACACTTAAAGCGCTAATCTGCTCTTTAGCAACAATTTGTAAAGGGTTATGAAAGGTTTTTGATTTTTAAATTTCTGAGTCATTGTTTTGGCAAAATAAATAACTTACGGTAATCTGGAATTCTATTTCATAACATCAAATGTTTTAATCCTCTAACATATTTAATATGCTTCCCAAAAATCAAACTTCAGTTTCAAAATTGTCTTTCCTGACACCTGGCTTTCAGATGCTTCAGAAGGGCTCCTGGAGTATCTGGAAAAAAAGATAAATGGGATTATTTGACATGTTTAGTTACATGGGATTGCCAAAATGGTGTTCAATCTTCTTTAGGTTATATTTTGGTGAATAATACTAATAAATGTTCCAGAATTGTGTGGGATTTCTAAAATTCTAATGTCTAAGTAATACAATCATAATTAAATTTGTTAAGTTATTGTAAATCAAGGAGATAACCAAACTTTGTCAATTGCGTTTCTAACTGTAACTACCCTGGACATTTTGTTATTCATAGATAATTATTGTCTTGTTTAAATCCTTTTCAAAGGATGGTTTATAATAAGCTATAGAACTTTCACAGGTGCTTTCAAATACAGGCTTTGATAACTTTGGAGACTGTGACATTGGAATAAAGGAAAATGTACAGGACTCATGAAGAGCTGAAATGTTCATGGATATCAAGCAACACAAGAGCTAATTGAATGAACTCAGGAATGGAAGCAATCTTTTCTTTTTTACTTTTGCTTGGAATATTGCTGATCCTTGCTTTGATTTTCAGAGTCAAGGAAACTTATTTTTAACTACTTACAGCATTTGATTTTTGAGTAAGGTATACTCTTGTGAAGAAAATCTGGAGCATGTTTGTTTCTCTCTGCCTGGTTTCCCTAGAAATTGGAAACTATCTGTGAGTGTTCTTAACTTACTGCAACATAGTTGCTTGCATCAGTGCAATAGGAATCTTTTTTTTTTTTTTTTTTTTTTTTTTTGTTCTTTGCAATAAGATGCAATTGGAGAAACTGGTTGTTTTACCAAGGCTTTGACTGGAAGGGTATGCTTTAAAGAATCAAGCTCATCTTGCAGAGGTGATACAAGCCCCTTGGGGAAAAAACAGGCTTCATACACTTGTCCACACAGTTCCTGTACAGGATTCCTGACCTATGCTCAGTAAGTAATGTCACTTTCTAACAGACCCAGGAATTCCAAGTTTATCATGGGACCTTAAGAAGAGAGGATCTTCCAACTGACAGGTATTTGAGGATGCAAAACCATGGCTGTGCTTGGCATAAAAATGTCTTATTTGAGATTCTTTGTGAAACAGAGTGCCATCAAAGTCAATCTAAAAGACCCACGTAGAAATAGTTATTCTTTCTGAAATTTATGCAAAAAATAAGGCCAAGTATATGTGTAAAATCTATTTTGCAAACAACTCAGTCCTATCATGACTTTTTTTTTTTTTTTAAACAAAAATGAGGACTGGAGATAGATACGTTATTTTTCAAAACTTATCATACCTTGTCATTAAATTCTAAGCTCATTAGTTGTTTTTAAGTTTTTGCCTACATTTTTAGACTAATTCTTCTTGTTCCTGTGAACCATCCAGCAATCTTGATGTGGCTCGGAAAGAACAAAAAGGATGGGTAATGTAGAAATCTGGATCAGTATTCTAGTTCTCAGCAATTATCCTGCAAATCCTGCCAGGTAAGGGGAGTAAATAGGGTGCCTATCACCCAGGGGTTTCCTCTGGGGAAAGTAAGACCAAGAGAGTTAACAAAAGCCAAGCACCATGCACCACAATCTTAACAAGCATAACTATAGCCACATATTTTTGGGGCATGTCACAAGACATCCTTTCCTCTCCCTTGTTGGAGGAAGACTCAATTCCACAGTTGCACCTTAGCATTAGGCTTAGGATAAGGAGTCCATGCAATGCCCGCCCCCCGCAACCTGACATATTTTTGTCCCAAACTGAATTCTAAGCTTTGGGTCAAAACTCCAGGAAAGAAAACTCAATCTGAGGTATCCAGAGGCAGACAATAACAGAAGTTAAGAGACACAGTGCCGGTGAGCATGACTGATTCCTGCTCATTAAGCCAAGCTTCTCATTTCATGGATAAAGGTCATGCTAATACTCATGGCACAAATGAGGTCTAGGGAATTCAAAGATACTGACCATATCTCAGGGGAGATAGGGTATATGTAGATAAGAATGGATACTCCCACCCCAGGCCCTTCTATTAACACAGGTGAAAGCCACTTTAACACCCATGGGTGGTGCCCTGTTGTGCTCACTGGGACTCAGGGATACAAGGACAGAGGAAAGAAAGAGGAATGCCTTACATTTTCTCCCTCACGTGCCTCAGGTATTTGCTAGGAAGAGAAAGGAACCAGTGACACCTGCCTCCCTCCTTCTAGATAAGTATTTATTTATCTTCTCTCTGTACTCCTTTTAAATGCATCATGAACCCCTGGGACTCCTTTGAAAAAATGCCCTATTTTTTTCTTTTTCCTCCTCTGTCCTCTCTTCACAAATAGGTAATTGTGTCTCCATACTATGGGACACTCCCCTCAGCTGCATCCTCCAAACTGGGAAGACTTCGTTTCCCAAACCTCAAACTGGTTGACATAGGATTGGGCTCAGGGCAAGGGAATCCAGAAGTCTGACATGCCAGCAAAAGGTAAACTGTTTTTTACCAGTTGGGCTTTTGACCTATCTCTCCCTGTGCAAACTGGTAAAAGGCCTCAGGACTTCTGAGCTGTCCTTAACAATCCCTTGTTTAATTTTGATACACTTTTTCTAATAACTCAGTCTGTCTCTTCTTGCCTTCAGGACAAAAAACTCCAAATGGTCATGCAACTGGAGCTTCAGACAATGGGCCCTTTTGCTGGGGTCCCTTACATAGGCCTCTGACGGAGCTCTGACTGCTGTTTTTTCAAAACAGTGTGTCTGTCACAGGAGGCAGTTAAGATTGGTCTTCATCCTTATCCTTATATTTACTCTAACAGCAGTTAGATGTACTTCTTTAGAGAGGGGAATGAGATAGCCAAGTAAAAAGGGTTCTCTGTAGATTTCCAACCAGCCTGCACACTGAAAGGAGGGGGTGGGGCCTCAGGAATTTCATGCTCTGTCCAGGGGAGAGGAGCCTGGCCTCTCCAGTTCCTGAATGGTGACCTGGGATTCAGTCTGTGAGATGGGGGCCTGTTAACAGGAACCCCTTCAGTCTGCTGGGAGTCTTTTTCCTTTTCATCCAATGAATTCCATTTTTCTCATCCATCTATGTGTCTACAAACCTAATCTTTTTCTGGTTATGTGACAAGATGCCAGTTTTTAGCTGACCTGAGGAGAAAGTTCTACAACATTACCACCTATGTGTCTACTTTGGTGAGGTGTCTGTCAGGTCTTTTCCTCATTTTTTAATCAGGTTGTTCATTTTCTTAGTGTCGATTTTTAAGAGTTTTTTATTTTTATTTTTTTTTTATTTTGGATAGCAAAGTATTTCATTAGATATGCCTCTTGCAAATTCTCCCAATCTGTGAGAGTCTCCATGTTTTCAAGAAACATTAAATATCTAATTTGTTTTGTAAGTACTTTCCAAAGAAATAAAACAGAATAAATAATAGGACTTTCAAATATTGGAAAGGAAGAAAGGAATCATTGTAATTTGTACTTATACAACAGTCTACAGAGAAACAAGACTTTAGTTGAAAAATCATGATCTCTTAAGTGACATTTCAACATATAAACTCAAGTTTTCTTATTCATCTATATTAATAGAATAATGTAAATAAAAAAGAACAAGAAGGTTTACAAATGCAATACAAGCCTGTAAATCATCTAGTAATAACCCTTATTTGAAATGTCCAAGCCTAGCGTAAAGAAAAATTTGTAGTGAGGAACATATAAGAAAGCTGAATAATGGGAAAATGTGAGATTAATATATTAAAATAGTCGATGTTAGAAATTTTTTTTCACACATTTTTTAAAAAAATAGAATATTTCCACTGGGCGTGGTGGCTCACTCCAGCAATTCCAGCACTTTGGGAGGCCGAGGCTGGCGGATTAAGAGGTCAGGAGATCGAGACAATCCTGGCTAACACAGTGAAACCCTGTCTCTACTAAAAATACAAAAAATTAGCTGGCATGGTGGCGGGCACCTGTAGTCCCAGCTACTCAGGAGGCTGAGGCAGGAGAATGGTATGAACCTGGCAGGTGGAGCTTGCAGTGAGCCATGATCCAGCCACTGCATTCCAGCCTGGGCGACAGAGCGAGACTATGTCTCAAAAAAAAAAATAAAAAATAAAAAAAAATCCAGGTGTGGTGGCGGGTGCCTGTAGTCCCAGCTACTCGGGAGGCTGAGACAGGAGAACGGGAGGCTGAGGCAGGAGAACGGTGTGAACCTGGGATGTGGAGCTTGCAGTGAGCAGAGATCACGCCACTGCACTCCAGCCTAGGCAGATGACTCTGTCTCAAAAAAAAAAAAAAGAATATTTCAAAAATGCCATTTGAGGTAAATTTCTCAAACTGGAAAAGTTACTTTTCATTTGGAAGAGGAAACACTTTTAGAAGAACAGTGAAATTCTTAATTTACAAAGTTTTCAAGACTAGCATAAGGGACAAGTCTTCAAAAGTAAAGAGCTTAGAAGGTACTAAACCAAATTAATTTAAAAAATCTTAATTATCAGGTATCAAAATATGCTGGGTAAAACAATTTGATGTTGGTGTTGGAAAAAAATGCAGAAAAAAATGAAATAAAGTAACCATATTAAAACAAAGTTTATATATGTATACATAAACATGTGCACACATACACATGTAAAAAATCTAAAGGTATTAAAAGTCATAAAAGAAAGTAGAAGATAAAATATATTAATCTGCAGTTAGATAAAATGTTCTAAAAATCACTAAGGATAGATGACTTCAAGTATATTCAAAAATCTGTGTGACAAAGTACATCATCATAACATTAAAAGATAAATATTGAATAAGAAAAATAGAAAATTATTCTAAAATTGGTAAAGTTAAATATGAAATATTTTGGCAAAGGAAATGAGTAGATAATTAGAAGAAAGAACATAAATGGCTAAATGAACACCATGAACATATTTTGCCTTACTAGTAACAAGAAAATGCAAATTGAAATCACAAAAATATAACATGTTACTCCCATTACGTTGGTAATAATTATAAAATTCTGTAATATCCCCTATTGGCAAGTGTTGAAATTGTCATTCTTTACACATGAATATTGAGAGAGTAAATTAATACAATTATTTGGATGGAGAAGTTAGTAGTTTTTCTCAAAATACGCATATAATAGGAGCAAAGAGGGAAAACTACGCCCTTCCTCCTCTGAAGGTTCACTCAATGTGAACCGACAAAGGCAGATTAAGTGGAGAAAAAGGCATACACAGTTATTTTAACAGGCATAGTATGCAGGAATTGCAGGAGAATGATTACCCAATAAACCCACAGGGTAAGATGCTGATATGCCCTTTTTCATAGGGGAAGTGGAGATGGGGTATATAAAAATAAATGATTTATAGGGGAAATGAGTAGACCCAATTGTCAGATAATGTTAAGGAGGTAATGCTCTTTGGGAACTGAATGTGACCGGAGAACAAACAATTGGTTTGGGACGAAGTTTGTCTGAACTCTAGATGTAAGGTTTACTTTTCAGTCTCTTTCTCTGTGACATGGGTTTTAATCTTCTCTGGTTAAGGAAGGTAATTGTGTTTCTCTTTGAGAATCTGGTTTCTACACAGGTAATGGAACTTCAGAGAATATCCTGTGCTTTGAGAAAGACAGTATGAACTGAGAGATGGGGTAATGGGAGGATGGTCAGAGGCCTTGAGGCTGCTTTGTTTGTTTGTTTGTTTTTAGAAGGAATCTTGCTCTGTCGCCCAGGCTGGAGTGCAGTGGTGCAATCTCCGCTCACTTCAAGCTTCCACCTCCTGGGTTCATGCCATTCTCCTGCCTCAGCCACCAGAGTAGCTGGGACTACAGGTGCCCACCACCACACTCGGCTAATTTGTTGTGTTTTAGTAGAGGTGGGTGATTTGTTTTTCTAAGACCACCAGAGTGGGCACAAAAGAACCAGCGAGCAGCAAGGGTAGGAGCAAAACTGCAAATTTATTTTGGTCACCTAGCTTCAGGGAAGAAGGTAGGTAGGGAGAGGTCTGTCGGCCTCCAGCAAAGGAGGCCAAGAGAGTCGCCCAGTGAGCTCTCGGACGGAGTTCCTGCAGTCCCGACAAGAGTGGGGGGCTGGGAAGTCTGCGCGGCACACTGGCCGGGAGCGGCTTTTCTAGGAGTCGGAGGGCAATAGGCGGGGTACGGGCGTGTTGGGGGCGTTCTGCAGGTGCGACCAGGTAAATCTTGGTCTCTTCGGATTGACGTCACCTGGCGCATGCCTGGTTGGTCTTCCCCCTCCTGGGCGCCGGTGCATTTTCGTGCGCCCGGGAAAAGTTGGTGATGAAGAACCCGGAAGTGCGCCATCTTGCCTCTATTTGTCCAAACAGTCCAACCTTTTATTGATAATAGTGATAAGGGGTGCCATGGTCTGTCTGGCTACTTCCTGCTGTTAAGGGGTGTCGTTAAGGTCGGGGCTTATGGTTGGTATTTGGACGTATGGATGAAGAATAAAATAAGGCACAGTATTAGTATAGGAATGAGGAATGGAAGCATTTGTTGGAATACGGGCAAAACCCAGAAGGAAGGTCCCGGCAAGGTTGGGGAGTATGAGATAGTTAAGAAACTTTAGTAAGTTTGAGGCGAGTGGGGGAAAGTTGAACTGATTTCTCAGCCTAGTAAGGGGGTAGGGCATGAGGGTATAATGAGGAACGAGTGCACAAAGTAGTTGTTGGCCAGGCAGCAATTAAGGAGTGGAGTCTTTCGTGGAGTGGATGGCTTTCCGCTTACTCCTAGTACAGAGATATTGGATGGAAGGCTAGGTCCAGAGAAGGACGGCAAAACAGAATAGGTAGCCTTGCTGTTGATTAAAAAATTAATTGTCTTACCCACTACCAGGAGAGTTACCCGTGGCTCGGCGAGGGTGATTGGGGTCCCCGAGTCTCAGCACCTTCAGTTATTGTCGTCCAGATGTAGGAGCTGGAAGGAGCTCCCAGATCCTGGGAAAGGGGGTCACGTGGAGACGCGGCACCTGTTCTCAGGGTGGGGCAATCAGACTTCCAGTGTCCTCCCTGCTGGCAAGCAGGGCAGGGGGTTGCTGGTGGACAAGGGTTAGGACATTCACTGGCCCAATGTCCTGATGCCTTGCACTTATAGCAAGGCTGCGTTGGGGCTCGGGGACCCTGCGGACACCTGTTGGCATAGTGTCCTGCCTTGCCGCACTTATAGCAGGCTCCTTTTGTAGCCTTGGAGTCTGCGGGGTGTGTGCTCTCTGGCCTGGGGTTACGACTGGGCTGTAAAGCCGCTGCTAGGAGCTGTAACTTCTGTTTGAGGCGAGCCTGCCGTCTCCTCTCTGGAGTTATAGACCTTAAAGGCTAATTTAACTAGGTCTTGTATTGGTGCCTGAGGACCATCCTCTACCTTTTGAAGTTTTTTACGAATGTCAGGAGCTCCTGTCCGCGTCTCCACGTGACCCCCTTTCCCAGGATCTGGGAGCTCCTTCCAGCTCCTACATCTGGATGACAATAACTGAAGGTGCTGAGACTCGGGGACCCCAATCACCCTCGCCGAGCCACGGGTAACTCTCCTGGTAGTGGGTAAGACAATTAATAAGACGCCAAAATGGTGGCCCCCGTGGGGGACGCCGGATCCAACCGGGTATATTGGGTTAGAACCTCAGTCAGCCTTTGCGAGAGGTAGCTGGGGCGGAGGGGGGTAGTCAGAGTACAGGTACTCTGTACTTAAATAGGTAGTCAGCCTATTTAAGAATGCGGCTGGATTTTCTTCTGGATTTTGAACAATTTCTTTTAATTTGTTAAAATTTACAGTTTTGTTTGAGGCTGCCTGCATACCAGCCAACAAACACTGGACCATTATGTCTTGCCTACGGCGCCCAGGCTGGCCTGCTTGGTAGTTCCAGTCTGGGTCTGCCGAGGGGACTGTTTGCTCCCCTAGTGGGATGGCGGCGTCAGTTAAATGTAGTTGGTTGGCCTGCTGCCTGGCGGCCGCTAGGATGCACTCTTGCTCCTCAGGGTTTAGGGTGGAGGTTAGGATAACCTGGAGGCCATGCAAAGTTAAGTCATAGGCCTGACAAAGGTATCTAAATTCCTTTATGTATATGGTAGGATTAGCTGAGAAATCACCTAAATGCTTCTCAATTTTGGAAAGATTGGCCAGTGAAAAAGGGACATGTACTCTGACTACCCCCCTCCGCCCCAGCTACCTCTCGCAAAGGCACTAACACTGTAGGAGGGTGTGGGCACAGATAGGGGACTCAAGACAGCCAGTTGGGGGCCCCGAAGGAGGCACGGGACCGAGTGGATTACTAGTAGATAAGGAGGAGGAAGGAGGAGTCTGGATGGGGGAGGAGGAGGAGTCTGAGCAGGAATGGAGGGGGTGGAGAGAGCGGGGAGAGAAGGAGGAGTATAGGGCAGATCGGGACAAGAGCGTAAGGCCCAAAAGCCTTGTATGTAATTAATTTCGGACCACTTGCCTCGCCGCTGGCAGAAATTGCTGAGGTTGATCACGCCACAGTGGAAAGGAAAATTAACCGCTTCCTCCTAAGGTCTTGTTCGAGCTGTAAGGTTTTTAAATTGGCTAGGAGGCACCCTAAGCAGGTGCTCTTTGGAAATTTGGACTGGGGGTTTCCCATTTTTTCCCTCTTTACTTACACAATGGACACAATGGAAATGGAAGTGGATCTCTGCCTGACTTCAAAGCGTCCTTTGGAACCAGCAGAGACAGACTGGAGGCTCATGGAGCCAAAGTGGAGATTACCTTCAGGCGGACGTCTCTGTCCTGAATGGGTCTACATGGTGGCTCAAAACTGGGCCTCGGACCTATGCAGGATTTTTGGCCGAGGGAGGTAAAGAGGAGACAAGGGCACTTACCCCAGAGAGGCCGTGAGAGTGAGGGAAGCGGGTCTCAGGTACTGGTCCGTCTGCAGCATGGAAGCAGGAGGAGGTTCCTCAACCCTTAGAGGCCTGAGGAGGGGTCTCCTCCCGGGTTTGGCACCAACTGATTTGTTTTTCTAAGACCACCAGAGCGGGCACAAAAGAACCAGCGAGCAGGCAAGGGTAGGAGCAAAACTGCAAATTTATTTTGGTCACCTAGCTTCAGGGAAGTAGGTGGGTAGGGAGAAGTCTGTCAGCCTCCGGCAAAGGAGACCAAGAGAGTCACCCAGTGAGCTCTCGGATGGAGTTCCTGCAGTCCCGACAAGAGTGGGGGGCTGGAAGTCTGTGCGGCGCGCTGGCTGGGAGCAGCTTTTCTAGGAGTGGGAGGGCAATAGGTGGGGTACGGGCGTGTCGGGGACGTTCCACAGGTGCGACCAGGTAAATCTTGGTCTCTTTGGATTGATGTCACCTGGCACATGCCCAGTTGGTCTGCACCTTCCCGGGCGCCGGCTGCATTTTCGCGCGTGTGGGAAAAGTTGGTGATGAAGAACCCGGAAGTGCACCATCTTGCCTCCGTTCGTCCAAACAGTGGGTTTTCACCATGTGAGCCAGGATGGTCTCGATCTCCTGACCTCCTGATCTGCCCGCCTCAGCTTCCCTAAGTGCTGGGATTATAGGCATGAGCTAATGCGCGTGGCCAAGGATTTTTTTTTAGTTTTATATTTTGGGGTATCCTTTTCTGAGCCCTAACAATAGCCAATTTTAGTTCAAGATGACAGGGAGCTCTCGTGCTTTCTTTTCTTTCCTGCTAAAAGTATCATTTATATCAAAAGGAGAAGGTGTCTAAAAAAGGAATGAATGTATAAAGGTACTGAAAACAATAAAAGATACCTCAGCAAATCAGGTATTATGAACTTTGGGTAGAACAAAGAATTAGTGCAATAAAATTGATTAACTCAAAGCTTAGGTGCATGGAGCACTGGGCATGTAAAGATAAAGCTGAAATTCAATAGAGCCTCCATGGAGCACCAGGGGACCGGCAGCCAAAGTAAAGGGCTGGCGAAGTGGTTGTAGAATCAATTTGGGATTTCTCTCTCACTGGCCCCCTACACACACATCTACTATGCACAGTCATGTCCTTCCACTATTAGCATTTACTTCCAGTTGAAGACAGAAAACTAATTTCTATATAATGAAGCCAACTGTTGGCAATGGGCAAGTGGAGGCTGGAACTTCCAGAGCGAGGGTTGATGTTACATCCAAGCTTGGCATTTGGAGCTGAAAGTCCATTCTCTTGAATTTCTTGACATTTGGTCCTGTTTAGTATAACCTGTCAAGACACACACACACACACACACACACACACACACACACACACATACACACAAACACATCTCCTCATTCAAAAATTAATCTGGAAAGAAGCCAATCTGAAAAGGCTAAATACTATATGATTCCAACTCTATGACATTCTATAAAAGCCAAAACAAAACAGGCAATGAAAAGATCAGTGGTTGCCAGTGGTTGGGGGTTGGGTGATAAATGGGTGGAGCACAGAGATTTTTAGGGCACTCTATATAATACTATAATGTGGATCTATGTCACTACACATTTGTCCAAACTCAGAATGTACAGCACCAGGGGTGAACCCTAATGTAAACAATGGACTTTGGGTGATTATGATGTGTCTATGTAGGTTCATCAATTGTGATAAATGTACTGTTGTGGTGGGGGATGTTGAAATGGAGGGAGGCTATGCATGAATGGGACAATTAAGGGGAGTATACAGAAAATCCCTATGCCTTTTTCCCAATTTTATTGTCAATCTAAAACTACTCTAAATAATTATTAAAAATTAATCTGTTAATTGTGTAGGAAACTGATTCCTAATGCTTTAATTAATTGAGCAAATCTTTTTTCATAAATATGATCAGGTATCATCAGGCAAATGAGGAAAACCAACAGCAAAAATATAAATAATCAACATAAATGATAGAAATTTGTCTAAGAAGCAAGGCACAGTGGCTCACACCTATAATTCCAACAGTTTGGGAGGCCGAGGTGGGCAGATCACCTGAGGTCAGGAGCTCAAGACCAGCCTGGCCAATACAGTGAAACCCCATCTCTACTGAAAACACAAAAATTAGTCATGCATGGTGGCCTGTGCCTGTAATCCCAGCTACTCAGGAGGCTGAGTCAGGAGACTCCCTTGAACCCTGGAGGAGGAGTTTTCAGTGAGCTGAAATCACACTACTACACTCCAGTCTGGGTGACAGAGTGCAACTCTGTTTGGAAAGCAAGAGAGAGAGAGAGAGAGAGAGAGAGAGAGAGAGAGAGAGAGAGAGAGAAAGTAAGAAAGAGGAAGGAAGAAAGGAAGGAAGGAAGGAAGGAAGGAAGGAAGGAAGGA
This sequence comes from Rhinopithecus roxellana, assembly GCF_007565055.1. Classification (NCBI taxonomy): domain Eukaryota; kingdom Metazoa; phylum Chordata; class Mammalia; order Primates; family Cercopithecidae; genus Rhinopithecus; species Rhinopithecus roxellana. Next base: position 134,485,368 of record NC_044552.1, read on the forward strand.
AGGAAGGAAAGAAGGAAGGAGGGAGGGAGGGAGGGAGGGAGGGAGGGAGGGGTAGGGGAGGGGAGGGGAGGCAGGAAGGGAGGGAACAAAAGGAAGGAAAGAAAAATTGTTGAAGAAACACACTTAAACAATTTACTGAAAAGAAGGAAATGGCAAGAACAACAAAAAATCTAAGTAACTCTCAGAAAGATTTAAAAATCATGCAATCAATCAGAGAAGTAAGAATAATATAAAAACAAAACAAAGAAAAAAATAAGATAAAAACATATGATAGCCATGTTCTAGGCTCAAAATATTTGCTGTATAGTATAAGATGAAAATATTTGCTTTACTGGGTACTGTCTGGCCTGCTTCCACCTCACTAATATTAAGCTTGGCCTAAGAAGATGCCTTAAGAGTTACTGCATGGATCCACCATTGTTCCTCTCACACTGCCGTGAAAACAGAAGGTCTCATATAACTGGCTGTATCTTCATCCTGGGTCCAGAAGGAAACAAGACACATAGAACCAGAGCCAGCATGTAGCACTTAACCAAAAGTAAGCCACTGTTTGTAAGCCACTAAGATTTTAGAGCTATTTGTTACCTCGATGTAATACAGAGAAAATTTGGCAACATAAACATTTAAATAAACATTAAGAGAAAATGTCATGCAAATTATCCAACAATTAGGACCAAAAGATGAAGAGATAAAATATATGTGAAAAAAAGCTAGAAGTCATGGAAGATCAATTCAGAAAGTCACTATCACATAATAGGGTACCAGAGAGATGCATCAAAGAAATTTAAAAAGTGGAGGGAAGTTGTCACATGAAAAATATTTGCTAAGTCTAGAGAAAGGCACAAGCCTTCCAATAATAAAAACCACAAAATAGCAAATAGGATTTCTTTTAAGTACTTACATTCATAAAACTTCAAGGAAAAAATGAAGAGCGTAAAATGTTACAGAGAATAAAAAGCAAAATAATTACAAATAGCAGATATAAGACCAAAACAGCTTTTTAAGTATTAGATGCTAGAAGATAATCAGCTAAGTTTTCAAGTTTTTAAGGGAAAAATATTTTTAACATAACATTTCTATGCCCAAGCAAACAACAATAAAACATGGGGTTGGGAGGAAGAGGGGCGAGCAGAACATGGGATTGGAGATACAATGGACCTATAATAATTCTGAAAGAATAACAAAATGAACTTGGAGCATGACAAATGATAATTGTGAAGTAAGACTAGAAATAATTTAGTACATGCAAGGCCATTTAACAAGTATGGTGACCTGGAGACTATTAATAATATGGAGAAGTGTGTTTCTTTCATTTGCCCTTCTTTCAATAAGAAAATGAAAGATAATTCAAAATTCAAGAGAAAAATCATCAGGCAAGAAAAGCATGGCACAAATATAAACCTTAAAATTATATGGCTTGAAAAAATTTTTGGAATATGAGAAAAATCATCTCTTTAACTTTCATATTTAAAACATAGCACTGACTATATGTCTATAGTGTTGGTTTTATAGTGTACTTTGACTTAGATTCTGGGTGGGTGTAGTAGTAGAGACCCGTATGATTTCCTCAGCTGTAATCAGTGACACTGGTGTCTGTGAGATCCTCAGTGGCTTAGACTGTAGTTGTTAACAAAGATTATAGTGAGGCTTTGCTGTGGACAGAGACACCAAGTGGGCCAGTCCTCAGGCATGAGTGTGGCAGCTGTAGGTGGGCTGAGTCTGTCCTCAGTCTCCCGGATGGCATGTGCAGGCACCAGCAATAGTTGACAGAAAGGGATGATGTGGAGACCCCTGAATGATACACATAGGCAGTAGCAGTGGTGGCAGGTGAGGCAGACCTGTCCTCAGGTTCCCTGATACTGCACACAGGTGCCAGCTGTGATGGGTGGGCATACCCACAGATGGATCAGACACTGGCAGCAATACCAGTGGGTGGGGCAGTCTTATCCATAGTCCCTGGATGACGCATGCCAGCAGTGGCACTGTTGGGCAGGGAGGGCATGTCATCAAGTCCATGGATAGTGTACATGGGCACTTTCAGCAGCACGTGGGGTGGCTTGATGCCTGGGCCTCTGGCCGTGTGTGGACACCAGCAGCAGGCAAGGGAGGGCAGCCCTCAAACCTGGGGATTGACCCACTGGATGATGCACATGGGTGCTGGCAGTGGCACACAGGGTGGGTGATATAGTTTGGCTGTGTCCCCACCCAATCTCATCTTGAACTGTAGCTCCCATAATTCCCATGTGTGTGAGAAAGGCCCAATGGAAGGTAACTGAATTATGAGAACAGGTCTTTCCCATGCTATTCTGGTGATAGTGAATACATCTCATGAGACCTGATGGTACCCACATGTACCATGGTTTTATAAAGGGGAGTTGCCCTGCACAAGCTAACTTTTCTTTTGTCTGCCTCCATGTGAGATGTGACTTTCACCTTCCATCGTGATTGTGAGGCCTCCCTAGACAAGTGGAACTGTGAGTCCATTAAATCTCTTTCTTTTGCAAATTCCCCAGTCTCGGGTATGTCTTTGTCAGCAGCGTGAAAATGGACTAATACAGTGGGTCAATCCTCAGCCCCACAATGACTTGCACAAGCACTGGCAGCTGCAGTGGAGTACAGGGTGGGACTCTCCTCAGACCCCTGGATAGTACATGTAGGTGCCAGCTGTAGCTAGTGTGATGGGTCAACCTGCAGGGCCTTGGACAACATTCATGGGTGCTGGCAGTTGTGGACAGGTCAAAGGCATTATTTTCAAGTATATTTTATGTATCGACTCTTTTAATCTTCCCCACAATCATCCATGAAGTAGCTATTATTTTTACCATAAGGATATAAAAATTGACACACAGAGAAGCTATGTAACTATGTCTGAGGTCTCATAGCTGGTCAACTGTAGAACAGAAATTTAGAACCAGATAACATGAGCTAGAGCCCTCTCTCTTAATCACTAAGCTGTAATGCCCATAATGAGCACAAATGACTGCAACCATAACATTGCCTTTATAGATTATCAAGAGTGTCATCTACTCTTTATGATGGTGCTCTTTGTTTTTCTTCCCTGAGGATTCTCCAGAGACCGATTATCTCTGCCTTCAGAACTTCCTTGAACAATAGCCAGCTAGAGATTTACCCACACAGCGGGAGAATGCTATTTTGCAAGATTTCCTGAACAGCTTAAGTAGAAGAGGCAGTGTGTCATTTGTATTTCTAAATGGGAGTTTGCGGAAATTTTAGGAGAGTCAGCTTATAAAAACAACAAGTATTAGGTTGGTACAAAAAGTAATTGCAGTTTTTACCATTACCCTCAAAGGCAAAAACCACAATTACTGTTGCATCATCCAAAGACTTATTCTTACCATTAAAGAGGAGTCATGCTCTGGTTCCTTTCCTCTTCTCATCTGCCCTCTGCACCTTCAAAGAAAACATGATCTAAAAAGCTGACCTACTTTTTTAATGCAAGTCTTGGCTAAATACTCCAATCTGTTCTGTGTCAACATTCCCTTCTTAGAATTTTTGGGAAGAATTTCACTTTAATCCTTCAAATTATCTTCTGAAATTATTATGTTGGTGTCAGCTGATGGCAACATCCCCAAACAGCCAGAGACAGAAGATCTATGAATCAGTCAACATTCATATTGTTTAAACATTATGATTTTAGAATTTATATTCTACTCTGTCCATTAAAACTTTCAAGGAGAAAGTTTCATGTGGAAAGTAGAGAAACTGAATACATACTTGTATGGTGATCTTAGATTTTTTTTTTTTTTTTTTTTTTTTTAGCCCTCACTAATATAGGTCAACGTTATGTTTATACCTTATCACAAAATAATTTTATTTTATAGCAGTGGGAACGCTGAGTAAAAAATGTTTTCTTTGATGACAAAGTTCATTAAGCCCATTGTTCTAAAGCCACAAAACGGTACTATAAGCATTAGAAAATGGATGTAAATGTCCACTCACACTTATTTCTTCTTTGTTTATACAATTAGCATTTTTTTCTCAACCTGAGCTGTCAAACAGAAAATATTTTCATTAAAACAGGGTGAGTCTTGTAAGCATTTCTCTCCTAATAGGATCTGCTACCTTTTAACTTGGATTTTAATTTTCTTAATGAACCCATCTTTCCTTTCCTAACCAAGAATCTTAGACAAATCAGTTGATTTAAACTCAGGATATGAAACAGGGGATCATTGATTTTCTCCATTGGGAATTACTTTGCATTCCACGCTAGGTATCTTATTACTTCACAGAATGCACATGGATTCAGAGATTTGTTGATGTTGTTTGCAAGCAATCTCTGTTTAGTGTGGATAGGGATGCAATATGGTTGTATAAAGTCCCACTACTATTTAGCTTTAATTTAAAGAATGATAGAACAAAGGAAATATTCTGTTGAGTTATTTAATAATACTGCTTGTGGGATAACTAGGAGAGGTCCTTGGGGCTCACCTTTGAAGTTGCCTCCTGAAACAATTTCAGTTTAGCTGACAGAATAAGCCCTGCAATGTTCAATATTCTGGGGAAGCTGCTTCAACTACTTTACATTGCTTGCATATCATTTAAACCAACATGTCATTCACTTATTTGGGAAACAAATAATAATCCTTCTGTTTGTATACCCGATCCCATTCACCAATTTGTAAGATAGCAGCAATCCAGCAATTTTCTAGGTGTAATCAGAAGGCTACAGCAGAAGTGTTAAATGGGGTTTCTCACCTTTCTAATGGTATAAAAACACTCACACCTCAGGTTTTTTAATAATCATCTATATTAAGCAAAAGTAAGTGAAGAACGGAGAAGTACTTTAAACAGGTGAGAAGTTATAGTAACATAATGCATCTAAAAAAATTAGGGTAGAGAAGATGGCTCAGATATCACCTCGTCACACCAAAAACAAAACTGAAACAAACAAACTAGTTATTTTCTCGATGAATCTCTGTTTGACTCTTCTAAAACTGACATTATCACAAACACATTGCCAAAGAGATAACTGCAAAGGAATGATTTCCATTGACTAGTCGTAAAAACCTCTTTCCTGCATTCTAACATAAACTTTCAAATGTTGAGTAGGCACGTACATTTCTGAATTCTGTCTTCTATTTTATTCAATATCTCCATCTCTCCTGCCCCTAAACAGCTTATGTTCCAGACTCTTCCATATTAATTAAAGATACTATTCACCTAAATTCTACTTTCTTTTTCTTATCTCCTCGATTACAATTCAGCGGCATGTCTTTTTGAGCTGCAGTTCCTAATATGGATTAAGTGTACTCCTCTTTCTGTTTCTGGCTTGCTTGGCTTCAATTACAAAAGAAAAAAGGCCTAAAATACAAATTGTATTTATTTAAGATAATTCTGAATGATAATGGAACTAGAGTTAGCAAGCAAAAATGGCTTTTGCAGTGGCATAAACAAAATATAATAAGTCATTAGCATGAGAAATCTAAAAGAAAATAAGACAATTTGGAGGTAGAAGTAACATGTTTGGGTAGCTGAATTTGGGGACTTAGAAGAGGAATAACTTATTAATGACATCTAGACAGTATAAGCTATCACTGCTTAATCAGGCCAAAACAATATTGCACTGTGTATGCATATCATATTTACTTTAAATAAGTATTGGAATAGCTGGGAAAGTCTCCAAAATTTAAACCGCAATTAAAACTACTGTTTCTGAGTATCAGGACTTGTATATCCTCCAAGTTATTCAAAATTTCTCACCAAAACACTCATGTGATATTCTATGTTTGGAACAGTGTAAAGGCATTTCTCATTGACATCCTTGTAAGTCACATTCTGAACTTTATCCTAAAGCCCTCTTAGTTTGCTTTATAAGGTAAATATCATCATTTGAAAGGCCCTTTATGAAATTAAGTACTGAAGCTTGACATCTTAAAAGTGACTTGCCAATATTAATTATAGCACTAGATCCATATTTACATTTGAAAGATAATTCTATAATTTGACAACACCTAAATAATTGTTTTGTAATACATCTTCATACGTATACTTTACTCTTTGATCCTTTCATAGGGTGCTTTTTATTTCTTCTGAATCTTTTGTTATCTTTCTTAACTCTCTGACCCAGAAGCCAAGGTTCTTTAAGAGTTCTATGTAGGAATAAAAACTAAAGGGTTTAAAATAACGCTCTGAGGTATGTAAAATAAGGGGTGAAATTGTAAGGCTATTAAACATTACAGCTAGGAAATCCAGGATTTTCTGAATCTTGTCCCTCAGACTACAATTATCACCCCGCATATGGTCTTCAAACATACTATTTTTCAGAAGCCACCAGATGATCTCAGGCTTGAGAATTATTAACTCAACCTATAGAACACTACTGTGCCTGACTTTACTATGTAATTTCGTCCTATAATACTTCAGGCTTAAATAGTTTCAAGCTCAAACAGATCATAAAGATATCTCTGTCTTTTAAAACTGAACACTCACCCAGCATTGAAGAGATAGAACCAGAGATAGATATAGAGTAAGAGATGAAAAGTTGAAATGTGGCACCAACATCACCACTACTGACTAATTCCAAGTAGATCATGTGGAGGTTGAGGGTTGTGAGACATCTCAACATTTTTCCATGGAAGAGCAGTCTCTGGCCCTTATTATTCCATCCTGTAGAAGGGAGAAAAGGAAGAGAAAGTCACACCCATGAACCTTGTCCTTGTACTAAACAGTGATTCCACCCATTGAAAATGTGGGCCAAACTTTGCTCTGTAATACAACCAGAGCAGTGCCCTCCTCCTCAGTGAGAAAACAGGATGCCTGTGGTCAGGGTGGTTAAAGCAAGTGAACAAAGAAACCTCAAAAGCTGAGCATCTGACCCTACATCCCTCCAAAGTCAGGTTCTACATCTCATTTGACTACCTGTTGTTCACACCACCATTATTGCTACGTTCATTAAGTGAGTTTTGGGAATGAAAAAGAGGTCTACAGAAAGACAGTGTTCATGGACTTGAATGTATTGATGATACTAATGTTGAACCACATAGAAGGCTGATATTAAACCCTGAGCCATAAAATATTTTTTTTTTAAATTTTGTCCCCCCCTCCTTGTTTTTACATTGGTTGTATCAGAGTCCTACTTTAGGGAGAAATAACACAAACCAAACACTTTACATTTCTCTGTAGATAAATTTTTCTAGCTCATTGATAGAAATCTAGATTTCCCTTCTGACATATAAAATAGAAAGAACTTAAAGCCTTTGAAACACATGTCAGCTCCTGAATGTTTCAGAACTGTGACATAGTTGGTGGTGCTAAATTGTGATTATTAAAAAGAATATCCTTTAGACTCCCTATAAAAATATCCTTGTCTGTCCCTTTTTTACATTTATTGCAGGCTATGGGTTGTTCTGATGATGAAGTGGGGTAAATATGAGAGAAGTTAGAGAGAATACTTTAATATTTGGGGCCGCTAAGGTATTTGTGAAAGTTTTCTTCTTTATACCTGTTAAAATAAGATAAATCTCACATCAATGTTTTTTTTTTTTTTCACTTCTCATGATGCCAATAAAATTTTCTAATATATTTAATGAAATGATAGTGACAAAGTGGTCTTTAAAAAAACCTGGTGGATAGAAAGATAAAATTTTTCTTCCAAATAGCTTTTAATAGCAACAACGGCAGCAAAGAAAAGCAGTGAAATACTTGTTTTGTGAGAAGAGCATCTGCTAACTTCACTAACGCTGTAAAATAAAATCATATGTTTAACAATGTCTGACTTCATACATCTAGAACAAGCCTAGTTTTTAGGGGCATTATTTTGTTATTATGGATAATTAATATTACTAAAGGGGATACTAGCATATACAAATAAATGAAGATAAACATATTTTCTTCTTCCTAAAATATTTCTTATGTCTCTGTTTCTATTTATTCTACTTTTCATCTGTAAAAATGAGATCTCCTGGAAAATATTTTTACATATTTTAAAGAATATTTAGAACATTAAGTGCTTTATTGAAGTACATGCTATTTATGCCATAAATCATATCAAAATAAAACTACTGCTTTACTCTTTTTGAGTTCAACACAATTATGTGATGCAAAAGGCCCAAATCTGAAGAGGTTGAAAACAGATTATAATTAGTTTTATCGATTGTTGACCAATGTTCTCACCTCAAGAGCTTCATAATCTCAATTTCATCCTGAAAAACACAAGATAGAGAGATGTCTATCATGTAAGTTAATATGTTCCTGCTTTATAAAATCTAGTAATTTTATTTCCATGTTATTTAAAATCCTTGAAGTTAATTACCTTTGTTGATCCCACATGATTTCCAATACTTCATTTTTTAAGGTATTATAAAATATTATGGAGGATGTGTTGCTTATTTTTGAGTAATAATTCCTCACAATAAAAAACTAAATCTATTAGTTCTTAAGCCTTACTTCCTTAAAGCATGTCTCTGAAAAAAAAAAAAAAAGAGAATATACTCTTCTGTCAAATGATGATGTCTAATAAAGCTATTGATTGATCTATTTTGACAGAACTATTTGGAAAAAAACAGGTTTGTTGCAAACTGATAAACATAAAGCATTGTGAGTCATCTTACTGCAGGCACTGTGATCTCAGCATTCTAGGTTTGTGTTACCTAGGTTATTATTTATTTCTGTGTTTATATTATAGCCTTTTAAATTATGGTCTCTAAAAACATTCTCAGCCAGAAAAAACAAAGTTTAAGTTAATAGCCCTTAATTTAAATTTAAAATATATACCAGTGTATGTACTTGACAGAAAAAGAATCTTCCAAGTAAAACCCTAGAAAGACAAAACACGAAAGCATGATTCTTGGTGAAAAGTTATCCACTGAGAGAAGACAGGAGACTGCTCTTTTTCCACATTTCTACCAAACACACTCTTTTCTCTTTTGGTTGGGACAGCTAAAGCTTTGGAGTACATTCTTCTAATGAGTATGACAAGTTATATTTTCCAACATCTGTTCCTATTTTGGTGTTCATTCCTATACTGCAGATGCTGGAAAGCTAACACTTTATTTTCACAAATGAGGTGCACTTATTCAAAACTTGTATTGAGAGTGATTTCAGTAGGAAAAGAGAACATTGCATAGAAGCCATTCATTTTGTTGATATAGAACTGGAATAAATATTCATAGCAGATTTCTGATCCTAAGATCAAGGCTAAAGTGGTGCAATGAGGTAAGCAGCAATTGGAGAGCAGCTGTCTGATTCCCCAGCGTCTTAAATATGCTGGTAGTAGCAGCTTCCTCAGCAGACCAGTTCTGTGGTGTTTCCTGTGAAGCAATGCTGGAGATTCAGATAAGAGCCCCTTCTCCAACCCTTCAGAAGGTTCATAAGTGCAATCACTGTATTAAATATTGTTGCACTTAAAATATAGCAAATATTGTCTGATGCATGAACTAAAGTTTGAGTTGAAATAGAGCTAACATGGATCAGAATGAACAAGGAGCTGGAGTGCATCGAATCTGCTGCCTGTAGCAGAATGGCATTTAACAGTCTACCTTGGAGAATAATTTGAAAGTATCCTAAGTCTAGAACTCATTGTTCCTTACAGTAGTAAGTTTTATATAACAAATTATATCTATATATACATATATAGATATTCACCATATTATTAGAACAAAGGAGAAAAATTCCGTGATCATTTGTTAAAAAATAAAAAGAAAAAACTCAACACCCAATCATGAGACAAACCATCAGCTAACAAAAAATAGGAGGTGACATTCTGATAAGGGTTCTTCAGAAAAATCTACAAATCTTTATGTAAGTTCTGATGATACTACATGATAAAAGATTAGATATTTTCCACATAAATTGAGGAAGAAGACAAGAATGTCCCATTTCATCATGCCCTTTCAAGACTGTTCAGAAAGTCTGAAGTGTAGTAAAGGAATTAAAAGGTATAAACATCATGAAAATTTTTTAAAAAGTAAAACTTTTTTATTTGCAGATGACAAAATTTGAATAGAAAATCTAGGTAATATACAACCAAAAGACTAAGTCTAAAGGTGAATTTATCAAAGACATAGTGTAAAATATCAATATACAAAGTCATGTATAGCTCTATTTTCTAGTGCCAAACAATTGGAGAATGATTTTGAAAAAATAATGTAGCATAATAATAAAAATAAAATATTAAATATAAGTTTAACAAAAAATGTGGAAAACTCTAAACATAAAACTATAAAACATTCATGAGAGAAAATAAAATCTAAATAAATAAAGAGATATATAATGCTAATAGATTGAAAGACAATGTTATGAAGATATCAATTCTCCCCAAACTGATCTGTATGTTTAATGCAATCTCATTCAAAATTTCAACTTTTAAAAATGGACGTGTCTATTCTAAAAGTTATATAAAATGCTAAAAAGACATAGTCATTGAAACAATCTTTACTAAAGAAGAAAGTAATGGAAGTTGACTTGCCATAAAGCTACAGTAATCAAAACAATGTAGTATGAAAATATGATGAAACAAATAGTTCAGTGGAGCAGAAGAGAGTTCATTAATAGACTCATGCATAAAAAGTCAATTGATTTTCAACAAAGTCCTGTGACAATTTAATTTTAAAAAGAATGCCATTTCAACAAACGGTGCTGCAACATGAATAAAAAATAATGTACCTCAGTCCCCCAATGCTCAACATACAAAAGTTATGCATTTTTTTATGAAAAAATATTAAGGTAAAATCTTCGCCCACCTTAGGGTGGGCAAAGATTTTTTAGAGAGGACACACACAAAAAGTAATCATAAAATAAAAAACTAATAAATTGAACATTAAAACTTAAAACATCTACTCACCGTTAAGAAAAGAAATTATTCACAATACATATGGACATAATAAAGGAACTGCTTCCAGAATATCTTTTAAAAACTGCAATGAAACAGTAGTAAAAAAGAGAAACAAGAGACACATTTTTAAAAGAAGACAAGATTTGATGACACTTCACAAAAAATACATTAGCAATAAGTACATGAAAACATGTTCAACATCATTAGACATCTGATGCTGTAGGTCATTTTCCCTGAGAATTAGACTTTGAGGTGGAAGTTAAAATGTTGCATGTTTAAAGGAGGGATCTTTGGCAAAACACCTGTGGAAAAAGGAAAATAATCAGATTTCTCATGGGAGGCATTAGGCAGCCATGCTTAGACAGCAAAAATCTCATGTGAATTCCCCATGAGTGGATCTGAAGCTGGAATGGTCCATCAGAGTTATCCCAAGTTGGAGCAAGAGGCTAGACCTTTGTACTCCTCCAATGAACAGGCTTCATTGGAGGAGGCCTGTTCCCAGGAACGACAAAAGACACATGGACTCACAGGAAGTAGCTCTCTTAAGTAGAAGACAATTCTCAGAGAGTGCAGTTCTGGGAAGTTGAGGACTGGCAGCAAATAGCATTCACAACCGGGGACATAAGTGCTTCATTTCTGAAGAGGAGAAATAGGGTAACATGTGGTATCATCCACTATTTACTCATTGTGCCTTTTAGTTCTACTTTTCAACATAAGCTCTGGGAGTAGTTCTACCTGGATTCCAATGGGCCTCTTTCCCTGGGGGGAACTTAGAAAAGGAAAGTAAATGAGGCAATCCCCCATCACAGCAGCTGTTCTCAAGGCTGTAACTAAATATTGTCATCTCCCTCTACTGTACATTCTCTATTCTCCTCACCCTTAGCTAGTAATTCTGTTGGTCTAAGTGGCCTTCCTATATACCTGAGGGGCTTGAGCTTCCACTCACCTTGTTCTTCTATGGCTGTTTCTATTGCACTTGTCTTTTTATTGTTACCTATATGGGTCACTAGATCGCATGGGGAACACATATATTCTCTTCCCTCAACATTAACAGCAGCCTTAATTCTTCCTGATGATCACAGTCAATTATCCCTGACATAATGCTGGCTTTCTTAACTTGCTTGCCAGCCCCTTGGCCCAAAAAGCTTAATTAAGTTCCTGGTTGGTGGCCATGACAGAAAATTTACCAGTTCTCTTGTGTCTCCTGGTGTAAGTTTTCCCTTTTGGGGGAGTAAGAATGTTTATACCTACGTAACTCGATGTTGTGAAGTTGGGAAAAGCAATTTCCTCAAATAAGACACTAGAGGCAACAGTCATCAGAGCTGCTCACACTTCTGTCCCCCAGTTCCCAGACCCTGTATTTTATTATTTGAGGACTCTCCACTTTAGAATGGTAATTGATAGTGTACTCTTCATTCTGGAGGATAACCGTCCATGCTTGCAGTGTATCATCTCTAATCTGAGTCTCAGCTTTGCATTCAATAGGCCATCTCATCACTCTCATAGGCTGTCAGGATTCTCAAGATCCTGTGCCCATTTCTGCATCTCCTTAGCTGTTCATTGGATTTCTTGTCCTGATCAATGTAATTCAATGTTAGACTCCTAAGTTAGTGGAACAAGCACACTGAGCACTTGCATAGGAGATGGTAACTGGGAACCTCTGGATAGAAAAGGGAAACCCATATTCAGAATTGTGCCAGTTCCAGTCAAAATAAATTGTTTCACCTTTCATGGCAAAAGGGGCCCCAGGGAGTAAACTTGCCAGCAAAAGGCTGGTAAATCTCTTCCAGTGGGGTGCTGAATCAGTGATTGTGTGTTGGGCTTATTGGCTGGGAAGTAAATATTTAACAGTGTCAGTATAGTTATCAGCTATGGTGAATAAGCCTGGCCTGTTGGGCCCATGCCTAGGCCCCATCTCTTCCACCATACCTACCATATTCAGACACCCATTATGTCAGCACAGGGGTAGCTGATGCAGAAGCTAGGCTAGGGCCACTAGCAGAATCATGCTGTTTACTGTGTTATTGAATCCCTCTTCTGAGATGAATACTACCTGGTAGACAATGAGATGTTGTACACTTCATTCCTTACCAGCAGATCAGTCCACATGCCTATACTCCATACCTCCTTGTCTCTGGTTTTCCAATCTTTTCTTTTCATGTTGCCAGACCAAACAACCAGAGCAATTGCTTTCACTCATGAGTGTACTCTCAGCTGTCTACCCTTCTGCCCAAAACTGACAATCAAATTCACCATCCGTAATGCCTTTGAGGAGGATTTCCTCTTACTTCTGTCTTTTAGAACTACCCCTGAGTGGAAATAAAGTGCAACTTCAGTTTTTAGCTTGCACACACATAATGAACTGAACCATCTGTGAACCAAACTCTTTAAAATTTCCTTCTGTATTAGTCAGTGTTATCTAGAGGGACAGGATAAATAGGATAGATATATATAAAAGAGAGTTTATTAAGGAGCATTGACTCACACAATCACAAGGTGAAGTCCCACAATAGGCCGTCTCCAAACTAAGATCGAGGAAGCCAGTCCAAGCTCCAAAACCTCAAAACTAGGGAAGCTGATGGTGCAGCCTTCAGTTTGTGGCTGAAGGCCCAAGAGCCCCTGGCAAACAACTGGTATAGGTCCAAGAGTCCAAAAGCTGAAGAACTTGGAGTCTGATGTTCGAGGGCAGGAAGCATCCAGCACAGGAGAAAGACGGAGGCCAGAAGACACAGCCTGTCTAGTCCTTCCACGTTCCACTGCCTGTTTTTATACTAACCACACTGGCAGGTGAGTAGATGGTGCCCACTCAGATCACGGGTGGGGCTGCCTCTCCTAATCCACTAACTCAAATGTTAATCTCCTTTGGCAACACCCTCACAGACACACCCAGGAACAATACCTTGAATCCTTCAATCCAATCAAGTTGGCACTCAATATTAACCATCACATCTTCCCTATCAGCTGGTCTTAAGGGATCTGTATCCCATGTGGTCATAGGCATAAATTGAAGGGTGGATGTCTGGGTCACATGGGGATCAACTGTTTTATTTCTTCCAGCCATGGTTATGTCTGAACCAAGATTAACAACTTCCATGTTATAATGGGTTGCTGCTGGGCCTCTCAATCTAGTGACTTGTTGAAGTTGACTGAATGCAGATAGAAATGGGCAATTATGGCCTCATGGTCATATCATGAACCATGGTCAGGCATTCCAATTCTCCACTGAGACTCAGCAGCATATCAGGTGCTTTTTTACAAAAGGCATATAATTTTTCACTAAAAATTATGCAGCCTTGCTTCAGAATCTGAGGAGTCTACATAGGACTTGCTATAAAACTACTCCTGCATGTTTCTTCAGATACTGTTAATATTATAGGGTATTCTTCATGATAATGTTTATATGAATCAAGTGGTACTGTTACATAAGCCACAGCCTGAGACTGATTCAAAGCCTTTCTTGCTCTGGAAACCACTGAAGCTGGTGAATTGAAAGGCATTTCATTTCACTTATTGTATGAGCCGGAACTGTATTTCTGGTATGGATTAAGTTGTCTTAATGACCTAGCAGCATGTCAGGCATTGCATTTTCTTTACCATGTGGTAGAGGAATATGCAAAAATCTGTCCTGTACTTTAGAAGAGACGTCATGGCATACCAGAACTACTGGATCCTTAAATACTTAACCAAGTCTTCATGGTTCAGCTCTCATTCTATGGAGAATATATTTCTTACCACAGCCTTCAACCAACCTGACAATTTCTGCTCATCTGGTTTTATTTTCTTGAGGTCATGAATATACTGGACTGGGACGATGATACCACTGACATCCACCATGATTTTTCTGGTCTTTGTAGGGACAAGATTGGTGAACTAAATGGGGATATTATTGGGACCACACTCCTGCATTTTTAGGTATTTAAGGTTGGCACTAAACCCTGTAATTCCTCACAAGGATTGAATATGCTTTTGTTTGCTATCTTAGAGGGATAACTATTGAGTAAATGAGTTATTCTATTGATATCATTATAATTTTTGATGTCACTCGGGCTCAAAATTTGATACTACTCTTCCCCACATCTAATGAGTCACCAGATCTTCTAAATTAACTCTGAAAAATTCAAAACCCCTCCCCTTTGCTCAATCATTATTAAAAAAAAAAAAAAAAAAAAAAAAAAAAACTCTGCAATTATTAGTTTATTAGTATCATCCGGGACTCAGATGTTCAGTATTCCTCCTGAAATTACACAAACAAATGCAAATGGAAAGAGTCCAAGTCAAAAGTATATAACAAAACAGCACTCCATCACAAAAGCATGTAAAATTACAAGAATGCTATTTTAAAATACTGGCACTTTAAGAAAATGATAATCTCGAAAACCACAAAATTGCCAAATTGTTCCCTAAACTGCTAAGCAGATAATGACTAATAAATGAGTTTGTTTTGTAAAGAAAAATCATTCAAGGCCGGGCGCGGTGGCTCAAGCTTGTAATCCCAGCACTTTGGGAGGCCGAGACGGGCAGATCACGAGGTCAGGAGATCGAGACCTCTACTACAAAACACAAAAAACTAGCCGGGCGAGGTGGCGGGCGCCTGTAGTCCCAGCTACTCGGGAGGCTGAGGCAGGACAATGGCGTAAATCCGGGAGACAGAGCTTGCAGTGAGCCGAGATCCAGCCACTGCACTCCAGCCTGGGCGACAGAGCGAGACTCCGTCTCAAAAAAAAAGAAAAATCATTCAAATAAATTGAATAATTCATACTGAGATGCAAAGTTTAAGTGCCTTATTTCCTCCTATCTACTTGGATTTATAAAGGGGCAAACCACAATATACGAAAATACACCCTATTTTGAATGTGGCATCTTCATTTTAAAAGCTGGCCCAATTAATTAAAAATACTTGTAATGGAAAGTCTTGTTTCCTGAGCAGTCCATATTGAGATAAATGGGAAAAGACATCTGCAGCCAGCATTTTCATAGTCTTCACTGAGATTAATGTCAACAAAAAATTTAATATGGCAGTCTTGTATTTTAAGCTCATGCTTTTGGGGATACATTTTCAAGTCTTCTTTAATGTGGGAACTGCAAACTTTAACTGCCATTGCATGGTAATGGCAGTTAAAGAATAGAGTCCTCATGTTAAGGTTAGGACATATTTTTCTATTAGTCCTTCAAGGACAGACTTTCAAAATGTTTGATTCTAATAGTCCCATGCTTTGAGTAGATTGATTACTCTTCAGTTTGTAAATGTAAGTGGGCTATGTGAAATTTCTTAACTGATCAAGATTTTGGATGTTCAGTTATGGATGAAAACTATCTCAACTTAACTTTACCCCCATTACTGGTATGCAGGGTGTGTAGACAAAAGCTTATTACTAGCTAACTATATGAAAGGATAAACACTGTAATAATTCATGTGATTCAAAATGGGCAAAAGCAAAAGACTAGCTTCTCCTCAAGAAGAAAAATTTCAGACCTATGAAAAGGACAACAATACCAATTTAAAAAAATGTATTTACCTAGAAGCATTCAGAATGTTAACAAAACAGCCGCAACTTTTTTTTCTTTTTTTGCAATTACAGAGTGGTATTCAGTTAACAGAACAACAATTATTTCATATAAGCTGCATCAGAGACAACTGAAAATGAAAAAAACTACCATCCCCATTTATAACTAATTTGTGCTTTGCACCAACAAGAACCTGCTTTAAATTTTCACGCCAATTTACAACCCCCATACTATATCAGGCAAGGTTAGTGGCTAATGAAAATACCACCAGGACAGGGCTATCTAAAGACACATTCGGTAGTGTGTTCAGTATACAAAAAAAAGATACTGTGCAGTTTAAAAACAAATCTTACACAGCCTTACATTTCAATTTTTTTCTTTAAAAGGAGTGAGTTGTGTACAGGGGTTCAATGGTTTGTAGACAAGAAAAAAAACTGTGCTAGAACCAACTTATTCATCATCATCCTCTTCTTTTTTTTTTAATTTTTTTTTCTTTTTATACTTTAAGTTCTAGGGTACATGTGCATAACGTGCAGGTTTGTTACATATGTATACTTATGCCATGTTGGTGTGCTGCACCCATCAACTCATCAGCACCCATCAATTCATCATTTATATCATGTATAACTCCCCAATGCAATCCCTCCCTCCTCCCCCCTCCCCCCTCCCCATGATAGGCCCCAGTGCGTGATGTTCCCCTTCCCGAGTCCAAGTGATCTCATTGTTCAGTTCCCACCTATGAGTGAGGACATGCGGTGCTTGGTTTTCTGTTGTTGTGATAGTTTGCTAAAAATGATGGTTTCCAGCTGCATCCATGTCCCTACAAAGGACGCAAACTCATCCTTTTTTATGGCTGCATAGTATTCTATGGTGTATATGTGCCACATGTTCTTAATCCAGTCTGTCACAGATGGACATTTGGGTTGATTCCAAGTCTTTGCTATTGTGAATAGTGCCGCAATAAACATACGTGTACATGTGTCTTTGTAGTAGAATAATTTATAATCCTTTGGGTATATACCCAGTAGTGGGATGGCTGGGTCATATGGTACATCTAGTTCTAGATCCTTGACGAATTGCCATACTGTTTTCCATAATGGTTGAACTAGTTTACAATCCCACCAACAGTGTAAAAGTGTTCCTATTTCTCCACATCCTCTCCAACACCTGTTGTTTCCTGACTTCTTAATGATTGCCATTCTAACTGGTGTGAGATGGTATCTCATTGGGGTTTTGATATGCATTTCTCTGATGGCGAGTGATGATGAGCATTTTTTCATGTGTCTGTTGGCTGTATGAATATCTACTTTTGAGAAATGTCTGTTCATATCCTTTGCCCACTTTTTGATGGGGTTGTTTGTTTTCTTCTCGTATATTTGTTTGAGTTCTTTGTAGATTCTGGATATTAGCCCTTTGTCAGATGAGTAGGTTGCAAAAATTTTCTCCCATTCTGTAGGATGCCTGTTCACTCTGATGGTAGTTTCTTTTGCTGTGCAAAGCTCTTTAGTTTAATTAGATCCCATTTGTCAATTTTGGCTTTTGCTGCCATTGCTTTTGGTGTTTTAGACATGAAGTCCTTGCCCATGCCTATGTCCTGAATGGTACTACCTAGATTTTCTTCTAGGGTTTTTATGGTATTAGGTCTAACATTTAAGTCTCTAATCCATCTTGAATTAATCTTCGTATAAGGAGTAAGGAAAGGATCCAGTTTCAGCTTTCTACTTATGGCTAGCCAATTTCCCCAGCACCATTTATTAAATAGGGAATCCTTTCCCCATTTCTTGTTTCTCTCAGGTTTGTCAAAGATCAGATGGCTGTAGATGTGCGGTATTATTTCTGAGGACTCTGTTCTGTTCCATTGGTCTAGATCTCTGTTTTGGTACCAGTACCATGCTGTTTTGGTTACTGTAGCCTTGTAGTATAGTTTGAAGTCAGGTAGCGTGACGCCTCCAGCTTTGTCCTTTTGACTTAGGATTGTCTTGGCAATGCGGGCTCTTTTTTGGTTCCATATGAACTTTAAAGCAGTTTTTTCCAATTCTGTGAGGAAACTCATTGGTAGCTTGATGGGGATGGCATTGAATCTATAAATAACCTTGGGGAGTATGGCCATTTTCACGATATTGATTCTTCCTATCCATGAGCATGGTATGTTCTTCCATTTGTTTGTGTCCTCTTTGATTTCACTGAGCAGTGGTTTGTAGTTCTCCTTGAAGAGGTCCTTTACAGCCCTTGTAAGCTGGATTCCTAGGTATTTTATTCTCTTTGAAGCAATTGTGAATGGAAGTTCATTCCTGATTTGGCTCTCTGCTTGTCTGTTGCTGGTGTATAAGAATGCTTGTGATTTTTGCACATTAATTTTGTATCCTGAGACTTTGCTGAAGTTGCTTATCAGCTTAAGGAGATTTTGGGCTGAGACGATGGGGTTTTCTAAATATACAATCATGTCATCTGCAAACAGGGACAATTTGACTTCTTCTTTTCCTAACTGGATACCCTTGATTTCTTTCTCTTGCCTGATTGCCCCTAGCCAGAACTTCCAACACTATGTTGAATAGGAGTGGTGAGAGAGGGCATCCCTGTCTTGTGCCAGTTTTCAAAGGGAATTTTTCCAGTTTTTGCCCATTCAGTATGATATTAGCTGTGGGTTTGTCATAAATAGCTCTTATGATTTTGAGGTACGTTCCATCAATACCGAATTTATTGAGCGTTTTTAGCATGAAGGGCTGTTGAATTTTGTCAAAAGCCTTTTCTGCATCTATTGAGACAATCATGTGGTTCTTGTCTTTGGTTCTGTTTATATGCTGGATTACGTTTATTGATTTGCGAATGTTGAACCAGCCTTGCATCCCAGGGATGAAGCCCACTTGATCATGGTGGATAAGCTTTTTGATGTGCTGCTGAATCCAGTTTGCCAGTATTTTATTGAGGATTTTTGCATCAATGTTCATCAGGGATATTGGTCTAAAATTCTCTTTTTTTGTTGTGTCTCTGCCAGGCTTTGGTATCAGGATGATGTTGGCCTCATAAAATGAGTTAGGGAGGATTCCCTCTTTTTCTATTGATTGGAATAGTTTCAGAAGGAATGGTACCAGCTCCTCCTTGTACCTCTGGTAGAATTCAGCTGTGAATCCATCTGGTCCTGGACTTTTTTTGGTGGGTAGGCTATTAATTGTTGCCTCAATTTCAGAGCCTGCTATTGGTCTATTCAGGGATTCAACTTCTTCCTGGTTTAGCCTTGGGAGAGTGTAAGTGTCCAGGAAATTATCCATTTCTTCTAGATTTTCTAGTTGATTTGCGTAGAGGCGTTTATAGTGTTCTCTGATGGTAGTTTGTATTTCTGTGAGGTCAGTGGTGATATCCCCTTTATCATTTTTTATTGCATCTATTTGATTCCTCTCTCTTTTCTTCTTTATTAGCCTTGCTAGTGGTCTGTCAATTTTGTTGATCTTTTCAAAAAACCAACTCCTGGATTCATTGATTTTTTGGAGGGTTTTTTTGTGTCTCTATCTCCTTCAGTTCGGCTCTGATCTTAGTTATTTCTTGCCTTCTGCTCTTCATCTTCTTCATCTTCCTCTTCCTCCTCATCCTCTTCATCTTCTTCATCTTCCTCCTCTTCCTTCTTTTTCTTGCTGTTTTTAGCCTTGACAACTCCCTTTTTTGCTGCATCAGGCTTTCCTTTAGCTCGACATGCAGCAATATCCTTTTTGTATTTTTCCTTCAGCTTCGCAGCCTTCTTTTCATAAGGCTGCTTGTCATCTGCAACAGTGTTATTCCACATCTCTCCCAATTTCTTCGCAACATCACCAATGGACAGGCCAGGATGTTCTCCTTTGATTTTTGGGCAATACTTAGAGCAGAACAGGAAGAAGGCCGAAGGAGGCCTCTTGGGTGCATTAGGATCCTTGAACTTCTTTTTTGTCTCCCCTTTGGGAAGGATATAGGTTTTCATTTCTCTTTCATAACGGGCCTTGTCTGCCTTTGCCATATCTTCAAATTTTCCTTTCTCTTTAGCAGGACATGGTCTTCCACCTCTCTGAGCACTTCTTAGAAAACTCTGAGAAGTTGACTGAAGCATCTGGGTGCTGCTTCTTGTGCTCCTCCCGACAAGTTTGCACAAAAAATGCATATGATGACATTTTGCCTCTCAGCTTCTTAGGATCTCCTTTGCCCATGTTTAGTTATTTTTCCTCAGCAAGGCACAGCGTCGTCCAGTGCCCATCTGGCTCTCACTGCCCCTGCGCTATCACTATGGAGCTCAATGTACTGCAATGGCTGTCGCTCAATCATTATTATTATTGTACTAGTTCAGGTATTTATGTATTTTCTCTAGGTTATTATGTAAAACTTTTGTTTATATTCAAGCTCTTTCCAATCCAATTTATTATCTTAATGCAATATTCTTTTTTCAAAACCTTCCCCATACTCAAAAGATATTGGCTATTTGTAGTCTATAAAAACCTAGAGACTGTAAATCCCTCCACAGTTCATATCTGTCATTAAGCCTGGATCTGCTCACTGAAATGCTTCAATCCTGGGATTATGGCTAGATATGCTAGTGGTGCCACATATCTGAGTTACCAGTGGTGAATCCTTACAGGTCTATAGCAACCTCAATTCTTGCCTCCTCTGAAGAAAGAATTTGATGGAGGAGCATAAGACTTGCTGAATAAGAGACCAAGGCAAGTTTTAGAGAAGGGGTGAAAGTTTATTAACAAGCGTTAGAGCAAGAATGAAAAGAAAGTAAAGGACACTTGGAAGAGGGCCAAGTGGATATCTTGGAGGACAAGCGTGGGGTTTGACCTTTTGACTTGGGGATTTTAGATGTCAGCATACTTCCAGGATCATGTGTCCCTTCTCCCCTGATTCTTCCCGTGGGGTGGGTTGGCCACATGTGCAATGGCCTTGTGGAGGGAATGCACATGTGGAGGGGAGCATGCACAGTGTGTTTAGTGGAGTTGTATTCGTGTTCACTTGAGGCATTCTTCCGTTACCCGTGGAATGCCCCTGGAAGGTCATGTACCTGTTAAACTCCACCATTTTGCCTTTTAATGCACATGCTTGACACACCCACTCAACTCCTGGCATATTATCCAGAAGCTGCTTGTCACTAGTTTCAGGCCTTTTCTTTTTTTTTCTTTTTTCCTTTTTTTTTTTTTTTTTTTTTTTTTTTTTGAGATGGAGTCTCACTCAGCTGCCCAGGATAGAGGGCAGTGGTTTGATCTCGGCTCACTGCAACCACTGTCTCCAGGGTTCAAGTGATTCTCCCATCTCAGCCTCCCTAGTAGCTTGGATTACAGGCAGCCGCCATCATGCCCGGCTAATTTTTGTATTTTAGTAGGGACAGGGTTTCACCACATTGGCCAGACTGCTCTTGAACTCCTAACCTCAGGTGATCCGCCTGTCTCGGCCTCCCAAAATGCTAAGATTACAGAAGTGAGCCACCACGCCTGTCCTGTTTCAAGTATTTTCTACCTGTGGGGAAAATGCCTTTTCTTGGTGCTGGCTGCAACCAGTTATTATTTGAGAGAGACAGTTAGCAACCACCTGACTATCACCTGATGGGCACCTGACATTCCTAGTTGGTGGGGGGGGGGGGGGGGGCGTCCCTTGCCTGACTACCTACTGTAACAGAGATCGTGTACCGTTCTATGGTGAAAAATGACAGCTGAAAGTGAAATTTACATTTAGATCAATTTCAGCTCAATTCTAAAAAGATATTTTAGGGAAGTCAAAATACTTTATTCCAGAAGATATTATTTAGTTACACAGAAGAACTTAAGGACACAGAGTGATACTATATATGGAATAATGGGAAGGGTTATTCTGCTTTCTGACAGAAGTTGAATTAGATTAACTGGAATATCTTTTTGAATTAAACGTCTGTGAAACTTTTGATAAAATCTTAAAAATTCAAATTTTCCATTTTACACTTTAAGGAAATAATTAACTGTGCTCTTCTTAATGCTTCCAAAATGAAGTATTTTCATTCTCAACACCCTATGCTGGAGTCATTTAATTCAAACAGAAAGAAAAGAAAAGAAAGCCTCAGAATTCATAAGAATGCTGTGATGAGTGTGATAACATGTTATCTACAGCCTTTGAGCCCTTTGAAGATAAGCTGTTGAATAATGTCACTACATTATTGTTACAGTTAGAATATAAACACAGGTTTAGCATCTTGTCAAGATAATACAACTATCAAAAGACTACAAAGTGAGAAATTCACTTGTTCAATTTTAAAGGAATGAGGCAAGATTCAAAAGATAAAATCAAATAAAAGATACTGCATTTTATTATCTTTATATATCCTTTTCATAAAAATAAGTCATAAGAATATACATAGATTAATTAATTTTAAATTTAAGTTTTGTT
Organism: Rhinopithecus roxellana; assembly: GCF_007565055.1. Lineage (NCBI taxonomy): Eukaryota > Metazoa > Chordata > Mammalia > Primates > Cercopithecidae > Rhinopithecus > Rhinopithecus roxellana. Next base: position 134,508,037 of record NC_044552.1, read on the forward strand.
GCCTATTACTTTATGTGGGAGAGTATTTTGAGCAGTCCAAATGACCTTAATTGAAATAAAATTGTCCTCTGATGGCCAGTGATGATGAGCATTTTTTCATGTGTCTAGACGTTGGCTGTATGAATGTCTTCTTTTGAGAAATGTCTGTTCATATACTTTGCCCACTTTTTGATGGGGTTGTTTGTTTTTTTCTTGTAAATTTGTTTGAGTTCTTTGTAGGTTCTGGATATTAGCCCTTTGTCAGATGAGTTGATTGCAAAAATTTTCTCCCATTCTGTAGGTTGCCTGTTCACTCTGATGGTAGTTTCTTTTGCTGAGCAGAAGCTCTTTAGTTTAATTAGATCCCATTTGTCAATTTTGGCTTTTGCTGCCATTGCTTTTGGTGTTTTAGACATGAAGTCCTTGCCCATGCCTATGTCCTGAATGGTGCTACCTAGGTTTTCTTCTAGGGTTTTTATGGTATTAGGTCTAACATTTAAGTCTCTAATAATAGGAACACTTTTACACTGTTGGTGGGATTGTAAACTAGTTCAACCATTATGGAACACAGTATGGCGATTCCTCAAGGATATAGAACTAGATGTACTATATGACCCAGCCATCCCATTACTGGGGATATACCCAAAGGATTATAAATCATGCTGCTATAAAGACACATGCACACGTATGTTTATTGCGGCACTATTCACAATAGCAAAGACTTGGAATCAACCCAAATGTCCATCAGTGACAGACTGGATTAAGAAAACTGTGGCACATATACACCATGGAATACTATGCAGCCATTAAAAAGGATGAGTTTGTGTCCTTTGTAGGGACATGGATGCAGCTGGAAACCATCATTCTTAGCAAACTATCACAAGAACAGAAAACCAAACACCACATGTTCTCACTCATAGGTGGGAACTGAACAATGAGATCACTTGGACTCAGGAAGGGGAACATCGCACACCGGGGCCTATCATGGGGAGGGGGAGGGAGGAGGGACTGCATTGGGAGTTATACCCTGATGGAAATGACGAGTTGATGGGTGCAGCACACCAACATGGCACAAGTATACATATGTAACAAACCTGCACGTTATGCACATGTACCCTAGAACTTAAAGTATAATAATAATAAAAAATAAAAAAGAAATAAAATTGTTCAACTGATTTATTTACATTTAGATGAATATCTAAATTAAATTTAGATGAATATCTAACATTTGTGTTAAAACTAAAAATTAGTCATGTCTCTATGTTTTAGTTAATTAAATATTATGATTACCATAAAAAAGAAGTGATTTTAGTATTTTAGTATTATTGCCTTTAAAGCAATTTTTTCACAGTGTATAGTCCTTTGATGGAAGTCATTTGGGTTATTCATCAAAACTAGACAATTGCTTAATTACCCCAAGGCACAGAATCCACACTACAATTTTAAAACATCAAAATAGGAAAAGTAATTAGTCTCTTGAGTATAATTAATCTGTCTACTAAGAATTGGGCTGAATTGTAGTTTGGTGTTCTCCAGAATTCAGAAGCCAATTTTAATTACACTGAAACGCTGAACTTGAAGCTTGCGGACTTTGGCTCTTAAAGTAAGTTAAATCTTTATATTTACTGTGGGTCTGAGAAAACACAGGACACATGGAAAGGAAGGTTTTACTTCCAAAGTGAGACATCTACAGCAAAACTTCAGGATTGTTTATTCTTCTTTTATAAGCTAGATATTGTTTAAGGACCATAGAGTGTTTGATAGGCATTTCATAAAGCAGATGCAGTTTCTTTCTACCACACTTTCATTGACAAATATCAAGCACAGTGTTACTGGATATTAACACAGAGAAAAAGACATAAAAAACTAATAATTTTTATGGTAAACTTTAGAGAAAGGAGAATGTTGTTAGTAGCAGAAATGGTGCACTTCACAAAATATCTATGCATCAAATGATTATTTCAGCCAATGAACACTTCAGCAAATGATCAACTCAACAAAACATTTGTTCACCGTATTTACTTAATTTAGTAATGCAATGTTTTTAAGAATGCATGAATTTCTTATTAATTCACACTGTTTTAATATCTTTCAAAGGTTTCCTACAGAGTTTTCAACTTGTAGTAGCAGTTTAAGAAATGTATTTGACAAAAGCTAAAGGCTATAGGAAAGTTTAAATTTCCTTTCAATATATTTGGTATTCATAAAAGCCTATTTGTTTTCACTCGTGGCCTAAATTTAAGCATCACTTTACAGTGTTCAGTCTGTGCTAATATATTGTTAATCGTTTGCAATATAATACCTATGTAATAAGCCATGTATCATTACCAAGATGCCTTCTACAATTTTTCAAGTAAGAAATTGTTTCTCATATCTATATCACTCAGAAGTGAAAATATACTGAGCTTCATTTATTTCTTATATATTACCTGTATTTCAAATTTTTAAAGAATTTCTAAGCAAAGCCTTCCTTTGCTCTTTTGCATGCATGGCTAATGTACATAGAATTAGAGATACAAATAATGCTACAAATTTAATTAATATAGTAATCCTTTCTAGGAAAATCCCTAACAATAAACATAATAAAGATGGCAGGGGATATATCAAAAACAAACAAATATTTACTGAGGCATGTAGAGAAAATATAAACAAATGAAAGCCACATTCCTTTCCTGACTAGGAAGATGAAATGCAAACTTTACTTCCCTCTGTGATAACTGAAACAGTTTATGTGAAAAATAACGTAAAACAAAGTCAAACTGGCATTGTGGATGAGAGTATTTATTCACTCGTGTGTATGGAGGTTCAGAAGAAAAATGAAATTCAAGATTGGCTTAATTTATTGACTTAATTATGTCTAAAATCTATTTATTTTTAAATATTTTCTTACTGGCATGTTTTTAGCTTTATTCTAAAGCTAAAATTGACTTTTTTCCTGATTGCAAGTCAATTGCCAAAACCTCCATGAGCAAGAATATTCCTCACCCACATGGTGGGGAATTTGGGGCAGGGCATGGAGAGAAAAGCAGAGAGAAAGACAGCTGTATCTCTCTTACAAACTTCAAACAAAAATCCTGAAGTCCATTCTAATTGGCCAACCTTAAATTATGTGGCCAATTCTTAACTAGTCACTACAATGAAGAAAGTGCCAGATGCTGATTAATTTAAGCCAATAAAGAGCTACCTTCGGAATGGAAACCAAATTTCTTGGCAAGTATTCAAGAATAATAATAGAAGTGAGGTTGGAAATAAAAATAAAATGCTCTACACACTTTCCAAATTAGTTGTTATTTACCATATAGGCATTTAAATTAAGTGGTGTTGGGAGAACTTGAGAAATTTGTTCTAATTTCATCTAGAAAAGTATCTCTAAATTCAAATGTTTATAAGGTCAAAGAAGTTAAACTAACAAAATCAAGTCAAACGAAAGGGCATCTATAATATGCAATGACAGGGTAAACCTGTATTTTATTTCCTAACTTGGACATTATAAGAGTAATTATTAGTCTGGGTAACAGTTACAACCCAGACCATCCCATGCAAATCTGAATATATATATATATATATATATACACATATATATATATACACACACACACACGTATATGTGATATTATATGATATTATTATCCTATCTCTCAAGAGCATGCTCTCAGCACGTGCCAATTATTGCCATATAAGAAATAGTCTCAGCATCGCTGGATTTTCTGATCTTTCAGTAGGAAAAAAAATCCGATTTTTATATGAATTATTCTAATTTTAAAATATTGCTTTAATTAAAAAATAGCTAGAAAATATTTGTTGTTTTTCAACCTCTGTTCTAGAAAGTAAATGAATAAAAATCGCTTTTGTTATTTGAAGAAAAAAGGCACAAAAAACTAAGCATATTGCCAGATATTAAAACACATAAATACCACAGTAACTAAAGCAGTGTGGTATTGATGTAAGAATAGGGAGATAAATTAATGAAAAATAAAACACAAGTCAGAAACAGAGTCAACAATATGTAAGCATTCAGTATGGTCATCATACAAAAGTCATTTGTCCAGTACATTTTTTGTCTCCATTTCCACAGTCACTACCCTGATCTCAGCCACCGTCACTTCTCACCTGGATTCCTAATAAAGTCTCTGAGCTGCACTTTTTATCTACTCATATTACTCTTCAATCTATTCTACATATTATGGCTAGAGTTTTGAAAATCACAAACCTGAACTTACTATTTCTTTCTTAAAGTACATCAATAACTTTTCATTGTTTTAGTACAAAGAAAAAATTTCTTCATGCCTGTTATGAAATTCACCGAGTGGCCCTTACCTGCTCTTATGCTTCAACTTGTCCAGCTCTCTCATATGTAGGCTCTATTTTCAAGCCTGGTAAGTTTGAGATGCTTAATATACATATAAATCGAAGGTACTGAATTAAAAAAATGTTATATGCAAGTCGTGAGTTCAAGAAAGACTGTTAACCTAGATGCATAACCCTGAGAAGCATTAGTGTTTTTATGTGCTTAAAGCAGTGAAACTGAGTTTACTTAAAGAATATACATAGATACAGAAGATTAGAACTCAAATATCTAAAGAAAACATGCTCTAGAGCACAATGCAATAATACTATGCAGCCTTTTTAAAGAAGTAAATTCTGTCACTTGTGACAATATGGATAGAATTGAAGAACATTATGCTAAGTGGAATAAGCCAGGCACAGAAAGGTGAATACCACATGTTCTCACTTCTATGCAGAATCTAAAACAATTGAACTCATGGAAGCAGAGAGTAGGATGGTGGTTACAGTAGCTGCAGATTGAGAGAAATGGGGAAATGATGGCCAAATGGTAAAAAATACCAGAAACGAGGAATATATTTTTTAGTTCTATTACACAGCATGGTAAAAATGGTTAATAATAGAGTACTATACATTTCAAAATTGCTGAGAGTAAATTTCTAATGCTCCCACTGCAAAAAGAAGTTAAGTATTTGAGATGATGGATATGCTAACCAACTTGACATAATAACTCACATTGTATTTATGAAACATAGCATCACTTTGTACCCCATAAATGCATATCATCCATCCTGGCTAACACGGTGAAACCCCGTCTCTACTAAAAACACATAAAAAAAAAAAAAAAACTAGCCAGGAGAGGTGGCGGGCGCCTGTAGTCCCAGCTACTCGGGAGGCTGAGGCAGGAGAATGGCATAAAAAAAACCCGGGAGGAGGAGCTTGCAGTGAGCTGAGATCCGGCCACTGCACTCCAGCCCAGGCGACAGAGCAAGACTCCGTCTCAAAAAAAAAAAAAAAAAAAAAAAAAAAAAAAAAAAAAAAAGCATATCATTATAAATTATCAATTAAGAATTAAAAAAATTAAATTATAAAATTGTAAAAGCAAATATATATATATAAAAAAAAAGAAGTCAAAGTCCTGATTGCTGTAGCATCCAACATTCAGAGGTTAGAAAAATATAAAAAGAAAAAGCAGAGTAAAGTGAGAAGAATTTCCCAGTAAAGCAGGAAAGAAACCAGTGTCATTTTTGGGAAAGAGATGAGGAATAAAAGAAGGTACAGTCACTATCATATGTCAAGAAAAAGACATACATTTATGAAGATTGAAAATGACAAAAAAAGCTGTTGTATTCACAAAGTATGTTATTATCTATAGAGAAAATCCAATGGAATCTAAAATTTTTATAAATAATGCAGAAATCTAGCAACTTAAATATGCAATCGATATACAAAAATCAATGTTTTTCTGTCTGTAACAAAAGTGAAAAAAACATAGTTTTTCAAGGATTCTATTTGACATAATAACTCCTTTTTTTTCCCAATCTCAACTCAACTGACTCTTTCAACTCAATCTCTTTTTCTTACCATGCTTTCTGTATGTGTATGGGTGTGTATCACAGGCACATCTCTGATAAAATGTGAGTATGATCTTTATAGAGCAAATTACAAAATTGTGTTGAGATATATTACATAGAAATGTGTATCTATATACCACATTGATGTATGGGAAATGTTAATATCTTCAAAACTATCAATTATCTTCAATTACTCTATACATTCACAATATTCTAAACAAAATCTCAGTAGTTGTGAAGTATTTGGAGGAACTTGACAAGCATAACTTAAAACATATGTAGAAATGAAAAAAGCTAAGAATAGCCAAAAATTTACAACACTGGCTTCAGTAAAAGTACTAAACAAATATAGTGTTGGAATAAAAATAGCAGATTTGTGTTTATGGAATGACAGAATTTTATAGATGACAGAATTGGCATTTCAGTTCAGAAAAAGATGGAGTAGTATTTAATAATTTGTAATATAATACTTATCAATGGTGGGATTGGGAATACATCTCTATGTTGATATCAAAATGAATTCCTCATGCATTAAGCACTTAAATGTAAAAAGAAACATTTTAGAACTCTCAAAAGAAACCATACAAGAATATATTATTTTCTCACAATAGTTTAAAATACATTAAATAAGACCAAAAAACACAGTACATAAAATATTGCTAATTCATATACATTAATATTCAGAGTACTGTTCTTTAAATCATAAGAAAAAATTATCACAAACTAGGAAGGACATATAGATGAAATAGAAGCACAAAGTGTTAATACACCAAATATATAAAGAAAAACAACAGAAACTCCATGGGATAATATGACAAAGATATCAACTGGCCATAAATAAATAAGGACAGCCTGTGACCAACAAATATATGAAAATATGAAGAATCTCACTAGTAAGAGCTCAATAAGAACTCTAAATTTTACTTTCATTAGTTTGGCAGAAAGTAAAAAGTGTATCAATATCAGGCATTTATAGACATGAAGCAAAAAGAAACACCACCTGACTTTGCTAGGAAATTAATTATATAAAACCAAACAGAATAATTTGACCCTATCGTACAGAAAAATGCATATTTACTGTAAGACGCAATCATTTTACTCTTAATTATAAACTCTAGGGAAACTCTTGCACACAAACACAAAGAAACATACATAAGAATGTTCTTAGAATTTCTGATTGTAAAACAAAAGAAAATGGAGGGCCGGGTTCTGTGGCTCACACCTGTAATCCCAGCACCTTGGAGATGGAGGCAGAAGGATTGCTTGAGCCCAGGAGCTCGAGACCAGCCTGGGCAACAAAGTGAAACTTCATCTCTAAAAAAAAAAAAAAAAAAAAAAAAAAAAAAAAAAAAAAAAAAAAAAAAAAAAATTCAATTAGCCAAGTGTGGTGGCATGTGCCTGTGCTCCCAGTGACTCAGGAGGCTGAAGCAGGAGGACTGCTTGAAACCAGGAGAGTGAGGTTGCTGCGAGCTTGTGTTCAAATAAAAGATGCTGGCAAGGTTGTGGAGAAAAGGGAACACTTATACACTGTTGATAGGTGTGTAAATTAGTTCAGCCACTCTGGAAAGCAGTACAGTGATTCCTCAAAGAGCTAAAAGCAGAGCTACCACTCAACTCAGCAATCTCATCACTGGGTATACCCAGAGGATACATAAATCATTCTACCATAAAGACTCGTGCATGTAAATGCTCACTGCAGCACTATTCACAAGAGCAGACATGGAATCAAACTAAATGCTCATCAATGACAGATGAGATATTTTAAAATGTGGTACATACACACCATGGACTATGATACAGTCATATAAAAGCAAAAAATCGGACGGGCATGGTAGCTCACGGCTATAATCCTAGCACTTTGGGAGGCCGAGGTAGGCAGATTGCTTGTGCTCCAGAGTTCGAGATCAGCCTGGGTAACATGGTGAAACCCCATCTGTACTAAAATACAAAAAATTAGTCAGGCGTGGAAGCGTGAACCTGCAGTCCCAGCTACTCAGGAGGCTAAGGCAGGAGAATTGCTTGAAACCAGGAGGCAGAGGTTGCTGCGAGCCGAGATCGCCCCACTGCACTCCATCCAGCCTGGGCAACAGAGCAAGACCCCATCTCAAAAAAAAAAAAAAAAAAAGAGAAAGAAAAGAAAAAGATCATGCCTTTTGGAGGAACAGGATTAAGCTGGAGGCCATTTTTCTTAGCAAACTAACACAGGAACAGAAAACCAAATAGCACATGTTCTCACTTAAAAGTGGGAACTAAATGATGAGAACAAATGGACACATAGAGGGGAACAATAGACATTGAAGCCTACTTGAGGGTGAAGGGTGGGAGGAGGGAGAACTGCAGAAAACGTTACTATTGGGTACTAGGTTAAGTACTTGCATGATGAAATAATCTGTACAACAAACCCTGTGACAGGAGTTTACCTATATAATAAACCTGCACATGTACCCCCAAAACTAAAATAAATGTTTTTTAAAAAGGAAGTAGTCTAAATGTCTGTGATCACACACACAAAAAGATTTTACTATATTCATGCAATGGAATCCTATATACCAGATAAAGGAAATGAACTAAAGCTACATTTATCACACTATCAAGGTAATAAACATACCCATCACCTCCAAAAGTTTCCTTGTTGTGTCTCTTTGTATTTGTATGGTGTTTTAATGTAATACAACAACCCAACAATTGTACTCCTGGATATTTATTTCAACAAAATGAAAATTTATGTCCATACAAAAACCTGTACATGAATGTTCATAATGGCTTTATTTGTAATAGCCAAAAGTTGAGAACAATCCTAACGTCCTTCAATGGGTGAATGAATAAAAGTAAATAAATATCTATAATACAGACAGCTAGTCAGCAATTAAAAGGAAGGAGTTAGTGATATACTCTTCTACTTGCATGTGTTTCAAGCGCATTATGCTGAGTGAAGAAAGTCAACCGTGAAAAGTTATACACTGTATATTTCCATTTATTTAATATTATAAAAATGACAAAATTATAGTGATGAAGCTAGGATCATGAATTTTCTTTGTGTTGATAGAATGGTTCTGTGTCCTGATTGTGGTGGTGGTTTTATGGATCTATATCTATCTATCTGACAAAAAAAAAAATCATGCTATAAACAAAAACAAAGTGAAACAAGTGTACATAAAACTGGTGAAATCTGAAGAAGGTCTGTAGTTTACTTAACAGTATAGTATCAGTGTGAGTGTCCTGCTTTGGATAATGTTCTATGCTTATGTAAGATGTTATTATTGGAGAGAGTTGAGTAGAAGGTACAAGGATAAGCTCTGTAATATGATTGCAGCTGGCTGTGAGTCTTAAACTGTTTCAAGATAAAAAGTTAAGCAAAACGTGTATACTCTTCTCCTTATTTATCTTATCATGCAAAAAAGGGCTTAACCAAGTATACAGAAATCACTTTTTTCCTTCTAAGGAAGCCTGAGCACCTTTCACAAAAACACATTTAAATACTAGCTACTTCAATACATAGTTCTTCGTGTAGTCATGCAGCAGTCTTTAGCAACATAAGACTTTTTCCAAATTGCCACTAACAGATAATTATTATTAGTGTGACTTTGCCTCCTGAAGGAACCTGAACTCACACACACACTCACAGCAGGAACAGACTTAAGCCTGCTGGGTTTTCAAACACTGTGATGTAGTGAAGTGAGAGAAAGGCAGCATGAAGGAAACAGGGAAGATGTAGAAGGAGCCTCACTCTAATACATCACTGGTTTAATTCTCTTCTCCCATTATGCATATTTAGCCTGTTATAAATGTTAGTGATTTTTGATAATGGTAAATCTATGCAGAGTAAGCTCCATCTGCATTTTAAATCCCCAATTAAATATATAAACTCCCTGTATATATTTATTTATATCCATTTAAAATGCTGAAACTCCCACTTCCATTCATTAGCTGTTTTGTTGTCTTCACAAAAATCATGGAGAGAAAACATTTAATTAGTATTTCACCTTAAATGAATAGAATGGATAAAAAACCAATTAGTCTTTAGATAATAAAAAGTCTAATTAGCCACCAAGTATTCAACAGAAAATCTTCATTACTTTCCTTTCCATAACTTAGGCAGCATGCACGGATCAGATCAGAGTCCCAGGAGTGCCTAATCTAATCTTTCTCTTCCCTCTAATGTATTGCTAAAAGCATAAACAAATCACTTTATTGAGAGATTAAAACATTTAGCAAATATACCTGAAGGTAGCAGTGCTTCGAATGTGTGGGATGTGATTGGGAACTCTGGAAAACAAGCTTACTCTTAACATAGTCTAATACCAGTCACTTTAATGTGAAGAACAAATGACAAGAAACAAACACTAACAGTATCCCACGGAACCTGAAGGTGTGTGTGTTTGTTTGTGAGCACGTGCACACGTGAGTGTAGTGAGATTTCAACTAGGGAAGACTCAACTTTAAGGACAGAAACAGAGGACACCACTATTAACTAAGATTTGGGCATTCTAAAATTGACAGTTAAAGCATGTAGGAGGGGGATATATATTTAAATATGTAGAACCTAAGTGTTTAGCTCCATTCACCACCCCTCTTTGCCTTGTTCTAGATGAATTTGGCAATTTGTCCATTTTGTTACACTGATGAGAGATCCCCACTGCTCTGGTGAGCTTCCACATGGCAGTGGAAGAAAAAGGAGAGTCCTCGGCCCCATCGGCAGGTGAATCTACAAGTGAAAATATTAGGAAGAATAAAGCAATTCTCATTCTCCACAACGGAATACAGTACAGACAGACCTCAACTTACAATGGTTGAATATAGGATTTTTCAGCTTTACAATGGTGTGAAAGCAATACACATACAATGGAAACCATACTTCGAGTATCCATACAACAATTCTGTTTTTCACTTTCAGTACAGTATTCAATAAATTACATGTGTTAGTCAACACCTTATTATAAAAATAGGCTTTGTGTTATACTATATTACTCAACTCTTGTTCCTGTTGTTCTGAGCACATTTAAGGTAGGCTAGGCTCAGCTATGATGTTTGGTAGTGTAGGTATACTAAATGCAGTTCTGAAATATTTTCAGCTTACTGAGATGTGTGTGACCCCATCGTAAGTTGTGAGACATCTGTACTCTCCTGAGAATGGAGAGCAGCTTCCTGAAGTCTCCTACTTAAGGTATATCTACAATGGAGGGTGACAGGAAACACTCTCCCCCATGCATTAAATGTAAAGAAATAAAATACAAGCAGCTTTGAGACCATTAACATTCTTCAGGCATCACATCTGCAATGGTGAGCTGCTTACCAGATTTTTCATATTTCAGAATTGAGAGTTTTCATAATAGCTTCCATGAGCACTGTTTGCATTTAGAAAGCAATAAGATTATAATCTTTAAATCCCATCTCAAGTAGCTTAACCTCTTTGAGAATCAATTTTTTATTAGCAAAATAGGAATAATAATAGCACCCTGTATTGTTATGTGTCTACATTTTATGAGGAATAGTATCCCATCATTAGCAGCCAGGTCCTTAAATGGGGCTAAAGTCACCCAGCTCACAGAAAAATAGAAATTGCGTGAATCCTGTGGTGCTCAAGACATCTAAAGAATATTAAATATCCAAGTCTAGCCTAAACTGGGAGTGTTCACAAGCACTTGATATGAGTCCCCAGCTTATATTCCAGTATTTTCTAGTAGCTTTGCAATTCTGTCCCTCCGCCCCTGCTATCATAATAATTTTTGTATCTTCTAAACTGAACTAAAGAGGAATGAAGGAAAGTGTTGAGTGTTTTTCTTCAGAAGACAGGCATATGCCAGTCTATAACACGCACTAAACACTGACTACAGACTTCCTGTGGTCCTATGCCCTACGTAAATATGAGATGTGAGAAGTATGTTCTTCCCCTTCCTTCTATGCAGCTTTTAGGTAACAATCACAAATTTCAGAGATAAATGCCATCTGACTCTCCAACCATCAGTTGAATAGATGAGTCATTTTTTTAAGAGCTTTGGGAAAGCAGAATGAAATGCTGGAGGAGGCTGAGAGGAGAATCAAAAGGACTAATCCCTGATTTAACTCAATTTCTGATTGAATATAGGCATAGTGAGTATTTGATTCCTAATATTAATATGTAAAATAATATTAATATGTGCCAGAGCTTAGAAGTAGTAGTGATCAATAAATAATATTTTCCATGTATGTATGTGTGTACACTCATACATATATACAAATTTTCAGTAAAATTAAATATACATTTCAGTGTTACTTTGGGATAGACTCCTAAAGATTAAAAAATTGCCAAGTGTGTACCGTATTAGGATATTCAAAACTCTCTGGTTAGTACACAATTTTTCATATTATAATTTCATGACATCAAATTTCACAATCTCCCAGATTTTTCAGGAGGGAGGCAATCTAGAATTTCTTCTATCATATTCAAAAAAATGTCTCTAAAGTTATGTCACATAGAAAAGTCTCTCAACATTGCAAGAGAATAATGTTTTTAATGTTTTTAATGTATGTAGATACACGGTAAGATCTCAACAATGATTCACCCATTCTGGGATTTTTTTTTTTTTTTTTTTTTTTTTTGGTGCTTTATAGTTTCCTTTGGATTATATCCTAAATCATTCCCTCTTGTCCATAGAAGGTCTTCCCTTTTCAGTTCTAGCAGTGATGCAATATCAATGCTACTATTATCACAAATTATTTTTTAAAAATAACCTGCACCATGACATGGAGATTTTTATGGGATTCTTACACATATCTTTTAGGCAAAAGAAGGCTATGGCTATTTTTTTAAAATTAAATTGCATCTTTAGGAAATATTTATGTCTCATCCATATATTCAGAAAACTGCAGAGACATATTCTGAAATTAATTATTAAAAGCATGTAAGTCAGCCACACTTATATTTACTAAATTATGGATAATGTTAATCTATTCCATCCAGAAAACTATGAACTTTTAGCAGTTTCTTAAACGGGATTACTCATAGCCCAGATTAATTTATTCTGCTGAATATTCTACGTTTTGGTAGCTTAACTTTCAGCATGTTGCCTGTATTAGTCTGTACTCACTCTGGTAATACATTCCCCAAGACTGGGTCATTTATTAAAAAAAAAAAAAAAAAGAGGTTTAATGGACTCACAGTTCTGCATGGATGGGGAGGCCTCACAATCATGGCAGAAGGCTAAGGAGAATCAGAGGCATGTCTTACAAGGTGTCAGGCAACAGAGTGTGTGCAGGGGAACTGCCTTTTATAAAACCATCAGATCTCATGAGACTTATTCACCATCATGAGAACAGCAAGGGAAAGACCCGCCCCCAGGATTCCGTTATCTCTCACCAGGTCCCTCCCATGACCCATGGGGATTATAGGGGCTAAAATTCAAGATGCGGTTTGGGTGGGGACACAGCCAAACCATAAAATTGCCATATATGAGAAACTCCTAAAGACAAATTAATAAAAGTACACTATTTTTCTCAAATTCATCTTTTTTTTTTTTTCAAAATCACTGATCATTTGGGAAAAACAAAAATAATTATTTAATATTAATAAAGCAACATCATATATTAAAAGCATATTATCAAGCAGTGGGAATAGTTTTTGGACTGTGGGCTTTCAATTCAGAAAGATGTGAATTTGAATCCCAATTTGTTTCATTCACTAGCTGAATAAACAGGAGCAAATAACTAAACTTTCTCAACCTTAGTTTCTTCATCTCTAAAATGGAGATACTGAGTCTACCAGGCTCAAAGTAATATGGTGAAAAGAAAATTTTAAAATATTTGAAAAAGTCTTGAAATCTTGAAACATTTTTGAAACACGTTGTTAGAACACATTAAGGAATTACTTTCGCCGCTACTGTTGAAACCGACTCAATAGTCCCACAGACAGTGTTTTTTTATAAACATAAACATTGACCCTTCTGGTTTTAAAGCTTGAAACTTAATTTGTTTTGTCTGAGTTTATTCTTCAAGTTAGGACCCCCAGGTCTATCAAAAATATCAAAGAGCCAAAACTGACCAGATCATCACATCCAGACAATGAGATGCCAGTCCCTTCATTCACCACGATTGCATCCTTACCCCTCCAAGTTCCTATTTTCCTACATATCATTATATTTCTCCCTGCTATATAAACCCCTGATCTCAGTGAGTCACAGAGATGGACTTCAGACTGTTCTTCCAACTCCTCGGCTGCAGCACCCAATTAAAGCCTTCTTCCTTGGTAATAATCATCTCAGTGTTTGTCTTTGTGGGCAGCAAGCAGCAGAATGTAGACAGAATCCCTGGTGTTTTGGTAACACTATTAGTTTTGATCAATAATTCTTATTATACTGTGATCTATGATTAGTAAATGTTCTTAATGTTCCTCAGTCAAACTTACTTTTTTCCACTTGACGATATATTACAGAGATCATTCCATTTTCTTGGGTAGAGACAGTCATCAATTCCTTTTCTCACATGTATAGTTTTCACTGCATTATGTGGATTTGCTATGGTGAACTCATGTAATTCCTTCTGAAGGGCATTCATGTTATTTCCAAGCTTCTGTTAATACAAACATTGTCACAATGAGAAATTCATGCATATGTTAATTAATTTTTTGTAACCCTATCTTTTTTGATAATTTTAGAGAAGTAGGATTGCTCATTGTCAGTATAAATGTATATGTGATTTTCCTAAATATTCTAACTTTGCTGTCATCTTGGGTTGATAATTTTGCATTACTACAAGCACTGTATGAGAGTGATGGGGTCTCCAAAGTCTTACCACAAAGTATATTGTCAAACTTTTGAATTGGTATCAATCTGATTGTGGAAAAAATGTATCTGGTTTATTTAACTTGCACTTATTTATTTAATTGCCTAATTTCTTATTATGCAGGATGTTATGCACCTTTCATTTTGCGCCCTGCTTATATGTTTTCTGTGAAATACATGTTTCTATATTTTGCCTGTCTTTCTATCATGTTGTTACATTTTTCTCTCAATTTTTAGAATTGTTTCATGTATAAGGGCAGTTATAGATATTGCAAATAGCTTTCCTCGTTTTCCATTTTACTTGCATGTCATTATTTTACATTTTTATGTAGTAAAAACTAACCATTAGAATGCCACAGGATTTTTTTTAATTTTTTTATTATACTTTAAGTTCTAGGGTACATGTGCATAACATGTAGGTTTGTTACATATGTATACTTGTGCCATGTTGGTGTGCTGCACCCATCAACTCGTCAGCACCCATCAACTCGTCATTTCCATCAGGTATAACTCCCAATGCAGTCCCTCCCCCCTCCCCCCTCCTAATGATAGGCCCCGGTGTGTGATGTTCCCCTTCCCGAGTCCAAGTGATCTCATTGTTCAGTTCCCACCTATGAGTGAGAACATGCGGTGTTTGGTTTTCTGTTCTTGTGATAGTTTGTGAAGAATGATGGTTTCCAGCTGCATCCATGTCCCTACAAAGGACACAAACTCATCCTTTTTTATGGCTGCATAGTATTCCATGGTGTATATGTGCCACATTTTCTTAATCCAGTCTGTCACTGATGGACATTTGGGTTGATTCCAAGTCTTTGCTATTGTGAATAGTGCCACAATAAACATACGTGTGCATGTGTCTTTATAGCAGAATGATTTATAATGCTTTGGGTATATACCCAGTAGTGGGATGGCTGGGTCATATGGTACCTCTAGTTCTAGATCCTTGAGGAATTGCCATACTGTTTTCCATAATGGTTGAACTAGTTTACAATCCCACCAACAGTGTAAAAGTGTTCCTATTTCTCCACATCCTCTCCAGCACCTGTTGTTTCCTGACTTTTTAATGATTGCCATTCTAACTGGTGTGAGATGGTATCTCATTGTGGTTTTGATTTGCATTTCTCTGATGGCCAGTGATGATGAGCATTTTTTCATGTGTCTGTTGGCTGTATGAATGTCTTTTTTTGAGAAATGTCTGTTCATATCCTTTCCCCACTTTTTGATGGGGTTGTTTGTTTTTTTCTCGTATATTTGTTTGAGTTCTTTGTAGATTCTGGATATTAGCCCTTTGTCAGATGAATAGATTGCAAAAATTTTCTCCCATTCTGTAGGTTGCCTGTTCACTCTGATGGTAGTTTCTTTTGCTGTGCAGAAGCTCTTTAGTTTAATTAGATCCCATTTGTCAATTTTGGCTTTTGCTGCCGTTGCTTTTGGTGTTTTAGACATGAAGTCCTTGCCCATGCCTATGTCCTGAATGGTACTACCTAGGTTTTCTTCTAGGGTTTTTATGGTATTAGGTCTAACATTTAAGTCCCTAATCCATCTTGAATTAATCTTCGTATAAGGAGTAAGGAAAGGATCCAGTTTCAGCTTTCTACTTATGGCTAGCCAATTATTCCAGCACCATTTATTCACTAGGGAATCCTTTCTTGTTTCTCTCAGGTTTGTCAAAGATCAGATGGCTGTAGATGTGTGGTATTATTTCTGAGGACTCTGTTCTGTTCCATTGGTCTAGATCTCTGTTTTGGTACCAGTCCATGCTGTTTTGGTTACTGTAGCCTTGTAGTATAGTTTGAAGTCAGGTAGCGTGACGCCTCCAGCTTTGTCCTTTTGACTTAGGATTGTCTTGGCAATGCGGGCTCTTTTTTGGTTCCATATGAACTTTAAAGCATTTTTTTCCAATTCTGTGAAGAAACTCATTGGTAGCTTGATGGGGATGACATTGAATCTATAAATAACCTTGGGCAGTATGGCCATTTTCACGATATTGATTCTTCCTATCCATGAGCATGGTATGTTCTTCCATTTGTTTGTGTCCTCTTTGATTTCACTGAGCAGTGGTTTGTAGTTCTCCTTGAAGAGGTCCTTTACATCCATTGTAAGTTGGATTCCTAGGTATTTTATTCTCTTTGAAGCAACTGTGAATGGAAGTTCATTCCTGATTTGGCTCTCTGCTTGTCTGTTACTGGTGTATAAGAATGCTTGTGATTTTTGCACATTAATTTTGTATCCTGAGACTTTGCTGAAGTTGTTTATCAGCTTAAGGAGATTTTGGGCTGAGACAATGGGGTTTTCTAAATATACAATCATGTCATCTGCAAACAGCGACAATTTGACCTCTTCTTTTCCTAACTGAATACCCTTGATTTCTTTCTCCTGCCTGATTGCCCTAGCCAGAACTTCCAACACTATGTTGAATAGGAGTGGTGAGAGAGGGCATCCCTGTCTTGTGCCAGTTTTCAAAGGGAATTTTTCCAGTTTTTGCCCATTCAGTATGATATTAGCTGTGGGTTTGTCATAAATAGCTCTTGTTATTTTGAGGTACGTTCCATCAATACCGAATTTATTGAGCGTTTTTAGCATGAAGGGCTGTTGAATTTTGTCAAAAGCCTTTTCTGCATCTATTGAGATAATCATGTGGTTCTTGTCTTTTGTTCTGTTTATATGCTGGATTATGTTTATTGATTTGCGAATGTTGAACCAGCCTTGCATCCCAGGGATGAAGCCCACTTGATCATGGTGGATAAGTTTTTTGATGTGCTGCTGAATCCAGTTTGTCAGTATTTTATTGAGGATTTTTGCATCGATATTCATCAGGGATATTGGTCTAAAATTCTCTTTTTTGGTTGTGTCTCTGCCAGGCTTTGGTGTCAGGATGATGTTGGCCTCATAAAATGAGTTAGGGTGGATTCCCTCTTTTTCTATTGATTGGAATAGTTTCAGAAGGAATGGTAGCAGCTCCTCCTTGTACCTCTGGTAGAATTCAGCTGTGAATCCATCTGGTCCTGGACTGTTTTTCGTTGGTAGGCTATTAAATGTTGCCTCAATTTCAGAGCCTGCTATTGGTCTATTCAGGGATTCAACTTCTTCCTGGTTTAGTCTTGGAATAGTTAAGTGTCCAGGAAATTATCCATTTCTTCTATATTTTCTAGTTGATTTGCGTAGAGGTGTTTATAGTATTTTCTGATGGTAGTTTGTATTTCTGTGGGGTCGGTGGTAATATCCCCTTCATCATTTTTTATTGCATCTATTTGATTCCTCTCTCTTTTCTTCTTTATTAGTCTTGCTAGAGGTCTGTCAATTTTGTTGATTTTTTCAAAAAACCAACTGCTGGATTCATTGATTTTTTGGAGGGTTTTTTGTGTCTCTATCTCCTTCAGTTCTGCTCTGATCTTAGTTATTTCTTGCCTTCTGCTAGCTTTTGAATGTGTTTGCTCTTGCCTCTCTAGTTCTTTTAATTGTGATGTTAGAGTGTCAATTTTAGATCTTTCCTGCTTTCTCTTGTGGGCATTTAGTGCTATAAATTTCCCTCTACACACTGCTTTAAATGTGTCCCAGAGATTCTGGTATGTTGTACCTTTGTTCTCATTGATTTCAAAGAACATCTTTATTTCTGCCTTCATTTCGTTATGTACCCAGTATTCATTCAGGAGCAGGTTGTTCAGTTTCCATGTAGTTGAGCGGTTTTGATTGAGTTTCTTAGTCCTGAGTTCTAGTTTGTTTGCACTGTGGTCTGAGAGACAGTTTGTTATAATTTCTGTTCTTTTACATTTGCTGAGGAGTGCTTTACTTCCAATTATGTGGTCAATTTTGGAATAAGTGCGATGTGGTGCTGAGAAGAATGTATAATCTGTTGATTTGGGGTGGAGAGTTCTATAGATGTCTATTAGGTCCGCTTGGTGCAGAGATGAGTTCAATTCCTGGATATCCTTGTTAACTTTCTGTCTCGTTGATCTGTCTAATATTGACAGTGGAGTGTTGAAGTCTCCCATTATTATTGTATGGGAGTCTTAAGTCTATTTGTAAGTCTCTAAGGATTTGCTTTATGAATCTGGGTGCTCCTGTATTGGGTGCATATATATTTAGGATAGTTAGCTCTTCCTGTTGAATTGATCCCTTTACCATTATGTAATGGCCTTCTTTGTCTCTTTTGATCTTTGATGGTTTAAAGTCTGTTTTATCAGAGACTAGGATTGCAACCCCTGCTTTATTTTGTTCTCCATTTGCTTGGTAGATCTTCCTCCATCCCTTTATTTTGAGCCTATGTATGTCTCTGCATGTGAGATGGGTCTCCTGAATACAGCAGACTGATGGGTCTTGACTCTTTATCCAGTTTGCCAGTCTGTGTCTTTTAATTGGAGCATTTAGTCCATTAACATTTAAGGTTAATATTGTTATGTGTGAACTTGATCCTGCCATTATGATATTAACTGGTTATTTTGCTCGTTAGTTGATGCCGTTTCTTCCTAGCCTCGATGGTCTTTACATTTTGGCATGTTTTTGCAATGGCTGGTACCGGTTGTTCCTTTCCATGTTTAGTGCTTCCTTCAGGAGTTCTTGTAAGACAGGCCTGGTGGTGACAAAATCTCTCAGCATTTACCTGTCTGTAAAGGATTCTATTTCTCCTTCACTTATGAAGCTTACTTTGGCTGGACATGAAATTCTGAGTTTACAATTATTTTCTTCAAGAATGTTGAATATTGGCCCCCACTCTCTTCTGGCTTGTAGAGTTTCTGCTGAGAGATCTGCTGTTAGTCTGATGGGCTTCCCTTTGTGGGTAACCTGACCTTTCTCTCTGGCTGCCCTTAAGATTCTTTCCTTTATTTCAACTTTGGTGAATCTGGCAATTATGTGTCTTTGAGTTGTTCTTCTGGAGGAGTATCTTTGTGGCATTCTCTGTATTTCCTGAATTTGAATGTTAGCCTGCCCTACTACGTTGGGGAAGTTCTCCTGGATGATATCCTGAAGAGTGTTTTCCAACATGGTTCCATTTTCCCCCTCACTTTCAGGCACCCCAATCAGACGTAGATTTGGTCTTTTTACATAATCCCATACTTCTTGCAGGCTTTGTTCATTTCTTTTTCTTCTTTTTTCTTTTGGCTTCTCTTCTCGCTTCATTTCATTCATTTGATCCTCAATCGCTGATACTCTTTCTTCCAGTTGATCGAGTCGTTTACTGAAGCTTGTGCATTTGTCACGTATTTCTCGTGTCATGGTTTTCATCTCTGTCATTTCGTTTATGACCTTCTCTGCATTAATTAGTCTAGCTGTCAATTCTTCCACTCTTTTTTCAAGATTTTTAGTTTCTTTGCGCTGGGTACATAACTCCTCCTTTAGCTCTGACAAGTTTGATCGACTGAAGCCTTTCTTCTCTCAACTCATCAAAGTCATTCCCTGACCAGCTTTGATCCGTTGCTGGCGATGGGCTGCGCTCCTTTGGAGAGGGAGATGCACTCTTATTTTTTGAATTTCCAGCTTTTCTGCAGTGCTTTTTCCCCATCTTGTGGTTTTATCTGTCTCTGGTCTTTGATGATGGTGACGTACTGATGGGGTTTTGGTATAGGTGTCCTTCCTGTTTGATAGTTTTCCTTCTGACAGTCAGGACCCTCAGCTATAGGTCTGTTGGAGATTGCTTGAGGTCCACTACAGACCCTGTTTGCCTGGGTATCAGCAGCAGAGGTTGCAGAAGATAGAATATTGCTGAACAGTGAATGTACTTGTCTGATTCTTACTTTGGAAGCTTCCTCTCAGGGGTGTACTCCACCGTGTGAGGTGTGGGGTGTCAGACTGCCCCTAGTGGGGGATGTCTCCCAGTTAGACTACTCAGGGGTCAGGGACCCACTTGAGCAGGCAGTCTGTCCCTTCTCAGATCTCAACATCCGTGTTGGGAGATCCACTGCCCTCTTCAAAGCTGTCAGACAGAGTCGTTTGCATCTGCAGAGGTTCCTGCTGCTTTTGTTGTTGTTGTTAACTGTGCCCTCTCCCCAGAGGTGGAGTCTACAGAGACAGGGAGGTTTCCTTGAGCTGCTGTGAGCTCCACCCAGTTCGAGCTTCCCAGCGGCTTTGTTTACCTACTTAAGCCTCAGCAATGGCGGGCACCCCTCCCCCAGCCTCGCTGCTGCCTTGCAGATAGATCGCTGCAGACTGCTGTGTTAGCAGTGAGGGAGGCTCCGTGGGCGTGGGACCCTCCCGGCCTGGTGTGGGATATATTCTCCTGGTGTGCCCGTTTGCTTAAAGCGCAGTATTGGGGTGGGAGTCACCCGATTTTCCCGGTGTTGTGTGTCTCAGTTCCCCTGGCTAGGAAAAGGGATTCCCTTCCCCCTTGTGCTTCCCAGGTGAGGCGATGCTTAGCCCTGCTTCAGCTCTCGCTGGTCAGGCTACAGCAGCTGACCAGCAACGATTGTCCGGCACTCCCTAGTGAGATGTCCCCAGTACCTCAGTTGAAAATGCAGAAATCACCGGTCTTCTGTGTCGCTCGCACTGGGAGTTGGAAACTGGAGCTGTTCCTATTCAGCCATCTTTAGGATTTTTTTTACTTTTAGATTTTGATTCATGGTTAAGAACATCTTTCCTACTGACAGTTATAAAGAAATTTATCTTTCTATTATTATTGTTTCACTTGCTACTTTTGTACAACTTCACCTTTTTATTTAGATCCCCGATCTTTTGAAAATTCATTTTAATGTGTGATATAAGAAAATGGTCCAATTTTTTCATTTTCCAAGCTACTTTCACATTAACCAAATATCATTTACTTAATAGTTTTTTGTTCTTTTTGTTTTGAGAAAGTATTTTTATCATATGCTAAATTTACATGTGCCCTTCTCTTTAATTGTTGATTTTTCTGTTTTGTTCCTTCGATAGTTTATTTCTGTAAAAATATCACACTGTTTTAATTAGAGACTTGCAATACGTTTTAATAACTTTTAAGACTATTTCAAATGCATTGCTCTTATTTTTAGGGTGCTTTTAGGATTATGCTTGCTTATTTCCTTTTCCTATGTCCTCTTATTTTAAAAACTGCTTGCCTAGATCCAGAAAAAGAAAAAAAAAAATAAAAAACTTGTTTCTTTCAGGAGTTTAAAATTATTAGCTAATGTTACCATATTTTTTATAATTTTTATACCTAGGTATAACATTGTTGATTCTATAACTGTGATTATTTACACATTTAAAATTATTAGATAATGTTACCATATTTTTAAAATTTTATGCCTAGGTATGTTATCAGTTTGTTGATATTATAAATGTGCTCTTTTCCTCCATGATAACTTTGATCTGCTTATTTTTACATAAGGTTTATTATTTTATTTATTTATTTTTATTTGTGTATTTATTTATTTTGAGACAGAGTCTCCCTCCGTCACTCAGACTGGAGTGCAGTGGTGCGATCTTGGCTCACTGCAACCTCTGCCTCCTGGGTTCAAGCAATTTTCTGCCTCAGCCTCCCGAGTAGCTGGGATTACAGATGCCCAGCACCATACACAGCTTTTTTTTTTTTTTTTTTTTTTTTTTTTTGTATTTTTAGTAGAAACAGGGTTTCACCATTTTTGCCAGGCTGGTCTTGAACACCTGACCTCGTGATACACCTGCCTTGACCTCCCAAAGTGCTGGGATTACAGGCATGAGCCACCATGCTAGGCCTGTTTATAATTTCATATATTAATTTAATTTTCTCAGTGAACTAAATTATCTTATGTTTTCAGTCTTTTTAGTTAAACATTATATCATGTGTAATAATTTTACATATCCCTTTTATATTCTTATGCCTCTTGTCTAATTACTGTGACTCATCCCATCACATGTTACAAAGTAGTGATTGTGGGCATACTTTTCTTCCTTGCTGTAACAGGAATACCTATGTTCATTTCTCCACTATGTAGGATAGGATTCTGGCTAGAGTATGTGTGTGTGTGTGTGTGTCTGTGTGTGCGAAATACTTTTTTAAATATCTATGGGAAAGACTATACAATTTTTTTTTTTTTTTTTTTTTTTTGAGACGGAGTCTCACTCTGTGGCCCGGGCTGGAATGCAGTGGCCGGATCTCAGCTCATTGCAAGCTCCGCCTCCCGGGTTTACGCCATTCTCCTGCCTCAGGCTCCCGAGTAGCTGGGACTACAGGCGCCCGCCACCTCGCCCGTCTAGTTTTTTTTGTATTTTTTAGTAGAGACGGGGTTTCACGGTGTTAGCCCGGATGGTCTCGATCTCCTGACCTTGTGATCCACCCGTCTCGGCCTCCCAAAGTGCTGGGATTACAGGCTTGAGCCACCGCGCCCGGCCAAGACTATACAATTTTTGCTTTTTGTTTTTGTGCTTTTTAGATCTGTCAACAGGGTGAATAATCTTAGAGTCAGTATTAGGGCTCTCTAGAAAAAAGAGTATGAGGCAGTAATTAAAATGCTAACACTTCACTTGAAAGCAGAAAACCCAAAAGATGCTAAGGGAGTGATGAAACAAAAAATGAAATGAGGTTAAGGAAGAAAGGATGCAATGCAATTGGATATGGTGTATGGCAACATAAGCTACTGCTCCAGGAAGTATCAAGAGCAATAACAGAAACTGCGGGTCCTCTATCAGGTCCGTTCACTGAGCACAGGGGATATCTGTGGAAAGCCTGAAAGGAAAAATCTTGCATCTGTGTAACCCACAGGTGGGATCATTTATCCACTCAGTTCCTTCTCTCCTCAAGTATCTCACTGGTTAAGGTCTCCCCATTAGGAGGCTGATCAGCCCACATTGCAGGATGCATAATCAATTTCTAAGAGTCTGGTCAGAAGCCAGATCCTGTGCTCTGCAATAGATAATTTTATCCAAGTCTGGACGTGTCAGGATAACTCAGCTCAAATAAGGCTGAGTGTTTTCAGGTTGAGAGATATGCAAGAGCTAGACTTCATCTTAGACTCTATTTAGCTAGGAGGGCTCCATGAGGGTGTTGAAAATGGCAGTAGTTATGCATGGGAAGTATTAAAATTCTCAGAATGAACAAGTTGCTGAGGAAATTCTAGGACGCACACAAAGTTGGATTCCTGTGTTATATTAGTCTGTTTTCACACTGCTATGAAGACATACCAGAGACTGGGTAATTTAACAAGAAAAGAGCGTTAATGACACAGTTCTGCATGGCTGGGAGGCCTCAGGAAACATACAATCGTGGTGGATGGCGAAACAGGCATGTCTTACGTGGCAGCCGCTGAGAGAAGTGAGTGAGAATAATAGAAATGACAGACACTTACACAATCATCAGATCTCATGAGAACTCACTCACTATCATGAGAAGAGCATGGGGGAAACCGCTCCCATGATCCAATCACCTCCCCTCAAGTTCCTCCCTCAACACGTGGGGATAGTAATTCAAGATGACGTTTGGGTGGGAATACAAAGCTAAACTATATCATATGTGTGGTTGACCTTTGAACAATGGTGGGGTTAGAAGCACCAACCCATGCCCAACCAAAATCTGTGTGTAACATTTGACTCCCCAAAATCTTAACTGATAGGCTGCTATTGACCAGAAGCCTTACCAATTACATAGTCACACATATTTTGTATGTTACATGTATCATATACTGTATTCTTACACTAAAGTAAGCTAGAGAAAAGATAATGCTATTAAGAAAATCATAAGGAAGATAAAATATATTTACAGTACTATATTGTATTATGTTATCTGCTTACAAGATGAATTCACTCTGAAATGGCAGGTAACTGCAGCTACAGACATCAATCTATAGTTTCTCTCAAGAGATTCAACTTTTTTATGTAATGTTAGGATGTTTCTCTGCTTCTTGGGAGCACTTTCAGCATCATTAATGGCACTTCCTATAGGTCCCGTGGTGTTATTCAAAGTTTACACTATTGCATTAAACATTATGTAAAATACATGAGAAATATAAGAGATCCCTTTTCACTGAGATATACAATTTACTAGAGAAATGAACTGCTCATGCAGAGATGATTAGCATCATACAGCATTTTAAGGGGATACTTGCAAACACATGACCTCACTCCAATAGTAACAGAAGGTTGTTGTGAAATTATTACAGTAGTATAGTATGTATGACAGTTAATTTTATAGTTGTGATTTAGTAATGCATTTTTACATTTATTTACACTTATCTCAACCATGAATGGCACCATATGCATGTAAGTGTGTGTATGACTGTAAGTGTGTGCATTACTGTATTGATGAATTTTAACTTTTAATAGTAGATGTGTGTATATTTTATGGTAGTAAATAATAAAATATATTGGTATCTATATATATTTTATGCATTCATGACAGGCATTTTTCTTCATTTTTTTCAATATTTTTAGGCTATGTGGCTCGTCTGCAAGTTTTTCAAATTGTTGCAAATCTCCAAAAATTTCCAATATATCTATTGAAAAAAATCTGTGTATTAGTGGACACATGCAGTTCAAACCAATATTGTTCAAGTGTCAACTCTAATTTATTTCTTGTTCTTCTTAGCTATATTTGTATATTCCTGTTAATTATATCTGGTTTCTATAGTGAAATACTGTCAACCTAAAATAATAAAAATGCTCAAAATCTAGTTAAAAGAGTTTATTCAAGTGCAAAACGTGAGGGTGGTTGTCTAGGAAACATGATCGCCAAAGAATGTTAACCACTGCTCCTAGTAAAAATTGTTTATATATGCAGAAATAGGTGCTGAACAGGATTACAACATTCTGCATTCAAAGGCTAACATACAGATATAAGATTTCATTGGCTTCTATTGAGTACACTTTAAAGAGATGGCTTAACATACTATTGTAAAGTGGTAACAATCAGAAGGGTCTCTATTTCCAACATAATTCAGTCTAGGTTTGGATGAAGAATAAGGAGTCCAGTTAATGTACAACATCTCAACACAAAAGTCAGGAAGCAATGGTCATGCACCAGGGAAGATAAACACCAATGTTGCATAACTCAGTTTCCAGGGCTTAATTTTTCCCCTTGGCATAATCAATTTGGAAGGTCCTGAAATTTTATTTTCTTTTCACAATATGGTCATCTGTTTTATTTTCCTTCACAAGAATAAACACAAACTCATGCCTTCTCTAGAATGAAAGGCACTAGTCCAATCAGTTGCAGCGTATCTTTTGGAAAGTGCCCAACAATGAACTCACTGAACACTGAACTGAAAGTTTTAGTAAAGTAACATAGGGTAGCTGCCTTGAATATACTTGCAGCAGAACTCCAACTACAGTGACAAAGATGAACCAAGGACCTCAGCTACAGTGCTCTGAAATCCATGATGGCATTTGCAACAAAACCAAGCTTCCTACAGGCTGACCGTAACCAGTAACTGAACCCGAGGAATGGTAAGTAAGGTATACCTATTCCTGGGAAACATGGGACTCCTTTGCGAGACAGCTTTGGCTTAAGTGCTCTGTGATAGAATCACCATTCTTTAAACTGTAAGCCAATCCAGGGGTCTTTCACCAACCTTTGCTCCCTCTCCTTCACTCAGAGCTAGACTTCTATCAAGTCTAGTGCTTCTCTTAAAGAAAAATTTCACTGGACAGACTTAAATGACCAAAGAAGACTTTTTTTTTTTTTTTTTTCCAAGATTACTGCAATGGGAAAGAGAGATGGAATTCAACTCCTCTGAAAGAAAAGCTGGGAGAGCTATTTAGCCCTGGGGTGAGCTAGTGGAAAAGTGCTGGAGGACATTAGGAAGAGGTTGGTTAATGTGATTAGGCATCTGTTTGCTAATTGGCCCTTATTATGGTCAGGCTTCTACCCTAGCACAGACACTGGGAGAGACAGTGACACTATCTTTCTTGATGATTATATTTCAAAGAGCTGGTTCCCAGGTATTTGAGGAAGACCTTCCTCGGTTTTAGAACTGGCAAGAGGCTGGGAGAAGATTTACATCACAAAAAGACAGAGGAAGCATTTACAATTTTAAGCTTTCTAAAGTAAATTTTTAAGAAAATGGAGGACAGGGACCTATAGTCAGGAAGAAAGATGTTTAAAGTGTAGCGAAGCTGAGGGGAATGTTTAGGCTGTCTTGGTCATTTCTTCCAGCCTTCTCGGGTTAACTCTGTATTTTCTCTCACAGAGGCATGCCCCCAATAAAATCTTTACCTGCTGCATCTTGGAAGACCAAGACTAGCTCCATTGATACCAAGAGTAGCCCAAGAATGCAAGTGGTAATTTGGGGATGGCTCACTCCTTTCCCTCTCACAGAAGATGCCATTCTGGCACAAGATGATGACTCATTGTTACAGCTTTTGACAGTGTGACCTGGGAAAATGTCCAGGGGCAGGAAATGCTGCAGCAGGTGCAAAAATGCAGGGACCTAGAAAACATGAGGAGAGAGGGAACACCTAAAAAGACAGCAACGTTGGCTGGTTACTACTAAATTGTAATGACACTCTGCAGAGGCATGGTGAAATAGTGAGTGTTATTAACAAGCATTTAATAATTACATGTGAGTTTAGGTGATAGGTTAGAAAAAAATATATTTCATCCTCTTTTTGGGCTTAACTTTGGTATACTTTCATCTTGTTGGAATATACTCAATTCATGTTCATACATTTTTTTCCTTGTAATATCTATGTTTTGAGTTCTATCCTTAATCTTTCTACCCCATTTGTATATTAGACTGGTTTTCCTAAATTCCTTGCGGTTGGGTCATTTGTAGGAGGTAAAGATAAGTTATAGTAGTTTTTCCAATTTCGTGACTCCATAAATCTCTCCTCTGTCAAAGCTGCTGTATATTCAAAAATGTGCCACTTGTTTAGGCAATTCCCTGTCTCTCAGAACTAGAAAGTCTTATGGAAACTTTCTGTTTTTACTCTTAAATTGTCCATGCTTTAAAAGCCTTACATCTCAAAATAGTGTCATCTTTAAAAATTTGTAAATATATTCCTCTAGCCTCTTAAAACTAAAATCTGCCTTTTATAGACATCTGTCCATTCCACTCGCAGTGTACGAACTCTTTTTTTTTTTTTTTTTTTTTTTTTTTTTTGAGATGGAGTTTCACTTTTGTTGCCCAGGTTGGAGTGCAATGGCGCAATCTTGGCTCACTGCAACCTCCGCCTCCTGGGTTCAAGCAATTCTCCTGCCTCAGCCTCCCAAGTAGCTGGGATTACAGACATACACTACCACATCTGGCTAATTTTGTATTTTTAGTAGAGATGAGGTTTCTAATTGTTGGTCAGGCTGGTCTCGAACTCCCGACCTCAGGTGATCCTCCCGCCTTGGCCTCCCAAAGTGCTCGGATTACAGGTGTGAGCCACCGTGCCTGACTGAACTCTTTTGTTTTAATCTCAGAGATTCTCAGTTTTTATACGTTGCCCAGTTATTCTTGTTTTCTAGCAGGGTTTTTGTTTGTTTGTTGTTTTTTGTTTTTTTTTTTTCCAGGTCAAAATTCTAAAAGAGACTTTTAAAAGTCCTTCTAAAAGGGACTATACATTGAATATTTCTGAGGCTATAGCAAGCATAGACTGGTTCAAAACTGTTTAAATTTTCTCATGGGCTGCTAAGTGATTAAGTGAAGTCTGATAGCACTCATCAGACACTGGAACATATAAGGGTTTTTCTGAGTTTCCTGGTTTACCACCTAAGTTCTCATTCATTAAGAAGCACTGCTTAGGCTGGTAACAACTCTCAGTAATTTCTGCATTCCTCTGCTGATAGGACTCTCCACACTTCTCTGTACAACTATTGTTACACAGCCAATGGTCTTGATGCCAACGGATGCATTGGGTTTTGTTGTTGTTGTTTGTTTTTGTTTGTTTCTGTCTTTTTGTTTTTGTTCTCAGTTGATCTCTATTAATTTGATGGAAGGTTTGAGAGATTCACAAAAATGTGTAGTGAGTACATATTCTTGAGAACAGAATTTCTTTAACTTATTTGGAATTGAAGTGATTTAATTCAAAAATATGCTGAAATTTAATTAATTAATAGTGTTATTTTGGAATTTGCCTAATTAGAACGTAGGTTGCCATCAAAGAGGAGCATAAGAGCTCATGTATGATGCACAACAATCTGAAATCACAAGCATTTCTTTTTCTGAAAGTATTCCTTGTAAACGACAGAACAAAAATACAGGTTACTTTAATAAAAGACCAACAACTCAAATGATGGTTAACAGCAAGAAAAAAGCCAAAAGGGAGTAAAATTTTATGTCCAAGGTGTTGAAACCAAATAACCATTAAAAAATTATAAATTCTAGGAATGTCTTCAAAAATGAAGGTGAAAAATAAAATGATCCATCATGATTTGATGAACCTACATAGAAAACTCTGTATAAGAACAGCAGAATATCCATCATTTTCCAAGTGTCCATGGTACATTGATATGATAGGTCATATCTTAGGTCATAAAACAAATTTAAAACAGTTAAAATCATACAGAGTATGTTACCTGACTATAATGAATTGAAAACTAGAAATCAGTAATAGAAAGATAGCAAAATCTCTAAACATATGGAAATTAAGTAGCACACTTCTAAATAATTTATGGGTCAAAGACAAAAGTTCCAAGCAAATTTTAAAAAAGATCTTGTGTAATTTATTGAATACCGTGCTGAAGTATAAAAATGGAATTCCTGTATGGGTACTGGAAGTATGGTTTCTACTCAATGTGTATAGCTTCTGTGCTATTGTAAAGTTGAGAAATCATAAATTATGTATCATAAGTTGGGGGACGTCTGTACCTGGATAAGCTAAAAGCACAAGTATGAGAAAACATAGACTATGCTAATACAGTAGCCACTCGCCAAACATGGCTGTTGAACATCTGAAATCTTCATTAGGACAAATACAGATGTCCTAGCAGTGTAAAACGTTCTGAGGGTATCTAAGATTTAGAAAGAAAAAGTTATGTACATGTATTGCTAAAACTAAAGATCAATCACAGAAGGAAATTTATCAAATATTGGAAAAATTAGACAATGTAATCATCTGTCAACTATGAGTAAAATAAGAAATTATAAGACAAATTTAAAAGTATTTTGGACATTGGCCTAGATGCATAATTTATGACTAAGACCTCAAAAGCAAATGTAACTAAAACAAACATAGAAAAATTGATTAATTAAACCGATTAAACCAAACAGCTTCTGCACAGCAAAAGAAGCTATCAACAGAATAAACAGACAACCTGCAGAATGGGAGAAAGTATTTGGAAATTATGCATCTGACAAAGGACTCATATCCAGAATCTATAAAGAACTCAAACTGGTAAGAAAAACACACATAACTCCATTAAAAATTAGGCAAAAAACATGAATAGACATTTCTCAAAGGAAGACATACAAGCGGCCAACAAACATGAAAAAAAAAATGCTCAACATAACTAATCATCAGAAAAATGCAAATCAAAGCCACAATGAGATACTATCTCACGCCAGTCAGAATAGCTATTATTAAAAAGGCAAAAAATAAGAGGTTGATGAAGAAGCTGACAAAAGAGAATGTTTATACACTGTTGGTGAGAATGTAAATTAGTTCAATCCCTGTGGAAAGCAGTTTGGAGCATTCTCAGAGAACTAAAAATAGAACTACCATTCTACCTCGCAATTCAGCTGCTGGATATCTACCCAAAGGAAAAGAAAGCATTATATCGAAAGGATACCTGTGCTCGTATGTTTATTATATAACATAGCACTATTCACAATAGCAAAGTCATGGAATCAACTTAAGTGTCCACCAACAGTTGCTTGGATAAAGAAAATATTGTATGTCGCACCATGAAATACTACTCAGTCATTAAAAAAAAAAAAAAAAATGAAGTTATGTCCTTGGCAGCAACGTGGCTGGGGCTGGAGCCCATCATCCTAAGTGAAATAACTAAGAAATAGAAATTCAAATATTGGGCTGGGTGTGGCAGTTCACTCCTGTAATCTCAGCACTTTGGGAGGGCAAGGTGAGTGGATCATCTTACGTCAGGAGGTCAAGACCAGTCTGGCCAACATCGTTGGTATTAGTCCATTTTCACACTGCTGATAAAGACATACCTGAGACTAGGCAATTTACAAAAGAAAGAAGTTTATCAGACTTACAGTTCCACATGTCTGGGGAGGCCTCACAAACATGGTGAAGGTTAAAGGCAAGGAGGAGCAAGTCTTACGTGGATGGTAGCAGGCCAAAAGAGCTTATGCAGGGAAACTCACATTTTTAAAACCATCAGATCTTGTGAGACTCATTCGCTATCACGAGAACAGTGCAGGAAAGACCTAACCCCATAATTCAATCACCTCCCACCAGGTTCCTCCCACCACATGTGGGAACTGTAAGAGTTAACAATTCAAGATGAGATTTGTGAGGGCACACAGCCAAACCATGTCAATGGGGAACCCCTGCCCCAACTAAAAATACAAAAAATTAGCTGGACATGGTGGCACATGCCTGTAATCCCAGCCACTCAGGAAGCTGAGGCATTAGAACTGTTTTAACCTGGGAGGCAGAGGTTGCAGTGAGCAGAGATTGTGACTGGGTGACAGAGAGACACTCTGTCTCAAAAAAAAAAAAAAAAAAAAATACATTCTTACTTATAAGTGAGAGCTAAACAATTGGTATACACAGACATAGAAATTATAAACCCTGGAGACTCCATAAGAGGAGAGAGTGAGTGGGAGATGAATGTTCAAAAATTACCTATGGAGCATAATGTTCACTATTTGGGTGATGACTTTACTGGAAGCCCAAACATCACAATTATGCAATATATCCATGTAACAAACTTGCCCATGAACCTTCAAAGCTAAAATACAATTTAAAAACAAATAATAAAAGTATTTTGAACTGAATAAAAGACAAAGTATACTAAAAATATGTATATGTTTTAGTTTCCTGGTACCATCGAAACAAGTAACACACACTGGGTGACTTAAAACAATAGAAATTTATTGTCTGGCAGGTATGGAGACTGGAATCTTTAATGAAGCCCCTGTGAAAACTAAGAGGCAACCTACAGAATAGGAGAAAATATTTGCAAAATCTATGTCTGAAGAACTTGTGTGCAGAATATACAATAAACACTTAAAATTCACTTTTATAAAGACAACACATTTTATAAATGGATAAAATATTTAAATATACATCACACCTAAGAAGATATACAAGTTGCAAACAAGCACATAACAAGATGCACAGTGGCATTCATTCCTCATTTGAAAAAAGAAAGCTTTTTCAAAATGTTATATGATTGAATACATGCCACAATGGCTAAAAGTAAAATGACTGGAAATACTTAGTGTTAATGAGGCTATAGAGCAACTGGAGATTTTATACATTTCTAAAAATAATTTATTTATTTATTTATTTATTTTGAGATGGAGTTTCACTCTTTTGGCCCAGGCT
The DNA here is from genome assembly GCF_007565055.1 of Rhinopithecus roxellana. Classification (NCBI taxonomy): domain Eukaryota; kingdom Metazoa; phylum Chordata; class Mammalia; order Primates; family Cercopithecidae; genus Rhinopithecus; species Rhinopithecus roxellana. The sequence goes on from NC_044552.1 coordinate 134,539,949, forward strand.
GGAGTGCAATGGTGCGATCTCAGCTCACAGCAACCTCTGCCTCCCAGGTTCAAGCCACTGTCCTGCCTCAGCCTCCACAGTAGCTGGGATTACAGGCATGCACCACCACGCCCGGCTAATTTTGTATTTTTAGTAGAGAAAGCGTTTCTCCATGTTGGTCAGGCTAGTCTCGAACTCTGGACTTCAGGTGATCTGCCTGCCTCGGCCTCCAAAAGTGCTGGGATTACAGGCATGAGCCACTACGCCTGGCCAAGAATTAAAATTTTAAATAACAATTAGAATGTACCATTTAAAGTTAAACATACACTTACCATATGATCCGTCATTCCCACTCTTAAGTATTTACACATACGTTCAAAGATTTGTGTTTACATGCTCAATGCAATTTTATTTAGCCAAAAATAGGAATAACACAAATGTTTGTTACCTCTTAAATTGCCTTCTCTCAAAATAGATATGTAGTAACCCTAACCTTCAGTACCTCAAGAATAGGATCTTATTTGGAAATACGGTCTTTGCACATGTAGTCAAATTAAGATGTGAACATTAGAGTGGGCTTTAATTGCATATGACTAACGTTCTTATAAAAATGGAAAATTTGGAGACAGATATGCACACTGAGAGAATGCTATGGGAACATAAAAACAGAGATTGGGATGATATGTCTGCAAGCCGAGGAAAGCTGAAGATTACCAGAAAACCACTGGAAGCAAGGAAAAAGGCTTGAAACATTATCCCTCACAGAATTCAGAAGGAATCAACCCTGTCAACACCTGGATCTCATAATTCTAGCCTTCAGAACTGTAAAACAGTAAATTTCTGTTGCTTAAGCTACCCAGTTTGTGATGCTTTGTTAAAGCAGCAATAGGAAGTTAATAAATTCGTCAGTTTTGAATGCATTCAAAATTTGTAGTGTGTCCATTCAATAGAAAATTACTCATTAATAAAACAAAATCCTGGCTGGGCGCCGTGGCTCACGCCTGTAATCTCAGCACTTTGGGAGGCTGAGGCGGATGGATCATGAGATCAGGAGATTGAGACCACTCAGGCTAACACGGTGAAACCCCGTTTCTACTAAAAATACAAAAAATTTAGCTAGGCGTGGTGGTGGGCGCCTGTAGTCCCAGCTACTTGGGAGGCTGAGGCAGGAGAATGGCGTGAACCCAGGGGGTGGAGCTTGCAGTGAGCAGAGACCTCGCTACTGCACTCCAGCCTGGGAGACAGCGAGACTCTGTCTCAAAAAAAAAAAAAAAAAAAAAGATTCTGACACAAAAAGGATGAATCATAAAAACTGCTAAATAAAAAATAACACAATACAAAAATTAAACACTATATACAGTATTATTCAATTTATATAAAATTATAGAAGATGTAAAACTATATTTGCCAGAAAGCAGATCAGTAGTTGCTAACAGCTGGGATGGGAGAGAGGATTGACTGATGCCAAAGGTTATGAGGGGAAATTTGAGGTGATGGAATGTTCTCTGTCATAAGTATGGTGATGCTTACCCAGCTATACACATTTGTAAGAACTCTTTGATCATACACAACAAAATTAATGAATTGTATCTATGTAACTGATGTTAGAAAGACAAATATAATTAATACTATGAGGGTGAGAACTAATGGCTAAGAATTGGAAGATTAGTAAAACCAAAGAGCGCCAGACAGCACATAATGTGATTCCATTATAATATGTTAATATAAATAAAATTAAATTAAACAACCAAGTATTCAAATATACTTTCTACAAGAAGAAAAAAACTAAAGTTAGCAATTTGATGAATGATTTAAATAACTAACCAAGGCAGAAGAGAGGGATAGTGATCTAGAAGATAAATCTGAAGAAATTATCTAGATTGCAACACAGAGTGATAAAAGTGATAAGAATATGGAAAATATGAGAGAGAAAGAAATGAGAGAGCCAGTAAGAGAGGCTGGGAACAAGAAAGACTTTTTTAAAGTTTCAGCATACATCTTTACATATTTTATACATCTGGGCATGAGTATGAAGTAGAATGACTATGAATATTTTCTGTACTCACTGATAGACAAGCTGTGGAATGTGAAAGAAAGCAAAAGGTTAAAAATGCTCCATATTTTTGAAGTAAGGAAAAGACATTTGAAAAAAGTACCATATATTGAGTTGTAAAACAATTCTCAAAAAGTTTAAAATTTATATAACACAGATCACATTCTTTGAAAATAACATAATGAATTCAGAAATTAATAACAAAATGTAAATAAAATGTTTCTGAACATTTTTTAAAACCCTCAATCTTATGTATCCATTTAAAAAAAAGTCAGAAAAAATAAAACTAAACTTAATTATAAAAAATAAAAAACACTTAGGAAAAGTCCTACAGTACAGCTAATGTACTACTTGAATGGGAATGTACATAGTATAAATAAATGTTAAGTTAGAAAGAAAAGCATTGCTGAATATTAAAGAGCAATCTAAGAAGTCAGTAAAAGAATTTCAGAGTAACACTGAAGATTGAAGAAAGATGAGCAGGGACACAGATTGAAATCATATCACACACCCCCACTGCATTGCTGCAACACACACATGGGAGGATCTCCCCTCCCCTCCACCACATCACTGTTGCTGTTGTAAGTTCACACCCCTCAACAAGCTGCCATTGCCAGCATAAATGTGAATATGGAGGCCAACGGTCCCATGCCAGGCAGCACGTTGCCCTCATGCTGACATTGCCCAGGTGTATATGGATACATGAATGGCAGTGGCCCCACCACCAACTCCACACCACCAATGCAGCTGGTCCAAATGCACAGAGGCTGATAGCTCCATGCTTGAGAGTTCCCTGCCCCCATGCCAACACCACTGCCAATACAAACATGCACGCAGATGCCAGTGGCCCTGCCGTCTGTCCCACACCACCACTACCACCACTTCAAACAAATGCACAGACACGAGCAGTCCCACGTCTGCCACCACCCCATCCCAGCTAACAATGATGCACCCTCCCATGCTGCCACGACTGCTGGCACGTGTAAACCAGAATGGATGCCATTGCCACCACCCTGACAGCAACTTCAAAGATTGAAGGAATATCAGCCCACACAGATGAGAAAAAAACAGAACAGAACTCTTGCAACTCAAAAAGCCAGAACATTCATATCCCCAAACAACCACACTAGTTGCCCATCAATGGTTATTAACCATGCTGAAGTGGCTGAAATGACAGAAATAGAATTCAGAATATGAATAGGAATAAAGATAATCAAAATTCAAGAGAAAGCCAAAACCCAATCCAATTATTCTAAAGAATACAATAAAATGATATGAAAGATGAAAGAAAAAAATGGCCATCTTAAGAAAGAATCAAAGTGATCTGACAAAGCTGAAAGACTCACATCAAGAATTTCAGAATAAAATTACAATATTAACAGCAGAATCAACCAAGCTGAGGAAAGAATCTCAGAGCTTAAACAGTGGTTCTCCAAAATAACTCACTCAGCTCAGAAAAGAAAAAAGATTAAAGAAGAATGAACAAACCTCTAAGAAATATGGGATTATGTAAAGAGACCAAATCAACAACTCATGGGTGTCCCTAAAGACAGGGACAAAAAGCAAGCAACTTAGAACACATATTTCAAGGTATCATCCATGAAAAGTTCTCCAGCCTCACTAGAGACCAAAATTTAAATTCAGGAAATGCAGAGGACCCCTGAAAAATACTACACAAGGAGACCACCCTCAGGACACATAGTTATCAGATTCTCCAAAGTTGAAATGAAAGAAAATATGCCAAAGGCAGCTAGAGAGAAGGGTCAGGTAACCTACAATGAGAATTCCATTAGGCTAAAAGCCAATGTTTCAACAGAAAACGTATACACCAGAAGAGATTGGATACCTACATCGAGCATACTTAAATAAAATAAATTTCAACCAAGAATTTCATATCCAGCCAAACTAAGCTTCATAAGTGAAGAAATAAGATCCTTTTTGGACAAACAAATGCTAAGGGAATTTGTTACCACCAGACATGCCTTACAAGAAGTTTTTAAGGGAGTGCTAAATATGAAAAGGAAAAACCATTATCAGCAACTACAAAAAAACACAAGCACACAGACCATTGACACTATAAAACAACCACACAAACAATGTCAACCAGCTAAAAACATGATGACAGGATCAAATTCACATACATCAATATTAACCTTGAATGTAAATGGCCTAAATACCCCAATTCAAAGGCACAGAGTGACAATTTGCATAAAGAAACAAGACCCATGGTATGCTTCCTTCAAAGAGTCGTCTCACATGCAATGACACACATAAGTCCAAAGTAAAGGGATGGAGAAAAATCTACCAAGCAAATGGAAAACAGTGATTGTTCTTCTAATTGCAGACAAAACAGACTTTAAACCAACAAAGAAGGGTACTACATAATGGGAAAGGATCCAATTGAACAAGAAGACCTAACTGTCCTAAATATATATGCACCCAACACTGGAGCACCCAGATCTATAAAACAAGTTCTTAAGAGACCTACGAAGAAACTTAGATAACCGCATGACAAGAGTCGGGGACTTCAACAGTGCATTGACAGTATTAAACATATCATCAAGGCAGAAAACCAACAAAGCTATTCGGGACCTGAGTGCAATACTTGACCAAATGGATCAATGAGCTGAAGGGACTCTTCAGCTCATCTGTACATGGCACATACTCTAAAATTGACCACACAATTGACCATAAAAACAATCCTTAGCAAATTCAAAAACTTAAAAAAAAAAAAAAAAACAAAATTATACCAACTACACTCTCAGACCACAGCACAATAAAAATAGAAATCAACACTAAGAAAATGATTAAAAATCATACAATTACAAGAAAATTAAACAATCTGATCCTGAACTACTTTTGAGTGAAATAACGAAATTGAGGCAAAAATATAAAAATTATTTGAAACTAATGAGATCAAAGACACAACATACAATGGTCTCTGGGACACAGCCAAACCAGTGTTAAGAGGGAAGATTATAGCACTAAATGCCCACATTGAAAAGTTAGAAAGATCTCAAATTAACAACTTAACATTACACCTAGAAGAACTAGAGAAACAAGAGAAAACCAACTCCAAAGCTAGCAGAAGACAAAAAATAATCATAATCAGAGCTGAACTGAAGGAAATTGTGACAGGAAAAAAACATGCAAAAGATCACCAAATCTGGAAGGTGATTGTTTGAAAGAATAAATAAGATAGGTAGACCACTCACTAGACTAATAAACAAAAAAAAAAAAAAAAAAAAAAAAAAGAAAAGATCCAAATAAACACAACCAGAAATGATAAAGGGGACCTTACTACTGAGAGCTGGGCAAATGTCAAACTACCAGCTGCAGAAAGGAGCTACCCACTCCAGGGTCTCCTCTCTGCTGAGAGCTGAACACTCACTGGGACACCCTGCCTGCAGAGAGGATCTACCCAATGCAGGTATCCTCTGAGCTGTTTGGTAGCTCAATAAAGCTCCTCTTCACCTTGTTCACCCTCCAGTAGTCCATGTACCTCATTCTTCCTGGATGCAGGACAAGAACTCTGGATCTGCCGAATGGCAGGGTTAAAAGAGTTGTAACACAAACAAGGCTGAAACATACCCCTTGCTCACCACATTGCAGGTGACAAAAACGAGAGAAGAAATAGAGAGAGTAGCTGTGGTCTTTCAGGGATCCCAGACCTAGGAGCTCCCTGAATCAGGGATGTGAGACCCTCTTTGGGGCTCTGTGGTTCCTGGAATCTCAAAGCTTCCAGACATCACTGCATTCCTTGGTGCCAGCTGTGGAAGCTGCTTGGCATACAACCTGTTCCAACTGCAGCCTCATAGGGAGCCAGCACCAGGGCCAGTGCCTGGAGCTGCCCACCCCACTGCAGCCAGCATGCCTGGTTGTGCACAATGGCTGGACCCCACACAACCCTTACCACTCTGCTTACCCTTGGCTGACATAGGATTCAGGCCAGTAGTGTGAACTGAGCACAGCCTTCCAGACCAAGTGGGCAGAACAAGCCCAGCAGACCCAAGCAAAACTTGGGCAAAGGTGTGACTAGCCTCAGGGGTTTCCAGCCAGAAATGCATCACCCCAAGGATCCGTGACAATATGTAGAAGGCTCAAGCCAGACCCCTTCTTAACACCATATACAAAAATTAACTCAAGATTGATTAAATGCTTAAATGCAAAACTTAAAACCACAAAAACCCTGGAAAGATACCTAGGAAATACCATTCTGGACATAAGGCCTGGCAAAAATTTTGTGATGAAGATGCCAAAAGCAATTACAACAAAAATTGAAAAATGGTTCTAATTTAACTAAAGATCTTCTGCACAGCAAAATAAATTGTCAACAAACAGACAACTACAAATGGGAGAAAGTATTTGCAAACTGTAAATCCAACAAGGTTCTAATACCCAGAATCTATAAGAAACATAAACAGATTATTAAGCCAAAAACAAATAACTCCATTAAAAAGTAAGCAAGGATACGAACAGACACTTTCCAAAGGAAGGCATTCATGTGGCCAACAAGCATATGAAAAAATTCTCAACCTCACTAATTATTGGAGAAATGCAAATCAAAACCACAATGAGAAAACATCTCACATAGGTCAGAATGACTATTAATGTCAAAAAATAACATATGCTGCCAAAGTTGTGGGAAAAAGGGAACGTTTATACACTGCTGGTGGGAATATAAGTCAGTTCAGCCATTGCAGAATGCAGTTAGGTGACTTCTCAAAGTACTTATAACAGAATTGCCATTCAATCCAGCTATCTCATTGTTGAGTATCTACCCAAAGAAATATAAATCCTTTTACCATAAAAACACATTTATGTGTATGTTTATTGCAATACTATTCACAATAGCAAAGACATAGAGTCAGCCTAAATGCCCATCAATGGTAATTGGATTAAAAATGTTGTACATACATATATACTACAGAATACTATGCAACCATAAGAAAGAATGAGATCTTGTCCTTTGCAGCATCATGGATAGAGCTGGAGGCCATTATTCTAAGTGAACAGAAAACCAAATACTGCTTGTCCTACTTATAAGTGGGAACTAAACATTGAGTACATTTGGACACAAAGAAGGGAACTACAGACAAAAGAGCTTACTTGTGTGGAAGGTGGGAGGAGGGTGAAGACTGAAAACTATCTGTTGGGCATAAAATAATCTGTGCACCAAACCCCTGTGACATGCAATTTACCTATATAACAAAAACCTGCACATGTACCGCTGAACCTGAAAGTTGAAAAAAGCAGATATTTTTAAAAAGAAGACATAAAAATCACCAACAGACATATGAAAAAATGTTCAAATCACTAATCATGAGATAAATGCAAATCAAAATCACAACAGTTAAAATGGCTGTGACTCAGAAGACAAAAAATAAAGATATTGACAAGGATGTAGAGAAAAGAGAGTTTTTATAATGCTGCTGGTAGGAATGTAAGCTAGTACAATCCCTGTGGAAAATAGTATGAAGATTTCTCAAGGAGCTAAAAATAGAACTACTATGTGACCCAAACATTCCCTCTATGGGTAACCTACCCAAAGGAGAAGAAATCTTTATATCAAATGATGCCTGAACTTATATGTTTATTGCAGCACTATTCATAATAGCAAAGATACGTAATGAACCTAAGTGTCCATTAGTGGATGACTGGATAGGGAAAAATGTGGTAAATGTATATACCATGTAATACTATTCAGCTGTAAAAAACATAAATCAAGTCTTTTGCAGCAACATGGTTGGAACTTGAGGCCACTGTTTTAAGTGAAACAAGTCAGACACAGAAAGAGCAATAGTTCATGATCCTATTTATAAGTAGGAGCTAAATAATGTGTACACATGGGTGTAGCATGGAGTGACAGACAATAGTGTCTCAGTTGAAATGACACCAACAGACTGACAAATTTCTGGCAAGACTCATTGGGGTGGACAAGGGGAGATAGGAGAGGAGGAGTAAGAGGAGGAAAAAAGAGGAGAGGAATCCAGATAGACATTAATGGAAGGAAATGCAGGACATAGCTATAAATGCTGTAGAGATTAAAAAGATAGCAAGTGAACATTATGAATACCCTGATGCTAAACACTTCAAAAATTTAGGTGATATGGAAACATTCCTAGAAAAAAATATTAAATAACAAAACTTATACAAGGAGAAAAAAGAAATCTGAATATACCTGTAACATTTAAAGAAACTGCATTAGTAATTATAAACATTCTCAAAAGCAAACTACCAGGGACCACAAGTTAATTTGAAGTAAGAAGTTACCTTAAATAAGGGATAATATTGGTTGGGCACTGTGGCTCATGCCTGTAATACCAGCACTTTGGGAGGCCGAGGCAGGTGGATCACATGAGGCCAGGAATTTGAGATCAGCCTGGCCAATAAAACCCCGTCTTTACTAAAAATACAAAAGTTAGCCAGCTTGGTGGTGCACAGCTATAGTCCCAGCTATTCAGGAGGCTAAGACAGATAATCACCTGAACCCAGGAGGCGAAGGCTGCAATTAGCAGAAATAGTGCCACTGTCACCCAGCCTGGGTGACAGAGGGTAATCCTGTCTCAAAAAATAAATAAAAAGGAAATTATAAGAAATACAAAGTATAAAATTTCCATTTAAAATTGCGATGGAGACTTAACTGATAACTTTCAAATACAAGATAAGTATTGTATATTGAAGAAAACTCCCAAAACAAAGATTCTGAAGATAAAATGTAAATATTGTGAAGTCAAAAGCAAAAAGAAAGAGGAGAGAGAGCCAATCTCTCCTTAGAGTAGTTACTGAATTAATGGCAACGAATGCAGTGCATTATAAGCCTTAACAACATCAGCAGCAACCACATTAGGTAAAGGAAATAGGAAGAAGAGAAGAGATGAGCAGGTGGAGGCCTGGGAAGAAAAGCAGGAAAAGGAATTACAGCAGGAGAAATAGCATCAAAAAGAGAGAAGTAACAGCAGACATTAACCTGAATATAAGAACACTGAATGTCTAAAGAAATTTTCTTTAAATAGAAAATCATTTTATGCAGCCCAACAAGTAACAGTGTGATTTTTTGGTCAATATTAAAAATTGGGAAATTCTAACAGTACTAAGGGAGGCAAATTATTATCTACCTGGCTTTAAAATTCTCTACCATGCACAGTGTCAGAAGGCAATTCACTGAGTTCGAGAATCTTATTTATTTGTTATTTACGTTACTAATATTTATGATCCATACTGTTTTAAGAGTACTGCTTTCCAATACGAACTCTTTTGATGCTTATTATAACACTATGAGCTAGCTCACTTTATTACCCCTATTTCAAAGATGGGAAAAGTGAAGCAAAGTGTGTGACCTTCTCCAAGGTCACAAAAATAATAAACAGCAGAGCTGGGTTTTGAGGACCAATTCTGTGCTTTTAAACTCTACACTGTGCCACCTCCCAAAGGATTCTATATCCAGGTTGATCTTCATGCACAGAAGAGTAAGGAAGATGTTTTCAGCTAAATTTCATCATTGACTCTAGAATGCAAATTAGTTTCAGATTTTTAACTTGCTTAAGATTAGTGTATGTTCTTGATCAATGTCATGCTAGAGTTTATCAGGTAGAATCCTTTTCTTTATTTCTTTGTGGTGCATCAAATTATAATACACCTAGAGGAAGTCATCTTAGAAGTTCTCAGAAAGGATATAAGTAATGCACTTTTCTAAAATGATGACTTGATGGAGCCTGAGGATGAGGGAGAAAAGGAAGGAAAAAAAGAAAGAGAAAAATTATAAAAAAATAGAAAGAAAGAAAAACTAAAAAATAAAATAGAATTATGACTTGATGTATGTTAGAAGGCCATGAGATGAAACAGTATAAATTGCTTGGGATGAAGAGGTTCTGGTGAAAAAGCCAATAACTAAAAAAAGTGTAATCAAAATAATTGTTGAATAATTTTTGATACAAAAGTCATACTAATTGAAAACAAATATAACATATGTTGTATAATAATTTTGCAATGCCAATTAGAATAAACACCCCAGGAGAAAGGGAGGTTCCAAGATGGCTGAATAGGAACAGCTCCAGTCTACATCTCCCAGTGTGAGTGATGGCAGAAGACTGGTGATTTCTGCATTTCCAACTGAGGTACCAGGTTCTTCTCACTGGGGCTTGTCAGACAGTGGGTGCAGAGTGTGAGTCGAAGCAGGGGTCAGAGAATTTCCTTTCCTAGCCAAGGGAAGCTGTGACAGACAGCACCTGGAAAATTGGATCACTCCCACTCTAATACTGTACTTTTCCAATGTCTCAGCAAACAGCACACCAGGAGATTATAACCCGCGCCTGACTCGGTGGGTCCCATACCCACAGAGCCTCGCTCATTGCTAGCACAGCAGTCTAAGATCGAACTGCAAGGTACCAGCGAGGCTGGGGGAGGGGGGCCTGCCACTGCTGAGGCTGGAGTAGGTAAACAAAGCAGCCCAGAAGCTCCAACCGGGTGGAGCCCACTGCAGCTAAAGGAGGCCTGCCTGCCTCTGTAGACTCCACCTCTGGGGGCAGGGCATAGCTGAACAAAAGGCAACAGAAACTTCTGCAGACTTAAATGTCCCTCTGTCACAGCTTTGAAGAGACTAGTGGTTCTCCCAGTACAGAGTTTGAGATCTGAGAACAGACAGACTGCCTCCTCCAGTGGGTCCTGGACCTGCAAGTAGCCTTACTGGGAGGTACCTCCCAGTAGAAGCCAACTGACACCTCACATGGCCGGGTGCCCCCTGAGACAAAGCTTCCAGAGGAACAACCAGGCAGCAACATTTGCTGTTCTGGAGTATTCGCTGTTCTGCAGTCTCCATTGGTGATATGCAGGCAAATAGAGTCTGGAGTGGACCTCCAGCAAACTCCAACAGTCATGCAGTTGAGGGTCGTGAAGGAAAACTAACAAACAAAAAGGACATCCACACCAAAACCCCATCTGTACATCACCATCATCAAAGACCAAAGGTAGATAAAACAACAAAGATGGAGAGAAACCAGAGCAGAAGAGCTGAAAATTCTAAAAATCAGAGTGCCTCTTCTCCAGAGGAACAAAGCTCGTCGCCAACAAAGGAACAAAGCTGGACAGAGCATGACTTTGATGAGTTGAGAGAAGAAGGCTTCAGATGATCAAACTTCTCCAAGATAAAGGAGGATGTTTGAACCCGTTGCAAAGAAGCTAAAAACCTTGAAAAAAGATTAAATGAATGGCTAACTAGAACAACAAGTGTAGAGAAGACCTTAAATGACCTGATGGAGCTGAAAACCATGGCACAAGAACTACATGATGCATGCATGAGCTTCAGTAGCCAATTCGATAAACCAGAAGAAAGGGTATCAGTGATTGAAGATCAAATGAATGAAATGAAGTGAGAAGAGAAGTTTAGAGAAAAAAGAGTAAAAAGAAATGAACAAAACCTCCAAGAAATATGAGACTATGTGAAAAGACCAAATCTACATCTGATTGGTGTACCTGAAAGTGATGGGGAGAATGAAACCAAGTTGGAAAACACTTTTCAGGATATTATCCAGGAGAACTTCCCCAACCTAGAAAGGCAGGCCAACATTCAAATTCAAGATACAGACAATGTCACAAAGATACTCCTCAAGAAGAGCAACTCCAAGACACATAATTCTCAGATTCAACAAAGTTGAAACGAAGGAAAAAATGTTAAGGGCAGCCAGAGAGAAAGGTCGGGTTACCCACAAAGGGAAGCCCATCAGACTAACAGCAGATCTCTCAGCAGAAACTCTACAAGCCAGAAGAGAGTGGGGGCCAATATTCAATATTCTTAAAGAAAAGAATTTTCAACCCAGAATTTCATATCCAGCCAAAGTAAGCTTCATAAGTGAAGGAGAAATAAAATCCTTTACAGACAAGTAAATGCTGAGAGATTTTGTCACCACCAGGCCTGCCTTACAAGAACTCCTGAAGGAAGCCCTAAACATGGAAAGGAACAACTGGTACCAGCCACTGCAAAAACATGCCAAAATGTAAAAACCATCGATGCTAGGAAGAAACTGCATCAACTAACAAGCAAAATAACTAGCTAATATCATAATGACAGGATCAAATTCACATTTAACAATATTAACCTTAAATGTAAATAGGCTAAATGCTCCAATTAAAAGACACAGACTGGCAAATTGGATAGAGTCAAGACCCATCAGTGTGATGTATTCAGGAGACCCATCTCATGTGCAGAGACACACATAGGCTCAAAATAAAGGGATGGAGGACTATCTACCAAACAAATGGAAAGACAAAAAAATAAAAAATAAAAAAGCAGGGGTTGCAATCCTAGTCTCTGATAAAACAGACTTTAAACCAACAAAGATCCAAAAGAGGCAAACGAGGCCACTACATAATGGTAAAGGCATCAATTCAACAAGAAGAGCTAACTATGCTAAATATATATGTGCCCAATACAGGAGCACCCAGATTCATAAAGCAAGTCCTTAGAGACTTACAAAGAGACTTAGACTCCCACAGAAGATTAATGGGATACTTTAACACACCACTGTCAATATTAGACAGATCAACGAGACAGAAAGTTAACAAGGCTATCCAGGAATTGAACTCAGCTCTGCACCAAGAGGACCTAATAGACACGTACAGAACTCTCCACCCCAAATCAACAGAATATACATTCTTCTAAGCACCACATCGCATTTATTCCAAAATTGACCACATAGTTGGAAGTAAAGCACTCCTCGGCAAGTGCAAAAGAAGATAAATTATAACAAACTGTCTCTCAGACCACAGTGAAATCAAACTAGAAATCAGGATTAAGAAACTTACTCAAAACCGCTCAACTACATGGAAACTGAATAACCTGCTCCTGAATGACTACTGGGTACATAACGAAATGAAGGCAGAAACAAAGATGTTCTTTGAAACCATTGAGAACAAAGACACAACATACCAGAATCTCTGGGACACATTTAAAGCAGTGTGTAGAGGGAAATTTATAGCACTAAACACCGACAAGAGAAAGCAGGAAAGATCTAAAATCAACACCCTAACATCAGAATTAAAAGAACTAGAGAAGCAAGAGCAAACACATTCAAAAGCTAGCAGAAGGCAAGAAATAACTAAGATCAGAGCAGAACTGAAGGAGACAGAGACAAAGAAAATCCTCCAAAAAATCAATGAATCCAGGAGCTGGTTTTTTGAAAAGATCAACACAATTGATAGACCACTAGGCAAGACTAATAAAGAAAAAAAGAGAGAAGAATCAAATAGACACAATAAAAAATGATGAAGGGGATATCACCACCAATCCCACAGAAATACAAACTACCATCAGAGAATACTATAAACACCTCTAGGCAATAAACTAGAAAATATAGAAGAAATGGATAAATTCCTGGACACATACACCCTCCAAAGTCTAAACCAGGAAGAAGTTGTATCCGTGAATTGACCAATAACAGGCTCTGAAATTGAAGAAATAATTAATAGCCTACCAACCAAAAAAAGTCCAGGACCAGACAGATTCACAGCCAAATTCTATCAGAGGTACAAAAAGGAGCTACTACCATTCCTTCTGAAACTATTCCAAACAATAGAAAAAGAGGGTATCCTCCCTAACTCATTTTATGAGACCAGCATCATCCTGATACGAAAGCCTGGCAGAGACACAACAAAAAGAATTTTAGACCAATATTCCTGATGAACATCAATGCAAAATTCCTCAATAAAATACTGGCAAGCTGAATCCAGCAGCACATCAAAAAGCTTATCCACCATGATCAAGTGGGCTTCATCATCCCTGGGATGCAAGGCTGGTTCAACATATGCAAATCAACAAAGGTAATCCATCATATAAACAGAACCAAAGACAAAAAAACACATGATTATCACAACAGATGCAGAAAAGGCCTTTGACAAAATTCAACAGCCCTTCATGCTAAAAACTCTCAATAAATTCGGTATTGATGGAACGTATCTCAAAATAATGAGAACTATTTATGAAAAACCCACAGCCAATATCATACTGAATTGGCAAAAACTGGAAGCATTACCTTTGAAAACTGGCACAAGACAGGGATGCCCTCTCTCATCACTCCTATTCAACATAGTGTTGGAAGTTCTGGCCAGGGCAATCAGACAGGAGAAAGAAATGAAGGGTATTCAATTAGGAAAAGAGGAAGTCAAATTGTCCCTGTTTGCAGATGATATGATTGTATATTTAGAAAACCCCATCGTCTCAGCCGCAAATCTCCTTAAGCTGATAAGCAAATTCAGCAAAGTCTCAGGATATAAAATCAATGTGCAAAAATCACAAGCATTCCTATACACCAATAGCATACAAAAAGAGAACCAAATCATGAGTGAACTCCTATTTACAAACTTTTTTTTGCTTCAAAGAGAATAAAATACCTAGGAATCCAACTTACAAGTGATGTGAAGGACCTCTTCAAGAACTACAAACCACTGCTCAATGAAGTAAAGAGGACCCAAACAAATGGAAGAACATTTCATGCTCATAGATAGGAAGAATCAACGTCATGAAAATGGCCATACTGCCCAAGGTAATTTATAGATTCAATGCTATCCCCATTAAGCTAACAATGACTTTCTTCACAGAATTGAAAAAAAAAAAAAAAAAAAAAAAACTACTTTAAAGTTCATATGGAACCAAGAAAAAGAGCCCGTATTTCCAAGACAATCCTAAGCCAAAAGAACAAAGCTGGAGGCATCACGCTACCTGACTTCAAACTGTACTACAAGGCTACAGTAACCAAAACAGCATGGTACTTGTACCAAAACAGAGATATAGACCAATGGAACAGAACAGAGCCCTCAGAAATAATACCACACATATACAACCATCTGATCTTGACAAACCTGACAAAAACAAGAAATGGGGAAAGGATTTCCTATTTAATAAACAGTGCTAGGTAAACTGGCTAGCTATATGTAGAAAGCTGAAACTGGGTACCTTCCTTACACCTTACACAAAAATTAACTCAAGATGTATTAAAGACTTAAATATTAGACCTAAAACCATAAAAACTGTAGAAGAAAACCTAGGGAATACCATTCAGGACATAGGCATGGGCAAGGGCTTCATGTCTAAAACACCAAAAGCAACGGCAGCAAAAGCCAAAATTGACAAATGGGATCTAATTAAACTAAAGATCTTCTGCACAGCAACAGAAACTACCATCAGAGTGAACAGGCAACCTACAGAATGGGAGACAATTTTTGCAATCTACCTATGTGGCAAAGGGCTAATATCCAGAATCTACAAAGAACTTACACAAATTTACAAGACAAAATCAAACAATCCCATCAAAAAGTGGGCAAAGGATATGAACAGACACTTCTCAAAAGAAAACTTTTATGCAGCCAACAGACACATGAAATAATGCTCATCATCACTGGCGTTCAGAGAAATGCAAATCAAAACCACAATGAGATACCATCTCACACCAGTTAGAATGGTGCTCATCAAAAAGACAGGAAGCAACAGGTGCTGGAGAGGATGTAAAGAAATAGGTACACTTTTACACTGTTGGTGAGAGTGTAAACTCGTTCAACCATTGTAGAAGACAGTATGGCAATACCTCAAGGGTTTAGAACTAGAAATACCATTTGATCCAGCCATCCCATTACCCGGTATATACCCAAAAATTATAAATCATGCTCTATAAAGACACATGTACACGTATGCTTATTGTGGCACTATTCACAATAGCAAACACTTGGAACCAACCCAAATGTCCATCAATGATAGACTGGATTAAGAAAATGTGGCACATTTACACCATGGAATACTATGCGGCCATAAAAAAGGATGAGTTCATGTCCTTTGTAGGGACATGGTTGAAGCTGGAAACCATCATTCTGAGCAAATTATCTCAAGGATAGAAAATCAAACACTGCATGTTCTCACTCATAGGTGGGAATTGTACAACGAGAACACTTGGACATGGGGTGGGGAGCATCACACACTGGGGCTTGTCATGGGGTGGGGGCATGGGGAGGGATAGCATTAGGAGATATACCAAATGTAAATGATGAGTTAATGGGTGCTGCACACCAACATGGCACATGGATACATATGTAACAAACCTGCATGTTGTGCACATGTACCCTAGAACTTAAAGTATAAACATAAAAAATTAAATAAGTAAATAAAGAATAAACACCCCAATATTTTGTCTGTGTAAATTTGGAAGCACCTCGGTGAGAAAGGTGTGGGTAAAGAAATTTAAATTGAATGAAAGCATACACAATTTCTAAACATACACCGAAAAGGTGCATGCTCACACATATTCTTAGAAGAATTGGAGTTTGTTATAAACAGTAGGTCTGCTATTTAAGAATTCTTTCTTCTCAATTAAATTCTGGAAGTTGAGCAAACACTTTTTTCAATAATAATTTTATAAGGATATGTGTTATTGAAAAAATTTTTATTGAAATATGTATATCATTATCATAAATATATATTATTATCATGTACAATTATAATCACTATAACAAACTGAAAACTAAATGACATTTTCTTCTTTATAGCCAAATGAATGTTTACTTGTGGGAACCCTGAGCAAATTATCTCAATACTTTCTAATAGGCAAGATATATAGATAGAAAGAAAGATTGATGATTGATTAGATAGATAGATAGATAGATAGATAGATAGATAGATAGATAGATGGATGGATGGATAGACAGATGAATAGATTAGATATAGACGGATACATTCTTTTGAAGTTCATAAAAAGACAGGAGAGCAAGAAAAGAAAAATAAACAATTATTATTCTAAGAAACAGATGTGTTGACTTGTTCAAACTAAAATTTTCAAAATTAACTGCCTAGAAAAAATGAACAAGGGTTGCATAAAGTTTGTTATTTAAGTGTGTTGCTTAAAATACAATGTATACAATAAAGTAGTGTTTTTATAAATAAATAATATTAAGAAAGTCTGAGTCCAAGAGAGATTAAATTAAATAATCAGTACCTGAAACTGGTTATATGGTTATGTCTGACATGAAAGGTGCTTAATGGTACCTAAGTATTCATATTTTAAATAATTTGTTCTAATTATGTATTATTCTTTTAAAATTATTCATATTAATTTCATATTTATAATCTAATGCAATAAAATACCATACTGTAAAGCAATCTATTGTAAAAAGCATTCTAATATTACTTTATGAAATACATTATTAGAAAGCCTAGGAATTTGGACTTTTGGGTTCTGTTCATCTAATGAAGTTGACCCAATTAAAAATGAAGATACCACACCAGTTAGAATGGCGATTATTAAAATGTCAAGAAACAATAGATGCTGGCGAGGCTGGGAAAAGTAGGAACGCTTTTACACTGTTGGTGTAAATTAGTTCAACCATTGTAGAAAACAATGTGGCAATTCCTCAAGGATCTAGAACCAGAAATACCATTTAACCGAGCAATCCCATTACTGGATATATACCCAAAGGATTATAAATCGTTCTACTATAAAGACACATGCACGCGTATGTTTATTGCAGCACTATTTACAATAGCAAAGACTTGGAACCAACCCACATGCCCATCAATGTTCGACTGGATAATGAAAATGTGGCACATATTCACCATGGAATACTATGCAGTCATAAAAAAGAATGAGTTCATGTCTTTTGCAGGGACATGGATGAAGGTCAGAGCCACCATTCTCAGCAAACTAATGCAGGAACAGTAAACCAAACACCACATGTACTCACTGATAAGTGGGAGTTGAACAATAATAACCCACCAATGCAGGGAGGGGGACAACACACACCCAGGCCTGTTTGGGGGTTGTAGGCAAGGGGAGGGAGAGCATTAGGATGAATACCTAATACCTATGGGGCTTAAAACCTGGATGATGGATTGATAGGTGCAGTAAACCACCATGGCACATGTATACCTATGTAATAAACCTGCATGTTCTGCACATGTATCCCAGAACTTAAAGTAAAATTTTTTAAAAAAGAAGAAGATATTAGATTTTTTTTAAGTTTATAAACAATTAGTTTATTATTTATTTTATAAGTAATCACAGATATACAAATACAAATATATTTCCTGATTATGAAAGAGAAGAACAAAAAAATATATAAGACTAAAATTGAGAAATGAATATGGGATACACAAAGACCTTTGATAATGCCTTCCCATGAACTGAGGAGTATCTAAACTCTCTTCTGTGTAACTGAGGTCCAATAATACTTTAACATAGTACATGAAGATGTGAACCAGTGTTACAAGTTCACTTATAAACATAAATTCAAAAAATTCTGAACAAAAAAATGAGCTGGATGTTAGAATAATAATTGCATAATAGTAAAGAATTGTTTATTCTAAGAATGCAAATCAGTATTAGAAAATATGCTATTTTAATGTATTAACAGAGTAAAGAAAAATATAAGGTAACTAAATTTGATGCATTTGATAAAAGTAAATAATATTTATCTATCTTTCAATCAGTCTATCTAATAAGGTTTCATATATGGGGCTGGGCATGGTGGCTCACGCCTGTAATCCCAGCACTTTGGGAGGCCAAGGCATGTGGATCACGAGGTCAGGAGATTGAGACCATCCTGGCTAACACAGTGAAACCCTGTCTCTACTAAAAATACAAAAAAAATTTAGCTGGGCACGGTGGCTGACGCTTGTAATCTCAGCACTTTGGGAGGCCGAGGTGAGTGGATCTCCTGAGTTCAGGAGTGCAAGACCATCCTGGGCAACATGGTGAAACTCCGTCTCTACTAAAACACAAGTTCTGGAGTAAACCTGTGGACAGAAATCAATAATGTATCATAGTTCTTTTAAAGGTTTAGGTGGACACAATGCTATAATACATCATTACAAAATATTAGACTTTTGTAGAACTGGATTAACTTCAGATCCCAAAATGTTTATTTATTTGAATATCATTCTTAAATTTTAGTGGCTTAATTCTATTAGTTTACTGCAAATTAGATTATAATATCAACTGAAGAGAAACAATGTTGAAGAACTGCCATGTGAATGCATTTATAATAACAGCATATAATATAAATTGGATTCTTTTTTTTATGACCAATTTGGCATGTAGTTTTTGCTATCCTGGACAAAAACCCATCAGTACCATCTACCATGTGATGATTTTGTTATTTTAGTCTAGAGATGCTGTCCTTAATAACTACTTAGGTTAAAAACAATTTATTAAAAAATTACACAATTCATGAAATACAGTAGTTAAAAAGAAATGACTTTCCATCATTGACAAATAGTTTCTTAGAGAGCAAAACAGAGCATTTGTTAATGTAAATAATGTTGACTGCACTCAATTTGAGCAATTGGTTGAATGAGTCTCAGCAAATGTGTTTTTTTAATTTACTGCTTTTCTTTGAGACCTTGATTTTGAATTATGACAATCCCCTTATGTGTTTTGTTTCCATCAACAACAACAAAAATAATTTATCAGGCACAAAGAAAAAAATTCAAAAAGAATTTTTAAAAAATGTAACCCTTAGTGGCTTCATATGTATATGAATATGGGTATATAAGTATGTGTGTGTACACATACATATCCTAATGGAAATGCATGAGTGCAAAACTCCATGAAGACTCTCAATTCACCAACTGGGCACATTTACTATATAAAATCCCACATAAAATCAGTCGTTGATTTCTGTAAATGTCAATATAAATGCTTAGCTAGTTGTTACAATTTTATCAATTCATGACACAGTAAAACTAAAGTGAATTCATGCATTTATTCATTTATTCTATTCTGCTTTTGACAAGTACTGCATAAAACTTCCACATTTTGGCCAGGCACGGTGGCTCACGCCTGTAATCCCAGCACTTTGGGAGGCCGAGGCGGGCAGATCACGAGGTCAGAAGATTTAGACCATCCCGGCTAACACGGTGAAACCCGTCTCTACTAAAAATACAAAAAATTAGCCGGGCGTGGTGCCGGGAGCCTGTAGTCCCAGCTACTCGGGAGACTACGGCAGGAGAATGACTTGAACCCGGGAGTGCAGAGCTTGCAGTGAGCCGAGATCTCGCACTCCAGCCTGGGTGACAGAGTGAAACTCTGTCTCAAAAAAAAACAGAAAGAAAGAAAGAAAGAAATTAAATAAATAAATAAAACTTCCACATTTTTTCTCAGATGTACTTTCCTAAAAAATGCCCATCCCTACATCCCAGATACCCACTCTCTGTGAGTTATTGGAAAGATTTCAACTTGGCAAAAATTGTAAAAAAAAAAAAAAAAAAAAAAAAAAAAAAAAAAAAAAAAAAAAAAAACCTTTAGGGTTGGTGCACACAATTGGCAAGGCAAGATCCATAAGGTTACAGAGAGATTCATCGCAGTCATATATTCTCAAAACTTTCCTTTTTGTTGGAAGAAAGAAAGGTAAGAAATTCCACCATACATCTTTGTGAATGCTATGAAAGATGCAATTTTAGTACAGAACTCTGAAGAACCGCTCTCCCTGCTCCCGAAAGATATCGCCAAATTCAGTTCTACCAGGGATGCAGGGTAAGAAATCTTGAGTGTTGGCACTTTTGCAGTCAGAAAAGATAAGTAGATCTCTATAGGACAATCTCCATATCCCGGGCAAGAAAACTTGCTTATTCACAATGTGGAGACCAAAAAAGAAAGAAAAAAAAAATAGCATGGCACAAAAGCATGCTAAGACTTGCAATATAATCGCAATATAATCTATTTCTCTATAGCAAGGGTTAGCAAAGTTTTTTGTAAAGGACCAAATAGTAAATATTTATATTTGCAGCCCCAGAAGCAAAATTGAGGATATTATATGGGAACTTGTATAACAAAGAGAGAAAGCAGATGTTCACGAATACTTAATTTTTTAATTAAAAATTGGAGTTTAGATATGAAAATTTGAACTTCATATTATTGTTACTTATGGAGATTTTTTGCACCGATTTTCTAAAAAATTTGATAATGTTAAGACCATTCTTAGTCTACTGACTGTACAAAAAAGAGGCAGTGGGCTAAATTTGGCTCTCAGGCTGCAGTTTGCTGACCCCTGCTCTGAAGCAAAATCAAAAAACCTGTATGACACAACCTATTATCCAAGATAAATTGAGTCTTGAAAGTGAAATATAACAACAGGAAAAGAATAGCATGTGCAAAAGCCTTCTACAATTTTAAGAGCAGATAGACACTGAACATTAGTTTAAAAAATTGAATCAATTAATATTAATGAGAAGGCAATTCAGAAAAGGAAAGCAATTCTTATTTAAAAGCTGAATAATGGCTTAATTTTTAATTCCATTAGTATTTAGAAAAATATGTAGTTGAGAGAAAGCCAGCAAACAAGAAAAAATTTCTCAAAGTATAATGAGCTGTCACTTAGAATCTACTTTAAAATAAAAGCAAAATGCCTGCAAAAAAAAAAAAAAGAAGCACTGCTGAATTTCATAACTCTTATGATTTGTTGCAGTAATTATAAGTTTTAGACTGAAAATATAAAGAAGAAAAATTCAAGTAACATGCCTTATAGTAAGGCAATGAACTCTATCATATGACATTCAGTTTTATACCATTGATTATTGTGTGTGTTAGCTTAAGAAACTTATTTGCTACCTTAGAACTTTATAATATAGCTATATAGTTATTGTTTCTTTAAAATGAATGATATTTTGTTTAATTTCTGCAGTAGATTGGGCTTTAAGCCTTTGATCAGTAAGAGAGTCATATATTACACCATCCTTTAGTATTAACTTTCAGATTTTATTTTTATTATTTACATTTACAACAAATTAAATTTTCCAAAAACTCAAAAATCTGAAGACAGTCCAAACTTGAATTTGTTTCATTTCTTTCCAAACATAAGAATTAAGATCAATTCTTTATTCACATGTAATGATCTTAGAACTTATAACAGGCCTTAAGTGAAGCAAGCACCAGTTCAAATTAGTACATTTGCAATCAGCTTACTTCAGAAACTTTGTTGTTTTCCTTCACAATTAATATGCTCTATATGTGATGTTTATCAGCTTTCTAAATTAATGCTTACCATGCAGAGAAGCATCCAGTGAATCAGGTCCATTAAATAATCACAGGGGAGGCATATTTGGCTTCACAACATAGGCAGTACTAAGACATCCAGCAATATTCTTTCTCTACGTGGGAACTTTCAAGGAAGTTACCAAATGCCAGCTTCTTTCTTCACTGCATGTCTTGCTCACTGGGAGAGCATATATTATTTCTCCACATAGCAGAATCCCAACTTGTACATCTGACTAGTGTTTTCCTCTAATTTTTCCAATCAGATATTACACCAGATTAAAAACAATAAAGTATAAAACATTAGAAAATAAAAATCATTTAATATTATAAACCACCAGAATAAGTATGTCATCAATAAAAAACATTCACTGGCCTAAGGTTAATAAACAGCTACTTTTAGCTGAATACTTACCACATGCTAGGTACATGCTAGAAACCTTACATACCATATCCAGTAGATATTACTACTGCAATTTTATAGATAAGGAACTCAAAGAAAGGGTAAGAGACTATTTTCAAAGCTGTAAAGCTGATACAGTATGTGATACATTACAAATTTAAATCCAAGTCTAGCTTACCCCATCAGTCCTTGTTTTTATTCAGTATGCTATAATGCATTTGGCAAGCAAATCTTGAAATTACACAGATCATCCACCAGCACTTGCAGAAAATGACAGTCCAACACAATGACCAAAACAAAATAAAACAAATGAGAAGATTGTCGGAAATAAAGGCTAAACGTGTGTCTTTTATTAGAAGGATGATGATGGAAAAATAAATTCATAGACTTTGTTCAAGTTGTGTGCTACTGGATTAAAGGACTTGATTTGTCCTAATAAATTTAGACATCTAGAATTTTCGTTAGCATCAAAACATTATGTAGATATTAAATTCAAAGAAAGAATAAGAAAATGAATAATAAACATGAACACAACTTAATAAAATATAAAGCAAACCTACAAAGGAGAGGACCAAAAATATCAGAAGTTGATTATTTTTTAAAAAATTTTAAGGAAGGTAGTAAAGCCTAGGTATTATAAACTCATTAGCACATCCTATATCATCTACTGATTACATCTCTATACAGAATTCAAAAAGCAACTACCTGAGGACTTTGAAAAATAAACAATAAAAAAAGATTGAAAATTAAAGTCAAACTTAAACACAGGCTCATGGGACAGGGCTCAATTTACTATATTTCTTCTTTTCTTATTTAGAGGTGGTATTAATCATTCAATTTTGTTTTTCATTTTCAAACTTCTTTGGCTGTCATAGCATTTTCAGTGAGTTTCAGAATCAAATTGTCCATTTCTATATAACACATTGTAGGATTTTCACTGGGGTTGTGTTTAATCTGTAGATCATTTTAGGGCAAACTGGCATCTTAATAAGATTGAATATTCTGAACCATAAATCACCTTGCTAAACTTACTTACTAATCCCAGTAAATTTTGTTTGCAGATGTCATCAGATACATAGGCAATCATGTTGTCTCTGGATAAAGACAGCTTTATTCCTTCCTTTCCTATCTGCATACCTTTTGGTTTTTTTTTTTTTTTTTCTTCCCTATTTTACTAGCTAGAACCTCCAGTACAAAGTTGAATACAAGTAGTGAAAGCATAGTCCTCTCTTTTTCCTGATCTTAAGGGGAAAGTTTTCAGACTTTCACCAATATGTGTGATGTTAACTATGTTTTTCATAAACATCTTTGAGCAGTTCTATCATGTCTAGAAAATTTCATTATATTTATATTTTGCTGAGAGTTTATAACAGAAATTTATTTTAGATTTTATCAATTAATTTTTCTGTTTCTATTGTGTTAATCATATAATTTTACTGTTTTTGGTTCTTGAGATTGTAAATATAAGTAATTATACAGATTGATGTTATATGCTTTGGTCATAATTATCTTTTTCTCTGTATTATTTCACTGAATTTGCTATATATTTTTTAATTTTGGCATCTATATTCATGATTACATATTGACTTGTACTTTTCCTTTTAATGTCTGTCTGTTTGATATCAGGGTAATTTAGACCTTATACAGTCAATTGGAAAGTATTCTCTTCAGTCACCAGAAAAAATGGTGTAGAATTATTATTTTGTACCGACATGTTAGTAGGAATTTCCTAGTAATTTTCTTTGTGGGAAGGTATTTGACTACAAATTTAATTACTTTAACATACGTATTTATAGCAGTAACATGTACTACAAAATACTATCTAATGGTATATAATAGCATATATGTGTTCACCTTTATGCATACATAACATATATATGTTTATTTGAGATACACTATAATATTTAATATTTGAGATATAATATTAGGTTACATATTCCTTTTTTTTTTTTTTTTTTTTTTTTTTTTTTTTTGAGACAGAGTCTCACTCTGTCACCCAGGCTGGAGTGCTCACTGCAACCTTTGCCTTTCAGGTTCAAGAGATTCTCCTGCCTCAGTCTCTCAGGTAACTGTGATTAGAGGCATCCGCCACCAAGTCTGAATAATTTGTTGTTGTCGTTGTTGTTGTTGTTGTTGTTGTATTTCTAGTGGTGATGGGGTTTCACCATGTTGGCCAGGCTGGTCTCAAACTCCTGACCTCTAGTGCTCTGCCCACCTCGGCCTCCCAAAGTGCTGGAATTACAGACATGAGCCACTGTGCCCAGCCTAGGTTGCCTATTCTTCTTGAGTGAACCATGATAGATTGTCCCTTTCAAAGAATTATCCATTTGATTCATGTTGCCAAATTTATCAGCAAAGTTATTAATTACTTTAAAATCATTTTAATATCTGTAGAGTCTGTAGTGATGTTAAGCTCCCATGTCTGATCACTGTAATTATGTTTTCTTTTTTTCCTTACAAATAAGTCTAGCTGGAGGTTTAACAATTTCACTGATCTTAAGAAACCAGCTCTGGATTTCATTGATTTTCTCTTTATCTTTTTATTTTCTGTTTTCTATTTCATTGACTGCTACTCTAACTGTATGATTTCATTTCTTACTTTCAGTTTAATTAGTTTTGCTATCTATTTGGTTACAGTGAAAGTTGACGTATTTAATTTAACATAAATCTTATGTTTTAAAATAAATGTTTAGCAGTATAAATTTCTCCCCTAAGTGCTGCTTGAGTAGTATTCCACAAATCTTCATAATGTATTTTCATTTTTATTCATTTCAAAATAACCTCTAATTTCCTATTTGATTTCTTCCTTGACTAAGCAGGTTATTCTGAAGTGTGTTTTACATTCTCTAAATATTTGAGGATTGTCAAGTTACATTTCTTTTAGATTTCTAATTTAATTACATCATGATCAGAGAACATACTTCACATAACTTGAATATTCCTGTAATTTGTTCAGACTAGTTTATTAATTTTTTTTTTTTTTTTTTCTGAGACAGGGTCTCACTTTGTCACCCAGATTGTAGTGCAGTGGTGATGTCTAGGCTCAATATAACCTGTACTTCCTGGGCTCAAGGGATCCTCCCACCTAACCTTCCAAAAAGCTGGGATTACAGGTACATGCCACCATGTGCTAATTTTTGTATTTTTTGTAGAGATGAGGTGTCACTATATTGCCCAGGATATTCCTGAATTCCTGGACTCAAGGAATTCCAACTTGGCATCACAGAGTGCTGGGATTACAGGCATGACTCACTGGCACCTGGTGGAGACTAGTTTTTATGGCCCCCAGTAAGGCCTATTTTGGTAATTATTCTGGGTAGAATAATTGAGAAGAATAGGCATTCTGTTGTTGGATTGTATTCTATAAATGTCATTTAGGTCATATGATTAAGAGTATTTTGCAAGTCTTTTTTATCGTTACAGACTAACTCTTATTACCTCAATCAGTTATCTTCATCTCAGATTATCTCAGTGTATGAGTCTGTTTTCATGCTGCTGATAGAGATATACCCAAGACGGGGTGACATAAAGAAAAAAAAAGGTGTAATGGACTCACAGTTCCGCATGGCTGGGGAGGCCTCACAGTAGTTCCAAAAGGCACATCTTACATGGTGGCAGGCAAGAAAGAATGAGAACCAAGTGAAAAGGGTTTCCCCCTATAAACTCATCAGATTTCGTGAGACTTTTTTACTACCACAAGAACAGGATGGAGGAAACTACTCCCATGATTTAATTATCTCCGACCTGCTTCCTCCCACAACATGTGGGAATTATGGGAGCTACAATTCAAGATGAGATTTCACACAGCCAAACCTTATCATTCCTCCCCGACCCCTCCAGAGCCTCATGTCCTCACATTTCAAAACCAATCATGCCTCCCCAACAGTCCTCCAAAGACTTAACTCATTTCAGCATTAACTCAAAAGTCCATAGTCCAAAGTCTCATCTGAGACAAGCCACATCCCTTCTGCCTTTGAGCCTGTAGAATCAAAAGCAAGTTAAGTTACTTCCTGGGTACAATGAGGGTACAGTCATTAGATAAATACACTCATTCTAAATGGGAGAAATTGGCCAGAACAAATGGACTAAAGGCCATATGTAAGTTTGAAATCCAGTGGGGCAATCAAATCATAAAGCTCCAAAATGACCACCTTTGACTCTATGTCTCACATCCAGGTTACACAGATACAAGATGTCAGTTCTCATCATCTTGGGCAGCTTTGCACCTGTGGCTTTGCAGGGTACAACCTCCCTCCTAGTTGCTTTCATGGCCTGGTGTTGACTGTCTGCAGCTTTCCCAGGTGCACAGTGCAAGGTGTGGGTGGACCTACCATTCTGGGGGCTGGAAGATGGTGGTTCTAGTCTCACAGCTCCACCAGGCAGTGTCCCAGTAGGGACTCAGTGTGGGGGCTCCAACCCCACATTTCCCTTCTGCACTGCACTAGCAGATGTTCTCCATGACAGTCCCACCCCTGCAGCAAGCTTCTTCCTTGTGATCCAGGCATTTCCATAAATATTCTGAAATCTAGGTGGAGGTTGCCAAATCCCAATTCTTGATTTCTGTGCACCTGGGACTAAACACCACGTGGAAGCTGCCAAGGCTTGGGACTTGCATCCTAGGAAGACATGGCCCAAGCTGTATTTTTGCCCCTTTTAGTCATGGCTAGAGAGGCTGGGACACAGGGCACCAAGTCCCTGTGCTGCATACTGCAGAGGGTCCCTGAACTTGGCCCATGAAACCATTTTTTCCTCCTAGTCCTCCAGAACTGTGATGGGAGAGGCTGCCACAAAGGTCTCTGACATGTCCTGGAGACATTTTCCCCATTGTCTGGGCAATTAACACTCAGATCTGCATTACTTACACAGATTTCTGCAGCCACCTTGAATTTCTCCTCAGAAAATGGGTTTTCTTCTCTATTGCATCATCAGGCTGTAAATTTTCTGAACTTTTATGTTCTGTTTCTCTTTTAAACCTGAATGTTAACAACACCCGAGTTGCTTAGTCACTTCTTTTTTATTATTTTTTCTTTTTTATTTTCTTTTAGATGGAGTCTCACTCAATCACCCAGGCTGGAGTGCAGTGGTAAATCTTGGCTCACTGCAAGCTCCACCTCCCAGTTTCATGCCATTCTTCTGCCTCAGCCTCCTGAGTAGCTGGGACTACAGGTGCCCACCAACAGGCCCAGCTATTTTTTTGTATTTTTTTAGTAGAGATGGGGTTTTGTTGTGTTAGCCAGGATGGTCTTGATCTCCTGACCTCATGATCCACCTGCCTCAGCCTCCCAAAGTGCTGGGATTACAGGTGTAAGTCACCATGCCCAGCCCCCAGGTCACTTCTTGAATGCTTTGCTGCTTAGAAATTTCTTCCACCAGATACCATAAATCATTTTGCTCAAGTTCAAAGTTCCACAAATCTCTAGAGCAGGGGCAAAATGCCACCAGTCTCTTTGCTAAAACATAGCAAGAATCATCTTTACTCAAGTTCCCAAAAAGTTCCTCATCTCCAACTGAGACCATCTCAGCCTCGATTTCATTGTCCAGATTATTATCAGCATTTTGCTCAAAGTCGTTCAACAAGTCTCTAGGAAGTTCCAAACTCTCCCATATTTTTATGTTTTCTTCTGAGCTCTACAAACTGTTCAAATGCCTGCCTGTTTCCCAGTTCCAATGTCACTTCCACATTTTTTAGTATCTTTACAGCAGCACCCCGCTATACCAGTACCAATTTACTGCTTTAGTCCATTTTCACACTGCTGATAAAGACATACCCAAGCGTGGGTAATTTGTAACCAAAAAAAAAAAAAAAAAAAAAAAAAAGAAGTTTTAATGAATTCACAGTTCCACATGGTTAGGGAGGTATCATAATCATGGCAGAAGGTGAAAGGCACTTCTTAGAGGGCAACAGGCAAGAGAGAATGAGAACCAAGTGAAAGGGATTTCCCCTTATAAAACCATGAGACCTACTGAGACTTAATCACTACCACAAGAACAGTATTGGGAAAACTGCCCCCATGATTCAATTATCTCCCATCAAGTCCACCCACAACATGTGGGAACTATGGGAGCTAGGATTCAAGATGAGATTTGGGTGTGGACACAGACAAACCATATCAATTAGTTATTGAAAAAGGAATATTGAAATCTTAAACTATGTTGTGGATTTTTCACTTTCTCCTGAAATTTTTATCAGTCTTTCCTTTCTGTATGTGAAACTCTGTTATTACAGATATAAATGTTTAGGATTACTATCTGCTATTGGTGAATCAGCTCTTTATTATTTGAAATGATTTTTATTCCTGATAGTAACTTTTTATCTGCAATCTATTTTGCCAGAGATTAACATTCCTTTTTCAGCTTCCTTTGGATTAATTTTGGGATAATAGATCTGTTTACATACTTGTAATATGGCTAGGTTTTTATATATAAAGTATGCTTCTTATAGCCAATATACGATTAGATCTTGGTTTTTTTAATTCAGACTATTTCTCCTTTTAATGAGGGTGTTTACACCACTTATTTTAATACAATTAATGATATGATTTTTAGTCAATCATCTTGTTTTATTTGTCCATTTTATCTCTATCACTTTTTCTTCTTTTCCTGCCTTATTTTGGGTAAATTATTTTTTATAATTCTGTTTTGTTAGATTATTAGCTATTAAACTAAGCTGGTTGCTTTCGGATTCAGAGTGTCCATTTCTTTACATTATCTTAGTCTACTTTAAAATGATATTATACCACTTAATGTGCCATATAAACTATCTTACTATAACAGTTCTAGAATCAGACCTTCGTGTTGTTATCAAACATCGTATTAAATTGTATGTCATAGCCTCCACAATACAATGCTATTATTATTGTTTAAACCAATTCTTAAAGAGATTCAGGTTATAAGAAAACACATGTATAAATTTGGCCATGTGTTACCATTTCTAGTGTTCTTTATTTCTTTGTGTAATTCCATGTTTCTATGTAGCATCATTTTTTTCCTGTCTTTTCATCTAACAGCTCTTACAGTATATGCCTGCAGGTGAAAAATTATTTCAGTTTTTATGTGTCATAAGAGGCCTTACTTCACCTTCCCTTTGATTTATATTTTACTGGGCTTAGATTTCTAGGTTGACAGCTTTTTGTTTTCAAGCACTTTAATGATATTATCCCAGTGTCTTTTGGTTTACATCTGTTGACATCTTTATACCTGTTCTTCTTTTGGGAATACATTGTTTTCCTCTAATTGTTTTTAAGAGTTTTCTGTTTTTCACTGATTTTGAGATATTTGATTATGTGCTTTGTAATTTTCTTGATTATGTGCTTTGTCATTTTCTTCATTATGCTAATATTTGAGGTTTTCTCAGGTTCTTGGATCTGTGGTTTTACAATTTTCATCAAATTTTAAAATGTTCAATCATTATTCATACAAATGTTTTTGGTTTTCCCTCTATCTCTTCTTACTTGAGTATTCTAGTCATATATATTTTAGCCAACTTGTTATTGTCACAAAACTCATTAATGGTATTTTCATTTTTAAATTATCTGCATTTCATTTTGAACAGTATTTTTAAATATATATCTTAAACTACACTGATTTTTTTCTCCTGTAATATCTAACCAGCCACTAATGCCCCCATTTTTCTACCTCAGACATTGTAGTTTTTAACCCTCATTCAATTTACATCTTTTTAATATGCTAAAATATTTTACTTAACTTTATGAACACATTAAATAAAATTATAACTGCTGTAGTGTCCATGTCTGCTAATTCTATCATCTATTAGTACTGTTATTTTAAAGCGGTTGATTTTTCTCTTCATTATCAGACATATATTCATGATACTTTGTATACGTGATAATCTTGACTGGTGATCTACAGACTCACTTTGATAAATATGACTATAATATTTATTGCTCTCAAATATAAATACAAACTAATAGGAAACATGAAACATATTGAAAATTTTGATTAAGGCATTGCAAAATAGAAGGTAAATGTTGGACTATATAACTTAGATATTCTCTTTAAAAAAAAAAAAGCTTTTTAAAATTTTACTTTAAGTTCCAGGATACAACTGCAGAGCTTGTAGGTTTGTTACATGGGTATATATCTGCCACTGCGGTTTGCTGCACCTCTCAACCGTAATCTAGGTTTTAAGCCCCACATGCATTAGGTATCCGTCCCAATGATATCCCTCCGCTTGCCCTCACAGTCCCTGACAGGTCCCGGTGTGTGTTGTTTCCCTCCCTGGTCCATGTGTTCTCATTGTTCAACTCCCACTTATGAGTGAGAACATGTGGTGTTTGGTTTTTCTGTTCCTGTGTTAGTTTGCTGAGGATGATGGTTTCCAACTTCATGCATGTCCATGCAAAAGACATGATCTTATTCCTTTTTATGGCTGCATAGTATCCCATAGTGTATATTAAAGAAAATATACCATAGTGGTATATGAAAATGTGGTACATTTTACAACCATTCTAGCATTGATGGGCATTTGGGTTGGTTCAATGTTTTTGTTATTGTAAATAGTGTTGTAATAAGCATACATGAGCATGTGTCTTTATAGTAGAATGATTTCTATTCCTTTGGGAATATTAATGGGATTGCTGAGTCAAATAGTATTTCTGGCTCTAGATCCTTGAGGAATCACCATGCTGTCTTCCACAATGGTTGAACTAATTTACATTACCATCAAAAGTGTAAAATAGTTCCTATTTCTCCACAGCCTCACCAGCATCTATTATTTCTTGACTTTTAGTAATCACCACTCTGACTGGCATGAGATGGTATCTAATTGTGGTTTTGATTCGCATTTATCTGATGATTAGTGATTTTAAGCTTTTTTTCATATATTTGTTGGCTGCATAAATGTCTTCTTTTGAGAAGTGTCTGTTCATATCCTTTGCCCACTTTTTGACGGGGTTTTTTCTTGTAAATTTGTTTAAGTTCCTTGTAAATTGTGGATATTAGACCTTTGTAAGATGGTAGATTGCAAAAATTCTCTCCCATGCTATAGATTGCCTGTTCACTTTGATGATAGTTTCTTTGGCTGTGCAGAAGCTCTTTAGTTTAACTAGATCCAATGTGGTATTTTCTTCATAAAGTTTTTGCCCATGCCTATGTCCTGAATGGTATTGCCTAGATTTTCCTCTAGAGTTTTGTAGTTTTGGGTTTTACATTTTAATGACTTAAATATTCTAATTTTGAAGATATTTCAAAGTGGTAAAAAAAAAATGGATAGAGGAATAAAGTTTGATTAGAATTAGCATATGAAACCCGAAGGGCAAGTGTTTTAATCACTTGTATAAAAAAATTCGGACTCATATAAAACATGCAAGGAGTAATTAAATTTCTAAGTCTAGAAATTTCAACCATTTTGGAATTAAATTTTTATACATTGTCAGACCTTAATTTTGATTATGGTCTTTCAGTTCTATATTGTATATCTTATATTATGTTTTCTAAGTTCTGTATTTCTTAGTATGTGAACTCCATGAGTATTAAAACAAATAGTTCAACTTTTTATAATATTAAAATGCAATATTATGCCTGTTAATCCTGCTTACAGTAGAATTATAACAGCATTCATTTAAAATTTTACAATTTTACTTGAAAGCATACATCTACAATTTTAAGTATATTAATGTAAAAGAAATATGGACAAAGTAATTGCATATTTGACTGGACATGTTGCCATTAACAAGTAATATATTGCCATAAGGGCATTAAATCCTACAGACAAGAAAGGAAATATTAAATGGAAAACTTATGAATGAACAGTGCATAAATCTGGCTCTCAATCTCGTTTATAAGTAGATTATCATAGACTATTTGATGAAAATCATCAATTATTTTTGAATTTTTTGATCAAAACAATATTCTCAGTACACTAAATAGATTTACTTTATATTGTATTTACCTTTATGACAACAAATGAGTAAGAAAATGAAAGAATATCCTTAAAGTGCAAATATACTAATAATTTTTGAATTAAAATATGAACTTACATTACATTCACAGGTCATTCAACTATCAAGAGACAGATTCAAGAGAAAACTTTCAGTCATGTTGTTGGGAATCCTTATTCAAAGAATGAGAATGTCATTATTAAGAGGTTACATAACGGCATAACAGTAGGTATAAGGTAGTATAGCAAGAATGCAAAACTCTCAAATATGGGAGAGTTTTTAAGTGAGGGTTAAATGGTAAGGAAAGCACTTAATGGGAATTCTATGCCACAGGACTTATAGAATGTAGAAAACCAGGCAACCTCACAGAGATGGCTACAGTGAAAAGTCAAGTTGCATTGAAGATGGTGTACAGAATGCATTCCATTAATAAACTGATTATATAAGGTATCTGTTTCAGGGAATAGGATTCCATAGGCCATTAAAAAGTAAAATAAGAGATTCTCTTACTTGGTATGTTAATATTTACAAATTAACGAATAAACATACCAATGAATATCTCATTTAATTCTTAAACATCACTCTAAAGAAAGTATTATTACATCATCTAAACTTTGAAAATGAGAAAACTGGGTCTTAAGGATTTTTGCTAAGTAACCTATCGAAGTTTGCATAACTAGTACATGCAGAAGCCAAAAGTCATACCTGGGCAATGTGATTTCAAAGTGTTCTTATAAAGTATGCGCTGTGCTGCTTCAATATCTGAGGTATGGAATGACCAATAAATCTTGGACTTTTTCTAAACATCCCACTTCTATAAACGTAACCTACGATCATATTAGCACTATTGACAACACAATTACACTATTCACACAAATGAAGCATAAAATAAATCAAGCATTCCTGTATCTTTTTCTTTTTCATGTGAAACTAAGATACATTTTTCTGAATTTGTATTAAGCTCTAAACACAGGATTTCACATTTGATCTTCTTACAGTTCATTTTATTTTGTGTCAGACAACAATCTGTTCTGAAAATTATTCTGTAATCACATACGTAGGTATCTTTCCAAGGAAAATTTTAAAATAAAATTTAAACCTAGCACAATATAAAATGCAGATTATACAAATTTAAGTATATAATAACAGGGCTGAGCATGGTGGCTCATGCCTGTAACCCCAGCAATTTGGGAGGCCGAGGCAGGTGGATCACCTGAGGTCACGAATTCAAGACCAGCCTGGCCAACATGGTGAAATCGTATCTCTACTAAATACAAAAAATTAGCCAGGCATGGTGGTGCGTGCCTGTAATCCCACTAGCATCCTACTTGGGATGCTGAGGCAGAAGAATCACTTGAACCCAGGAGGCGGAGGTTGCAGTGAGCCGAGGTTGCACCATTGCACTCCAGCCTGGGCAGAGTGAGAATGGACAGAGCAAGACACTGTCAAAAAAATAAAAAGACTGTCATAACATTTAAATAGGTATTCATAAACACTATCACACCATAAACAGTGTTATTGAAAAGAAAGAATTAGCAACTAAGGTAGGCTCTTTCATAATTAAGCAGTTTTGCACGTATCTTCTGGGTCACATATAGAATAGAGACAAGGAGAGTTCATTCCAGAGGATAAATGCACAAGCACAGGGCCCCAGGTTATACACGCACCTGTATCCAAGGATTTACAATGGGAAATTAGCAATGACAGGAAATTGTCTATTTCTCTAAAACTGAATATGTCAAAGGGTCTGTCTGTGTCAATTGTTTCTGATAATATTAAAATTAAAATAGTAAGTATACCTGTAGAGTCATGTACTATGCAAATGTAAAATTGTATTATTATATTGTGAAGTGCCTTCTCTTAATTATTAAAAGGTTATAACTGAATATAAAGTAAAGAAGCCTCAATGATATCCTAATCTTGTTACATTACTAGAATTAATCTACTTTTGGCATGAAATAAATCATCTTTTCCGGGGTTAAACTACATATTTTTTTATGGACAGAGGTGTACTAACAAAACAGGATTCTATTTTTATGTTATAAAATTCACTAACATCTTTGTGCCCATACAATTCACAGATGGCTTTTTAGCCTGCTGGCATCATTAAATAAATAAATAATCTCAATTTTATACAAGTTTTCTTAATTATTTAAACAAGTACTTATTCTTTAACACCTACTATATGCCCACCCATCCATGTTCAGGGCACTTAAGTAATTTAGAAAGCAATTGGATGCCTTGTATTAAATTATTTACAACCATCCACAAGTCAGTTGCTGAATATATTTCTGAAACCAACCTAACCAACTAGAGCATTCTGTTGAGCCCAAAAAGAGCAAAGTCCTCTATTCAAAACAGAATTAAGTTATGTACTATTGTTATATAATTCAAATAGTCTTGATATATATTTTTCCAACCAGAAAACATGTGAAAATGACTTTGACTCTTTTCCCCTAACATTATGCAAATTTGAAAGGAAATGCAGTTATCTTTCATGTCATATTGATTATTTTTGGCTTTCACTGACTCTAACAAGGTAAACCAATGTGGGATTTTACATCTTGCTAGAAACAGCTTCTGCAAAACATGTTATTATTAGCTTCATCTGCAATTATAATTTCAACACCAAATTTTGCCAGAATAGAAAGAGAGGCCAAGAAAAACAGAACCCATAAATGAGAAACAGCTTGGTCATGGATTCAGGTGCCAGCAATTTATTCAGTTTATTGGATTCAGGTTACATCCCTGCTTTGTAAATAATTTCATTTTTCTTAAATACCCTTTATAAATGAACTGTTTGTTTACAAAGATTTTAAGTTTGGGGAATTCCTTTTATTAACAACTACTTAACAGATTTTGAGTACTCATTAACTATCTAAAATATTGTTTCTATGTTTCTCATTTTTCTTCCAATCCTCTCTATAAATATTTAATCATTGTTGGTATCCCCCAATTATGATATTGAGGAAATTCCTTAATTTCTTTGTGCCTAGTGACCCTTAGTCAGTTGGTAATTAATTAATTTTGTCAAGCTATATGAAATCCCTATCAAATACTTTGTACTCAACAACACAGGGCCTGTGGTCCACAGCAGTGATCTTTCCTTCAGGTTAATTCAGTATTTGGAATTTGTGGGATAAGTTTTAGAAGTTCTTATTATGTATGATATATAGAAACACAATTAAATTCTCAATTTTTTTGCCTTGCAAGTAAAAAAGTCAGATATACAACATATTTAACCTATGTGAATTTGATCACAGTAAGGTAATAAGGGACATTCCTCAAAGAATATTTATTTTAGATTTCTTTCCCCTCCAATGAATAATGGCTAACTACTTACTCATCTACCTGTCGGGGGTAGTTCTAATGTGAGAGAGACGATACTTATACAATGTGCTTAGTGTAAATAAATGGTAGCAGTAATAGCTTTCAGTAGTTTTTGTTATCATTGCAGTTCTGTTGTTATAGCTACACTTTTGAACATGTATTTTATTTAACTCGTTAATTAATCAAAAAAAACAGTAAAATATTACAACTGGCTCCTGTTCTATTTTTAATTGGCCATCTTCCAAAGAGTTTCACCATCTTTCTTTCCATTTCTACCACTAGATTTAAAGTCTTGGCTGATTCTCAACCTATTTTTATTCTTTTCAGCCTTTGACAGTACCTTTGCTTTTATTTTTTTATTTTTATTTTTATTTTTTTGGCAAGGGTTCAGGAGGGAAAACTCTATTCCCATAATCCATATGGTTCTTACTAAAGTACAAAATTCTTCTCTACTTAATTTTGAGTGTTTCCTCCCTGAGAAATCTGACTACTCTATCTCAGATACCGACTTTTTATATTTCAATTGTCACACAGAAGAACAAGGTATTATTCTTCAGTGGACCCTATAATTTAGACTCCTACTAGCCATCTCACTCAAGGAAGAGCCATTCACCTGTATAAATGACACAGGGCAGGCAATCCCAATAATTGGGGCTTAGCCTGGGAGGGTTCTTGACTTCACCCAGGAAAGAATTCAGTGGCAAGCTGGTGGTGTCAGACAGCAACTTTTATTGAAGCAACCATGTACAGCAGCAGCTGCAGGAGAGTTACTGTTCCTTGCAAAGCAGGGCTAACCGATTGGCAGTGTGTCCAGAGTAGCAGCTGAAAGGCAGTTCTGCTGTCATATTTATACCCACTTTTAGGTGCATGCAAAGTAAGGGGCAGATTATACAAAAATTTCTAGGAAAAGGGTGGTAAACTTCTGGGTTGCCTGATTGTTGCCATGGAAAGGGGCAGTAAGTTCCAAGTGTTACCATGGCAATGGTAAACTGACATGGCACACTAGTGGGCATGCCTTATGGAAAGCTGCTTCCACCTCTTCCCCATTTTAGCTAGTCCTCAATTTGGTCTGGTGTCCAAGCACTGCCTGCAGAGTTGTATTCCACCTCCTACCTCATAAGATTTTCTAGGTCCAGTCTTAATAAGTTCTGCTTCTCTGTTTTTCCCACCAGTGTTTTATTGATATTCTGGTATACTCATGATAAACTCATGAGTACAAGGATAAAGAAGGACAAGCAGGCAGGCTCACTGTTCTGAGTTACTTGTTCTTCTGGGGTTTTATTCAAGAGTTATATATGTATGGTATCTTAGTAAACCACAAACTAAATGCCTTCTCACGCTTATAATAGAAAGAAAGATACCTACAAGCTTATAAGTGAACATTAATCTTTGTCATCTTTATCCAACCAACCCACAGAAATCAAACAGAACTCCTGGTTTAGGTTAAAAACTGGGCAGTATAATTTTTTTCTCATATTTCAGAATTGAATTAATTAAATTGGAAATAAAAGAAATAAAACTCCAGAGCAAAACATGGTCATTGTATTACCAGCAACAAGAAAAGAAAATGGAAGGACAATGGAACCCAGTGGGATGTACACCTTGCTTGTTCACATATTTGCCTTCCAACACCCTTCCTTTGTTGTGGTTATTAATATGGGTCCAGGGACAACTCGAAAGAGCTACACACAATTAAACTTACAAAATCTTGTGATATTTGATCGAATTTATTATTTCTCCAAAAATTTTTATGTCTAAACGACCTGTTGTGTCTGGCTATTGCTTATATCCCTAGTCTTATTTTATACCAATTTCCTGTTTCCCTGCTTGCTCCTTACCCTTGATGGTAGCCATGGAAAGTGTTCTTAAGTTCCTCAAAAGTGTCACCAAATTTTCCACCTCAGAGTCTTTGCATGAAATGTTCATTCCCAAGCTCTTCACCTAGCAAAATTATACTTTGGATCTCGACTTAAATGTGATCTCTACAAAGAAACCTTCTTTAATGCCCATTCTATATTCCCTCCTCAAATCTAGTTTTGTTTTGTTTTGCTTTCATAATGTTTATCAGTTTTTATCTCTGTATAGATTTGGGTGACAATGTTTTTACTATCATTTCTTTAGTGTTCATCCCAGTGAACTGAACTTGATTAACAGTGAGAAAACACATTAGCTCACTTGAGAGCAAATCTAGAGGTAGGTCAGACTTCAAGGTTGTTTGATTCAGTGGTAAATTAGATTGTACAATGGCTGCCAGTAAGTTTATATCTCCTTGCTCATATTTAGCCACAGGGAGAGAGCTGGGTTCACTGACTTAAGGCCTGAGCAAAACATTCCTAAAAGTAAAACTAATCTCACATTTCACTGGACAACATTGGATCACAAGCTTAAACTTAAGCTGATCACTGACCAGGCAGATGCAGTTTCCAAGGCTCTGACCCATCCTTGAAGCTGAGTTTGTGAAGATTTCTCTGAGGCATAGATGGTGTGGGAGAGAGATAGATACATAACCAAGTTAGCATTCTGTTAGAAGGAATAAAAAGGAAATCAAAGCTGGGTAAACAATTGCAATAACACCATATTACTATGTACACAGAACCGGTTTATCTTGTTTGAACTGTGTAATGTTATCATCAGCTTTGTTTTTAATGTTTTTAAATGCTGTTATTCCATTATTTACTATTCAAGGTAACAAATGTCATTTCTACTACCTTGCAGGATGAGAATTTAGATAAATTTAAATGCACATTTATATGTAGCTAGAAGCATATTTCCCATCAAAACTGACTACAAAACTCCTTTTCTAAATCTATGTCCTTCCCAGGAAGGTTAAACATAAATAAGGCCTGATGCTATCCATCTTTGACAGGACAGGCTACTATAACAAAAATGCTATAGTCTTGGTGGCTTAAACAAGAGACATTTATTTTTCACATATCTGGAAGCAGGGAAGTCCCAGGTCTAGGCTCCAGAAGAGGCTATGTCTAGTGAAGGCCTGCTTCCTGGCTTGTAGACAGCATCCTTTTTAAGTTATACTCACATGTCCAAGACAGAAATAATTTCTCTCATATTTATTTGCATAAGGGCACTAATCCTATTTATGAAGGTGTCACTCTCACAATGTAATCACCTCCCACAGTCCCAATCTCTTGAAACCACCACAATAGGGATTAGACTACAACATATGAATCTGGGGTGGGGGATACAAACATGCAATCTATAGCACTATCTATTAAGGAAGTTGTTTTAATTCCTTACTCTGAAAAATTTCAGTTTACTAAGTAATTAGGAGAATTGTAAATAAATTCTAGAATAAATTGGAAAGTATAATGTCAAATCATGTAATATTTCACTTAAAACACCCTTAGTTCTACATAGGATTTATGTAGCCACATTATGTCTAAGATAGTTAACTGCAGAGCAGTAAGAGCATGTGGATTTCAGGTAGAGAGGTGCAAGACAAAAAAAAAAAAAAAAAAAAAAAAAGTGCATGGCTGCACCTCTCCAGGTGTGCTCCGAGGGCACAGAAGCACAAAAGTCAAAACTGCATTCACAAGAGTCAATATAGCACTGCAGAGAGATCTGCAGGATGTTGGCTTGTAGCAAAACATTCAAAGCTCAAAGCCTGATCTCAAGGTCACCCCAATTCCAGGTGTCTGAGCTGTCTTTATAGCTCAGATTGTAGTGAGAGAGGAAAGCTATCCTAGAGTGATAATTAAAACTAAATTGAAATACTTTGTGAGTTCTTCTCTAAAAGAACTCTATTAAAACCTCTATTACCAATGTAGAATGTATTTGCATTTGCAGAAGTCAGTGGAGATGAGTCAAAGTTTCTATTCTACATGTATTTTATATCAGCAAGTTCAAAGAAATACAATGAATCAACTTTGTAAGCAGGCTTATACACACACCCATGCAAAGATACGCATGCATGCATAGATACACACACATACATACACACGTACATACACACACA
This sequence comes from Rhinopithecus roxellana, assembly GCF_007565055.1. Taxonomy (NCBI): domain Eukaryota; kingdom Metazoa; phylum Chordata; class Mammalia; order Primates; family Cercopithecidae; genus Rhinopithecus; species Rhinopithecus roxellana. Next base: position 134,579,589 of record NC_044552.1, read on the forward strand.
TACACATACTTGAACTTAGATTTATTGCAGGAAAAAATGGAAAATCATTTATAGTCCAGAAATTATTATGTCCAGAAATAAGCATTAAATCACGGTCTTATGTAATCCAGAGTAATTTTAGTTGTTACCATTTCTGTTGCGTGTCTACTGTATATCTGGCATTTACATTATCCAAAGGCTTCCATGCTAAGATTGTGCAGTTTTGGCACTGTTCACAAGTGACTGTCCACAAAGATAGAGAAACCAACACAGTCTAGCTAGGGTTATGCTCTTTACAGCAGTATGCATCTATCCCAAAGTGGTACCTTTTTCTAATTCATCCATGAAAAGAGGATGCTTTTTTTTCTAACCTACACAAAATTGCTGCACATGCTAACAGTTGTGCTGGCACTATCTATTAGACCTGGCAACAAATCCTACAATGTAGATGTTATGAATTCCATGTAACCTAAAGCATTCTGACATGGATTATTCTTTAAGTAGTCACATAAAACAATATGAGCCTATCCCATTCTCCTAATTCTGAAAACTTAAGAGGCCTCAATATGTATTTGGAGTCCAGTATTCAGCTGATGTGATAATCTCTTGGTTACAATTTTGTGTATTACTCTGGCTGGCTCTCCACCAGTCCTGTGACTACTGTCATCTCACAACATCATGTTGTTCCATAGGAAATCATGACCTTTTCGTCTGAGTTACCACCTAGGGCAGTAAATCACACACAAGCTATTAGTAACAAACTCATCAAGGTCTCTGGATGAGGAAGAGAAATTAAAAAACACATCAGCAACTATTTAAAATCAAATATCACACATCATTTATTATTTTTATCACTTCCACAAGGGAGTTTTTAACCAGCTATGAGGTTCCACAGCCCTAGTCTGACACCAGAATTCCAAGACTCCATTTCTTCCAGCCAAATCTCTTTCTGAGCCTCCCCAAAACAACTCTACTGGGAACTAACATATTGCTCACATTTCTTAGTTCTTTATTATACAGAATTAAATTGTTTTTTTCTCAACTTTTTCCCTATGACTACATAGAGCTAATCTTTCATAACCTCGTTATTTTAGATTGAATTCTCCATCATCCATGAAATATAGATGTGACTTCAATTGTTATTTCTTCTCTAGATAGCAACCTTTTCTTTTCTGATGCATTATTTCTACAAATGAGAAAACTGAAACTGTGCAACTTACATGAGATTACTTAGACTCCAAAGTCTACTCTCTTCACTAAATACCAATTTGAAAACAATTTAGCACATAACAAGAAGAAATTCTGGACTTGAACAGAACCTTTATGCTAATATTCAGGAGGAAATTATCATATGAGCTCCATACATTCAACATAATAAACATCCTTGAGCACCAACGGTATAAGAGGGGCAGATCCCTACAATTATGGATTCATGTTCTACTAAAAGATACCAACACTGAACAAATAAATACAAATAAATATATATATTGCAATTAGTACTAATTATTATGAAGGGAAAGAATGGGATGCTATGAACTAATAACAGAGAAGACATTTTAAAATGCAGCTAATCCTTTCTATGCCCTTTGAAACATAAGGCAAAATTATTTCCTAGATATTTTTAATACCCTGGATAATTTTTTAAACCTCAGAAACTATATGAGCCCTATATACATATTTAACTGCTACTCTAATTTCCTAATTAAGTTGTTCCTCTCTTTTACAAACCTGTCTCAAAACAAAATATAACACATATGAACAAGCAAACGAACCCACAAATAACAACTCTGTAGAAACCATCTACTTTCTCTTATCTCTACTCACCAAGCTGGATCCCTCCAGAATAAATCACATAACAGAGCATCAAACTGAGATCATCTTTAGTGCATAATTACATGCACTTGAAAGCAGTTTTCCTATGAAGTTAATATGTTTTCTTGATTAAATCCTTCTTGTCCGGAGCCATGAGGCCCGGAGTTAGCCAACCTCTGCTGCTTAGTCTCCTCAAAGCGGAGACAAGATGACACATTTCCGGGTTCTTCATTACAAACTTTTCCCGGGCGCGCCTAAACTGTTCCCGCGCGCGCAAGCCTTTCCGCCGCTCGCGCAAACTTTTTCGCGCCCAGGAAGATATGCAGCCTACCGCGGGAAGGCTTGGGAAAATTACAAACCCACAGCGCATACGCAATTGTAATTTGAGAAAACCCGGCCTCGTCACCGCCCTGGCCCAACCTCTTCCTCTGCCAGCCTATATAAGGCATTGCACCGCCACCATTAAACGAGACTTGATCAGGCTATTTGTCTTGTCTCCATTTCTCATGTCTTCTTGTCTCCTCCATTCCCACTCCCCCTTCCAGGGCCCGTTCAACTGTCCTGCAGGTCGGGACACCTTCTCTCACCACTGAATCTGTAACACTTAACACTTGGATGAAGCCCAGGCCTTCTCCGCCATAGAGGAAGACTGGAGAGATCAGATGGGAAGTCTTACTCTTTCTGCCTCTAAACCTCAATGTATCTGCACCCATTTTTTCCTGCATTTTAACTGTTACAAAACACACATCTTCATACCTAATGCCAAGCACTTTGTGCTCTGAATCTCATCCCCTCAGCCTTCTCAGAAAACACATATTTATTGTCCTTGCTCTCTTTTGCTATCTTTATCTCATGCTTCCTACCAGGTAAATAAAATAAACAAATAAACAGAACAAAAACCCACCTTCAATCTACATTTCCCAATGGTTGCTTTTACTCACTCTATGCCTTCTCAGGCAAACTTCTCATAAGGAAAGTCATTAACTTCGCTTCCTGACCCACCATTCACTCCAACTCTGCCCAAATGAGTTTCCAACTCTCTATTACACAGCTAGTTATGGAATGAAGGTTTGTGTCTCCAGAAAAATTCCTACATGGAAGCTCTAATCCACAGTGTGGCTCTGTTTGGAGACAGTGTTCCTAAAGAAGTAATTAAGGTTAAATAAAGTCATAAGAGTAGAACCCTGATATAATAGGATTCATGTTGCTAGAAGAGACACAGTGAGAGGTGACAATGTGCTAGCAGCCCTCACTCTCAGCACCTCCTCAGCCTCGGCGTCCACTCTGGTGGCACTTGAGGAGCCCTTCAGCCCGCCACGGCACTGTGGGAGCCCCTCTCTGGGTTGACTGAGGCTGAAGTTGCCTCCCTCTGCTTGCCAGGAGGTGTGGAGGGAGAGGCGGGAACAAGGGCTGCGCCTGGTGCTGGTGGGACAGTGTGAGTTCTGGCGGGTGGGAGCACGGGCTTGGTGGACCCCGCGCACACGGAGTGGCCAGCCTGCGTTGCCGGCCCAGGTCAGTAAGGGGCTTAGCACCCGGGCCAGCAGCTGCTGAGGTTGCGCCTGGTACCCCAGCAGTGCTGGCCAGCCAGCACCACACTCAAATTCTCACCGCGCCTTAGCTGCCTCCCAACTGGGGCAGGGCTCAGGACCTGCAGCCTGCCATGTCTGAGCTCCTCCCTCTGTGGTGGGCTCCCGGGCGGCCTGAGCCTTCCGACGGTTGCTGCCCCCTGCTCTTTGGTCCGGTCCCCTTGACAGCCCAAGGGCTGAGGGGTGCAGTCACTGCTGGGGACTGGCGGGCAGCTCTGACTGCAGCCCTAGTGCAGGACCCACTGGGTGAAGTCAGCTGGGCTACTGAACTGGATGGGGACTTGGAGAACTTTTATATCTAGCCTGAGGATCGTATGTGTACCAATCAGCACTCTGTATCTAGCTAACCTAGTGGGGACTTGGAGAACTTTTTCTTCTAGCACTCTGTGTCTAGCTCATGGTTTGCAGGTATACCAATCAGTACTCTGTGTCTAGCTCAAGGTTTGTGAATACACCAATTGGTACTCTGTATCTAGCTAACCTAGTGGAGACTTGGAGGACTAGCACTCTGTGTCTAGCTCAAGGATTGTAAATGCACCAATCAGCACTCTGTGTCTAGCTCAAGGTTTGTAAATACACCTATTCGTACCCTATATCTAACTAACTAGCACTCTGTGATTCTGTGTCTAGATCAAGGATTGTAAACGCACCAATCAGCACTCTGTCAAAATGGACCAACCAGCTCTCTGTAAAGTGGACCAATCAGCTCTCTGAAAATGGACCAATCAGCAGGATGTGGGTGGGGCCAGATAAGGGAATAAAAGCAGGCTGCCCAAGTCAGCAGTGGCAAGCGGCTTGGGTCTGTCCTGTTCCAGACTTTGGGAGCTTTATTCTTTGACTCTTTGTAATAAATCTTGCTATTGCTCATTCTTTGGATTAACGCTGTGTTTGTGAGCTGTAACACTCAACTGCAAAGGTCTGCAACTTCACTCCTGAAGCCAATAAGACCACGAACCCACCAGGAAGAACTAACAACTCCAGATGCACTGCATTTAAGAGCTGTAACACTCACCACTAAGGTCTACAGCTTCACTCCTCACAGCAAGACCAGGAACCCACAAGAAGGAAGAAGCTCCAGACACTTCTGAACGTCTGAAGGAACAAAGTTTGGAAACACCATCTTTAAAAACTGTAATACTTACCGCGAGAGTCCGCGTCTTCATTCTTGAAGTCAATGAGACCAAGAAACCACCAATTCCGGACACAACAGGAGGACTCCCTCTCTCACTCTATACATGCAAATATAGAAGAAACAGCATATGAGGACACAGTAAAAAGGTGGCTGTCTGGCCCACTCAGAAGATGGGCCACACCAGAAATTGAATCTGTTGGCATATTGATCTGGGATTTCTATGGCTAAACTTATAAGAATATAAATTTCTGTTGTTTAAGCCACACACCCTGTAGTATTTTATTCTCACAGCCAGAACAAACTAGTGCACAGTTCTTGAAAATGTCACTGAAACCACCATATCGCTAAATTTAATGGACATGAGTACAAAGGTTTTTGTCTACCATATGTAGAGTTGGGGTAGAGAAGACTTTCTTAGAGAAGCAAATTTGAGTTGAAATGTTAAAGTTTGGTAGATAGTTTATTATATAAGAAGGTGGATATAATGGATATATTGTAGTGAATTTATGCAATGGAAAACCATACAACAATGAAATTGAACAGAGTACAGCTGCATCGATAGTAATGAATCTCACAAGTATAATATTTGAATACAAAAATAAAATATGAAGAAGAAAACTCCCTATTAACATTAATTGAACAAATACTTGTGAGTACCTACTACTGTACTAGGCACTAAGAATGCAGATGTGAACAGAAGCAGCACATTCCTATTCTCATGGAGCTTGCATTCTAGTAAGTGGGAGACTGACAATGAACGTCAAACAAACAGACAAAAATAATGTCAGATAGTTATAAGTGTGTGATGATAATGGTGTTAATCACTGAATTTCCTCCTTTGGAACATTCCCCTTCTATATTTACCTAGCTGTTCCTCTGCATCTCTGGATGTTTTTTTCTTAGGCACATGTGCTGGCCTATGTTCCCTAGATACAATATAGATATTGAAAATTCTCCAATCTTGATCTTGGGTATTAGGCATGTTCAAATAAGATATCATATTTATTTACTATATTACAAATAACGCCCAATGTTGTATCTTCAGCTGATACTCTTCCTTAGAGATATATATGCATCTGCATCTTCCTTCGAATGTCTTAAATACATCTTATTCTGTTTCCCCCGCCCCCCAAAAAAAGCCTAAAGCATCCTGGAAAAATATCTCAGCCACCATGATCAATTAATTAACAGTTTAAATACTAAATATCTTTCAAAACACCTTTTCTCTTCAACCTTAATTGTTTATTTACTAACCCTGCTAAAAAATCCTCCTAGTTAGTTTCTGTCTGTCCACTTATAACCCCACTTGTGTGCCAGGACTTTTTTTAAAATGAAAATATGAATATGAGTTATCCTATAAGCAACACATTTCCACCCTTTTAAATATAATAAGTAAAACTGTAAGAATATTTTAAGACTTGATAAAAGCCTTTATAATCTTCTAAAACATGCTCTCATATTTTGACCTCCTCACTCCCTAAATAGTACACACGTCTTCGATTTTCTCAAATGCACATAGTCTGCCACCTCCAAGCTTTTCAACAGGCTTTTTATTCTGCTTGAGAAAAGATTTTTTCCAAACTTTTTATATAATAAACTATCTACTAAACTTTAACATTTCAATTCAAATTTGCTTCTCTAAGAAAGACTTCTCTATCCAAACTCTAGATATTATAGACAAAAACCTTTGTACTCATTAAACTCACATCTTGAAAGGGAAAAACAGACAATAACCAAATCAAATAAATAGAATATTAGCAACCCAGCAATTTTACTCCCAAATATACATAATAAACAGGAATATGTGATATCAAATACAGATATGGTAGTGTTTATACAAATATATAATATCAAATATCAAAAAAATACAGCATTGTTGATAGCAATATTATTGACCCCACACTGAAAAAATCCCAAATGCTCTTCAGAATGGATACATTGTAGTGAATTTATACAATGGAACACCATACAACAATGAAATTAAGCAGAGTACAACTGCATCGATAGTAATGAATCTCACAAGTATAATATTTGAACACAAAAATAAGAAAATATGAATCATGTCTTATTTAACTTATATAGAGTTTAAAGGTAGAAAAAAACAGTGTTAGAAATCAGGATCGTGGTTACCATTGTCTGGCATGGCAGTGACTAGAAGGGGATAATTAATATTCTGTTAATTGTTCTGGGTTCTGATTATAAGGTTTGGTTCACTTTGGTGTATGCATTGAGCTGTACATTTATGGGTTGTGACTGTTGTATGTATACAGTACTTCAAAAATTTTATTTAAAAGTGTATAATACATCATGCTGATTAAATAGAATGAAATGAAGCTAAAAATGAAGACCAAAATGCTATAGGAGGAACATGGTTTGGCACCACTGGTAACCATTTTAAATAGGGTAATCAGAGAATGTCTCACTAAGAAGGTGACTTTTTAAGCAAAAATATTAAAATGAGGGAAAATGTCATGTGGATATCTGGGAGAGCATGTTCTACAAAAAAGAAAACCACAGTGCAAAGTTCCTTGAGATGTGAGTCAACCTATCATTTTCAAGGAACATAAAGGAGGTCAATATGGCTGAATTTAATGATCAAGGGAGGAAGCACACAGAACTAAGACAGAGAGGTAATGGGAAGTGTTTAAACCAACTCAATACACCCATAGACCATTTCGTGGTTTTTGTTATGTTTTGTCTGTTCCCCCATCCTCCCCCCCCACCCCCCCCCCAGTAAACATATAAATTGACCCTTCTGGTCTTAAAGCTTAAAATTTACATTTGTTTCATCTGAGTTTCTTCCTCAGGAAAGGACAATAAGGGCTCTCAAAAAGTGTTAAAGAACTGAAACTCACCAGATCGTCACATCTAGACAAGGAGCTACCAGGCCCCTTATTCATCATGATTTCTTCATTTCCCCTCCCAAATTTCTTTCCTGTTATATAAACCTGTCAGATTTAATCTGTCAGGTAGATGAATTTGAGACTGATCTCCCACCTCCTTGGCTGCAGCACCTTGTTAAAGCCTTCTTCCTTGGCAATAATCATTTCTCAGTGATTGGTTTTCTGTGTGGTGAGCAGCAGGACCTAACCAGAACTCCTGGTATTTCAATAACAGTGAAACAAAAAATTTCAAGACCTGCCCATCATTTAAAGGGTTTTGAATTTGTAGAAGTTGGTTCCAAAGGGAACCATCTTTCCCTGTAATCACATTATTGTGAAGCTCCCTTCTGCATTGAACCTAGCCTGGCCCTGTGTAACTAGTAGTGTGGCATTCATTACTTAGTTACAAAAAGTACTGCTTCTACCTGTGTCTCTTGGAATGCTCACTCTCGGAGAAACTAACCACATGTAAGAAGTCTACCTTGAGATTTTCATATTCTGAGAAAGTCCAAGCTAGCCAAGAGGAAAGCCACATGTTGGGAGAGAACATAGCCAGCCCTCAGCTGCTTTAGCCATCACAGCTAAGTCACCAGATCTGTAAATGAAGAAGTCATCTTGGATGTCCAGTTCCATGAATTCAGCAAATCTTATGAATCCAACCCTAGCTGCATTTGACTGCAATCACATGAAAGATTTTAAGTAAGAACCACACATCTGAATGCAACCAATACCAGAACCCTTGACGTAATACATTGTTATTTTAAGCCAGTACGTTTTGGGGTAGTTTGTTACTATGAAACACCTATTAAAAACAGGATTTTTCTCCAAGTGAGACAGAAAGCCATTGGAAGATTCTAAGCAGAGGTATGACATATCTTCAAGGATCACACATGTGTGATGTGGTGTGAAAAGAATTATTGGAGGGCAGTGGCAGAAGTAGGAAGATTGCTTAAAATTCTGTTTCTCTCTTTGCACTTCTTATAACACTTTCACGGTTCTAATTAAATATTTCATTTTGTAACTTTTTAATATTTTTTTTGCTAGACTATAGCTTTATGAAAGGATGTAGATTTTGTTCACTGGTAAATCTTCAGTGTCTGGGAGATGCCCAATAAGTATTTATTGAAAAAATGTATGACTATATGAATGAATAAATGATGGATGAATGAATGAATGCTTTAGATGTCTAACTAAAGAAAGATTTCATTCCCGAATGTCTTCCTGGTTTTGAGTTTCTCTTTTCCTTTAATCTGCTAATTTCCGTTTCCATTTCTCTCAACTTAATGACTGGTTTTAAAAATAATTTTCAATATCCACAAATAATGCATGGAAATGAGGATCTCCTCATCATTTACCGAAGAATTTAAATATAGAATAATTTTAACATTTTTAGATCCAAATGCAGACATAATAGGAAATGAAACATAACCATGACTGCATTGAATAAGTATTTCTTTCTTATGAACCATTCTAAAACCTACAGAATACTAACACCTTTTCTTTACTACTTTGCAGAGTGAAATATTCTAAAAAATCAAAGGAAGGATCTCCTTGGAAAATTGCATAAGAGCAAAAATTGGTTTATTCTAACATTGCAGATAAAGAGAACACTACCTAAAGGATATAGACTAAATAATTTTTTAAAAAGAAAATTAAATGTCCATATATCCAACTCCATTAGTTTCAAGAATTATCCCCTTAACTATGATTTACTTAGTTTTGCCTTATTTTAAATTATTTGTAAATGAATTATTTTACTATGTATGATTTCATATTTCAGCACCTCCGTGTTTTTACCATAAGCCGTTGTTTCATCCAAGCTTCAAGATGTGATCCCACGAATGTATGAGGACCACCTCCAGGTATCAATGGTAGGCTATTAAATCAGGAGGTGTGAGAGTGGCTTTACAGTTAAAAAAAAAAAAAAAAAAAAAAAACTTTCTAGTATTCACTTTTATATTCTGTCCCCTCCATTTCCAAATTCCCAAGATCTGTTCCCAGATATATTCTCCAGGGTCCTAACAGAAAATGTTAATTTTAGTTAATTTTTAGTTAATTCCCTAAGTTACTGTACTTCCCCAGTTGGACTGTATGACATTCCACAAAACGTCGCATTGGTCCATGATACACATGACATCACATTAATCAGAAGTGTAAGCAGAAACTTTCATGTATTCTTTACATCATGGTAAGCCACATATAGCAGAGAGTGTAGCAGAGAGTGGAAAATAAATCCTAAAAGCATCCAAGTGCCTGCCACATTGTTGAAGTATTTAGAAATCCTGTGCCATGAGACATACTAAGATATTCTCTTTGTCCAATTATCCATTACTGCATATTATTGAGGACCACGCTGGGGGTGGTGAAGAATGAACAGACACAAGAGACAAAGACAAACAGAGAACATGGCGGCTGCACGCAGAGCCTCCGCCTCACTTTATTTATACTCCATAAACCTCATGTCAGCAGAAATAACACAATGCAAAACAAACTTTCTCTACCCAGATGTAACCTTCTGCTTAGTTCCTTGTCTCTAGGCTCTTCCTTATTTTTCTGCCTTCTTGGAGCCTACTGGCGTTCATTAAAAGTTCAACTGGAGATACTGTCCTTGAGCCCTATCTATTCTTAGCATATTGTTTTCAATGGCCCCTGCATTTCCCCCTTTTTTTTTGCCTCAATCTTAGAAAGGTAGCCCATACTTGCTCCTGTTTTTTCCTTTGTTTTTGGATGTGATGGAGGGAGCATCAGATTACCAGGAGAAGTAGACTCAATCCAAGTGCCCAAAGCAATATACTTCCAGAGATTGTAGAAATCCATGTTTTCATCTGGGTCCATGGATTAAGAGCAGCAAGGCATTGACCCAGCTCCTGCATAGTAGCTGCTCCGGACAATACATGTAATTGTTGTTGAAATGCTTCGGAAATGTTTTGAGTGAGTTTTTGGATGTCCACACTAATATTTTTATGGCCTATTAATAGTTTTCGGATTTTGGTCCAATTTTGAGTGATATTAAAAGGCACAGGTGTTATGCAAAATTGAGTAGAGTTCCGATCACATTGCAGTGTTATCCGAGTACTGAGGACAGTGAGCTGATCTCCAAGCCACGTTACAGCTTGTTCCACGTTGTCCAATCTTTCAGCGAGTTGGAAGTCAATGTTCCGTTGTTGCAGCCACAACCGGTGAGATTGTTCGTGCCATTGCTGTACAAATTCAGCATTTTGTATGCTTTGATGTAGCGCAAGCCCTGCCACAGCCGCAGTGGAGGCAATGGCAACAAGGCTCATCACCAAGGCAATTATAAGTCCAAGGGCATGACGGGTCCATTGAAGGGAAGTCCACATATAAGTCTCAAGAGGTGATGCCCCCCACGGTCGCGTAAGGTTGACAGGTAGCCAAATTTCCTTACGAGCCCTGAGGATATAAATATTCCCCGTAAAACTGCGCCACCATGAATGACTGAGGCAAGACAAAAATGTACACATATCTTTACAATTAACAATCCCCATATCATTATCCCACGTTAAGTTCCCTGCTAATAATAGGTAAGGCTTTCGGACACAAGCAATAATATATCAGGAGGTATTCTGATGTAAGTGAATATGAAAGGAGCTCTTCGGTTTAGAAAGATTAAGGGACATATTTCCCACAAAAGTACTAATAGCATCACCTGCAGCTAATAACTTCCAAAGATGACTCTGTACTTGTAAAGAGTGTTTAAGATGAGGCATAGGTGGTGACAAGCCTCCTTCATGCCATACCAAGGTCTCATTACCATCAGCGGCAATACTTTTATTTACCCAGTCCCATTTCAAAGGTATGTGACTAAATTTTGTTTGAAAATCACTGTGCACACTCCAATCAGTTACTTGCAGCCCATTGTACTCTATTAAAATCCGGGGCTTAGTTCCCCGACAGTGCTGCCACTCCAGCACCTCAATATTAGGGGAAACCTCTGGAATAGGACAAAAAGGTAAGGAACTAGGAATAGTCTCATTACTATATACAGTATGGTTATACTGAAAGCTTCTAGTTACAATAATAACAGTGTTAGCAGCCACATGGCTATGATTATAGCAAACAGCCCAAGCTTCATGCGATTTCCAGAGACAATGAGGACTAATTCCCATGCAAATCGGAAGTCCTTCACTCCAAATTGGTATGTGCTGTTTATTATTCCCGTTTCCCATTCTATGCTGTCATTATCCGTATAGGGGGACGGCATCCAAGTAGTGTCATTGGTGAAAACCTTAATTTCTGCCTCCCCCCAGGTGACTCCCTGATACAAGGGTGGAAAGGGAACATAAGTCCAATATTCATACAAATCCTCACTAAGGGAAATAAGTCCCCCGCCGAGGCACATCCAACAAAAGAAGAGGTGCATGCTGAGTCCAGTTTTCTTTTCAACAGGGTTTCAATCACCTTGTAGGAAACCACTCAGGTCCGCTCCCTGTAAGGATAAGAGCATAGCCCCGTCCCTGTTTTAGAACTTGCCCTTGAGCATACTTACCCTCTTCATTAGGATACCAAACCCTTAAATTGTCAGTGGGGACTATCGCCAAGGGAGGTGAGGAAAGATGAGTTACGGCAGCGGAGTCCTGCAATTGTCTCCACTGAGTCAAAAAATTTAAGGTAAAAAGAACCTTCAGTATCTGGTTTCTGGGGAACTCATTTCCCCCTTTTTGTTTTTGCAGCTGCATTTTTAAGATTAAATTTGTGCACTCAATAATGGCTTGACCTTGACTGTTGCCCGGGATACCAGTGAGATGTCGAATATTGTATTGCTGTAAGAAAATTTGTAATTTACAAGAGACATAGGCAGGGGCATTATCAGTTTTAAGTATAAGAGGAATGCCCATGATGGTAAAACAAGCTAAGAGATGAGTAATAACAGAGTCAGCTTTTTCAGATGGCAAAGGAGTTGCCCATTGAAAATGAGAGAAAGTATCAATGGTATGATGAACATACTTTAATCGTCCGAAAGAAGGGACATGTGTGACATCCATTTGTCAGATCTGATTAACTTGAGTACCTTGCGGATTAACCCCAGGATGGAAAGATGGAATGCTTAAAGGAGCACAAGAAGAACAAGCTCAGATAAGAGAACGAGCTTGTTTACGAGTTAAATGAAACCGTCGTTGAAGGCCAGAACTATTAGTGTGATGTAGAGTATGTTCTTATTCTGCAGCCTGCAGGTGGCCGATTAAAAGCAAATCAATTTGAGTATTACCATGAACTAGCGGTCCAGGAAGTTGAGAATGAGAATGAAAATGAGTAATGAATAAAGGAGCTCGACGTTGGCTCAAAGTGGACCTTGAACAGGAAATACAGATATTGGTGACAAAGGTAACACAGAATGCTGCCTGAAAAATGAAAAGATCAGGATTTTGGTCCAATTTTGATTGGGTATTGGTCCAATTTTTTGGTCCAATTGGGTATTGGACCAAAATTTGGTCCAATTAGGATATTGGGTAGAAAATTGTCCAACAAATGAGGCGCAAGCAACTTGCCAAGAATCAGAAGTGGCAAGGAGATAAGTAATCTGACTATGAGTGAATTGAGAGATAATTAAGGAAGGATCTCATCCCCAGAGTTGTCGACAGTGATGTTGTCTTTTGATGATTAATTTAGCTAAACGATCAACATAAGTAGTCAAGCGTTTAGATGTTTTGTTGGACAAAAAGATCCATTCTAACGGCCGATTTGTTTGATGAATCATTGCTGTGGGAGAATGTAAAGTGTGAAATAAACACAAGGAAAGGGGAACGTCAGAAAGGATATAATGTAAATGGGCTTTTTGAAGCTGCTCTTCTACCAGCTGGAGTTCCTGTAAAGCCAAAGGAGTTAAATGATATGGGCTGTCCAAGTGACTGTCTCCTTCTAGAATAGAAAAAAGATGTTGTAACTGATACGTTGGTATTCCTAAAACAGGACGCATCCAATTAACGTCTCCTAAAAGCTTTTGAAAGTCATTTAATGTTTTTAAATGATCGCGTCGAATTTGAATTTTTTGGGGTCGAATATTTCGTGATCCTAAGGTATAATCTAAATATTGAATAGGAAAATCCATTTGGATTTTTTCTGGGGCAATATTAAGTGAGTAAAAAGAAAGCTGAGTTTGTAACGAAGCAAAAGCATCTTGCTGCTTTTCTTTGGTGGGTGCAGCAAGAAGAATGTCATCCATATAATGATATAAAAGAACAGAAGGATGACACGTTTGAACAGGATCCAGGGCCCAATGAACAAATTCTTGACACAAGGTAGGGCTGTTTAACATAGCTTGAGGTAAAACTTTCCACTGATATCGTGAAAGTAGCTGAGAATTATTAAAAACAGGGACAGAGAAGGCAAAACGCTCACAATACTTTTGATGCAAAGGAATAGAGAAAAAACAATCCTTTAAATCAATAGCCATGAGTAACCAATCTTGAGGAATCATAGAAGGATTAGGAAGGCCAGGTTGTAAAGATCCCATGGGTTGAATACATGCATTAATAGCATGAAGACCTGTTAATAGTCTCCATTTACCACTTTTTTTCTTTATTACAAAGACAGGGGAATGCCATGGAGAAGTACTAGGCTCTATATGACCTAAGGATAATTATTCCTGAACTAAGTTTTCCAAGGCCTCAAGGTTTTTACGTGTTAAAGGCCACTGTTCAATCCATATAGGAACATTAATTTTCCATGTCAAAGGAAGGGCTTGAAGCTGCTGAACAGTGGCTACATGTTTAAAGATTTTTCAAGGGGATTGTAGCCCATGTGGAACATCATATTCTTGGCAGAATTAGAGACATTAGGAATAGAAACAAAAGCTCCAAATTGTTGCAATAAATCTCGGCCCCATAAGTTTAGGGCAATAGGAACAATATAAAACTGGACTTGGGCCATTTGGCCATCCAGCCCTCGACAACTCAAGAATTGAGAACTTTGATACACCTCAGAGGCAGAACCTAATCCTGTAAGAGAAACAGCAACAGGCTGTTTAGGCCACTGTAAAGGCCATTGGTTGGAGGCAATAATAGAAACGTCAGCTCCAGTGTCAACCAAGCCCTGAAAAATTTGTCCCTCTACTTCGAGGGGAAACAAAGGTTTTTGTTGAGTTACTAAAGTTTCCCCAAAAATATGTTTACCCATGCTTCCAAAACCTCCAGTTTTTCTTTTCTTTTCTTTTCTTTTTTTTTTTTTTGTGAAGAAAACTGAAAATAGGGTAATAAAAGAAGTTGTGCAATCCGCTGCCCCCCTTTAAGGGATATGGGTTTATGAGCCTGTGCCATAATTTGAATTTCCCCTTTATAATCAGAATCTATAACTCCCAAATGAACTTGTAAACCCTGTAGAATGCTACTGCTGCGTCCTATAAGCAGTCCAACAGTATGTGACTGTAATGGCCCAAAAACACCTGTAGGCAATTTAACAATCCCCATTTCTGGGGTAAGTTTGATGGCCTGCAAAATCAGCCACATGAGCAGCGGCGCTACTAGAAGTAGCAGAGAAAAGCTAAGCTACTGAAAATTGGGGGTTAACATTGACTGACTGGCCTGCTGATGCTGGACCCCCGAGCTGACTGGAAATTGCAAATGAAGAGGGCTTGTATTGTTGTTGGGGCCCCAAGCTGAAGGGCCCCTTTGCAAGTTTCCTGATCCGGAGGTTAAAAGATTACCATCTTTGTCCACCTTAGAGTGACATTCATTAGTCCAGTGTCGCCCTTTGCCGCAACGATGACAGGGCTCAGTGGGAAGCTTTTTAGATCCTACCCTTGAGGAGTCACTCTTATTAGATAGTTTATGGCACTCCTTTTTAAAATGACCAGTCTTTCCACATTGGAAGCAAACTCCCTTTTTTCCCCTGAGTGCCTTAGATAAAGCTCCAGCAAACAATTGTGCATTATAGGCAGCCCCTCCCACTCCTGCACAGGCTCTAATAAAATCTTCTATTTGAAGTTTCCAGCAGCCTTGAGAGGATGCAACAACCTCTGACATTCCTGATTAGCATTCTCGAAGGCTAGTGTGGTTATCAGGATTTTGCCTGCAGCCCCATTACCCACAGTCTTTATTACAGCATCTTGGAGCCAAGCAACAAAATCAGGATAAGGTTCATTGGCACCCTGCAAAACCTTAACAGAAGACAAGGCAGTTTTCCCCGATGGTTCTACTTTACACCAAGCCTTTAAAAACAGTCCTTTAACTTGTGATAATGCCACGTCATCGAGTCCAGATTGAGCCGCTACTGTAGCAAACTGACCAGTACCTGTTAATTGCTCCTCTGTTGGCCCTGGAGGATTTCTAGCGGCATTACGGTGAGCCTGTTCTTTGGCATCTTCCAGCCACCAACTGCGTAGCTGAAGCCACTGAGAGTGGTCCAAAACAGCCTTCCCCAAGGTCTCCCAATCAAGAGGCAAAAACAAATTCTCAGAAGAGAAAGAATCTAAAAGCCCCATGACAAAGGGGGATTGAGGGCCATAATTAGCAACAGCTGCCTTCATTTCTTTAAGGAACTTAAATTGAAGGCCATTATACTGTACATTTATACCTCCTTGAGGAAACTGATCATTCGGACCAAAAGGTTGCCTAGTAATGGGAAACAATTGTAGAGGATCCTCATCCTCTTGAGAATCCAATACCTCAATTACAGCTTTAGCAGTAGAAGCAGGGACAGCAAAAACCGTGCCTGAACGAGGCAACATTTCCACCGGCGGTGGCGGTGGGGGAAAACTGTCCTCCTCCTCCACCTTGGGTGCCGATGGGGGTGGATGGACCACAGGAAAAGTAAAAACAGGAGTGGGTGGAGGAGAAGGCTGAGGGGGAGATAACTGTAATTGTAAAATGTGTTGTAGCAATTGGACAACTAGCTGAAGCTCCTTTTGAATTTCTGATTCCTTTTCATGAGACACATCATCAGACAAAGGACCGTTTCCACCAGCTACAGGATTATCTAAAGAAGGGGAAATGGCTATTGGAGACTTCGAAGACTCCTCATCCCCATTTTCCCCTTTTTTCAGAGTCTGTCTCTAAGAGCTCCAAAGCTTGGGTAATAGAAGCACAAAGGGCCCATAAAAGTGCCGACATTACATCACCGCACTGCTGTGCTTAACGAAGGGTCTTAACCTGTTGCCAATCTCATTTATTTAATTGCACTTTAGTTTGATATTGAAACCAATAGCAATGTTGTTCCACATGAGCAAACAATTTTTGCAGAGTTGTCTCTTTTATATGAACCCCAATCAAAAGTAAAAGCCCTTGTAATAATCTTAAATATTCTGAGGCCAAGGAACTGGAATTCCCCATAATGAAAGCTTAAGAAGGTTCCCCTTAACAATCCCCGGGTTTTACCCGCTCCTAGGGGGTTCCCCTTCTTGTTCCCCACTACTCACCCGTGCGGACCCTGCTCGCTGAGCCACTTATTGAGGACCGCGCTGGGGGTGGTGAAGAATGAACAGACACAAGAGACAAAGACAAACAGAGAACATGGCGGCTGTGCGCAGAGCCTCCACCTCACTTTATTTATACTCCATAAACCTCACGTCAGCAGAAATAACACAATGCAAAACAAACTTTCTCTACCCAGATGTAACCTTCTGCTTAGTTCCTTGTCTCTAGGCTCTTCCTTATTTGTCTGCCTTCTTGGCACCTACTGGAGTTCATTAAAAGTTCAACTGGAGATACTGTCCTTGAGCCCTATCTATTCTTAGCATATTGTTTTCAATGGCCCCTGCAGCATATTAAACCACTTTTTAACTTAGAAAAACAACCATCATTAATTTTGCTCATGAATATGAAATTCAGGCAGGAAATAGCAAGAACAGCTCATCTCTGCTCCATGTAGCATCACCTTGGGCTGGAAGTTCACTCACATGGCTATCAGGTTTAGATGGCTGATTGTGAACTAAGCTGAAACTGTCAGCTGTAGATTTTGGTTCCTTTTCACATGGAACTCTTATTGAGGCTTCTTGGGATTTCTCATAACATGTCAACTAGATTCCAATAGTGGTTGTCTCAAGAGGCCTGGGAAAAAAACTGCGAGACTACTTATCACTTGGTGTCAAAAGCCCCATCTTTCAGCTGCATTACATTGATTAAATAAGTAACTAAGGTCAGCCCAAATTCAAAAGAAAGACAATTTGATTTAGTCTCTAAATGAAAGGAATAACAAAAAAAAGTTGCAGCTTTTTAAAAAAGACCATATCATCCACAGGAAATGAGAAATGATTGCACTTTGAAACACCTACAACTAAAATAGCAATGCAGCATTTAGTAGACCTCTTTAGACTTTGGAAATTGCACATTCAACACTTTGAACTACTCCTCCATCTCATTTATTGGATGACTTGAATGGATATAAGTTTTGAGTGGATCCCACAGCAAAAAAAATCTCTCTAAAATGTTCAAAACACAAAGCAAGCACACCTGTCCTTTGATACATGTAACTCAGAAGATCTCCTGGTTCTAAAATAATTTGTGTTAGATAAGAATTCATATGAAGTTTCTGACAAGCCCTATACAGAGAGTTGCGTCATGGATCTCCAAGATCCTGGAGCAAAGCTGTCTGCAACAGAAATCTACTCACCATTAGCAAAGCAACTGCGGCATGTTATATGGCCCTAGCAAAGGCTGGTATCCTGACCATAAAAGATGTTAAGTGATAATGTAACTAGCACCACCTTTAATAAACTGGTTACTTTCAGATCAACCAAATTATATAATTGAAATGGCATATTCAAGGTAGGGCATGAGATGTTCTAAGGGCACAAGACTGCCTTCTTACCTCTGTCATGTCATCACCTATTAACTTACACCTACATTTTAAGGAAGTTCCTCATAATCAGCCAACAAAGAGGGAGAAAAAACCTTAGGTTTTGTTCATGGATGCGTCATAATAGTTGCAGTGAGTAAAATATGGACTGCTTTCACATTACATTTTCTCTCAGGGGTATCCCTTGACAGACAACAGTGAGGAGAAATCTTCCATGTTGGCAGAACTTTTAACTGGACACTTTCCTCAAGGAATAATATACAGTGGACAGTGGTAAATGACTTTACTGGTTGGTAAGAGCAACTAGCAATATCGGAAGATTAGAGAAAAAGAGTTCTAGATGACTCATCAAGGGAAGCTCAGTCAGCCTCTGTACTCATACACCCCGGTGCTTGAGCACTGAACTCAAAAATAAATAAGCAATGGTGTCATAATAAAAATACACATGGACCAAATAGCATGGGCTCCCTCGTGCTAATCCGAACTATGTACTGCTGCTGCTCAATGTCAGATCTGTCAAAAGCAGAGATCAGTGTTGAGCACTTGATGGATGATGGTAACATCCATCAAAGAGACCAACTGCCACTTGGAGGCAAGTTGAAAACATCAGACCTCTTACCTACTAAAGGGAGTAGTGATTTGCCCCGATTTGAATTATTCTTGGCATAGAACCTTCTGTCTTTCTCACAACACCTTGCAAAGCACCACCACTCAAAGGTTCATAAATCTCGAAAAAAATCTCCTAGGACCAAGGGTCACACTTTTAGAAGGAGGGGTGACAATGATAAATAACCAAGGAATGTACTGTTTCCACCATACATCATGTGGTCTCCTGATGGCAGAGCTAAGTACCAACTTGGAAGTGACATCTCTGAGATTGGGAGATTGTCCTTCAAGACTTCAAGGTAAAGGATATTATTTAAATAATGACCATTATATACGACTGTGTACTTAGCAGCTAGAAAACATTAGTCTGGGACTGAAATGGTGAAATTAGGGTTAGTATTTCTAATTATAATTTGCAGTTATCTGTGGGAGAATTAGTGATTTCATTACTACAACTTTAGGCTTTTCTGGAATAAAGGTCCTAGTTCCTGGAATAGGGGTGGGGAAAGCTGTTCTACCAGCATCCTTGTTAAAGGTTCCACCAAATCCAAAAATGAGCAGCTGCGTGGTCATTTGGGGATCTTCATGCTGGTCGACTGGCAGACAAAGAAAGGAGTTACTATACTGGCAGGAGGCATTGATTATTGGACGCTAGTGTTCATGATGCTATAACGTGCTGCTACATAATGAAGATAAGAGGTAAATGACTTCGTTCCTTCTGGAAATTTAGAGGATTCACTGGAACACATCATGTTGCTTCTACATAGTGATTACCCAAGAGGGAAAACCAGATTTACTGTTGTACTATTCGTTTGTCCAAAATATTTTGAGAATGTACGTTGCTCTTATTATTGTAATTCTAAACATATTTTATAGATGCTTAATGATGATGGTGTATATTAAACTTAATTTGTATGTTTCTCTAGATATAAAAATTTCTTACTACATCTATTATAAGTTTATTCATTTTGACAACCACAACAAGACTTGATTTGATTGATCTTTTGCTAATATTTCTGTAACTATCACAACAGATAATATAAAACGTAACCTAACATAATATGTTTTTTATTTTGCTGCTTCTAAGAATCACACCTGGCCGGGTGCGGTGGCTCATACCTGTAATCCCAGCACTTTGGGAGGCCAAGACGGGTGGATCACGAGGTCAGGAGATCGAGACCATCCTGGCTAACACGGTAGAAACCCCGTCTCTACTAAAAATACAAAAAATTAGCCAGGCGTGGTGGTGGGTGCCTATAGTCCCAGCTACTTGGGAGGCTGAGGCGGGAGAATGGCATGAACTCAGGAGGCAGAGCTCGCAATGAGCTGAGATCACACCACTGCACTCCAGCCTGGGCAACAGAGCAAGATTCCATCTCAAAAAAAGAAAAAAAAAAAAAAGAATCACACCTTATCTTGAAGTTTCCCACCATGGTTTAATACACAGTAACTTATTGGGAGCCTCGACTGGTTTCCTGTTGTCTATTAATAATTAAAATGAATTAAAAGAAAGTCTGAGTTTGTTTTAACCTAATATTGTTGTGCAACTATTTGCTTTCACAGAAAACAAACAGGGAAGCCACAGGAAAATAAATTATTCTTTGAGCAATTAATTATGTAGTTCATTGTGATAACTCTTATACACTTATTTAAAGTTGATGAGTTACATTCAAATCCCAGCTCTGATATGTAATAGCTATATGATTTTGATTAGTTACTTATCTTTTTCTGAGATGTAATTCCCCCATTTGTAAAAATGACAACATGAAACCTAGCAACTATTTTAAGTAGTAAATGTAGTAATGAATGTGAAAACACTTAACATACTGCCTGAGGATAGGCCGTCAATAAATATCTAGTTGTTTCTTTCCTATTTAACTGCCTTTCTGTCACTCTTCTTTCCATTTTTCCAACTTTCTTCTATGCAATTTAAATTTTGTATTAATTATGGATACTTATGTACATAGGAGATAAATAACAAAGACCATCATTATCTAGATATATAATATATAACATAGATAACTATATTTATATGTACATATGCAAAATGAGGCTAAATATGTATATGGATATGTCCAAACTTGACATCATCTTGATATGTTGTCTTTCTCCCTGTGAAGACAATTGACAGACACATATCTTACTTCTTTAAATAGAAATAGCATGCTACACACTACACAGAACATAAATTTTCTGCATCTCTGGGACACCAAATCTTGAAGAAAAAAATGATATAACACTGCAAAAATATGCTTTTATTTTTAGTTAATCCTTGCATTTATTTGCTAGGGCTGTCATAACAATGTACCATAGACTGGCTGGTTTAAATAGCAAAAATATACTTTTTTCACAGTTTTGCAGACTGGAAGCTCAAAATTAAAATCAACAGGGTCGGTTTCTTTTGAAGGCCATGAGGGAAAATTTATTCCGTTTCCCTTCTTGGCTTACAGATAGCTGTCTTTTCCTGTGTCTTCACATCATCTTCCCTCTCTAGGTATGTATACAGATACGTATGTATCGGCATCCAAATTTCCTCTTCTTATAAGGACACCAGTCTTATTGGATCAGGGCCCACTTTAATGACCTCATTTTAACTTAATAACCGTTGTATATATCCTTATCTCCAGATCAGCCACATTCTGTGGTACTGGAGGGTTATTACTTCCACATGAAATTTTCAGGTGTGAACAAAAGTTCTCTGAAAAGGAATTTGGAGGAAAGAGACTTTTTTCACAGTGAATACTTTGCACAACAACCTTCAGTGTAAAAGGAAGGTGCATTCCACAGAACAAAGAGAGGGTTCAGGTTTTATAGCAAAAGTTCTTTCCCAGATTCCCAATCAGGTCTGTTTATGCAAATGAAGAATGTAAGTGCTTAGCTCTAACTAGTAAATGCAGCTGACTTCTGATTGGTTGATGCAGCTGAATCCTGATTGGCCAAAGCTAGTGAACACTAAAAGTCCCAAGGTTAAAACGGTGTGGGATTTTGGGGGAGCTCAGAGTATGTCTGTGACCTCTACTCAGCAAATGGACAATTAGCTCTGTTTTAAATTTAGGCCTAGTTACCAATGAGGATCCATCTTGAAGGATGGGCTCTTTCAGGTTCACCTTTGTTCACACAAGAAACACTGTTCTGCTCAAAACAACTCAGAGGCCTCCAGCAACCTTTTCTATCTCATTTATCAACTTCTTATCCCATTCCTGTAATAACAATTGCAACCATGGTCAATATCCGAAAACTAACAGAAAACAGCTAGACTATCAGAAGTTAACTTCTTCAGCATTCACACCTACAAACTTACCTAAAGCTGAATCCACTCTCCCTTATTTCTCCTGTTCTCAAAAAAGTTGCCTTTCCATGGAAGGTTCATTCCTCCTCCTATGCTCATTATCTGACTTTTCACACTCTCATGCCAGGACGTGCTCCACTGGTACTCTGTTTCTTGCTTTTGTAACTTGTTCCCTCTTTTTTTTTGTTTTTTCTTTTTTTGAGATGGAGTCTCGCTCTGTTGCCCAGGCTGGAGTGCAGTGGCCGGATCTCAGCTCACTGCAAGCTCCGCCTCCCGGGTTTACGCCATTCTCCTGCCTCAGCCTCCCGAGTAGCTGGGACTACAGGCGCCCGCCACCTCGCCCGGCTAGCTTTTTGTATTTTTTTTTTTTTTTTTTTTTTTTTTTTTAGTAGAGACGGGGTTTCACCGCATTAGCCAGGATGATCTCGATCTCCTGACCTCGTGATTCGCCCTTCTCGGCCTCCCAAAGTGCTGGGATTACAGGCTTGAGCCACCGCGCCCGGCCAACTTGTTCCCTCTTATTGGCTCCTTGTGATCACCTATCTGTGCACAACAACATAGACTCTCTTGATCCTTTCCCTCTTCTATCCAAATCAAGGCACCTAGAAAGAACAGTTTACACTTATGACTACTCTCTGTCTTTCTAGCCCACAGTCACCTTTTAGTGCACTATGGAACTTCTGCCAGAATTTCACCACTGATACCTCCCTGGAAAAGTTTACCATGGGCACCTAATCACTAAGTTTAATGAGTCGTGTAATGACTTCATTGTATTTTTTCAACCTTAAGCATATGACAGTATTGATAACTCTTTTTCTCCATAGTGGCCTTTGCTCACTCCTTTCCTTCAAGGTTCTTAAGTGTCATATCTTCTGTGAAGAATTTCTAACATGCATATACCTTACCTTCATGTCTAGGGAACACTACACCAGTTTTTCTGTACCACCATTCATCTTTTTCAAATCTCACCTCTAACTCTGGCACACGTTGTTCATCTACTAACCTGCACAATCCTTGAGGTGAGTGATCATGTATTACTTAGAAATTATGACTTTGTTTTATGGTGCTAGTCACCTAGCAGATAATCAGTGAATATTTGTTTATTATAGTGAATTAAAATACCCTTGTGGCCATTAATTCCAACATCTGTGTAATGAAGGACTCTTTTCTACATTGTCCCATAGAGATGATCATTTATCCAATGCTTGAAGACTTTTTCTTATATATCACATTTCTTTCCATTAGATTTCAATAGGTTAAAATATTACTTTCAACATACTCTTATGTGGGGAATTCACAACTAGGGTATCATGACTAAGCCTAAATAGGAATTGTTGTAAAAGGAATATTGGAAAAGAAGAGTACCAAGAAGAGGTTTATTAGAGTTAGGAGGAGAGTAGATACTATATATGATAGAAATATAAGAAATATAACATATACACATTTAGCTTATTATTAGTTCATCTTCCCCAAAGACATGATTTCACTCACTCATTTAATCTTTACAATAAGAAACAAACATAGATAGCTTAAGCTTATAGGAGTTTGATATTAAAACATATAGAAGTAAACCCAGTGAGCAACTAGGAACACTTTAGAATTTTCCCTTCATTCTTCATTCACCTCTATGCATTTGAGCTTAGGAAAAATAGCTTGAATGCTCACACATCTGTGTATAAACTTTACTTTTGTTGTTTTTGTCATGGGCCTTCAATTTAATATCTCACACACTAAGATATGTATACATGTTTTAAACATAAGTTAAAGAATTTTTAAGTGTAATTTTATTTTAACTAGGCTCATTTCCAACCTCTTGCTACCTTTAGAATCTAAAACACCAGTTAAGATGTTATATGAGAAATTCTTGAGAAGACTAGGAGAGTTAAGACTAAAGAAAAGATAAATATTAGAAAAAAATAATGAGTTCTCTAAAATATTTAAGGCATAATAAATCATACTCTGGAGATCTAGGAATTAGAATTGGAATAAATATGTGAAAGTTACAATGACCCATACACATCTCAACTTTACAAAAAAAGGAGAGTCAATAGGGTAAAACTTAACCTTGTTGTAGTGGTGGAACTGAGATATATACATATATATATACATATATAATTATGTAAGTATACACACACACACATACATATTTTTTTCTTCATTTCCCACCTTCATCTATCTTTTTCGACGCCCTGGAGACAACCCTAAATGGCTGAAAGCATCACAAGCTTCTTTACCCATTAGATTCCTGGGTTCTGCCAATTAGGGTATGAGCAAGAGAACAAAAGGTGGAAGGAGAATGAGATCAGAATATTTATACTCTGCTCCCCACCTTGTGGAGAGGGGAAGAGACCACTATGGGATCTCATCTGAAGGTCACAGCTGCAACCTTCAGATTGCAGGTAGCCCTCTCGGCACAGGCCTCTGTTTCTAATTCTGGGTGCTTCCTTTCCTTGCCACTTCCAGGCTTGGGGAATTAGTGCCTTATTTGGTACAAGCCCAAAGATATTGTGCTATTCAACATGATTTCTCTACACTCTATCCACACCTTACAAATAACCTCCTATTTATAACTGCTCAAAGTATCCCAAATTATGTATGCCATATGTTTCCTACTGTGACATTGATTGATATAGGAACTCTTCAAAATTTCACTATGCCAAGACCTTCACTTCAAAAAGAAATTTTTTTAAAATACCACAAATTCACAACTCTCTATTCATGGATCTAGCTGAGATGATGCATTCATAAATATACAAAGGATTTAGATAGCATTTTGCAGCTTTAAACAGAAGATGTTTTGTCCAGTTGATTTCAGCAAACAAGGAAATTAATATGAACTCCAATAATATCAACTAATCTAAGAGTCATACACAATACAACCTATTTCAGAGTATCTGATGGGTGAATCATTGTTCACATGAAAAGCAAAACATAAAATGTAATTCTCTCAAGTTTTTTGACCTTGGCTGATATTTCTGGCCTTTCCAGCTACTAAATGGCTTCAGTTATACTTGGAAAGCTCTTCTGCCATGGCTTTTCAAAAACCATTTAGAATCTTTTGACAAGTGTAAATTTGATTCAATAGATTCTACTCTAATAAAAAGACAATCTTACTTTTTTTGCCTGTATTTTTAGAATACATATTCATTACTTGCTATTATCTCTTCACAGCCATGCAGTAGATATAATGCTAAGAGCAACACAATGAGTGAGCAGAGGCTTGAGATGAACCTGGTGCTAGCAGAATGCAGAAGAACATTTTCAGACAGCATCAGAATAGAGGGCGGCCTTGCCTTGCCACTCACAGTGATTGCAAAAGGGATATGCTATTGTTAACACTGATTCCATGAGAGGAAAAGCAGCTTTAGTGTCATTATGAGATATGGTCTCTTCTCAAGAAATGAGAATAAATGCTAAGACAGGAAAGCTAATGACAAATGAAATGCTTGTACCCAGGCCAGGCCAACTGTAAGATTGTTAAGTAGGTGAACTTTATATTTTACTTTTTTCCACATCTTCTATGAAGATCTGAGATTCTTCACTGAGCCTTTTCTAATGCTCCCATTTAACTAACATTTGTTTTGCTTCTGCTACACTTTCAAAGCTAATTTATTTAGCATTTAAACTTATCCCTTAGGTTTTAGCTGGTAAAGAAGTAGTGAGTACATTTACATTTTGATACAGATTATTAAGATAAACATCCTTGATACATCCACAAAAATTCATTATTGGTAAAAGAATCAAAAGAAATATTTTATGGAGTAGTGTGTACTACCAACCTTGTGCAAGGTCAGACATTTCTATACAGAATTCCACACATTTCTATGTAGAATTCTACTTCTACAGTTCTATGGGATATTAAAAAGTTTTCTTTGAATCCCTCATCCATCCCAAATTCATCACACATCTCAACTTAGGTAACATATATTGAAACATATTTCAAAATCTACAATGAAGACTTAAGAGAAAAACTTTGCTAACAATATCTAAACATTAAAAAGTAAAAGTCACATTTTAGAAAAGCAAGGAAAACAATTTTTCAAGCTATCTCAATCCTACAGAAGGATATTAGGTAGCAACACTTGACTGATTCTATCCTGTAATCGTGCAAAATTTACACAATTATGCTGTCAAATTTTGCATCTTCCTAGAAAATCCTGTGAGGTTAAGGCTCTGAAGAAAGAAATTTGAGAAGGTATTTATTATTCTTTATTTTTAACAATTTTTCAATATGCAAATAAGTTTTTTTTATTATTATACTTTAAGTTCTAGGGTACAATTGAACAATGTGCAGGTTTGTTACATATATACATGTGCCATATTGGTGTGCTGCACCCATTAACTCATCATTTACATTAGGTATATCTCCTAATGCTATCCTTCCCCCTACCCCCTCCCCACAATAGGACGCGGTGTGTGATGCTTCCCTTCCTGTGTCCAAGTGATCTCATTGTTCAATTCCCACCTATGAGTGAGAACATGCGGTATTTGGTTTTCTGTTCTTGTGATAGTTTGCTGAGAATGATGGCTTCCAGCTGCATTCATGTCCCTACAAAGGACACTAACTCATCCTTTTTTATGGCTGCATAGTATTCCATGGTGTATATGTGCCACATTTTCTTAATCCAGTCTGTCACTGATGGACATTTGGGTTGATTCCAAGTCTTTGCTATTGTGAATAGTGCCGCAATAAACATACGTGTGCATGTGTCTTTATAGCAGCGTGACATAATCCTTTGGGTATATACCCACTAATGGGATGGCTGGGTCAAATGATATTTCTAGTTCTAGATCCTAGAGGAATCGCCACACTATTTTCCATAATGGTTGAACTAGTTTACAATCCCACCAACAGTGTAAAAGTGTTCCTATTTCTCCACATCCTCTCCAGCACCTGTTGTTTCCTGATTTTTTAATGATTGCCATTCTAACTGGTGTGAGATGGTATCTCATTGTGGTTTTGATTTAAATTTCTCTGATGGTGAGTGATGATGAGCATTTTTTCATGTGTCTGTTGGCTGTATGAATGTCTTCTTTTGAGAAGTGTCTATTCATATCCTTTGCCCACTTTTTGATGGGGTTGTTTGTTTTTTTCTTGTAAATTTGATTGAGTCCTTTACAGGTTCTGGATATTAGCCCTTTATCAGATGAGTAGATTGCAAAAATTGTCTCTCATTCTGTAGGTTGCCTGTTCACTCTGATGGTAGTTTCTTTTGCTGTGCAGAAGATCTTCAGTTTAATTAGATCCCATTTGTCAATTTTGACTTTTGTTGCCATTGCTTTTGGTGTTTTAGACATGAAGTCCTTGCCCATGCCTATGTCCTGAATGGTATTCCCTAGGTTTTCTTCTAGGATTTTTACGGTATTAGGTCTAACATTTAAGTCTCTAATCCATCTTGAATTAATTTTCATATAAGGGGTAAGGAAAGGATCCAGTTTCAGCTTTCTATTTGTGGCTAGCCAATTTTCCCAGCACCATTTATTAAATAGGGAATCCTTTCCCCATTTCTTGTTTTTGTCAGGTTTGTCAAAGATCAGATGGCTGTAGATGTGTGGTATTATTTCTGAGGACTCTGTTCTGTTCCATTGGTCTATATCTCTGTTTTGATACTATATCTCTGTTTTGATATACTCTGTTTGGTTACTGTAGCCTTGTAGTACAGTTTGAAGTCAGGTAGTGTGATGCTTCCATCTTTGTTCTTTTGGCTTAGGATTGTCTTGGCAATGCAGGGTCTTTTTTGATTCCATATGAACTTTAAAGCAATTTTTTTCCAATTCTGTGAAGAAAGTCATTGGTAGTTTAATGGGGATGGCATTGAATCTATAAATTACCTTGGGCAGTATGGCCATTTTCGCAATATTGATTCTTCCTATCCATGAGCATGGTATGTTCTTCCATTAGTTTGTGTCCTCTTTTATTTCGTTGAGCAGTGGTTTGTAGTTCTCCTTGAAGAGGTCCTTTACATCCCTTGTAAGTTGGATTCCTAGGTATTTTATTCTCTTTGAAGCTATTGTGAATGGAAGTTCATTCACGATTTGGCTCTCTGTTTGTCTGTTACTGGTGTGTAAGAATGCTTGTGATTTTTGCACACTGATTTTGTATCCTGAGACTTTGCTGAAGTTGCTTACCAGCTTAAGGAGATTTGGGACTGAGACAATGGAGTTTTCTAAATATACAATCATGTCATCTGCAAACAGGGACAATTTGACTTCTTCTTTTTCTAACCGAATACACTTGATTTCTTTCTCTTGCTTGATTGCCCTAGCCAGAACTTCCAACACAATGTTGAATAGGAGTGGTGAGAGAGGGCATCCCTGTCTTGTGCCAGTTTTCAAAGGGAACGCTTCCAGTTTTTGCCCATTCAGTATGACAATGGCTGTGGGTGTGTCATAAATAGCTCTTATTATTTTGAGATACATTCCATCAATACCGAATTTATTGAGAGTTTTTAACATGAAGGGCTGTTGAATTTTGTCAAAGGCCTTTTCTGCATCTCTTGAGATAATCATGTGATTTTCATCTTTGGTTCTGTTTATATGCTGGATTACGTTTATTGATATGCATATGTTGAACCAGCCTTGCATCCCAGGGATGAAGCCCACTTGATCATGGTGGATAAGCTTTTTGATGTGCTGGTGGATTCGGTTTGCCAGCATTTTATTGAGGATTTTTGCATCGATATTCATCAGGGGTATTGGTCTAAAATTCTCTTTTTTGGTTGTGTCTCTGTCAGGCTTTGGTATCAGGATGATGTTGGCCTCATAAAATGAGTTAGGGAGGATTCCCTCTTTTTCTATTGATTGGAATAGTTTCAGATGGAATGGTACCAACTCCTCCTTGTACCTCTGGCAGAATTCGGCTGTGAATCCATCTGGTCCTGGACTTTTTTTTGGTTGGTAGGCTATTAATTATTGCCTCAATTTCAGAGCCTGCTATTGGTCTATTCAGGGATTCAAATTCTTCCTGGTTTGGTCTTGGGAGAGTGTAAGTGTCCAGGCATTTATCCATTTCTTCTAGGTTTTCTAGTTTATTTGCATAAAGGTGTTTATAGTATTCTCTGATGGTAGTTTGTATTTCTGTGTGGTCGGTGGTGATATCCCCTTTATCATTTTTTATTACATCTATTTGATTCTTCTCTCTTTTCTTCTTTATTAGTCTTGCTAGCAGTTCATCAATTTTGTTGATTGATTCAAAAAACCAGCTCCTGGATTCATTGATTTTTTTGGACGGTTTTTTGTGTCTCTATCTCCTTCAGTTCTGCTCTGATCTTAGTTATTTCTTACCTTCTGCTAGTTTTTGAATGTTTTTGCTCTTGCTTCTCTAGTTCTTTTCATTGTGATGTTAAGGTGTCAATTTTAGATCTTTCCTGCTTTCTTTTGTGGGCATTTAGTGCTATAAATTTCCCTCTACACACTGCTTTAAATGTGTCCCAGAGATTCTGGTATGCTGTATCTTTGTTCTCATTGGTTTCAAAGAACATCTTTATTTCTGCCTTCATTTTGTTATGTACCTAGTAGTTATTCAGGGGTAGGTTGTTCAGTTTCCATGTAGTTGAGCGGTTTTGAGTGAGTTTCTTAGTCCTGAGTTCTAGTTTAATAGCAGTGTGGTTTGAGAGACAGTTTGTCATCATTTCTATTCTTTTACATTTGCTGAGGAGTGCTTTACTTCCAACTATGTGGTTAATTTTGGAATAAGTGTGATTTGGTGCTGAGAAGAATGTATATTCTGTTGATTTGGGGTGGAGAGTTCTGTAGATGTCTCTTTGGTCTGCTTGGTGCAGAGTTGAGTTCAATTCCTGGATACCCTTGTTAGCTTTCTGTCTCGTTGATCTGTCTAATGTTGACAATGGGGTGTTAAAATCTCCCATCATTATTGTATGGGAGTCTAAGTCTCTTTGTAAGTCTCTAAGGACTTGCTTTATGAATCTGGGTGCTCCTGTATTGGGTGCATATATATTTAGGATAGTTAACTCTTCCTGATGAATTGATCCCTTTACCATTATGTAATGACCTTCTTTGTCTCTTTTGATCTTTGATTGTTTAAAGTCTGTTTTATCAGAGACTAGGATTGCAACTGCTGTATTTTTTTTTTGTTGTTGTTTTCCATTTGCTTGGTAGATCTTCCTCCATCCCTTTATTTTGAGCCTATGTGTGTCTCTGCATGTGAGATGGGTCTCCTGAACACAGCAAACTGATGGGTCTTGAATTTTTAACCAATTTGCCAGTCTGTGTCTTTTAATTGGAGCATTTAGCCCATTTACATTTAAGGTTAATATTGTTATGTGTGAATTTGATCCTGTCATTATGATGTTAGCTAGTTATTTTGTTCGTTAGTTGATGCAGTTTTTTCCTAGCATTGATGGTCTTTACATTTTGGCATGTTTTTGCAGTGGCTGGTACAAGTTGTTCCTTTCATGTTTAGTGCTTCCTTCAGGAGCTCTTGTAAGGCAGGCCTGGTGGTGACAAAATATCTAAGCATTTGCTTGTCTGTAAAGGATTTTATTTCTCCTTCACTTATGAGACTTAGTTTGGCTGGATATGAAATTCTGGGTTGAAAATTATTTTCTTTAAGAATGTTGTATATTGGCCCCCACTCTCTTCTGGCTTGGAGAGTTTCTGCCAAGAGGTCTGCTGTTAGTCTGATGGGCTTCCCTTTGTGGGTAACCCAACCTTTCTCTCTGGCTGCCCTTAAGATTTTTTCCTTCATTTCAACTTTGGTGAATCTGGCAATTATGTGTCTTGGAGTTGCTCTTCTCGAGGAGCATCTTTGTGGTGTTCTCTGTATTTCCTGAATTTGAATGTTGGCCTGCCTTACTAGGTTGGGGAAATTTTCCTGGATGATATCCTGAAGAGTGTTTTCCAACTTGGTTCTGTTTTCCCCGTCACTTTCACGCACACCAATCAGACATAGATTTTATCTTTTCACATAATCCCATACTTCTTGGAGGCTTTGTTTTTTTTTACTCTTTCTTCTCCACACTTCTCTTCTTGCTTCATTTCATTCATTTGTTCTTCAATTGCTGATACTCTTTCTTCTAGTTGATCGAGTCAGTTACTGAAGCTTGTGCATTTGTCATGTATTTCTCATGTTATGGTTTTCATCTCTATCAGTTATTTTAAGGTCTTCTCTGCATTGATTATTCTAGTTATATATTTATCCATTCTTTTTTCAAGATTTTTAGTTTCTTTGTACTGGTTACGTAGTTCCTCCTTTAGCTCTGAGAAGTTTGATCGACTGAAGCCTTCTTCTCTCAACTTGTCAAAGTCATTCTTCATCCAGCTTTGTTCCATTCCTGGTGATGAGCTGCATTCCTTTGGAGGGGGAGATGCACTCTGATTTTTTGAATTTCCAGCTTTTCTGCACTGCTTTTTCTCCATATTTGTGGTTTTATCTGCCTTTGGCCTTTGATGATGGTGACGTACTGATGGGATTTTGGTGTGGGTGTCCTTTCTGTTTGTTAGTTTTCCTTCTAACAGTCAGGACTCTCAGCTGTAGGTCTGTTGGAGTTTGCTTGAGGTCCACTCCAGACCCTGTTTGCCTGGGTATCAGCAGCGGAAGCAGCAGAAGATAGAATGTTGCTGAACAGCAAGTGTTGCTGTCTGATTCTTGCTCTAGAAGCTTCGTCTCAGGGGTGTACCCAGTCGTGTGAGGTGTGAGGTGTCAGTGTGCACCTAGTGGGCGATTTCTGTCTCAGTTTCCTTTGGCTCAGAAAAGGGATTCCCTTCCGCCTTGCACTTCCCAGGTGAGGCAATGCCTTGCCCTGCTTCAGCTCTCGCTGGTCAGTCTGCATCAGCTGACCAACACTGATTGTCCGGCACTCCCCAGTGAGATGAACCAAGTACCTCAGTTGAAAATGCAGAGATCACCCATCTTCTGTGTCACTCACACTGGGAGTTAGAGGCTGGAGCTGTTCCTATTGAGCCATCTTGGGCACGCCCCCCTGTAAATATGTTTTAACTAGACAGTGGTAAGGTATTACAGGCCAAAAGAATTTGCATTCAGTAAGAATGTAGAAAGAACTATAAATAACTATAGAGTAATATAATTTGTTACAAGTGCTTCAAGATTGTACAAAGTGCTATAAGATTTCAAAAGAAGAAGTGAGGGAACATTCAAAGAAAAGAGATAAATACACAACTACATTTTCCTTTTAATTAAAGACCCTCTAATTATGTACGACACTGCAAAACAAGAAAAATATACTGTGTTCTAACAAATTTAGCCATTTATTGTATTGTGATTTTCACAAGTCTGATATTTTTTCCATATTATCACTTAGATTTAGTTAGTAAAAATGATTGACTCCTGTCTGCTGTACAATTGCCTGTGAATTAACTTATTTCATGATGATATGGTTTGGCTGTGTTCCCACCCAAATCTCATTTGGAATTGTAGCTCCCATAATTGCATGTGGTGTTGGGCCTGCGAGTGCACAGAAGTCAAGAATCTAGGTTTGGGAACCTCTGCCTAGATTTCCGAGGATGTAAGGAAACCCCTGGATATCCAGGCAGCGGTGTAGTACAGGGGTGGGAACTTCATGGAGAACCTCTGCTAGGGCAGTGCAGAAGCAAAATTTGGGGTACAAGCCCTCACACAGAGTCCCAACTGGGGCACTGCTTAGCAGAGGTATGAGAAGAGGGCCACCATCCTCCATACTCTAGAATGGTAGATCCACTAACAGCTTGCACCGTATGCCTGAAAAACCACAGAAGCTCAACACCAGCATATAAAAGCAGCCAGGAGGTGGCATCTAACTTGCAAAGCCACAGAGACAGAGCTGCCCTAGACCATGGGAACCCACCTCTTGCATCAATGTGACCTGGATGAGACATGGAGTCAAAAGAGATCATTTTGGAACTTTAAGATTTGATGACTGCTCTATTGGATTTTGGACTTGCATGGGGCCTGTAGCCCTTTTATTTTGGACAATTTCTCCCATTTGGAATGGCTGTATTTACCCAAGGCCTGTACCCCCATTGCATCTTGGAAGTAACTAACTTGCTTTTGATTTTACAGGCTCATAGGCAGAAGGACTTGTCTTATCTCAGATTAGACTTTGGGCTATGGACTTTTGAGTTAATGCTGAAGTGAGTTAAGACTTTGGGAGACTGTTGGGAAAGCATGGTTGGTTTTGAAATGTGAGGGCATGAGATTTCAGAGCGGCCAGAGATGGAATGATATTGTTTTGTTGTGTCCCCACCCAAATAACATCTTGAATTGTAGCTCCCATAATTCCTGTGTGTTGTGGGAGGGACCTGGTGGGAGGTAATAGAATCATGAAGGTAGGTCTTTCCCATGCTGTTCTTGTGATAGTCAGTAAGTCTCAGAAGATCTGATGGTTTCATAAATAGAAGTTCCCCTGCACATGTGTGCTCTCTCTCTCTCCCTTTCTCTCTCTCTCTCTCTCTCTCTCTCTCTCTCTCTCTCTCTCTCTCTCTCTCTCTTTTGCCTGCCTCCATGCAAGACATGACTTTGCTCCTCCTTTGCCTTCCTCCATGATTGTGAGGCATCCCCAACCATGTAATTTCCTTTACAAATTACCCAGTCTTGGGTATGGCTTTATTAGCAGTGTGAGCACAGATTAATACACACGATTCCTAAGAATTCCTAAAATAACAGAGTACCACCAACTAAATTACCAAATTCACACCAATGCTGAAATGTTATTAGATCCTAAGTTGGGAGATAAAATGAATATATTATTTTATTCTGGTTCTTTTATCTAACATTATTCTCTTATTTCAATCTAGATAAAATTTCTTTTATCTATAAAAATAAAACATTTGTGTCCCAGAATCATTATGTGAATTTTATTTTCAAGATGCTTTCATGGTGCTACATATTTGTTTCCTGATTAGTTTTTATTCACTTTCTTCACACAGTGGGTTAAGATATTGAGGTGGCAGGGGCAGGAAGGGATGCAGTTGGAGGTAGGTCAGGTCACTTGCTTCTGCTGTAGTTCTCAGGGAAAATGATTCAGTCATGTTCAAAATATCTATCGGTCAAATTTGATAGTGAAAAATGAAATACTAATGGGTAGAGCACCATGAAAGCTAAGTTATTGACTTGCTCCTCCCCACAATAATATCCTACCAGGACAAATCTTTGGACATCTCTGTACATAGGTTTTAGTATTTGTATGTGGGAAAGTACCGTCTCTCTGTATCTCACTGGCTTGCTTTGATAATAATGTGCTTGTGGGGAGTTCTGTAAAAGAAGTCTGCATGAGACAATGTCAAGCAAGGCATGTAAGAGGTGTTATTGTTGCTTCCCAGAAATGAGTTTGCTTCTTTCATCAGTTAAGAAACAGGCAATGCTCGTATAAACATAAAAACAAATCTTAAGAAAATATAGCATTACTGAAAATGTGTTTCTAAGGCAGTGCTGGAAAATTAGCCCAGTGACTTCAAACAGGAATATATGGAATTCTAAGAATTTTTATGACTATAATGAAACAAAGAGTTACTTAAACAGGATGAACCCCAGAACTGAGTAAATACCCCTAGAAAGCCCTACTCAGGGAAAATGGAGACTGGGCTTAAACCCTAGAGAGATCGATTTCTATTCCAAAGTTCAGAGCAAGGACTCAGATTCAATATGTATCTAAGAGAAAAGGTAAGGGAAAAATGGTTTCTCTGCCCTTGATACATGAACAAAAACCATTTTCACTTACCTTTACACCTTATAAATTGAGAAACTGAATCATTCACGTTCCAGGGCCCTTTGCCCTTCCCAGGGCTCTTCTTCCTGAATCCCTGATATTTCTGATAACATATTGCTTATAACAAGATTTTCTTATTTCGTATGACCTTAGATGCATATGAGGACATGTATCTATATGTTTGGTAATCAAATTTATCATAATTCAATCACAGATTGAAAAATTGGATCAATAATTCTTTTTCTCAATGCTGATTTTAGTGACAGAGCAGCCAATCCAGAACTAAACACAGTTGAAACTAAGTCTAATGTAAAAGATACACATTTAAATAAGGAGAAATTTTTTAGAGATCAGAAAATCATGGTTCAAGAAAGCTAGCACAAAATCATTGTCTTGGATTTGCATAATTGATGTAGGTCCCAATAAAATATCATCTGCCCTTACTAAGACTTTTGATTTAGACAGCTTTAGTTCACATCCTGATATTGTGGCTGTCTGGAGTGTACAATCTTGGGCAGCTTTCTTAGCATCAGTTGTTTCTATCTTCTAGAAATGTTTAAATATAAAATAAAAGAATGTAAGCACAGCACTTAGCATAATATCTGGAACTTCAACATGAGGGAATTAGGGGCTAGATTTTAAAATTTCAATTGGAGTTCATTGACTAGAAAAGGAGGAGGATACTACAGGTGAAATGAATCAGATAAGAAAGGTTATATGATGTCTGTTTCATGTTGGAACACTGTGACAGTGGTTTTTAAAAATGTAGAATATCAGAATCACCAAAGTATCTTTTTGTTTAAAGATTCTGATTTGCGAATTCCACTCTCAATGGTTTTGGTTCAGCAGCTATGGAGTGCAACCTAGGATTCAGTCATCAGCAGCATGGGTATTCTGAACATTGGCTACATTTGAGAACCACTGGAATAAGGACTGTGTAAAGACATAGTGAAATATGTACTTGAAAAATTGGGAGGCATGGTGAAAAAAGCAGGCATTAAATGCCAAGTTAAAGGGTGTAGACTTCACCTACTAAAGCATGGCTCACCATGACACATATTTTTAAAAGTAATCCTTGGTAAAAGCTCTGCCTTACTAAGATAAATTTTGACAATAATAAGAAAGAGATTAGGACAAGAGTACACTTGAGAAAGATTACTCGGTATTCCACTTGGTAGGCTAGTTGGGCTAGTCTATGGGACTAACCCAAAATAAAACTAAGAATGCCTGGGCTTCAGGAACTGATATTGAGCCATGCAATATGAGAGCTAAGGGTAAATGAGATGCATTTAGTTAAAATAGTCAAAACACACAGGAATGGGAAGAGGGTCAAGAAAACCCTCTACAAAAAATGGAATACGACCTAAAAAACACAAAGCTTACAATTTAAACAATATTAATAAATTACTATAAATCAAAATTACTTGCTGTTTGAATCAAAATAGAATATAATGTAAGTTAACAAGTTTTTGATTGGAAGGAATATTGGGGGGAGTGTGTTGCTCCTTGGTTATATCCATACACCACTTCTCCTCAGACTTTCTGCCTGGAGTTCATTTCCACATGGCAAATGGAGATAGGGAGCACAAGCAGAGGATGGCAGTCTTCATATATTAAAAAGAAAGAGATTGGAATTTGGAGAGGCTGAGGTGCTGGAATTTGTGTAGCAGAGTATGAGGAGGGTGCTGCCCATAGGGAGAACTCCAGAGCAGTGTGATCTCCTGGAATTTTTGGCTGAGTACTGATTTGTATATGCATGGGATAAAATTCCATATGACTGAAGAAAAACATCATCAGAAATCCAAAGTCTGAACGATTCCTAAAGCTCATACAGGGCTGGGAAAAGTTATTGATCCCAACAACCAAGAGTACATTGACCTTGCAGAAGACAGCATTTGGATAGTCCTCAGAAGGTGTCAAACACATACAAAACAAGGCAAGGACAAGGACAAGGTCATACTGACTCTACCAATAAAATAAAATGAGCCACATTTGGATTCATATAGTTTATTACTTACATGGAGAGTGAAATGAATAGTAGCCAAAATGCCAGCTCTTTATAATTCCTGCCCCACTGACAAAAAAAAAAAAAAAAAAAAAAAAAAAAAAAAAAAAAAAAAAAAAAAAAAAAAAAGCTGCAATGAAATAAAAGTAGCTTTGAGACAATATTATGAGCTGCATGGTACGCCATGGCTAAATAGCAAGCTGTAGACTATAGCCAAGAAGTTTTATAGTCTGCAGCTGCATCCTAAGATATCCAAGGCAGAAAGCCTCATGACCCATCAGAGCTTAGGAGACAATGAGAAACCCTCTCTCAAGACAGCCACCCAGGGGAGATGGGGAGGGTAGTAGGTGATGGTACTTAGTAGCTCCTCATAGGCCTCCCATCCTATCATTTGCTGGAAGACTCATAAAGCATTCTGCCAAATTTCAACTGAACTGAATTTCCAGCCTTTGTCTGCATGATCTATGGGGAGATATGCAAAGTTGCCAGAGTGTCATGGGAAAGCCATTCCTCTACAGAAGATTTATACTTTATTAGTGGGATTAAATTAGTCCTTGAAAAATTATTTTCTGGATATACTGTATTTAATATCAAAAGCAAGCCTTGAAAGTGCCAACAGATTCACAAGTAACTTTATCTTGTGCCAAAACACAATTGTTTTTAAAGAAACACAACAAAATCCAACTACCAACTATGTGAAATTACAACATTTTGCATACTGCCAAAAGTTACCAGGAAATAAGGAAGAAGCAGGAAAATAAAATTCACACCTAGGAGCAATATGGGATCCAGAAATGACAAACATGGTGTAAGTAGAAAAAGACCTAAAATATGTAGTATCAATCTTACAAAAATGTTCAAGGATATAAAAGAACATATGAATGAAATGAAAAGAGAAATGAAAGATATTAAAAAAGCAAATACCTAAAGGGGACTAATACAGTTTGACTGTGGCCCCACCCAAATCTCATCTTGAATTCCTACATGTTCTAGAAGGGACCTGTTGGGAGGTAATTGGATCCTAGAGGCAAGTCTTTCCCACACTGTTCTCATTATATTGAATGAGTCTCAAAAGATCTGATGGTTTTATTTTTATGTTTTTTCAATTTTTATTATTTTATTATTATTATACTTTAAGTTCTAGGGTACATGTGCATAACGTGCAGGTTTGTTACATATGCATACTTGTGCTATGTTGGTGTGCTGCACCCATCAACTCTTCAGCACCCATCAACTCGTCAGCACCCATCAACTCATCATTTACATCAGGTATAACTCCCAATGCAATCCCTCCCCCCGCCCCCTCCACATGATAGCACCAGTGTGTTATGTTCCACTTCCCGAGTCCAAGTGATCTCATTTTTCAGTTCCCACCTATGAGTGAGAACATGCGGTGTTTGGTTTTCTGTTCTTGCAATAGTTTGCTGAGAATGATGGTTTCCAGCTGCATCCATGTACCTACAAAGGACACAAACTCATCCCTTTTTATGGCTGTATAGTATTCCATGGTGTATATGTGCCACATTTTCTTAATCCAGTCTGTCACAGATGGACATTTGGGTTGATTCCAAGTCTTTGCTATTGTGAATAGTGTCGCAATAAACATACGTGTGCATGTGTCTTTGTAGTAGAATAATTTATAATCCTTTGGGTATATACCCAGTAGTGGGATGGCTGGGTCATATGGTACTTCTAGTTCTAGATCCTTGAGGAATTGCCATACTGTTTTCCATAATGGTTGAACTAGTTTACAATCCCACCAACAGTGTAAAAGTGTTCCTATTTCTCCACATCCTCTCCAGCACCTGTTGTTTCCTGACTTTTTAATGATTGCCATTCTAACTGGTGTGAGATGGTATCTCATTGTGGTTTTGATTTGCATTTCTCTGATGGCCAGTGATGATGAGCATTTTTTCATGTGTCTGCTGGCTGTATGAATGTCTTTTTTTGAGAAATGTTTGTTCATATCTTTTGCCCACTTTTTGTTGGGGTTGTTTGTTTTTTTCTTGTAGATTTGTTTGAGTTCTTTGTAGGTTCTGGATATTAGCCCTTTGTCAGATGAGTAGATTGCAGAAATTTTCTCCCACTCTGTGGGTTGCCTTTTCACTTTGATGGTAGTTTCTTTTGCGGTGCAGAAGTTCTTTAGTTTAATTAGATCTCATTTTTCAATTTTGACTTTTGTTGTCGTTGCTTTTGGTGTTTCAGACATGAAGTCCTTGCCCATGCCTGTGTCCTGAATGGTATTACCTAGGTTTTCTTCTAGGGTTTTTATGGTATTAGGTCTAACATTTAAGTCTCTAATCCATCTTGAATTAATTTTCGTATTAGGAGTAAGGAAAGGATCCAGGTTCAGCTTTCTACTTATAGCTAGCCAATTTTCCCAACACCATTTATTAAATAGGGAATCCTTTCCCCATTTCTTGTCTTTGTCAGGTTTGTCAAAGATCAGATGGCTGTATGTGTGTGGTATTATTTCTGATGGCTCTGTTCTATTCCATTGGTCTATATCTCTGTTTTGGTACAACTACCGTGCTGTTTTGGTTACTGTAGCCTTGTAGTACAGTTTGAAGTCAGGTAGTGTGATGCCTCCAGCTTTGTTCTTTTGACTTAGGATTGTCTTGGCAATGTGGGGTCTTTTTGGGTTCCATATGAACTTTAAAGCAGTTTTTTCCAATTCTGTGAAGAAACTCATTGGTAGCTTGATGGGGATGGCACTGAATCTATAAATGACCTTGGGCAGTATGGCCATTTTCACGATATTGATTCTTCCTATCCATGAGCATGGTATGTTCTTCCACTTGTTTGTGTCCTCTTTTATTTCACTGAGGAGTAGTTTGTAGTTCTCTTTGAAGAGGTCCTTTACATCCCTTGCAAGTTGGATTCCTAGGTATTTTATTCTCTTTGAAGCAATTGTGAATGGACATTCATTCATCATTTGGCTATCTGTTTGACTGTTACTGGCGTACAAGAATGCTTGTGATATTTGCACATTAATTTTGTATCCTGAGACTTTGCTGAAGTTGCTTATCAGCTTAAGGAGATTTTGGGCTGAGACAATGGGGTTTTCTAAATATACAATCATGTCATCTGCAAACAGGGACAATTTGACTTATTTTCCTAATTGACTACCCTTTATTTCTTTCTCTTGCCTGATTGCCCTAGCCAGAACTTCCAACACTATGTTGAACAGGAGTGGCGAGAGAGGGCATCCCTGTCTTATGCCAGTTTTCCAAGGGAATTTTTCCAGTTTTTGCCCATTCAGTATGATATTGGCTGTGGGTTTGTCATAAATAGCTCTTATTATTTTGAGATACATTCCATCAATACCGAATTTATTGAGCGTTTTTAGCATGAAGGGCTGTTGAATTTTGTCAAAGGCCTTTTCTGCATCTATTGAGATAATCATGTGGTTTTTGGTTGTGTCTCTGCCAGGCTTTGGTATAAGGATGATGTTGGCCTCATAAAATAAGTTAGGGAGGATTCCCTCTTTTTCTATTGATTGGAATAGTTTCAGAAGGAATGGTATGAGCTCCTCCTTGTACCTCTGGTAGAATTCAGCTGTGAATCCATCTGGTCCTGGACTGTTTTTCGTTGGTAGGCTATTAATTATTGCCTCAATTTCAGAGCCTGCTATTTGTCTATTCAGGGATTCAGCTACTTCCTGTTTTAGTCTTGGGAGAGTGTAAATGGCCAGGAAATTATCCATTTCTTCTAAATTTTCTAGTTTATTTGCAAAGAGGTGTTTATAGTATTCTCTGATGGTAGTTTGCATTCTGTGGGGTTGGTGGTGATATCCTCTTTATCATTTTTCATGGCGTCTATTTGGTTCTTCTCTCTTTTCTTCTTTATTAGTCTTGCTAGCAGTCTATCAATTGTGTTGATCTTTTCAAAAAACGAACTCCTGGATTCATTGATTTTTTGAAGGATTTTCTTTGTCTCTGTCTCCTTCAGTTCTGCTCTGATCTTAGTTATTTCTTGCCTTCTGATAGCTTTTGAATGTGTTTGCTCTTGCTTCTCTAGTTCTTTTAATTCTGATGTTAGGGTGTTGATTTTAGATCTTTCCTGCTTTCTCTTGTTGGTGTTTAGTGCTATAAATTTCCCTCTACACACTGCTTTAAATGTGTCCCAGAGATTCTGGTATGTTGTATCTTTGTTCTCATTGGTTTCAAAGAACATCTTTATTTCTGCCTTCATTTCGTTATGGACCCAGTAGTCATTCAGGAGCAGGTTATTCAGTTTCCATGTAGTTGAGCAATTTTGATTGAGATTCTTAATCCTGAGTTCTAGTTTGATTGCACTGTGGTCTGAGAGACAGTTTGTTATAATTTCTGTTCTTGTACATTTGCTGAGGAGTGGTTTACTTCCAATTATGTGGAATAAGTGTGATAATTTTGGAATAAGTGTGATGTGGTGCTGAGAAGAATGTATATTCTGTGGATTTGGGGTGGAGAGTTCTATAGATGTCTGTTAGGTCTGCTTGCTGCAGAGCTGAGTTCAATTCCTGGATATCCTTGTTAACTTTCTGTCTTGTTGATCTGTCTAATGTAGACAGTGGGGTGTTGAAGTCTCCCATTATTATTGTATGGGAGTCTAAGTCTCTTTCTAAGTCTCTAAGGACTTGCTTTATGAATCTGGGTGCTCCCGTATTGGGTGCATATATATTTAGGATAGTTAGCTCTTCCTTTTGAATTGATCCCTTTACCATTATGTAATGGCCTTCTTCGTCTCTTTTGATCTTTGACGGTTTAAAGTCTGTTTTATCAGAGACTAGTATTGCCAGCCCTGCTTTTTTTTGTTCTCCATTTGCTTGGTAGATCTTCTTCCATCCCTTTATTTTGAGCCTATGTATGTCTCTGCATGTGAGATGGGTCTCCTGAATACAGCAGACTGATGGGTCTTGACTCTTTTTTCCAGTTTGCCAGTCTGTGTCTTTTAATTGGAGCATTTAGTCCATTTACATTTAAGGTTAATATTGTTATGTGTGAACTTGATCCTGCCATTATGATATTAACTGGTTATTTTGCTCTTTAGTTGATGCAGTTTCTTCCTAGCCTTGATGGTCTTTACATTTTGGCATGTTTTTGCAGTGGCTGGTACTGGTTGTTCCTTTCTATGTTAAGTGCTTCCTTCAGGGTCTCTTGTAAGGCAGGCCTGGTGGTGACAAAAATCTCTAAGCATTTGCTTATCTGTAAAGAATTTTATTTTTCTTTCACTTATGAAATTTAGTTTGGCTGGATATGAAATTCCGGGTTGAATATTCTTTTCTTTAAGAATGTTGAATATTGGCCCCCACTCTCTTCTGGCTTGTGGAGTTTCTGCTGAGAGATCTGCTGTTAGCCTGATGGGCTTCCCTTTGTGGATAACCCAACCTTTCTCTCTGGCTGCCCTTAAGATTTTTTCCTTCATTTCAACTTTGGTGAATCTGGCAATTATGTGTCTTGGAGTTGCTCTTCTGGAGGAGTACCTTTGTGGCGTTCTCTGTATTTCCTGAATTTGAATGTTGGTGCCCTACTAGGTTGGGGAAGTTTTCCTGGATGATATCCTGAAGAGTGTTTTCCAACTTGGTTCCATTTTCCCCCTCACTTTCAGGCACCCCAATCAGACGTAGATTTGGTCTTTTTACATAATCCCATACTTCTTGCAGGGTTTGTTCATTTCTTTTTCTTCTTTTTTCTTTAGGTTTCTCTTCTCACTTTATTTCATTCATTTGATCCTCAATCGCTGATACTCTTTCTTCCAGTTGATTGAGTCAGTTACTGAAGCTTGTGCATTTGTCACATATTTCTTGTGTCATGGTTTTCATCTCTGTCATTTCGTTTATGGCCTTCTCTGCATCAATTATTCTAGTTATCAATTCTTCCACTCTTTTTTCAAGATTTTTAGTTTATTTGCACTGAGTACGTAATTCCTCCTTTGGCTCTGAGAAGTTTGATGGACTGAAGCCTTCTTCTCTCATCTCGTCAAAGTCATTCTCCATCTGGCTTTGATCCGTTGCTGGCGATGAGCTGCATTCCTTTGGAGGGGGAGATGCGCTCTTATTTTTTGAATTTCCAGCTTTTCTGCAGTGCTTTTTCCCCAACTTTGTGTTTTTTCTGTCTCTGGTCTTTGATGATGGTGACCTACTGATGGGATTTTGGTGTGGGTGTCCTTCCTGTTTGTTAGTTTTCCTTCTAACAGTCAGGACCCTCAGCTGTAGGTCTGTTGGAGATTGCTTGAGGTCCACTCCAGACCCTGTTTGCCTGGGTGTCAGTAGCAGAGGCTGCAGAACATAGAATATTGCTGAACAGCGAATGTACCTGTCTGATTCTTGCTTTGGAAGCTTCCTCTCAGGGGTGT
Organism: Rhinopithecus roxellana; assembly: GCF_007565055.1. NCBI lineage: Eukaryota > Metazoa > Chordata > Mammalia > Primates > Cercopithecidae > Rhinopithecus > Rhinopithecus roxellana. The sequence continues at coordinate 134,622,627 of NC_044552.1, forward strand.
ACTCCACCGTGTGAGGTGTGGGGTGTTGGTCTGCCCCTAGTGGGGGATGTCTCCCAGTTAGACTACTCAGGGTCAGGGACCCACTTGAGCGGGCAGTCTGTCCGTTCTCAGATCTCAACCTCCGTGTTGGGATATCCACTGCTCTCTTCAAAGCTATCAGAGAGAGTCGTTTGCATCTGCAGAGGTATCTACTGCTTTATTGTTGTTGTTGTTGTTGAGCTGTGCCCTGTCCCCAGAGGTGGAGTCTACAGAGACAGGCAGGCGTCTTTGAGCTGCTGTGAGCTCCACCCAGTTTGAGCTTCCCAGTGGCTTTGTTTACCTACTTAAGCCTCAGCAATGGTGGGCACCCCTCCCCCAGCCTCGCTGCTGTCTTGCCCTTAGATTGCAGACTGCTGTGCTAGCAATGAGGTAGGCTCCGTGGGCATGGGACCCTCCTGGCCAGGTGTGGGATAAAATCTCCTGGTGTACCCATTTGCGAAGACCCTTGGTAAAGCACAGTACTGGGGTGGGAGTTACCCGATTTTCCAAGTGTTGTGTGTCTCAGTTCCCCTGGCTAGGAAAAGGGATTCCCTTCCCCCTTGCACTTCCCAGGTGAGGCGATGCCTTGCCCTGCTTCAGCTCTCACTGGTTGGGCTGCAGCAGCTGACCAGCACCAATTGTCTGGCACTCCCTAGTGAGATGTACCCAGTACCTCAGTTGAAAATGCAGAAATCACCTGTCTTCTGTGTTGCTCGTGCTGGGAGCTGGAGACTGGAGCTGTTCCTATTTGGCCATCTTGCTCCGCCCCGATCTGATGGTTTTAAAAAGAGGAGTTCCCCTGAACATGCTCTCTCTCTTTGCCTGCTGTCATCTGTGTAAGATATGGTTTGCTCTTTCTGGCTTTCTGCCTATGAATGTGAGGCTTTCCTAGCCACGTAGAACTTTGAGTCAAATTAAACTTCTTTCTTTTGTAAATTACCCAGTATCAGGTATGCCTTTATTAGCAGCATGAAAACAGACTAATACAGGGACTTACAGAGATAAGCAACAAAAAAGAAAAAAAAATTGGTAGAAGGAATTAAGAACAAAGTAGGTAAAATAGGAACAGCCCTGGTCTGCAGCTCCTAGTGAGATCAACGCAGAAGGTGGGTGATTTCTGCATTTCCAACTGAGGTACCTGGCTCATCTCATCTGGACTGCTTAGACAGTGGGTGCAGCCCATGAAGGGCAAGACAAAGCAGGGGGTATGTTGCCTCACCAGGAAGTGCAAGGCATCAGGGAACCCCATCCCCTAGCCAAGGGAAACCATGAAGGACTGTGCCATGAGGAACAGTGCACTCCAGCCCAGATATTATGCTTTTCCCACAGTCTTCACAACCTGCAGACCAGGAGATGCCCTTGGGTGCCTCTGCCACCAGGACCCTGGGTTTCAAGCACAAAACTGGGCAGTCATTTGGGCAGACACAAAGCTAGCTGCAGGAGTTTTGTTGTTGTTGTTGTTTTGCTTTGTTTTGTTTTGTTTTTTTTTGTTGTTGTTGTTGTTGTTTTTCTTTTCTTTTCTTTTCTTTTTTTTTTTTTTTTTTTTCATACCCCAATGGCTCCTGGAATGCCAGCAAGACAGAACCATTCACTCTCCTGGAAAGGGGGCTGAAGCCAGGGAACCAAGTGGTCTAGCTCAGTGGACCCCACCCCACAGAGCCCAGTAAGTTAAGATGCACTGGCTTGAAATTCTTGCTGCCAGCACAGCAATCTGAAGTCAACCTGGGACACTCGGGCTTGGTGGGGAGAGGGGCATCTGCCATTACTGAGGCTTAACCAGGTGGTTTTTCCCTCACAGGGTAAACAAAACTGCCAGGAAGTTCAAACTAGACAAAGCCCACTGCAACTAGGCAAAGCCACTATAGCCAGACTGCCTCTCTAGATTGCTCCTATCTGGGCAGGGCATCTCTAAAAGAAATGCAGCAGTCCCAGTCAGAGACTTATAGATAAAACTCCCATCTCCCTGGGACAGAGCACCTGGGGCAAAGGGCAGCTGTGGGCACAACTTCAGCAGACTTAAACGTTCCTGCCTGCAGGCTCTGAATAGAGCAATGGATCTCCCAGCACAGTGCTAAAGCTCTGCTAAGGGACAGACTGCCTCCTCAAGTGTGTCCCTGATCCCCATGTCTGCTGACTGTGAGACACCTCCCAGCAGGAGTCAAGAGACACCTCATACAGAAGAGCTCTGCTGGCATCTGACAAGTGCCCCTCTGGGACGAAGCTTCCAAAGGAAGGAACAGAAAGCAATCTTTGCTGTTCTGCAGCCTCTGCTGTTGATACACAGGCAAACAGGGTCCGGAGTGGACCTCCAACAAACTCCAGGAGACCTGCAGCAGAGGGGCCTGACTGTTAGAAGGAAAACTAACAAACAGAAAGGAATAACATCAATAAAAAGGATGTCCACACAGAAACCCTATCTGAGGGTCACTAACATCAAAGACCAAAGGTGATAAATCCATGAAAATGAAGAAAAACCAGTGCAAAAAGGCTGAAAATTCCAAAAATCAGAATACCTCTTGTCTAAAGGATGACAACTCCTTGTGAGCAAAGGAACAAAATTGAATGGAGAATGAGTTTGACGAACTGACAGAGTAGGCTTCAGAAGGTGGGTAATAACAAACTCCTCCAAGCTGAAGGAGCATGTTCTAACCCAGTGCAAGAAGGTAAGAACCTTGAAAAAAAGGTTAGAGGAATTGCTAACTAACATAAGCAGTTTAGAGAAGAACATAAATGACCTGATGGAGCTGAAAAACACAGCATGAGAACTTTGTGAAGCATACACAACTATCAATAGCCAAATCTATCAAGCAGAGAAAGAATATCAGGACAGAAGATCAACTTAATGAAATAAAGCATGAACATAAGATTAGAGAAAAAAAAAAAAATGAAAAGGAACAAACAAAGCTTCCAAGAAATATGGGACTATGTGAAAAGACCAAACCTACATTTGATTGATGTACCTGGAAGTGACAGGGAGAATGGAAACAAGTTGGAAAACACTCTTCAGGATATTGTCCAGGAAAACTTCCCCAACCTAGCAAGACAGACCAACTTTCAAATTCAGGAAATACAGAGAACACTACCAAGATACTCCTCCTCAAGACACATAATTGTCAGATTCACCAAGGTTGAAAGGAAGGAAAATATGTTAAGGGCAGCCAGAGAGAAAGATCAGGTTACCTACAAAGGGAAACCCTTCAAACTAACAGCAGATCTCTCTGCAGAAACCCTGCTAGCCATAATAGAGTGGGGGCCAACATTCAACATTCTTAAGGAAAAGAATTCTCAACTCAGGATTTCGTATCCAGTCAAACTAAGCTTCACAAGTGAAGGAGAATTAAAATCCTTTACAGACAAGCAAATGCTGAAAGATTTTGTTACCACCAGGACTGCCTTACAATATAGGTCCTGAAGGAAGCACTAAATATGTAAAGGAAAAACCAGTACCAGCCACTGCAAAAACATACCAAATTGTAAAGACCATTAACACTATGAAGAAACTGCATCAACTAACGGGCAAAATAACCAGCTAGCATCATAATGACAGGATCAAATTCACACAACATAATATTAACCTTAAATGTAAATGGGCTAAATGCCCCAATTAAGAGACACAGACTGGCAAGTTGGATAAAACATCAAGACCCATTGGTGTGCTGTAGTCAGGAGACCCATCTCACATGCAAGACACAATTAAGCTCAAAATAAAAGAATGGAGGAATATGTACCAAGCAAATGGAAAGCAAAATAAAGCAGACGTTGGATTCCTATTCTCTGATAAAGCAGACTTTAAACCAACAAAGATTTAAAAAGACAAAGAAAGGCATTACATAATGGTAAAGGGATCAATGCAACAAGAAGAGCTATTATCCTAAATATATATGCAAACAATATAGGAGCACCAAGATTCATAAAGCAAGTTATTAGAGACCTACAGAGAGAGTTAGACTCCCACATGATAATGGTGGGTGACTTCAACACCCCAAGGTAAATATTACGTAGATCAACAAGACAGAAAATTAACAAGGATACTCAGGACTTGAACTCGGCTCTGGATCAATCAAACCTAATAGACATCTACAGAACTCTCCACTCCAAATCAACAGAATATACATTCTTCTCAGCACCACATCACACTTATTCTAAAATTGACCACATAATTGGAAGTGAAACACACCTCAGCAAATGCAAAAGAATGGAAATCATAACAAACAGTCCCTTGGACCACAGTGTAATCAAATTAGAACTCAAGATTAAGAAACTCACTCAAAACCACACAAGTACACGGAAACTGAACAATCTGCTCCTGAATGACTACTGGTTAAATAACAAAATTAAGCCAGAAATAAATAAGTTATTTGAAACCAATGAGAACAAAGACACAATACAACAGAATCTCTGGGACACAGCTGAAGCAGTGCTTAGAAGGAAATTTATAGCACTAAATTCCCACAGGAGGAAGCAAGAAAGATCTAAAATTGACACCCTAACATCACAATTAAAAGAACTAGAGAAGCAAGAGCAAACAAATTCAAAAGCTAGAAGAAGGCAAGAAATAAGTAAGATGAGAGCAGAACTGAAGGAGATAGAGATATGAAAAACCCTTCAAAAAATCAATAAATCCAAGACCTGATTGTCTGAAAAGGTTAACAAAATAAATAGCTAGCCAGACTAATAAAGAAGAAAAGAGAGAAGAGTCAAATAGACACAATAAAAATTGATGAAGGAGATATCACCACAGATCCCATAGAAATACTACACATCAGAGAATACTATAAACACTGCTATGCAAATAAACTAGAACACCTAAAAGAAATATATAAATTCCTGGACATATACACCCTTCCAAGACTAAACCAGGAGGAAGTCAAATCCCTGAATCAACTGAAATTCTGAAATTGAGGCAGTAATTCTTCAGAATTCTGGAATTCTGAAGTTCTGAAATTGAGGCAGCAATTAACAGCCTACCAACCAAAAATAAATCCCAGGGCCAGACTGATTCACAGTCAAATTCTACCACAGGTACAAAGAAGAGCTGGTACCATTCCTTCTGAAACTGTTCTAACCAATAGAAAAAGATGAACTTCTCCCTAACTCCTTTTATGAGGCCAGCATCATCCTAATACCAAAACCTGGCAGAGACACAACAATAAAAGAAAATTTCAGGCCGGTATCTCTGATGAACATCAATGGAAAAATCCTTAATAAAATGCTGACAAACTGAATCCAGCAGCACATCAAAAAGCTTATCTGCCAAGATCAAGTCAGCTTCATCCCTGGAATGCAAGGCTGGTTCAATATATGCAAATCAATAAACATAATCCATCACATAAACAAAACCAGTGACAAAAAATACATGATGATCTCAATAGATGCAGAAAATGCCTTTGACAAAATTCAACACCCCTTCATACTTGAAACTCTCTATAAACTAGATATTGATGGAATGTATCTCAAAATAATAAGAGCTATTTATGACAAACCCACACCCAATATCATACTGAAGGGGCATAAGCTAGAAGCATTCCCTTTGAAAACCAGAAGAAAACAAGGATGTCCTCCCTCACCACTCCAATTCAACATAGTATTGGAAATTCTGGCCAGGGCAATCAGGCATGAGAAAGAAATAAAGGGTATTCAAATAGGAAAAGAGAAAGACAACTTGTTTCTGTTTGCAGATGACATGATCATATATGTAGAAAACCCCATCATCTCAGCCCCGAATCTCCTTAAGCTGATAAGCAACTTAAGCAAAGTCTCAGAATACAAAATCAATGTGCAGAGATCACAAGCATTCCCATATACCAGTAACAGACAGAGAGCCAAATCATGAGTGATCTCTCATTCACAATTGCTACAAAGAAAATAAAATATCTAGGAATCCAACTTACAAGGGAGATGAAGGACCTCTTCAAGGAGAACTACAAACCACTGCTCAGAGAAATAAGAGAGGAAACAAACAAAAGGCAAAACATTCCATGCTCATGGGTAGGAAGAATCAATATCATGAAAATGGCCATACTTTCCAAAATAATTTATGGATTCAATGCTATCCTCATCAAGCTACAATTAACCTTCTTCACAAATTAGAAAAAAATACTTTAAATTTCATAAGGAACCAAAAAAGAGCCTGTGTAGACAAGACAATCCTAAGCAAAAAGAACAAAGCTGGAGGCATCCACTACTTGACTTCGAACTGTACTACAAGGCTACAGTAACCAAAACAGCATGGTACTGGTACCAAAACAGATATATAGGCCAATAGAACAGAACAGAGGCCTCAGAAATAATGTCACACATCTACAATGACCTGACCTTTGACAAACCTGACAAAAATAAGCAATGTGGAAAGGATTTCCTATTTAATAAATGGTGTTGGGAAAACTGGCTAGCCATATGTGGAAAACAGAAACTGGACTCCTTCCCTACACCTAATACCAAAATTAACTAAAGATGGATTAAAGACTTAAACATAAGACCTAACGCCATAAAATCCCTAGAAAAAAACCTAGGCAATACCATTCAGGACATAGACATGGGCAAAGACTTCATGACTAAAACACCAACAGCAATGGCAACAAAATTCAAAATTGACAAATGGGATCTAAACAAACTAAAGACCTTCTGCATAGCAAAAGAAACTATCATCAGAGTGAACAGGCAACCTACAGAACAGGAGAAAAATTTTGCAATCTATCTGTCTGACAAAAGGCTAATATCCAGAATCTAAAAAGAACATAACCGAATTTACAAGAAAAAAAACAACCACACCAAGAAGTGGGTGAAGGATATGAACAAATACTTCTCAAAAGAAGACTTTTATTTGGCCAACAAATATATGGAAAAAAAGCTCATCATCACTGGTCATTAGAGGAATGCAAATCAAAGCCACAATGAGATATCATCTCATACAGTTAGAATGGCAATCATTAAAAAGTCAAGAAACAACAGATCCTGGAGAGGATGTGGAGAAGTAGGAAAACTTTCACACTGTTGGTGGAAGTGTAAATTAATTCAACTATTGAAGACAGTGTGGCAATTCCTCAAGGGTCTAGAACCAGAAATGCCATTTAACCCAGAAATCCCATTACTGGATATAACCAAAGGATTATAAATCATTCTACTACAAAGACACGTGCACACGTATGTTTATTGCAGCACTGTTCACAATAACAAAGACTTGGAACCAACCCGAATGTCCATCAATGATAGCCTGGATAAAGGCAATGTGACACATATGCACCATGGAATACTATGCAGCTATAAAAACGTGATGAGTTCATGTCCTTTGCAGGGACATTGATGAAGCTGGAAACCATAATTCTCAGCTAACTAACACAAGAAAAGAAAAACAAACACCGCATGTTCTCACTCATAAGTGGGAGTTGAACAATGAAAACACATGAACACAGGGAGGGTAACATCACACACCAGGGTCTGTTGGGGGACTGGGGGAGCGAGGGGATGGATAGCACTAGGAGAAATACCTAAGGTAGATGAGGGGTTGATGGGTGCAGCAAACCACTATGGCACATGTATACCTGTGTAACAAACCTGCACGTTCTACACATGTATTCCAGAACTTAAACTATAATAATAAAAAAGGAACAAAGTAAGCAGTGTAAAACAAAAGATCAATAAACTCGAAGGCACAGCAGTATCCCAATGAAGCATAGAGAGAAAAAAACCTTGAACAATATTAGGTGTTGTAACCTTTGTTGTAAATAAAAATGGGAGAAATGGGGCACAAAATTTTGAAGAAATAATAACAGAAATTTTTGAATACAAACACTACAAACCACAGATCCAAAAGGCTCAAGGAACCTGACGTGTAAAGAAGACCACATCAACATTTATTATAATCAAATTGCTTAAAAAGAGCTTTAAGGAACAGTCTTAACAACAGGGGAAAAAGAATAAAGTTGTGCTTATAGTAAATACTCTTAATGGGAACTTATAATGAGGAATTTGACTTTGTCAGAAAGGTTATAAAACTGCAGAAGTGCTTTTGACCTGGTAAATAGATCAGATGAACAGATAGGGTGGATAAAGTGCTAGAGATATGGGAAACATATGGGGTCTAGGGGATGAGAGGGTGAGAGGGAGTGGTGTGTCTATATATATACATACATCTATGTGTGTGTGTGTGTTCTTAACAAGAGGAATTGTGACTATATAGAATGAAATAGAATCTTGTTTCTAAGTTTCAAGAGGTTAGGAAGAACTCTAAGCTATTAAAAAAATCCTACCTCATAAAATATCAAGAAACTTGAGGATTTTAACAGATTCAGAAGAGAGTAACATCTGGAATAAGGAGAGGGCCAAGAGGAGATATATGTAAAATCACATTTTCTTATTCTGGCTTCAGTGAAATATTTCACAGATTAGTCCTCTCTGTCGCCTTACTTGACATTCTTCAACTCCTTAACTCCAAAATGTTGTTATTTGAAAGAATTCCATCTTTAGCCTCCACCATTCTTCCGTTGACATGCTCTACCTAAGTGATCTCAATTACTGTCTAAAAGCCCATGACTCTCAAGAACAATGCTTGTCTCCTGCCCTCCAAGCACAAATATTCTAATAACTACTGGCCAGTCCATCTAGAAACACCACAGGTACCTTAAATTCAATATTTACAAATTTGGAAATTATTTTCCTTTCTTCCTCCTACATATGTACTATTTTTAATGGTATCCATAGCTCACCAAAAATACAAGCAAAAGTCATTCAATGTTCTTTTCTCCTCACTGACTGCATCTAATATGACACTAAATTCTGTTGGCTTTAACTCCTTAGTTATATTTTATTTTTACCCTCATTTCTAACTTACTTGTGACTGTCCTTATTCAGAAACTTTACCATCATTACTGTGAATGAACAATTGCTATACATCATGCAGTAACACAATAATCATCTTTCTAAATCTCAAAGAAGATCATGATTCTCTTGGTTAAAATTTTTCAATGGTCTCCACTTCAGTTTAGAGATTCCCAAACATCTTAGTCTGGATACCTTGGGCGTTGCTTATTTCATGTACAACAGTGGCCAAATAAAACTCCTTCCCCAAATACACACCTTATGGCTTATGCTTTCTCTCATCTGAAATATTTAACCCATGTTTTAATTCTGAACAGCATATTTTTCCTTCCTTGAGGTAGAGTTTATAGAAAGTTTTGTTTTTCAACTTATTGTGACCAGAGTAGTATTTCTGAAATAATCTGAAACACTATTACCTCAATGGTCCCACATCCTTCCAACCATTAAAACTGAACTCCATTACCAAACTATTCAAAGTCTGTCACTCTTGCTACTTCCTCCCTTGTTCTAAAAAATCCTGCTATATGCACCTCCTTACATTTCACTGAATGTAACTTAATTGATTTTATTCAGAATGCCCAAAAGATGAAAACAACTAATATTCATCAACAGGTATATGAATAAGCAAAACATGTTATAGTCATACAATGAGATATTACTTAGAAACAGAAACAAACTATCAATATGTATAATAATATGCATGATCTCAAAAACAGTTTAAGTGAAAGAAGCCAGAAATAGATGAATACAAATTATATAATTCCACTTTCATTAAGTTTGAGAATAAACACAATTTATCTAATCTAATAAAAAGTCTGAATAGAAGTTGTCCACTACTCAGTGGGAGAAAGTCACTGGAAAGAGGCAAGAAAAACTTTTTCTAGGAGGATGAAAATATTCTATGTCTTTATTTGGTATGGGTTACGTGGACACACACATTTATCAAGACTCATTGAACTGTACATTTAGAATGCAAACTTGTGCAAGTCACTATACATAAATTTAATTTCAGTTTAGAAAGAAAGTTATAAAAATGGCATAAGAAGAGTAATAAAAATAGCTGACATTTATTGAGCACTTGTTCTGTGCTAAAATTATTACTATCCTCTGTGCAGAATCTTTCAGCACTTGCATTTAGATTGGTGATGTCTCATGTAAGTGCTTCAGTGTTGGTGGCTATTATTATAAATACATAAAACATGTCAAAATACCTAGAGGATAAGGGTGTCATAATATAAACCCCTGGGCAGTCACAAAATTACACCCCCTTTCACTCTTTTATATCCAAATGAGAATAATATCATTGCAATTATACTACATTGTCATTTATAGGATCTGTTTTTATATCACAGGATTTTTTTCAGTTTTTATTTTTGGTACTTCAACTTGTGATAGCCACTAAAAATTTGATACGTACCTTTATTTGTGACAGTAAAATGAAAACCTGACTAAAATTGAAGGGGTCAAGACAGTTAAACCAATTTTATTGGCTTTTATAAAAAGCTTAAAGGAATAACCTCCTAAGGTCGGGAATGACTTTTTCTCTAGAAATGAAAAAGGCATCATAAAAAGACACTTACTAGGTTCATAAAATTCAAATGAATATATTATTACCAAGTTTCAAAATATTAAGAGACAGATGATAAAAGGAGAAATGAAATACATGAAAGAAAATTGAAATTGATCATCAAAAATGCTAGGTATAAGAACGCTAGAAAATTCACTGGTAAACCAATTAGAATTACATTACAGTTCAAATGATTACCATAAAATCTAATATCACTTAATATGAGATTTCATTTTTCTATTTTCCCAAGTAAAAGACAGAGCTTAGTCAAGTATACTTAAAATTCTTGTCATTTATCAAGTGTCTGGTAACCTAAAATAAATCAAACTTTGAAATGGTTATATAATACAGTTATTCTGGTTAATTTGACTAATTTATGTACCCCTTAATCATTTTTTATCAAGTCTCTAAATGAACAGAAAGCAATCGTTTTTATCTATGATGCTAATCATCAGAGTCATTCTGTCTTTACATCTCTTTTGCAATCACTTCAGCTCTGTAAAATGGAAGCAGACACCAAATGAAGTTTCCATTGCTTATGTGACTGATATCAACTATAAAATATTCAAAGAAACTGCACCAATCTATAAAATATGACCTTCAGGTAGGCTACCAACCAACAAAATAATTCCTTCTCTTCCACATTAGCAGGTTTTTTTGGTCACATGTGCTAAGTTAGTGAAGAAATTATTTTTTAAGTACATGTCTATAGTTTTTCTATCCCTTACCACACAGTGCCTGACATTTTAAAGCAACCAAATAACAATGCTCTTTCTACAATTACATCTTTTATGAAATTGGACCATACTTGATATAACCCTAAAACGATAAAGATGAGCTTTTTAAAATTAATAGACTATTTTTAGAGCAATTCAACTTAGAGAAACACTGAACAGAAAGTACAGAATTCCTATACACTTCCTCTTCTCTGTGTCCCCCACAGATTCTCCTATTATTAACAGCTTTTATTAATGTGGCACATTTGTTACAATTGATGAGCCAATACTGATAAATTATTATTAACTACAGTCTATAGTTTACATTAGACTTCACTCTTTGTATTGTACAGTTCTACAGGTTTTAACAAATGCATAAAATCGTGTATTCAGTCAATATCATATCATAATGAACAGTTTCAGGGCCCTAAAATTCTCCTGTACTCCACCAATTCATCCTCCCTGCAAATCTTTTGCAACCACTCATCCTTTTACTGTCACTATAGTCTTGCCTTTTCAAGAATGTTATACAGTTGGCAACGTGTAATACGTAGACTTTTCCGATTGCTTGCATTCACTTAATACACATTTAAAGTTCTTCTATATCTTTTCATGGCTTGACAGCTTTTTGTTCATAACTGACAAATCTTCCATTATATGATTATACCATAATTTATCTCTTCACCTATTTAAGGACATCTTTGTTTTTTCTCCATTTTGGGAACGATGAAAAAGCCACTACTAACATTTACTGTGAAAGTTTTTTTTTCTGTAGACAGAAGTCTTCAACTCATTTAAGTAAATACCAAAGAACACTACTGCATGATCATAGAGTTTAGATTTGTAAGAAACTTTCAAACTGTCTCCCAAAGTGAGTATACCATTGGGCTTTTCAACCCAAAATGGATGAGAGTTTTGTGCTCCACATCCTTATCAGCTTTTAGTTTCATAAGTGTTTTTTTTATTTTTGCCATTGTAATAGTAGTAACACTGTGTCATTGTTGTTTTTATTTCAATTGTCTAATGACGTACAATGTTAAACATCTTTAAGTATGTTTATTTGCACAAGATCAGATGAGTTTGTTGGTCAGTTCTACCAAACATTGAAGGAAGAAATGATATCAAATCTCTACTATCTGTTTCAGAAAATAGAATCAGAGACTGCTCTTGTTTTCCATGAGGCCAGAATTACTTTCATCCAAAAAAAAAAAAAAAAAAGAAAAGAAAAGAAAAAGAAAAAAACAAATAAATCACAAGAAAGGAAAAATGCAGACTAATATTTCTGATTGAACATAAATACAAAAATCTTCAAGAAAGCATTAGTAAAGTCAATCCAACTATGCATAAAAAGAATTATGCACCCTGACCAAATGGGATTTATTCCAGCTATGCAAGACTGGTTCAGTGTTTGAAGATCAACTAATGAAATCCATCATATGAACACACTAAAGAAGAAAAATTATACTATCATATAAATGGATGCAGAAAAAGCATTTAACAGTACTACACACCTGAAACTAGCCCAATTGTCTCATAGAATTGCTGTTTATGGTTTATTTTGAATAAACATAGAAATTAACTCTTCCAGTTTTAAAACTTGAGAAAGTTCCCTTTGTCTTATTTGAATTCCTTTCTCAGGAAACCAGCTATCAGGCCTCCTAAATAATATCAAGAAACCGAAACTTACCAAATCTTTGCATCTGGACAATAAGACACCACACCCCTCACACATCGTGATTGCCTAAGTGATTACCTGCTTCCTATTGACATCCCTTCTTTACTCCTCCCTAGTTCCTGTTTTCCTGCATACAGTTTTATTTCTTCCCAGGTATATAAAACCCTGATTTTAGTTGGTCAAGGAGATGAGTTTGATACTGATCTCCCATATTCTTAGCTGCAGTATCAGATTAAAGCCTTCTTCACTGGCAATATTCCTTGTCTCAGTGATTGACTTTCTGTGCAGTGACCAGCAGGATCTAGACTGAACCCCTGGCTTTTTAATAATACACCCTTTCATGATGCAAACTCTAGGCCCCATATAGTGATGAGTGTGAGTGCATTGAAGACATTCTTGATCTTTGACAAAGGTTTTTTTTGTTTGTTTGTTTTTCCTGACATTTTATTTTGATACTTTTTTAGAGTGACATCCCTCTCTGATATGGTTTGGCTCTGTGTCACCACACAAACCTCATCCCCAACTATAATCCCCGTGTGTTAAGGGAGGGACCTGTAATTCCTACATGTTAAGGGAGGCAGCTGATTAGATCATGGGGACATTTTTCCCCATGCTGTTCTTGTGATAGTGAGTGAATTCTCTTTTTTTTTTTTATGAGACGGAGTCTTGCTCTGCCGCCCAGGCTGAAGTGCAGTGGCCGGATCTCAGCTCACTGCAAGCTCCGCCTCCCTTGTTCACGCCATTCTCCTGTCTCAGCCTCCTGAGTAGCTGGGACTACAGGCGCCCGCCTCGTCACCCGGGTAGTTTTTTTGTATTTTTTAGTAGAGACGGGGTTTCACCGCATTAGCCAGGATGGTCTCGATCTCCTGACCTCGTGATCCGCCCGTCTCAGCCTCCCAAAGTGCTGGGATTACAGGCTTGAGCCACCGCGCCCGGCCATGTGAGTGAATTCTCATGAGATTTGATAATTTTATAAGTATATGACCTTTCCTTCTTCACAGGCTCACACTCTCTCCTGTCACCTTGTGAAAAAGGTGTCTGCTTCGCCTTCTGCCATGATTGTAAGTTTCCTGAGGTCTCCTAGTCATGTAGAATTGTGAGTCAATTAAGCTTCCTTTGTTTATAAATCACCGAGTCTCAGGTAGTATCTTTATAGCAGTGTGAGAATGGACTAATACAGTAAATTGGTACTGCATAGAGTTGGGTACTCTACAAAGATACTTGAAAATGTGGAAGCGACTTTGGAAGTGGGTAGTGGGCAGAGACTGGAACAGTTTGGAGGTCTCAGAAGAAGATAGAAAATGTGGGAAAGTTTGGAGCTTCCTAGACCCTTGTTGAATGGTTCTGACCAAAATGCTGATTGTGAGGTGAACAATGAAGTTGCGAAGGCTGAGTTGGTCTCAGAAGGAGATGAGGAACTTATCTGGAACTGGAGTAAAAGTCACTAACACTATGCTTTAGCAAAGAGCCTGGAAGTATTTTGCCCTGGCTCTAGAGATCTGTGGAACTTTGAACTTGAGAGAGATTATTTAGGGTATCTTGTGGAAGACATTTCTAAACATCAGGGCATTCAAGACTTGACCTGGATTTTTCTGAAAGCATTCAGTTTTATGCATTCACAAACAGATGGTCTGAAATTGAATCTTATGTGTAAAAGGGAAGGAGAGCATCAAAGTTTGAAAATTTGCAGCCTGACAATGTGATAGAAAAGAAAAAACCACTTTCTAGGGAGAATTCAAGCAGGCTGCAGAAATTTGCATAAGTAACAGGGAGCTGAATGTTAATCTCTAAGACAATGGAGAAAATGTCTCCAGGGCAGGTTAAAGACCTTGGTGGCATGCTCTCCTACCACAGGACTGGATGCCTCAGACAATGAATGATTTTGTGGGCCAAGCCCAGGACCCTCACTGCTCCGATTCAGCCTCAGGAAATGGTACCGTGCATCCCAGCCACTTCAGCTCTGACTATGGCTAAAGGGGCCAAGGCACAACTCCTGAGTTGCTTCAGAGGGTGCAAGTCCCAAGCCTAGGCAGCTTAAATGTGGTGTTGGGCCTGCGAGTGCACAGAAGTCAAGAACTGAGGTTTGAGAACATCCACCTAGATTTCAGAGGATATATGGAAATGCCTTGATGTCCAGGAAGAAGTCTTATGCAGGGGTAGAGCCCTCATGGAGAACCTCTGCTAGGGCAGTGCAGAAGAGAAATTAGGAGTTGGAGCTACCACACAGAGTCCTGACTAGGGCACTGACTAGTGGAGCTGTGAGAAGTTTTCCAGATCCCAGAATGGTAGATCCAACAACAGCTTGCACTGTGTGCCTGGAAAAGCCACAGGGACTCAATGTCAGCCTGTGAAGGAGCTGCCCAAAGCTGTAGGAGCCCACCCCTTGCATCAGTGTCCCCTGGATATGAGACATGGGGTCAAAGGAGATCATTTTGGAGCTTTACGATTTTATGACTTCCCTACTGGATTTTGAACTTCCATAGGGCCTGTAGCCCCTTTGTTTTGGCCAATGTCTCCCATTTAGAATGGGAGCATTTACCCAGTGCCTATACTCCCATTGTATCTAGGAAGCAACTAAGTTGTTGTTGATTTTTTACAGGTTTATAGGTGGAAAGGACTTGCCTTGTCTCAGATGAGACTTTAGACTTGGACTTTTGGGTTAATGCTGAGATGAGTTAAGACTTTGGGGGACTGCTGGGAAGGTATGATTGGCTTTTAAATGTGAAAAACATGAGACTTGCAAGGGGTAGGGGTAGAATGATATGAGTTCAGTTCTGTGTCCCCACCCAAATCTTATCTAGAATTGTAATCCCCACATGTCAAGAGAGGAACCTATAATATCCACGTATTGAGGGAGAGAGGTGATTAGATCATGGGGGAAGTTTCTCCCGTGTTGTTCTTATGATAGTGAGTGAGTTCTCATGATATCTGATGGTTTTATAAGTTTTGATAGTTCCTCCTTCACACACTTAAACTCCATCCTGCCACCTTGTGAAGGAGATGCCTGCTTCCCTTTCTGCTATGATCGTAGGTTTCCTGAGGCCTCCCCAGACATGCAGAACTATGAGTCAATTAAACCTCCTTTGTTTACAAATTACCCAGTCTCAGGTAGTATTTTTACAGCAGTGTTAGAATGGACTAATAAACTCTCCTTATATCATCTAACCATTCTTGCATATTGTCCACTTTTCTCATTAATGTCCACAGCATATTAATCACAGCTATTTTAAATTCCCAGTCTAACTCTTCTAAAATTTCTACCACATCTATGTCTTCTCTTGATGCTTGTCTCTTCACCTTGTGCTTTTTGCTGTTTTGGTATCACTTGTCAATTTTTTTTGGAAAGCTAGACATAATACATCAGGTAAAAGTAACTGACATAAACAAGCCCTTAATGTGAGAAGTTATGTTTATCTGGTTAGGAGTTAGACTATGTTTACTATTTGCTGTAGCTGTGCTGTTAGAAGCTAAATTTCATCCAGTGTTCTTGTTTTTGTCTCCACTGTTGTCATTGGGTTTCTGCAGAGACTTCTTCTTAAATAGGGTCTGAGACTTTCAGATCTTTCTGCAAATTGTAATCTCTTGTTATTGTATAAGAACCACATTGGTATGTCAGTAAGGTGTGCAGGGAAGTGGAAAGATGGAGTCTAAAATCCTATGTCTGGTCTCAGTCTTTACACAGCCTATGACCCTGGCTGTGACATTCACAAGTGCTTCTCAGCTATTTTCACCCACGTAGGTGAGACAGAAGGCTGGAGTGAGATAGAGTTGATACTTCCCTTCCTCTGGGTCAATTAGGATCTGGTATAACCCGAGTGTGTTAGGCTCTGGTGAAATAGTGTCCCTTGAGGCCTGTCGTTTGTTAAGGAGAACAAAGTGCTCTAGATGTACTTTAAAATGACTCCTATTCCTCTCCCCCTGCCAGAAAGTGTGAGGCAATTTTTTCACTGATCTTCACAAGGCCTTGATGTGAGGTGTTATATTTATCTGTCTAGGAATTAGTATATGTTTACTATTTTCTGTAGCTGTCATGTTAGAGGCTACATTCCCTCTAGTGTCCTTGTTTTTGTCTCCACTGTTGTCTTTGGGTTTCTGAGGATACCTCTGAGAATGTGATGGGGTTCCTGGAGCTAAAACTTAAGAAAGGGTACTCTGCCTTCCCAAGTGAAAAGCTCAGGCCTCCACGAGATTTTCTTCTCCCAAGCTAATCTAGGCTCAGTCTTGTAGCCGTTAGTCCATCACCCTTTAAGAATTACTAGCAGGTCTGACAATGCATTCTGCAAACCATAAGCAGTACTCCCTGCATTTTCTTGCCTCTCCTGTTTCGGGAGCAGTGGTTTGCCCTGTAATATCAACTCTCTAATGAATCTTAGAAGTGTTATTAACTTTCAGTTTGTTCAGCTTATATTGTTGTGAGGATTTCTACAACCAAGCAGGTTGGCTTTAAAATTTATTTTGAAACTTGTTTTTTCCTTCTCTCTCATCTTAGACTTAAGATGTACTTTGAAACTTTGTTTCCCTCCCTTTCCACCAGGCACTCCTTTGTACTGCACTTGCAATATGTGCTTGCTTAGAAATTTCAGGGGATAACCTTGAAATAAACCAGGCAGGAAGACCAAGCAGCAGAATTCTCCCCAGCTAAGGATTACCTCAAGGCAATTAATCTACCGCCTGACCATTGTCAAGATGGTGCCAGCCCACACTCCAGTTGGACAATAACTCAAGATAGCCATTGGAACAAGACACAGAAATCCTGTACCCTGCCCCACTCCCACATACTTCTGATGCCAAGTTTTTGCTCTTAAACCCAGTCACTTGCCTACAATTTTGAAATTGTTTGGGGCAATTTCAAAGACAATGGAAATGGCATGAGCCTGGCCATTTCCCAACTGCTAGCTTTTGAATAAACTTGCATTACTTTCACCACACCTCACTGTTTGTATTTTGCATTTCAAGCAGCAAGCAGCCAGACCTGAGTTCAACTACAAATTTGGTGCCCTGTGTGAAGAACTGTGCTTTCAGAATGGTTTAGCCTCCCCATGTGAAGAATGGTCTGCCTGGTTTCCAACAAGTATAGTAACTGCCTATGGCAGTGTGCCAGAGCTTACCCACTCATGCTACCAGGCAGAGTGACAGTTGCTCATAAATTCCAGCTGCTAGTGGCTAGCTGATTCTGTGGCTGAAACTCCATGGAGCCCCTCAGCAGCTACCAAGATGCTTTTGTCTTAGGGATCTTCCCATCTTTCTCCTTCACCCCTCCCCCAGTGGCATCAGTTGCATATAATACTGTTCTGGTGCAGGTAAAGTGACATCTGGGAAATCAATGGGCTTCAAGGCTTGGTAAGTCACCCAGTGCATCTAGGAATGCTCTATGTCTGCCACGTGGACTGTTTATGCTGTTTAGACCTCGTGTGGGTCATTCATAGTGCCATTTTTGGCTTGTATGCCACTTGGACCTTGCATGAATCATCTGTCATGCCTTTTGGGCTTGAGACAAGATTTTAGAACTTCTCTCTCAATTTTTCCCTTTGTGGGAATTAGCTTAAGAGTATTCTATTTGAATTCAATTGTGTTTGTGTCTGCATTTGGATTTGTGTCTGTTTCCATTTCTCTTTGTAAAAGTGATCTATTTTGCTTTATCCCATCTGCAGGTTCAGGTCCTACCAGAAAAAATTAGCCTGATTTACTGAAAGCAGAAAGGTAGGTCATGCTCTCTCCTTGTTAGAAGAACAGGTCTCACCATCCTAGCTCCTGATTTTGTTACCCTCTTTAGGACTTCAAAGTATTCCGCACACTTGTGTTACAGTTGGTGGAAGAGGAGGAGGAAATGTGTGAACTTTCCTGCAGGCAATCTAGATGGGCCTGGAATCCTGTTGGTTGCTCCCTGTGTTACTTTATGTAAGAAAACAGGATCCATAGCACCTGGGTCCAGTGCCTACATGATCCTCATTCTAACCCATTTTCTGTTTTTGTTTGCTTAATTTGTTGCCTTATCTGTTGTCACTCTGTCTCATTTCACTGGAATTGCCAGGTCAGTAGGACTTGGACCTGGTATAAGATTGAATTATTAGGAAGGGCTGTGCAGACCATTGCCAACCCCTGTCTTACTTAAGGAAATCTCTCTTTAAAGTCTCTGCCTGTTGTGGCCATGTGGCAAAGCTTATACAAGTATGACCACTGAGACTGTGAATGACATTATATACACAAGGAGTTCCAGACTAAGGGAGTTCATTTAGCCCCTGGGCCTTTGATTGAGGAAGAACTCAATATAGAGAAAAAATTGGTGGCAAAGTTTACACTCCAACTGAAAACCCCCCTGGGGCATATCCTGGCCAATTGGAAGGCCTATAAAAATAAGCCTATGACTAGAAAGAAAATGATTTCTTATTGTAATACTATCTGGCCTCTGTATAGGCTAGATGATGATGCATATTGGCCTCTGAACTGAAGACTTCAATATTGTACTCTATCAGAGGTTTGAGAAATTGGAAGAAATATCTTATGTCCAGGCTTTCATGCTATTTCATAACCAGTACTCAGGTCATGAGAGGTGGGAGTAGACTGCTAGCTATACAAAGAGATGAGAAGAAAGCCCTTTCCAAGTCAAACACAGAAATCAGGAAGAAAAGGTTGGTGAGGAGATGGGCCTCTTAAATTCTTTCAATCCCCTTCCTCCAGCTCAAGCCACTTAAGCAGCCACTCCAGCCTAAGCTGCCTCAGTGCCACCACTGGAGACCCTGGACTAGGAAGGTGGGGCAACAGCCCTACTTCAACAGAATGAAGGAATTGGAATGTTCTTCCCCTCCAAGACCTGACAGGCATCCAGTGGACCTTACTGTGACTAGGGCAGGGCAATATCCAATGAAAGAATACCCATCCAACCACTCATTGGTGGAATAAAATAACAGGGCAGCCTGATGGATACTATTGGACTTACATCCTGTTCTCTGCCTCTGACTTGCTAAATTGGAAAAGCTCCAATCCACCCTTTAGAGATGACCCACAGAAAATAACTAATCTCTTTGCCTCTGTCTTCGCTATCCACCAACCCACCTGTACAGGCCCTGTTAAACATGCTTTTGACTGTGGATGAGAGAAGGCTGGTGATAGATAAGGTAAATGAGGAGGTTCAGCAACTACATCAGAAAAATTCCAACAGAATTCCCAACCCTATTTGGACAATTCCATTTGTGGATCCCAATTGGGACCCCAAAAATGGGGATATGGCCCAGCTGGATCATTATGAGACATGTATCCTGGAAGGACTTAAAAAAGAGGTGTCAAAACACAAGAATTTGAATAAAGTTCAGGCAGCTATCCAAAAGATAAATGAAGACCCATCTGATTTCTTAGAGCTCATTTACAAAGCTTACAGTAAATATACAGATATTATATACAGATATAAACTAGGAGGCTCCCAAAAATTTCAGAATGATAAACATGACTTTCATTCAACAGAGTGCCTCTGTCATAAGGAAGAAACTAGGGAAACAAGACAGGGCACTTGGAATAAACCCTCTGCATTAGGTTGTTCTTGCATTGCTATGAAGGAATACCTGAGACTGGGTAATTTATAAAGAAAGAGGTTTAATTTGTTCATGTTTCCATAGACTGTACAAGCATGGCACTGGCATCTGTTTGGCTTCTGGGGAGGCCTCAGGGGGCTTTTACTCATGGCACAAGGTGAAGCAGCAGCAGGCACATCAACACAGTGAAAGCAGGAGCAAGAGAGAGGTGGTAAGTGCCACACACTTTAAGCAACCAGATTATGTGAGAACTCATTCTCTACCACAAGGACAGCACCAAGCCATGAGGGATTCACTCCCATGACCCAAGCACCTCCCAATAGGCCCCACTGCCAACACTGGGGATTATATCTCTACATGAGATTTGGAGGGGACATCCAAGCCATATCACTCTCCCAGTTGGTTGATATTGCCTTCAGGGTATACAACACCAGGGAAAATAAAAGCCTAAAGCCAGCCACAATACATTTGAAAACTTTGGAGAAAAACTCATACCAGCCAAAAGTAGGGAGGCAAGGTGGTCAGAGCATGGCCTTGGGTAGCAACCAATGTGCCTACTGTAAGGAAGGAGGCCACTGGAGATATGACTGCCCCCAAACTAAAGAAAGGACAAAAGAAAGGGTTGTTAAGAATGAAGTTTGAAGTAGATGGTAGAACAGTACTATGCTTCCAATAATTAATGACAGTGTCTCTAAATCTTTCAGAGCCAGTTAAAATTTCCCCACAGGATCTCTGGGTACAACAGCAGTGGGGCACAAGCTGATTGATTTTTTGATATGGGCACATATTATTCAGTTTTAAACACCCCAGAAGGAAAAAGCACAAAAGTGACAGTACTTGTGATGGGGGTCGCAAGTAGAACGCAGCAAAAGTTTTTCTTACAATCATTAGAATGCTAACCGGGGCATTTGCAGCTGAGGCACAGCTTCCTTTCTATGCTAGAATCCCCTATCCCATTGCTGGAAGGAAACTTGCTTTGTAAATTAAATACTTAAGTGACTTCTTCCCCAGAAAAGCAGCAGTTACACCTACAGGTCCCACTGAAACAAGCATTGCAGCTGCAGATACTACACACTAATCCCAACAAAGAGAAGAAACCATTCCTCCAGAAAGCAGCAAATGAGTGACTAACTGCGTATGTGCAGACAAAATCCCTGGCCAAGCTGCTGCCTATACATATAGAGATAAAAGGAGTTCAAATACCTTGGAAAAAACAATATCCATTAAAATGAGAAGCCTTAGTTGGGATTCAACCTGTATTGCAAAAATTTATTTAAAAATGGGCTGATTCACCCCACACATCTCCATGTAACACTCCTATCCTGCCTATGAAAAATCTCCACTTGAATGAATACCCTTTTATACAGAATTTAAGAGCTATTAATGAAATTGTCCAGTATATTCATCTGACTGTACCTAATACATACACCCTATTGACTTCCATTCCCAGAAACTATGGATGGTTTTCAGAATTGGACTTAAAGGATGCCTTCTTTGCATCCCATTTGAAGAAACGGCCCAACAGCTGTTTATCTTTAAATGGCAAGACCCAGAAATAAAAGCAACTTTTCAGAATGGTTGGATGGTGTTACTTCAAGGTTTTAAAAACTTGCCCACCCTTTTTAGTAAAATACTGGCATGAGACTTAAAAAATTTGCAATTAGATGAGGAAGTTCTACTACAATATATAGATGGCTTGCTGCTAGCAAGCTCAAGCTATGATAAATGCCTGGCCAACACCATCTTGGTTTTAAACCACCCAGCACAATGCAGATATAAAGTGTCTCCTCAGAAGGCCCAAATCTGTAAACAAAAAGTGACATACGTAAGGTTTCCATTAAAAAAGGGAAAAAGAAGTCTGATTTCAGATAGGAAACAAGGCAATAGCACCCATAAAGGCCCCTGAAAACAGGAGGCAATTGTGGGGATTCTTAGGTATGGCAGACTTTTGCCAAATTTGAATCCCCAACTTCACACTTGTGGCTAAGTCCCTCTATGAAGCCCTGAAAAGATTAGATTTGAAAACCCTGCACTAGATGGCAGAATGTCAATAGACATTCAACACTATTAAATAAAATACAGTTTCAGCCCTGGATCTGGGATTGCCAAATCCCCAGAAGGCATTCAAGCTTTATGTACATGAAAAGCAGAATATAGGGCTAGGAATGCTATTCTAAATGTTGGAGGACACCTCACAACCTAGAGCACATTTTTTCTAAACAATTGGATCAAATGACTAAAGAATGGGTCCCTTATCTCTGGGCAATGGCTGCTACCTGTAAAATTCTGCAGGAAGCAGAAGAGTTTACCCTAGGACAGTCCATCACCAGATTTGTGCTTCATCAGGTGCTAACTTTTCTAGAAAAGAAGGGAGACTACTGGCTTACTGCAGAGGAAATGGGTAAATAAATTAAGTCATCTTCTGGATGACCTAAATGTCACCTTATAAACCACTACAGCCTTAAACCCAGCCACCTTGCTTCCAGCCACTAATCCTGATCAAGAATTGAAACACAATTGTCTAGAAATCCTTGATGTGGCTTATTCTAATAGTTGAACCTGTCAGATCAACTGATTATCACTCCAGACTGAGAGCTCTACACTGGTAGAAGCAGCTTCATAGAAGATAGACACCAAGCCAGGTATGCGATGGTGACCACAGGTAAGGTAATAGAGGCTCATGTCCTTCCCGCTAGCACTACAACACAAAAAGCTGAGCTGTTCACTCTCACCAGAGCTTTGGAATTGTCCCAGGAGAAGTGAGTAAACATGTACACTGGCTTCAAATATGTCTTTATGATGGTATATGCCTATGTGGCTATTTGGAAAAAACAAGTCCTCTTGGCCTCAGGAAATAAAAACATTGGGCATTCAGTGGAAATCCTTGCCCTGCTGGAAGCAGTCACTCCACCTGCTCAGGTCACCATAATGCAAAGCCCAGGAAGCAAATAGTTGGTTCCCAAATAACTAAAGGGAACCAAGCAGCCAGCAAAGATACGAAGTTGGCTGCCTGGGAAGCACAGGTGCTTGAGGGCTCTCATACCTCTTTGGACTTACCAGACTCGAGCCTCACTATACTGAGGAGGATGAAGAGTGTGCCCGCGATTGAGGGTTAACTAATGCAGACCCTAGTTCACCTTGGAAGACTACACTCATGGGGTCATTTGGCTCCCAAGACCTTGGTTTATTCAATTATCAAACATTTACATGAAGGAACCCACTATGGAAGGGATACCCTAGTTGATTTAATACGACCCTACCTCAGAGGGCCACACATTTGGAGAACCATCCAGAATATCACACAAGGATTCTACCTGCAGTCTAGGGTTAACCCCTTTAAAAATTATTTATAGGTGATCCTTCCAAAACCCCTCCTGGGAATCCCACCTTCAGTCTAGTAGGTGAGCCAAGAACGAAACAACATAAAAAACAATTAGGGTGGACATTACTAGCTATACATCAGTTTGCCCTTTCCAGGTCCGCATATCCCATAGACAAGCCTCTTCACCCTTTCTAGCAAGGAGATAAAGTGCTGTGCTGAAGTCCTGGGAAAACAAAGGACAAGACCAACAGCTGCTGAAAAGTGGACAGGATCTCAATGAACTGCTAACGACCCACTCATTAGTGAAGCTGTCTGGTGTTAAGCTATGGTTATATCATACTCAGGTGAAGGCTTCCCCTTCTCCACCCCTCAGGTAACCAACCTGCCTGTGCCTGTGAATCAGAGAGAGACCTAAACGGTTTCTTAAAAATAATCTTGACAATAAGTAGGAACTTCTTTCTTTGCTCTCATAATATAAAGCCTTTAGTAGTTTTTATCATAATAAATAAGTTTTTAATGCTCACTAAAACTAATAATTTTTTTGCTGTAGTGGACACAACACTATGCACAGTTTACAACAAGAAAATTTGCTGAATCTGTGATTGATAACCCTTTTCCAACACCTCCGGCCTGCCTTAGTAGGTTTTGCCTATGCAGGGAAATGACTGGCAGTATCTGAAAACATTCATTAAAATTCTGAAACAATATGCTGGGCACTGTAGCTCATGCCTATAATACCAACACTTTGGGAGCACAAGGTGGGAGAATTGCTTGAGCCCCAGAGTTGAAGTGCAGCCTATGCAATATGGCAAGACCCCATCTCTACAAAAAAAAAAAAAAAATTAAAAAAATTAGCTAGGCAAGGTGGTGCGTGCCTGTTGTCCCAGCTAGGTTGAGGTTTCAGTGAGCTATAGTCATGCCACTGCATTTCAGCCTGGGTGACAGAGTGAGACCTTGACTCAAAAAGCAAAAATTTTTAAACAGTAGGTTGATGTGATGACTTACACAACCAGGAGCAATGTGATCAACTGGCCAATTAATAAAACTGTCAGTGATTCCAGACATGGGAAGCCTTTCTCAATAAATATCACATAAGAATATGTGAATAGCTATAACCACTCTGCAACTAAATCCTAAGATAAAATCTAGCAATTCTCATTGCAAAGAAGTTTTTCTTCATATTTGGGATGATTTCATTTGGCTAACATCAACTGCAGGGCAGTTGAGTCAAGTAGTTCCTCCATGCTGGAAGCATTGAAATGACACCTGTGACTCCTCACTCAATCTTATTTGAATAATGAGCTTGATTTGCCAAGAACAGCGTCAGCATAACATAGTTTTGCAAGCCACAGATTTATTTACCACAGATTGGTCTCAGTGTTCCGGCTTAAACTGGTATTATTCTTTTTTTTTTTTTTTTTTTTTTTTTTATTATACTTTAAGTTCTAGGGTACATGTGCGTAACGTGCAGGTTTGTTACATATGTATACTTATGCCATGTTGGTGTGCTGCACCCATCAACTCGTCAGCACCCATCAATTCATCATTTATACCATGTATAACTCCCCAGTGCAATCCCTCCCTCCTCCCCCCTCCCCCCTCCCCATGATAGGCCCCAGTGCGTGATGTTCCCCTTCCCGAGTCCAAGTGATCTCATTGTTCAGTTCCCACCTATGAGTGAGAACATGCGGTGTTTGGTTTTCTGTTCTTGTGATAGTTTGCTAAGAATGATGGTTTCCAGCTGCATCCATGTCCCTACAAAGGACGCAAACTCAACTTTTTTTATGGCTGCATAGTATTCCATGGTGTATATGTGCCACATGTTCTTAATCCAGTCTGTCACAGATGGACATTTGGGTTGATTCCAAGTCTTTGCTATTGTGAATAGTGCCGCAATAAACTGGTATTATTCTAATGGCACTGAATGGCTGTGTGGCCCTAATCTTTCACCTTGATTGCCATTGGAATGACTAGGACAATGTACTTTAGGTTTCCCATGGGTGCAAGGGCAATGGAGAAAGTACACTCAGAAACTTGCTAATCCCCCACACCTAATTAAGACATGGACGAGATCCATTTTTCACTGGTATGACTATTTGGCTTCAATCCTTATGCCATTGGCAGGGATTAATGATGTCATCCAATATGTAGAAACCCTTGCAAATTATACCCAGTGGGTTCTCAATGACAGCCTCCAAAGTATCTCCTTAGTAAACTCTGGGATGACCTACATACAAGAAGCTCTTCTGAAGGACTGCATGACTTTGGATATCTTTGCTGCACAAAGGAGACTTGCGTCTTGTGCCATTATTAAAACTCAATATTGTGTATATATTCCAGGTAACTAAGGGAACATTTCTATCCTTCTAGGACATGCACAAACAGATTAATGCTATGCCTGACCCTATCATGTCACTAGACCAATGGCTATCTTATATGTTTTGGCCAGGAAATTCTTGGTGGAAAAAGTTGCTTATAATTCTAGTGATGATTTTAGGAATAGGTGTGCTTCTTTGCTGGGGATAATACTATCGCCATGCATTCTGTATGGATGTGAGGGCTCCTGAGCCCTCCAACAGATCTCTACTATAAGCACACGTATTCAGGAATATTTTCAAATCCATGTAGACTGGTTACATTCCCTGACTACATCTCCATCCAGGAGGAAGTAGCTAGATTGAATACATCACCCACCTTCTAAAGAAATAAAATGGAAGTTGACAGTGGGGAGTTGTAATTGACTGACTTGACTTTAAAATGCATTTTAAAACTTATTTTTCCTTCTCTCTAATCTTAGCCTTCAAATGTACTTTGAAACTGTTTATCTCCTTTCTCACCAGGCGCTCTCTTGCACTGCATTCATGTATCTAATTAGGTACTTGCTTAGAAATTCCAGCAGCTAATCTTGAAATAAAACAGACAGGAAGACCCAGCAGCATAATTCTCCCCATCTAAGGGTTACCCATAGCAATTAACCTACAACATGGCCATTGTCAAGATGGTGCCAGCCCACACTCCAGGTGAACAATTGCCTACAATAGCCATCACAAGCAGACACAGAGACCCTGTACCCTACCCCACACTGGCATACCTCTCATGCCAATTTTCTCTTCTGAAACTCAGTCACTTGCCTACAATTTTGAAAAGTCTTTTGGAGGCATGAGTCCAACCATTTCCCAACTTCCAACGTTTGAATAAAGTTACTTTCCTTTCACCACATCTTACTTCTTGTATTTTGGCTTTTCAATGATGAGTAGCTGGACTTGAGTTCAGTTACATTTCTATTTCTGGCTCAGACCTCTCTCCACCTTCTTTCACTGACATCTCAAATTGAACATGCTTCAAACTGAACTCTTGATATTTCTCCCCAAAATCTTTTCTGCCCACAGTGTTCTCCATTTAATTTATGAAACATCATCCTTCCTGTTGTTCCAACCAAAAACACTGAAACCATTCTTTACTTTTTCATTTTTCTCAAATATCACATCAAATTAATCATGAAATCTTTTTGATTATTTTAAAAAACATACCCAAAATGGACCACTTTTCACCTCTGTTGCCACAAGCCTGATGTGAGTGGCCAGTATCAGTCTTGTCTACATTACTTTAGTAGCCTCTTAACTGATACATCTGACTATATTTTTGCTGCTCTCCCCACCTTCATCACCATACTCCCATAGTTCCTATATAAAAACAGTTTCATATTGTAAAGATGGTATTAGTTTCCTTTCACGCTGCTGATAAAGACATACCGGAGACTGAGCAATTTCTGAAAGAAATAGGTTTAATGGACTCACAGTTCATTAAATGGCTAGAGAGGCCTCATAATCATGGCAGAAGGTGAAAGGCACTTTTTTCATGGAAGCAGCAAGAGAAAGAATGACAACCAAGTGAAACAGGTTTCCCCCTATCAAACCATCAGATCTCATGAGACATATTCACTACTAGGAGAACAGTATAGGAGAATCCTCCCACATGATTCAATTATCTCCCCATGGGTCCATCCCACAATATGTGAGAATTACGCGAGTACAATTCAAGATGTTAATTGGGTGGGGACACAGCCAAATCGTATGATTCTGTCCCCGGTCCCTCCCAAATCTCATGTCCTCACATTTCAAAACCAATCATGCCTTCCCAACAGTCCCCCAAAGTCTTAACTCATTTCAGCATTAACTTAAAAGTCCACGGTCCAAAGTCTCACCCAAAATAAGGCAAGTCCCTTCTGCCTATGAGCCTGTAAAATCAAAAGCAAGTTAGTTACTTCCTAGATACAATGGGGGTACAGGCATTGGGTAAATATAGCCATTCCAAATGGGAGAAATTAGCCAAAACAAAGGGACTACAGGCCTCATTCAAGTCCAAAATCGAGTAGGTTAGTCAATCTTAATGCTCCAAAATGATCTCCTTTGATTCTGTGTCTCACATTCAGGTCACACTGATGCAAGAGGTGGGCTCCCATGGTCTTGGGCAGCTCTGCCTCTGTGGCTTTGCAGGGTATAGCCTCCCTTCTGGCTACTTTCACAGGCTGGTGTTGAGTGTCTGCAGTTTTTCCAGGCACACGATGCAAGCTGTCAGTGGATCTACTATTCTGGGGTCTAGAGGATGGTGGCCCTCTTCTCACAGCTCCACTAGGCAGTGCCCCAGTAGGGACTCTGTGTGGGACTCTGACCCTATATTTCCCTTCTGCACTGCCCTAGTTCAGGTTCTCCATGAGAGCCCTGCCCTTGTGGCAAACATCTGCCTGAACATCCAGGCATTTCCATATATCCTCTGAAATCTAGGCGGAGGTTCCCAAACCTCAATTCTTGACTTCTGGACACCTGCAGGCTCAATACCACATGGAATCTGCCAAGGCTTGGTGCTTGAACCCTCTGATGTCATGGCCCCAGTTATACCTTGGCACCTTTTAGACTGGAGTGGCTGGGATAAAGGCATCAAGTCCCTGTACTGCACATAGCACAGGGACCCTGGGCCAGGTCCAGGAAACTACTTTTCCCTCCTATTTTAAAGACCTGTGATGGGAAGGGCTGAAATGAAGACCTCTAATATGCCCTGGAGACTTTTTCCCCATTGTGTTGGTGATTAACATTCGGCTTCTTGTTACTTATGCAAATTTCTGCTGCTGGCTTGAATTTCTGCTCAGAAAATGGTATTTTCTTTATTGCATTGTCAGGCTGCAAATTTTCCAAACTTTTATGCTCTGCTTCCTTTATAAAACTGAATGCTTTTAACAGCACCCAGTCATATCTTGAATCCTTCGATGCTTAGAACTTTCTTCTACCACATACCCCAAATCATCTCTCTCAAATTCAAATTCCAGAAATCTGGGGCAGGGGCAAAATGCCACCAGTCTCTTTGCTAAAACATAACAAGAATCACGTTTGCTCCAGTTCCCAACAAGTTCCTCGTCTCCATCTGAGATGACCTCACCCTGGACATTATTGTTCATATCACTATCAGCATTTTGGTCAAAGCCATTCAACAAGTCTCTAGGAAGTTCCAAACTTTCCCATATTTTTCCATCATCTTCTAAGCCCTCCAGACTGTTCCAATCTCTGTCTGTTACCCAGTTCCAAAGTTGTTTTCACATTTTCAGGTATCTTTTCAGCAGCACCCCACTGTACTGTTACCAGTTTATTGTATTAGTCTGCTTTCACTCTGGTGATAAAGAGGTACCTGGGACTGGGCAATTTACAAAAGAAAGAGATTTAATGGACTTACAGGCTAGGGAGGCCTCACAATCATGGTGGAAGGCAAAAGATACTTCTTATATGATGGTGGCAAGAAAGAGAATGAGAGCTGAGCAAAACAGACTTCAGATTTCCCATTTTCAAACCGTCAGATGTCTTGAGACATATTCATGTCCAGGAGAACAGTATGAGAGAAACTACCCCCATGATTCAATTATCTCCCACAGGGTCCCTCCCACAACACATGGGAATTATGGGAATACAATTCAAAATGAGATTTGAGTGGGGATACAGCCAACCCATATCAATGACAATTCGTCACAAAATAATCTATGAATTTAATGCAATTTTAGCTAAAATTTCACATAGTTTATGGGAAGCTTATCAAAAAATTTCATAGAAATATAAAATTCCCAAGAATAGCTGTGATGGTTAATATTAGATGTCAACTTGATTGGATTGAAGGATGTCTAGATAACTGGAAAAGTATTGTTTATGGGTGTATCTGTTAGGATTTTGTCAGAGAAGATTGACATTGGAGTCAGTGGACTAGGAGAGGGAAACCAACTCTCAATGTGGGTGGGCACCATCCAATCAACTGCTAGCACAGCTAGAACAAAGCAGACAGAAGAAGGTGGAATGAGCTGACTTGCTGAGTCTTCTGGCTTTCATCTTTCAACTGTGCTGGCTGCTTCCTTCCATTCCTCCTGCCCTTGGACCTCAGACTCCAGGTTCTTCTAACTTTGAACTGTGGGACTTACACCAGTGGTTTATTAGGGGCTCTCAGGCCTTTGCCCACAGACTGAAAGCTGCCCTGTTGGCTTTCCTGCTTTCTAGTCTTTTGGACTTGGACTATGCCACTACCAGCTCCTTTCTTCCTCAGCTTGCAGACAGCCTAACGTGGGACTTCACCTTGTGATCGTGTTAGCCAATTCTCCCCAATAAACTCCCTTTTATATATACATATATTCCATTTATTCTGCCCCTCTAGAGAACCCTGATTAACACATATTTTAGCCAAGGAAATCTTGAAGAAAAAGAGAAAGAGGAAGAGAAGGGGGAGGACCAAGAGGTGGAAGAAAAGTAGGGAGCGGGGGAATGCAGCAATGACTGAGAAGAAAATAATGGAGAGGAAGGAAGGAAGGAAGGAAGGAAGGAAGGAAGGAAGGAAGGAAGGAAGGAAGGAAGGAAGGAAGGAAGGAAGATAGGGAGGGAGGGAGGGAGGGAGGGAGGGAGGGAAGGAAGGAGGGAGGAAGGAAGGATTGCCAGCCATCTTTCCAGAGGTCACAAGATATGCTACTTCCCTAATTACTCCTGCAGAATACATCATTATAACAGAACCTAAAATTGACTTTTGTGATATCTTTTCAGGTTTTTTGCATGCCTGACACATATGATGACTCTTCCTGGATCCCACCTGCTGCTTCTGAAGCCCCACTCAGAAGCAATTCAGAGCAAAGGAGAATCATTTCCCATACTCCTATGATTGCACCCCCCAACCAATCAACAAGTATCCATTGTCTAGCCATCCCCACCCCTTTCCACAAACTGCCTTTGAAAAACCCCTACCTACAAGCCTTCAGTGAGATTTATTTGAGTAATAACTCCATCTCCCATGTGGTGTAGCCAGCCTTGTGTCTATTAAATTATTTCTTTACTGCAATGCCATGGTGTTTGTGCCGTATGCAGCAATAACCTGTTGGGCAGTTACATTATATAGACCAATAAAAATAAATAAATAAATAATTTTTTTTCTGTCAAAAACAACTTTCTGAAAGTTTAGGGGAGACCTCAAAAACTCAAGTCCCTGAAATGTACTGTCAAATTGAACATAAATATAGCAAAAAAAGAAAAAAAAGCTGAGATTATTCTAAAATAATTTCTAAATGTGCACATTTTCAGGAAATTTCTTACAAAAGTCAAACTAAATGCAAAAAAACAGTGGCTTATGCAAAAGAAGATGGCATAGGTATTTGATTAGTGTTGGCCCAATGCATTAAGTGACTTTGCATTAACAAATTAGTGTCTTTATGCTATATTCTTATAATTCTTCATTTTAACTATCTTCGGATTTTTCAACCTCAAATTCTAACTGTGTTGGGTAAAACCATTGCACTTACCTGCACAATATTTATTATACCATAGTCATAACAAGAAGAAGCTGGATTCAAAATTAATGAAATACCTCTATACCATAACAGTACAAAGGATCAGAGTTACATGCAGTACCAGGAAAAGATATCCAAAATAGATTGCTAATTAGAAAGCCAAGAAACTTTGTAAAATATTGTATAGAACATGTCTCCAATTTTTTTTTTGGAGAAAATGGTGTTCAAATATAGAAGGAGCAAAAGATGATTAAATAGAATAAAAGACTGAAAAAACTGAATCAAACTATAAACAGTGGTTTGTCTTGTTCTTATTTTTCTTTTCTTTTGATGTACTTTACTCTGTAAATATAGCCTGAGTACCCCTTATCCAAAATGTATGGAACAGAAATGTTTTGGATTTCACATGTTTTCAGATTTTGGAATATTTGCATTATATGTACTCACTAGTTGAACAAAAGCAAGCAGTATTTTCTCTGGACATTATGTTGAAGTTCAAAAAATTTTAGATTTCGCAGCATTTCAGATTCTCAGTTTTGGAATGCTAATCTAGTATATGATTTATTTTTAAAAAGTATTTGTTTTTAAATAATCCACACCCATTTATAATCCAATTTGACCTTTTTGGTTTTTCTAAAAATGCTTTATACAACAGATATTCTATTTGTGACAAACTAATGAAATATATTTCAAATAAATGATATTTTCTTTCTCTGCCCTCTTTGCCTTTGGAGACTAATCCCATAGCATTAAGTTGTATGGCAGAGATTTAGACTTAAACAACCTGTCAGTCATTTAAATTGCTGATTAATTTTGGCTTGGCACCACTTATGATCTTAGATCAAGTGCTTGATGAAATAATCAGTCATCTGTACCTGCTTTGAAAAATTAGCACGCATGTTTATTTGTCAAAATGTCAAAGTGAGTCTAACTTTTAAGTACTGCCCTGTGCAGCATACGTCAACATTTCTCAACATGAAGAGGATAATTCTGTCAAGGCAACAACCATGACTTCTGTAGCAAGACCACCTTTGTAAACTTTCCTCATATATTTTTCTTTAGAAAGTTACATAGAGTTAGAGCTACAGACTGGGGAAATTAGTTCTTCAAAGTTTTTATCAGTACCCATATTAAAGCTAAACATTTTTTCCTTTTTTGTTTAAAGAAAAAGCTGTTGACTTTCATTTATTTTGCAGAGTTATTATATGGAAAGCAAAGTCTGTTCTAGGTGTTGGGAAGATAATCCAGGAGTTATTCCTATGCGAAAGGGTGCCGAGCAATTTGAAATCATACCAATTCAGTATTTATGCATTAATTTTTATTGAGATCATTATGTATGTAAAACTTTATCTCTAAAATACAGAGAACAACAATGACAGAATAACACAGAATTGGCAGTCACAAATTACAGTCAATCAATGTCAAACATCAAGGTATTGTTACTTGAAAAGAATGATGTCATTAACCTAAAAACAGTAGGATCTAGGGTTTCATTCACACCTTTCTAATAGAAGATAAACTCTACATTGATACAATACATTCTTCTAAGAATAATTCTATCATCAAACTTATATTTTTATTCAATGATATGTTTGTGGTAAACTAGTAAAAATTTACTCTTTTCTTAATTTTATTACCTGTTTCTTAAGTATCCTTTTCATAATAATATATGTAGATAATGTAAAAATGAAGCTAAACAGGAATCATTGTTAATAATTATTTGAAAATAAATTAATATGCTTCTATAGAGGGAAACAAAAAAAATACACTTGAAAAGAAATTATCACTCTCTTGATTGGGAAACATAATGTCAATCCAAAAATAAGAGATAGCCTTTTCATAGTTTCTAACTTTTGCACATTTTGTAAGGAAAATAAACATGAAAGAGTTGGGTAAGAATGAATATAAAGAGTTATAAAGTGTCAGTAAGAAGTGACACATAAAGAAGGTTGATTTCATAAATAAATATTCATTAAGCACCTATTATGTTTCAGATACCTGAATGACCAGTGAATAAGACAGACATTTTGATGAAATTCATGAATGCAAGCATCAAAAATTACAAATATTCCTCTATGAGCTGTTTTAGTTATATCCCAAAATTTAATATGTGTATTTTTATCATCTAGTTTAAATATTTTTAGCTTTCCATGTAAGTTATTACTTTACCCATGATTCTTTAGAAATAATCTGTTTAATTTCCAAATATTTAGATGTATATATATAATCTTAAATTTTATATATATATGATTTCATAGTGATTAGAAAACATATTTTGCATAATTTCAATACTTTTAAATTTGTTAGATATTTGTATGGCCCATACTATGGTCTATCTATCTTCATAAATGAACCGTATACCTTGAACTGCAGTTGCTGAGTGAAAGAATTTGATGGTCAATTAACTGATGAGTGTGAGGATGAACCAGGGGAATACCACATTTCTTTTCCTGGATGAGATTGCCACTCACAAAAGTAAAAAACAAACAAATAAAAAACATACAGAAGTAAGATCAGAAGTGTGAGTTGTGGGTGTTAGGCACACAGACAAGCATGCTACAGAAGACAAGATGGTAAGCAGAGATAATACATGTCTTGGATATGCTGAGTATTAGCCAACTAAGAAATCCAAGTAGAGATGGCCAGTGACAGTTCACTATAAATTATAGATACATCATTCAGATGAGAAGTTTAAAACAGTAATATTATAAAAAGTAAATTCAAACATATCCAAATGGGGCTACGTATGTTTAAAACAAAACAAAAAATAAAGCAAGGGAAAGGTTATGTTTTCCGGCTCAAGTTTAAAATTTTCATTTTTACAATTTATTTGACATTGAGCCATTCTGGCATGATTTTTCTGATCTTTGTCAGTATTGGTATAGAATAGTAAACAACCAAGGGAAAAGAGTTAATAGGTCAAGTAAATTCTAATAAATTTACAATTTAAACTCAGATAATTATCTGAGTATAAAAATGTACCTCCAACCTACACACACACACACACACACACACACACACACACACACACTTTTTAAAAAATGGCAAATCTATTTAGCCAGAGCATCATGTTTCCAAGGGCTTTCCATTCTAGAGGTATCAAAAAGCAGAACTCCTGTAATGGAGAAGGTCTTTAATGTCAGAAGATATTGGGGGAAACCAGCCTCTGATAATTCAATGTAGGTTCTTTTCTATTTTCCCTAAGTTTTGGCTGGTCTGAGAAATAAAGGGAAAGAGTACAAAAGAGAGAAATTTTAAAGATGGGTGTCTGGGGGTGACATCACATATTGGCAGGTTCCGTGATTCCCCCTAAGCCACAAAACCAGCAAGTTTTTATTAGCAATTTTCAAAGGGAGGGAGTGAACAAACAGGGTGTGGGTCACAGAGATCACATGCTTCAAGGGCAACAAAAGATCACAAGGCAGAAGTTCAGGGTGAGATCACAAGGTCAGGGTGAAACTAGAATCACTAATGAACTTCCATGTCCCACTGTGCATGCATTGTCATTGATAAACATCTTAACAGGGTTCAAGAGCAGAGAACTGGTCTGACTAGAATTCGCCAGGCTGGAATTTCCTAATCCTAGCAAGTCTGAGGGTGATGCAGGAGGCCAGAGCGTGTTTCATTCCTTATCTGCAACTGCATAAGGCAGACACCCCCAGAGCAGTCATTTTAGAGGCTCCCCCCCCCCCCAACCCCACCAGGAATGCATTCTTTTCCCAGGGCTGTTAATTATTAATATTCCTTACTGGGGAAATAATTCAGCGGTATTTCTCTTACCCGTTTTTGGTAATAGGAGAAATATGGCTCTGTTCTGCCTGGCTCCCAGGCAGCCAGACTTTAAGGTTATCTCCCTTGTTCCCTGAAAATTGCTGTTATCCTATTCTTAAGGTGCCCAGATTCCACATTGTTCAAACACACATGCTTTACAAACAATTTGTGCAGTTAACACAATCATCACAGGGTCCTAAGGTGACATAGATCCTCAGTTTACAAAGATGATGGGATTGAGAGATTGAAGTAGACAGGCATAGGAAATTATAAGAGTATTGATTGGGGAAGTGACAAATGTCCATTAAATCTTCACAATTTATGTTCTTCTGTCACGACTTCAGCAGGTCCCTCCGTTCGGGGTCCCTGACTTCCTGCAACAAAAAGAAACAAATAGAGGACTCTGTGAAGGAAGGAGATGTTCACTTATCCATCCAGATCAGTCAATCAGCTTGGTGTTCAGTGGAGCACAGAGGCCACAGGCACACATCTCCAAGTCCCTTACACACAGGTTACAGAAACTTATCTCTTTTTAAAATCATGGCTATAAATAATTTTTCCAGGAAAATAAGAAGCATTAGTCATAGCCTACTTAAGCAAATATGTTTAAAGACCTGGAAATCACCAAGGCAATTACTCTGGGTTTGGGAATAGTGACATCTGATTAAAATGTTAAATTAAGTTCAGTAGTGATACCAACTTGTTTACACATTCAAACTAATTTCAGTAAAGTAAATTTAGCCTACAGAGATCATTTACTTTGGTACCATGCATTATAATAAAATTATGAATGAGATTTTGAGATTAAATGATGACTAGCTAACTCCTCAAATTTTCCATTGAAATATTCATTGAGAGGGAGAAGGAGAGGAGGAGGGAGGGGAAGGAGAAGAGAAGAAAAGGGAGGTGGGACAGGTGGATGAA
Source organism: Rhinopithecus roxellana (assembly GCF_007565055.1). NCBI lineage: Eukaryota > Metazoa > Chordata > Mammalia > Primates > Cercopithecidae > Rhinopithecus > Rhinopithecus roxellana. Next base: position 134,658,764 of record NC_044552.1, read on the forward strand.
AACCTGTACACCAAGAAATTGAAACTTCTAACTTCCTTGGAAGGCAACAATATTCATCAATGCCTTGTCAGGCCTCAGAAAAAATTTCCACCAAACAAACAATAGTTGAGTTCCTGAAGACAGCCTAGCAGAGCCTTACACATACTCCTACTACAGTGATAGAGAACATTCACAGTCCAAAAAGTCCTGGTAGCCAACCTTCATCTACCTCACTCCCCTTTCTAAAGAATTTTTTCTCTTACCTTCATGGTGAGAGACCTATGCATGCACCAGCTTGAATGTGCTAATCAGTACCAATACTTGGTGCTTTTACAACACGAACAAGGTTTATCTTGATCTTTTTGCAAAGGGAACACCAAAATAAGAATTAAGGAAGAAATTAAAAACAAAAGAAAACTCAGTACATTTTAGTGTGGAGATTAAGATATTTGGTAAAAGTGTGAAATGGAATAGATTTCTGGGAGCTCTGAGGTTGTCGTACTATGTTAAGAGGAGTCACGTGAATCAACACAGAAATAAGTAAACCCAAGGAGGGATATTGTGCTGAGTTCTCCCCTACTAGTATTTACCAGTGGAGGAAAATAGTATTGCTGATTACTGAAAGCAAATCAGAGAGCCATAGGGCAGTATTAAAGGAAACTCCATTGAGAGGTTTATTTTCAATTAGCTAGGATTTTCAATTTTCAATTAGCTAGGATTATTTCCAATTAGCTAAGATTGGTAATGCACTGATGCCAAAGAGACTTTATGTGGCTGACTGTTTGTAATGAACTGGTGTGTTGAGTTGAAGACTACACCTCCAAGCTTGAATGGTCCCCGAGATTTCTCTACCCACTGCCTAAGTTAGAGTCTTTACTGGAAAAACTACCACCATCATGCAGTCTTACCACATTATCCCCACCTAAATGTGTGCTTTCCTGTCTGTAGCAGCTGGACTCAGGAAATGCAAATTCCAGTAGCAATCTCAGCCTTCTTCAGGCCTCAAGTCTGTGGGAATTCCCTTTTTCCACTATGAAAAAGAAGGAACTTTAACAAGTTTGGTTCAGGCAGTTACTTGTCTATTCCCTTACTCTATTTAAATATGATCGTCTAATTACGTGATAGAATGTTCACTCTTTATGTAATATTTATACCTCTTCAAAGATAAATGCATACTCAGTGAAAGATGAGTTCTTGGTCTCTGGATATTACCATTCTCCTTAATCAACAGGACTGTATAGCAAGATTGTGTGACTTTTCCAACCTCAAAATGTTGGTGAGTGGCAGAGCTGGTATACAAATTCAGATGCAAAAACCCAAATTCTCAACTACAACTTAAATTATCTTGGCTACCATAGGAATTGGAACTACAAATAATTCTAATACAGTGTTGCACTTTAATCATTTTGGGGCCTTACAAATTTTACATCTTTTCCTACTTGATGCTTTCTTGATCTTAACAAAAACTGTGATAAGTCTTACACATATATATCTCCACCTTATCTACTACCTTCTTAAAAGTCCCCACATAGAATACTGAGACAAAAAGGGCATTCAAGTGATATTATTTATCAATATATCCTAAAATACGAGAATATATTTTTAAACAGATTCAGATACAGAGACTGAATCTTTTCCTATTCAACAGAAATTCATATTTTTTATGTAAGTAAAGTGTACTTGTGTATTTCTTCTTATACCAATATCAATACAAAATACTTGGTGGATGTCAATGCCATCTACACAATACTGTGATCATATGAGAGCTCAACCTTAAGTAAATTTATGGTATTTATTGGGCTTGTTTTAGGTTACCAAGTTCCTTAATTCTACACAACTTTCACAGATTTACCTAGCAGGTTGCAACACTCTCCTTTATCCTCACTGAAACTTATTTGTTCAGGGCATCTTAACAAACATCCTAAAATTTCAGCCTTACAGAACAGTCTACTGCCAAGAATGAAATGATTTCATGGTAGAGTAATTAATGTATATCATTCCTTGTTGAAGATATCCTAAGGCATAATATTATATAACGTAGACACAATGAGTTTGGCCACAATGAGACACAGAGGATGTTTAGGAGACAGAGGGAAATGTTATGGCTGAATTTTGACAGAGGGATGAAGCTAAGAAAGTCCAAAGAATTAATCAGTACCTCGAAGAGCAAGCTTTGGAGGACCTCAGATCCCAAAGACAGAGCATGAAAAACCCAAAGAAGCAATAAGAAAATGAATCAATGCCTCATTGAAACAGAACTTTTGAAAGGAAAATACTGCTACTATAAATATGGTCAAATTGTGATACAGTGATAAATACATAGACCACCACAATCTTTAAATGTTTTCCTTGGCAAAGCAAGATATTCTCATCTTGTTTATTTAGTTTGTTTCCCTCCTCCCTAATTGTAACATCCTTAATTGTACCCACTGGACTTGATCATGTTAAATTCTGACCATTGGTTTGATTACAGAAAGAACCCTACAGTTTTTCTTCCTTCTGTCTTGCACTATGATCTTATTCATCAAGAAAAGTTATTAGATCTCAGGCAAGTACAGAAGCGCTCTCAAAAGCAAGAAAAAATTATTTTGCTGGATTTTTTTTTTCTTGCTCTAAGTCACTTTATGTGTCTGAAAAGCAAAACAAGTTTTACTGTTAATAAAACACTGGTCAATAAATTCTCCTCTCTCACTTAAGACCTCCTTGCCTTACTGTGAAAACTATTTTTTTTTTTTTTTTTTTTTTTTTTTTTTTTTTTTTTTTTTTTGAGACGGAGTCTCGCTCTGACGCCCGGGCTGGAGTGCAGTGGCCAGCTCTCAGCTCACTGCAAGCTCCGCCTCCCGGGTTCACGCCATTCTCCTGTCTCAGCCTCCCCAGTAGCTGGGACTACAGGCGCCCGCCTCGTCGCCCGGCTAGTTTTTTTGTATTTTTTAGTAGAGACGGGGTTTCACCGTGTTAGCCAGGATGGTCTCGATCTCCTGACCTCGTGATCCGCCCGTCTCGGCCTCCCAAAGTGCTGGGATTACAGGCTTGAGCCACCGCGCCCGGCGAAAACTATTTTTAATAAGAAGAAGCAAAAACTTAATATTGGGTTAAATATGTTATTTCCTCTTATTACCAACAGAAGTAATATTGGAAGTGAAACTAAACAGCAAATAGCAATATTCCTGCTTTTTTATTCCTTTGTAATTCTGAAGACAATTGTCATAGAGAAGGGTGTTTTTTTCTACTAAGGAAAACATCTTGACTTGTATAAACTCATTAAGAGGCTGTGAATGATTCAAATAAATTATGCTTTTTAGTGCTAAAAAAAACATCAATAGTGGATGAAAGAGGGAAATAAATGGTAGAGGGTATGCACAAGACTGTCCTGTTCGCAAGGCTGGTGGGTGGTTAGACTCATGATATAGTATCAGAACTAGAAACAAGGCTGTGAATAGAGCCAGTAAGTATTTGAATAATATCAAGGGGAAAGGAAAGTAAATCTGTTGTGCCAAAGAAAACTCTCTCCAGCCACAGCAGGGATTCATGCACATATAGGGACAGTTCACACTTGGCATGTTTTACTAGAGAACTGCCTCAATTTCATATCTTTCAAAAGACAAGTTGAGAATCCGTGGGTTATTGGAACCTCCTAGGTTTTTCTAGGTATTTTTTTCTCAACCTGCTGCTGGACTTTTGCTTCTCTGGTACAGATCAGTCTATTCCATCTGTCTCTCTTCTGTCCTTCTGTATTCAAGCCTTACCTATTTCTCCTAGGGAATGTTCTCCCAGGACAAAGCTTATGAAATCTCAATGACTAAATTTTAAAAGTGCCTTTAACCAAAGAAAAGGTTTAAAAAGGCAGAGGGGGGCGAGGTGGGAAGAGTGAGAAGGAATATAGAGACAAAACATCTGGGGAAAGAAAGAAGAATTTGTAGAATAAAAAGAAAAAAGGAATAAGAAGTTTTGTAGACATCATGATACACCTTCCCCAAGGGGTCTGGGGACCAGGACATGGCCAAAGGTAATTAACCTTTAGGTTTGAGACTGAATTCTACTAGTAACCTATTTCTTATCTAAAAGTTTCGAATCACTTTATCAAATCCTGTTGGCATTTTTCTTAGAATTTCCATGTGAAGTAATATATTTCATTGTTTAAGACCATTTGGGTGGAGTCTTTAGTTCACTGCAGCTGAATAAAGAAACAAAAAAAGTCTTAAAATATATTACAATTTTCCTAACCATTAGTTAGCAAAAGCAAATCCTACATACAAAACAATCAGTGGGTAGCCTGTCAGGCTTCCAGTTCAATTCTTTGAAATTCACTCTTTCCTAATTTCTTCCTCATGTTGAAGAAAAGAAAAGCTACAGTTGTGTCTGTTTAGAGCCTTCTTCTTCACAGTTTTAATTGTCCTTCTGACTTGAAGTTTTGCATGGAGAAAGGGAAAATTGACCTACTGCCCCGACAAACATGCTGTTGTGAAATGCTATCTCCTTGGCTTGCTCTGGTCATTCTCAGTGCTGTTGACAGTTTCTCTTAACTATTTTCATTGTAAAATAACCTTCAGTAAACTAGCTGTAGTGCCCCTCTTTGCTGTACCCAAGTGTTCTTAATCCCTAAATTGATACCTTGCTTTCCCCCAAGATCTCCCTAAACAGGGGCCCTCCCGATCAGATTTGGTGATAATTTATACTTTGTAATTTCACATGACTTACTTTACCAGATCCCAATCCTCTTAAACCACTTCTCCAAGTGGATCAAGGTCAGTTCCAAACCTGCACCAGAAGCAGCTTCTTCACTTTCCCTTCAGGATCATCTGTTTCCACTACTTTTTCTATAGCAGTTTGAAAATATGTAACAGTTTAGTCTATACTATCTCCATTCTTTAATTCAAGACATGTAATATTCTATTGGAACCGTGTTAATGACCATCTAGTATATTAAAATGAGACCCCAACTCAATCTTTCAGCAAATATGTATTGAACACTTTCTGTGTTTTAGACATTATGCTGAAAAGCACTAAAAGTTGAAAATACTATTATCTAAAATTATGCAAAAAATCTACCTTTTCATGACAATAACATGGAATGACAGAGCTTCAACTATGTGTTATTACCTACATTCAACACAAGATTTTTAAAAATGTGCAGACATCACTTGCTTCAGTCATATTTTACTTTATCTACTTTGATATAATATATTCAATAATTAATATATTATATTGTGCATAGTTATATATTATTTAGAGCTAATATTTTTCTTTTCTTAGGAAAGTGGAACATTTTACCTATTAATTTAATGAAACATATACCTGTTAAAGAGAAGTAAATATTAATCCTATGATAAGCTAATCTTCTAAAATATACCAACAAGTATTACATCTCTATGAATATATTTTTATCTCTAATCTTTGGAGTTTTTTCTGTAAAGATTCCAAATTATGTGTTTGCTCTCTGGCTGGCAGAAATTCTAGTATCATAAAACGTAAAAGCATCATTTTATCTCTGCAAATTAGTATCCCTTATTTTTCTGTGGAGGAATTAGGGAAAAATAATTAAAGCATGAGCGTGATCAGCATTCAAATGTGAAAAAGAAAATATCCCATAGCATTTTCGCATTTTCCCTTTCTTTCCAATTAATCCTTTAACCTAAATTCCTAGGTTCCATGATGAGAAAACTTTTTCTTGCTCTCTCCTAAGGTCACTCATATAAGCCATTCCACACCACTTTTTTTTTTTTTTTTTTTTTTTTTTTTTTTTGAGACAAAGTCTTACTCTGTCACCAGGCTGGAGTGCAGTGGCCCTATCTTGGCTCACTACAACCTCCACCTCCTGGGTTCAAGCGATTCTCCTGCCTCAGCCTCCCGAGTAGCTGGGACTACAGGCACACACCACCTCATTCTGCTAATTTTTGTATTTTTAGTAGAGACAGGGTTTCACCATGTTGACCAGGATGGTCTTGATCTCCTGACCTTGTGATCCACCCACCTAAGCCTACCAAAGTGCTGGGATTACAGGTGTGAGCCACTGTGCCCGGTCCCACACCACATCTTAATTCTTTATTCAAGGAGATAATGAGTCACACATACATTTAAGGCAAAATTCCAGGAATCAAAAGAAAAAAGTGTTTATTTTTCTGTCACCTACAACTAAGAATGTAGTAGCTCCTGGCTGTGAGACATCACATGTTTCTTTGTGGGTAGATAATTACAAAAATTATCACCTTGCTTCTGCTGAGAGCTGCCTGCTACCTTAATACACAGTGAAGTGAAAATTTTGTAATTGTCACTATTTTATTTTTTATTTTTTTTGTATAGAAGGGAGGTTTAATTGGCTCATGGTTCTGCAGGCTGTACAGGAAGCATGGCTGGGGAGGTCTCAGGAAACTTATAAGCATGGCAGAAGTTGAAGGGAAAGCAGGCATTTCTTACATGCTGGAGCAGGAGGAAGAGAGAGAAAGGGGACGGCTACCTACTTTTAAACAACCAGATCTCATGAGATCTCAGTCACTATCACAAGAACAGCAAGGGGGAACTCCTACCAGGCCCCCCCACGGAACACTGGGGATTATAATTTGACATGGGATTTGGGTGGGGACACAAATCCAAAACATATGAGTAAGTCTTATACATATTCTTATTTTTTTTTGTCCACTAGAGAAGAGTTTGTTAAAATCTACTATTATGTGTTTCAATCTATGTTTCCTACAGATTTTACTTTATAAATGTTATATATATATATATTTGCTTTGCTTGCTATATATTTTCCCAGCCTTTTTTTTTGTTTTATTATACTTTAAGTTCTAGGGTACATGTGCGTAACGTGCAGCTTTGTTACATATGTATACTTGTGCCATGTTGGTGTGCTGCACCCATCAACTTGTCAGCACCCATCAACTTGTCATTTACATCAGGTATAACTCCCAATGCAATCCCTCCCCTCTCCCCGCTCCCCGTGATAGGCCCCGGTGAGTGATGTTCCCCTTCCCGAGTCCAAGTGATCTCATTGTTCAGTTCCCACCTATGAGTGAGAACATGCGGTGTTTGGTTTTCTGTTCTTGTGATAGTTTGCTGAGAATGATGGTTTCCAACTGCACCCATGTCCCTACAAAGGACTCAAACTCATCCTTTTTTATGGCTGCATAGTATTCCATGGTGTATATGTGCCACATTTTCTTAATCCAGTCTGTCACTGATGGACATTTGGGTTGATTCCAAGTCTTTGCTATTGTGAATAGTGCCACAATAAACATACGTGTGCATGTGTCTTTATAGCAGCATGATTTGTAATCCGTTGGGTATACACCCAGTAATGGGATGGCTGGGTCATTTGGGACTTCTAGTTCTAGATCCTTGAGAAATCGCCATACTGTTTTCCATAATGGTTGAACTAGTTTACAATCCCACCAACAGTGTAAAAGTGTTCCCATTTCTCCACATCCTCTCCAGCACCTGTTGTTTCCTGACTTTTGAATGATTGCCATTCTGACTGGTGTAAGATGGTATCTCATTGTGGTTTTGATTTGCATTTCTCTGATGACCAGTGATGATGAGCATTTTTTCATGTGTCTGTTGGCTGTATGAATGTCTTCTTTTGAGAAATATCTGTTCATATCCTTTGCCCACTTTTTGATGGGGTTGTTTGTTTTTTCTTGTAGATTTGTTTGAGTTCTTTGTAGGTTCTGGATATTAGCCCTTTGTCAGAATACCTAGGAACCCAGCTTCCAAGGGATGTAAAGGACCTCTTCAAGGAGAACTACAAAACCACTGCTCAGTGAAATAAAAGAGGACACAGACAAATGGAAGAACATACCATGCTCATGGATAGGAAGAATCAATATCATGAAAATGGCCATATTGCCCAAGGTCATTTATAGATTCAATGCCATCCCCATCAAGCTACCAATGAGTTTCTTCACAGAACTGGAAAAAACTGCTTTAAAGTTCATATGGAACCAAAAAAGAGCCCACATTTCCAAGACAATCCTAAGTCAAAAGAACAAAGCTGGAGGCATCACACTACCTGACTTCAAACTATACTACAAGGCTACAGTAACCAAAACAGCATGGTACTGGTACCAAAACAGAGATCCAGACCAATGGAACAGAACAGAGTCCTCAGAAATAATACCACACATCTACAGCCATCTGATCTTTGATAAACCTGAGAAAAACAAGAAATGGGGAAAGGATTCCCTATTTAATAAATGGTGCTGGGAAAATTGGCTAGCCATAAGTAGAAAGCTGAAACTGGATCCTTTCCTTACTCCTTATACGAAAATTAATTCAAGATGGATTAGAGACTTAAATGTTAGACCTAATACCATAAAAACCCTAGAAGAAAACCTAGGGAATACCATTCAGGACATAGGCATGGGCAAGGATTTCATGTCTAAAACACCAAAAGCAATGGCAACAAAAGCCAAAATTGACAAATGGGATCTAATTAAACTAAAGAGCTTCTGCACAGCAAAAGAAACTACCATCAGAGTGAACAGGCAACCTACAGAATGGGAGAAAATTGTCACTATTTTAAAATGTGATAATTTAAATAGCTACCCAGAGGCATCATGTGATCCTATCAATTGGCAAGATGTGATACCAGTGCACACCTCAGGATGAATACAGAGGTTGTCATTTGGCAAACTGCTCCAGTGTTCTTGTGAATCCCAGGAATGCATGTGAATGTGTGGTTTCCACTTGTACACCTTACTGACCGACCTCCTGGTCAGAGTGTTGTAAGTAAGGTGCAGTCAGATTTACAGCTGTGCCTTTGGTTCTCCTGGCTTACAGCTCTCTGCTCCTTTGACCCACTGGGGCTTTGCATAACTCCCTTCATCACTATTGTTTGAACATTTGGAAAATATGTACCATCCAGTCAATATCAAGATGGATTTTTAATTTATGTTTTAGTAGTAGGAAATTTGAAAAAATATATAACAATTTAACCACCAATGCAGTAAAATCTGGAATGTATAAGGAATACAGAAATTGATTCCAAAGTGTACTGTAATTGAGAAATAGTTGGCTTCCCCCCCGCCTTCCCCCAGAGAATGAGGAATACAGATAAAACAAATTATTTTATATTCCCATCACATTTTACAACCGTGGACAAAAATGTATTAATTGTTGATCTCACATCTAAACAAATGCATACTTATAAATCGATGTGAATGGCCTTGAAAAGCAAAGATTTAAATTTCTTTGCTCCAAAACAGAAGAGTAAAATACTTCATAGAGGTTCAATTACCATGGCAACATAGTTTATGTACCTTATTTAATAATTTCTAGCTGTTTCCAGAGTAAAATTTTAGAATGCTTATTTCGAGCTTTTGAGATTTATTGATCATATTGAATTTTCTTATCAAACTATCTCCCCAAATACCTCCAAACAACAAGCCTTGAATGTTGACTATGAACTTGGTACTATTTGATCTGTCTTCAGAAAACAAAATCAAACAGGGTAGTCACACACTCCAACAAGCTCGTGGCATACAAAGGTATTATACTAAAATTTTTGTATTTTACTACATTGTGCAGTAGTTGATCCTTATTTGGAGAAGGGAAGACAAGAGGCAGACAAAGAGGGAAACGTGAACATAAAGGCAAAATAGAGATGGAGCAGTGCTTGAGAAACAGCCTGCTAAGGAGTACACGGCTGTTGACTATAAGGCCTGGGTGGGGAGTTTCTAGAAATGAGCATAGGGACAGAGGTTTCAAACATGTAATGAAAGGCATGGAATAAATAATGTGAAAATAGATTGAAATACAGAAGATCAGAGCTGAAGAGACCAAGCAAAAGAAAATGAATAAAGACAGAGTCAATAGGGATGAAGAAAAGGAGCCTTGACTTTTACAATGTTGATGAACACTATTTTCCAGGAGCCTAGTACACAGTTTCAAGTCAATTGCTTTTCAAAACAATGTCTTATTTCACCTGCCCTAGATGCTCCTCAAGCTCTATTATACTCCCCTATTCATAGGTGAGAAAACTGAGCACGAAAAGTTAAAGAATTTCCTCCAAGGTCACACAACAACAGATAAGGAGATTTTGAATCAAATCTAATTTCAGAGGCATATTCATGGAATAACGATAAAGAGGGAGAAGAGGAAAATGAGTTAATGGTTTTCTTAGTAGCAAATCTATCCTCTCAATCTCTACTTTCTATATTCAGTACCACTTTCATTAAACTAAAAAAAGAGTAATGAATCCTTTGCATTGCTTTTAATTAACTTCATAGGATAATAAAGAAATCACAATGCAGTAAAATGGAGATTCATTAACAAGTATTATAATATTATAATATTTTAGAGTTTGAAAAAGATTCATAAAGTATAATGTTTCTTTCTAATTTTATCTTCTCATTCCAAATACCAAGTACGTGGACCAGGTGAACACACAATATATTGCTTAATGGAGAGGCTTAATTTATAGTTCATTTAATGTATAATTTCTGACACCTGTTTACTTAAACATTTTAACTTGCCTTAGTTCTTTATGGTCATGTATGTATATTAAAATTCACACACATTTGAAAATGGAAAAAGGAAATGACTTGCCACTATCTGATTCTGCGGCCCATGTTTCTATTAATTATCATATAATTAGATACCTTCTAAACCCATTGGGCCATAATGGGAACCACCAAGTTCCAAAAGGAAGAATTTTGTTGTTTATTTGAGAATAAAATGTTTCCTCTCAGAGAATTTCAACATGTTCTCCACACAGAGAATATGCTAGTAGGAGACTTGGAGCATAATTTTTATGCATTCACCATAAGTAGCACATGGTTTGGTGTCTTTAAAGGGACCGACTAGACCCAGCCTCACCTTCCTCCTGTGTGGAGCTCCAACAGCAGTGTTCTACAAGCACAACTATAAGACCCAAGCAATGTTTTTGCACCAGACCCCAGAAGTAAAGTTTATTAATCAGTGGAATTCTTATACTAGATTTCAGAAAGCGCCAAACTGCCAAACAAGAATGAGGTTCCTCCACCGTTCCAGCAGAGGGCACACTCTTAGCAGCTTTTGTAGATGGTTGCTTCCTGGATGTTTTAATACAGGTTGATTTGTCAGCAATGAGCCATTGTAGCAATGCTGTAGAAGTGTGGATCCCAGACTGGTGGCTGCAAACTGTTCATTAACAGCTTGATGCTCATTAAGGACACTGAGCCAGAATATAAGTCAACTGTGTCACCAAGTGTGCTATTTAGCATAGCTGGGATTATGTGTGTTGTGGGAGAGGCAAGATTCTCAATGAAAGAGGCAGTACATTGATTTTCATTCTGATGTAAGCCATTTCCCTTTTGACTGGGACTTCTCAGAATTCTTTTCATAGCTGGCCCTCTCCTCATTCTGATGGAAGTCTGCAAGCTAAAGGCAGTTCTGATGATAGGAAGCAAAACAGCGACCTCAGAAGGATTTCAAAATGACTCATTTTCCTTACAAAAGTATATATAATTAGCCTAACATAAGTAAGTGTTGAATATTATGATCTTGAGAATGAAAAATATATACCTTTAGTATTGCTGTGACTGAAGATGACATTTGACCCTTTAAAATGTATTAAGTTTCTTTCTATTGGCCTTTTATAGCTTATTATTTCATCAATATTCATATTAAGAGCTGAAAGTTAAGAATGTTCCACAGCTCCAAGAAGTTGCTATTAGGTGTACAAACCAAGATGTTTTAAGGAGTTGATTATTGTTGACTACATGTTCATGATTTCCAAGCCTGAAATTAAACTTTATATTACAAGAGTAAAGGAAAGGACATTTTATTTTCAGATTCTCCAGGGATATTAACCTTTGATGAAAACCAAATGTTTCTTTCTTAATCTGGGCACAGTGGTATTTTTTTAATTATTCAATGTTCTACAATGTTCTAGATTGTCACTGATGCTAGCTATTTCAATAAAACAGAGACTGCAAGGCTTTAATGACCGTCATAAAATGAATTACATTTGCTTGGCCATTTCTTGCTTTTCAGACATATTTATTTTTATTTTCATGTTTGTTTACAAAAAGCAATTTAAAAACTAAAGTCAACATAGTATAAATAGTTTGCTTTCACATCAATTTCGAAGATAAAAGGGGACGTTTAATGGAGTGTGAGAAACAGCATCAGTTTTATAAAGACTTTTATTATAAGTGTGGAAGCTTTTAAGAACATTTCCTTTTAAAAAGAAAACAATATAAGAAAAATATTACAGTCAACATTTTTTCTGTTGTTTTAAAACTATTTGGCTGTCATGTTATCCATACTATTCTAGATTAATCAACCATCTCAAAGGGCTATAAAATTGAAACAAAATACTAGCACCATTTTAGGACTCAGAAAGAACATTATGAAGTAATAACTTATTACACTTTGTGGTTATGTAGGTGAAGCTAGTTTTCCTCAAAAAGGCATGGGACTTCAAACTCATAAGCATGTTTCCTGTAGATTCTCTCATCCTTTCAATCAGATGCTAAATGGCTTGAAAGCAGAATGTTATTACTCAGAGAATAATATATTATATGCTAGCTCCTAAAAATGCAATCTATTTGAAATAGTAGTTTCTATGGTTGGTTGCAGATCAACTGCAAGTGAGTTATGCAAATTCTAGAAGATTCTTAATATCAAATAAAATAATCAAGTACACATTTGAGCACGTTTCACACATTGACTATGTACACCACTGTAGAAATCATTAGCCACAACATCTGTTAATAGTGGAAAATCAGCAATATTATCTGTCTAAAGATAATATAAGTTTCTGAAAAATTTCTTCAATTAACAGTTGTTAATAAATTCCTCCAATTAACAGCAAATTATTGTATCTGTTGCATGTTGAGTTGCTTTTAATATTTTTTCGAAATCTTTAAGATGAGCTTTTAATTGAGCAAAATAACAGTTTTTAATAACTTCACACGTAAATAAATCTAGGTGGTATTATGATATGACTTGGAAAACATATAAAGTCTAAAAAGAGCAACAGTTAGTATCACAAGAAGCAAAGTTTTTACAGCTCTATTTAATTTTCATGAATGTTTATTTATCAACATTTTCCTTTTATACATTGTGCTTTTTGTATCAGGCCTAAGAACACTTTGCCTACCCTTAGATTCTGCATATTTTCTTCTCTGTTCTTTCTAAAAGTATTATAGTTTTACATGTTACAACATTTCAGTCTAGAATTCATTTTGAATTAATTTCTCTATAAGGTATGACATTTAGGTCAAGATTTTTTTTTTTTTTTTTTTTTTTTTTTTTTTTTTTTTTTTTTTTTTTTTGTCCATGGAAATCCAATTGCTCTAGCATTATTTTTTCAATGTGCTGTCCTTCCTCCACTGAACTGCTTTTGGAGTTTTGTCAAAAATCGGTTGAATATTTGTATGGGCCTATTTTATGTTCTTTATTCTGTTCTCTCTACCAATTTCACATATTTTGATTACTGTAGCTACATAGTAAGCCATAATATTGGGTAGAGTGATTTCTTGAGCTTTTTTCTTTTTTGTCAGTATTGTTTTATCAATTTCAGGATCAAAGCCTTTCAACATTATTTCAGAATAATTTTGTCTATGTCTACAAAAAAACCTTATGGCGATTTTGATGGGAATTACATTAAACCTATAAATAAATTTAGGAAGAATAGATATCATTATCATGTTAATATTCCAATCCATGAACACAGTCTGTCACTCCATTTATTTAGGGCTGTGATACTCTTCAACAACACTGGAAACTTTCAGCATGCATACCCTGCACATATTTTGTTTAAATGAATACCTCAATCCAATTTACCAGCTAATAGGCACTCATTCTTCAATTACTGTATGGATTCTTCTTACATTTGCAATTATACATTTCTTAATAATGACACCATTTTATAATCTGTTTGGAAATTGAAAATTCTACTTATTTCTGAGATATTCTCTCCTTTCTTTTTGCTGACAAATCAGACAAATATGACGTGTTGCTCTCAAAACCTTCAATTGTGCTAGGATAAGCTATAAGACATGTTTTCTAAAGTCATATTTTGATAGCCTGTGTTACTTTAAACAGATAATATTTCTAAACATGGTCATTTAGCAGAAATCATTTAAATAATTAACCAAAATGAGTTACTATGCTTTAAGAAGATAGAATATAAATTTGTAATAACCATACTCAGAAAGGATAAATACAAAATGAAGTTTTGTGCTTATAGGTCTGATGTCTAATTGCTCTAGTCAAATAAATTAATAAAGAATGATATAGTCTGAATATTCTTCCTGAATACTATCAATTTCAGCTAATCCTCTCTCCAAAGACATAAATTAATATATGCATGCTTAATATTTGTACTGGCTTCACAAAACTGTATTTTTTGATTTCCACTTTAAGTCAAGTCTTAACAGCATGTAAACATGACATTCCAGACTCTAGTTTCTTCCACTGATGTTTACTTTCCTTTCTTTTGAGTAGCTGATATAGTTTGGCTGTGTCCCCAACCAAGCATCATCTTGCATTGTACTTCCATAATTTCCATGTGTTGTGAGAGGAATCATGGGGGCAATTTCCCCCATATTGTTCTCATGGTAGTGAATAAGTCTCACGAGATCTGATGGTTATATCAGGGGTTTCCGCTTTTGCATCTTTCTCGTTTTCTCTTGCCACCTGCATATCAGAAGTACCTTTCGCCTCCCACCATAATTCTGAGGCCTCCCCAGCCCTGTGGAACTGTAAGTCCAATTAAACATTTTTTTATTCCCAGTCTTCAGTATGTCTTTATCAGCAGTGTGAAAACAGAATAATACAATAAACTGTTACCAGTAGAGTGGAGTGTTGCTGAAAAAATACACCAAAATGTGGAAGCAACTTTGGTACTGGGTAACAGGCAGAGATTTGAACAGTGTGGAGGGCTCAGAAGAAGACAGGAAAATGTGGGAAAGTTTGGAACTTCCTAGAGACTTGTTGAATGGCTCTGACAAAATTACTGATAATGATATGGATAATGAAATCCAGGCTGAGGCAGTCTCAGATGGAGATGAGGAACTTGGAAACTGGAGCAAAGGTGACTCTTGCTATGTTTACCAGGGGTTTCTGCATTTGCATCCTTCTCATTTTCTTTTGCTGCCACCATGTAAGAAGTGCCTTTCACCTCCTGTCACTGATTCTGAGGCCTCCCAAGACATGTGGAACTATAAGTCCAATTAAACCTCTTTTTCTTCCCAGTCTCTCAGGTATGTCTTTATCAGCAGCATGAAAACAGATGAATACAGTAGCATTCTTTTTTTCTTGTCCTACAAGCAAGAAATATCTGATTTGCCTTTATTTTTGGACTATCCTGTTCTATCTAAACCTGATTATGCTCCTTAGGAAACTTCCTTAGGAGATTTCCAAAGTCTTCTTTTCTTTCTATAAACATGTTGTCAATAAATAACCTATTTCGCTGGCCTCCTGTGCTTAAGCCTCTTTCATTTGCACATATTTCAAATATTATTGTTAGTTGTTAAAGTCCTCAAATTTGATTTGACCATTCCGTTATAATGAGATCTCATTGCCTTTAGGAGTTTTAATATGAATATCATTTATTCATTGATGGATTCTGTGGCTTACACAAAGAAGTATACACAGGGGCTTCAAAATGGCTGACTAGAGGCATCTGGTACTTGCCTCCTCCACAAAGAAGAACCAAAATAGTGAGTAGATAAACACACTTCCAATAGATAATCTGAGAGAGAACACTAGACTTTCAACAGAAAAGTGACAGGAAACACTTGAAGTGAAGAGAAAGAGGAAGACAAGGTACACTCCTGGGCCAGGATCATCTGGGAGCCTACAAACGCTCACCAATGTAGGGAAAGAGTAAGTGAGTGACTCCTGTAGTTCACATTTCCACTGTGATTCCAGCATGCTAGCCACAGGAAAGACCCTAGACCCACGGGACCCCCAGACTAACATAGGGAGCGCCTGGGAACAGACCTAAAGAGAAAGCTCACAATGAGTGTCACACACACCATAAGCCCTAAACATCTACAGCAAGGCACCATATTGAGAGACCAGATCCCAACAAATTGCATCTTGTCTGGGTGCCACACAGATCCTGCATATCCACATTTCTGGAGCCTCACTGACATTTCCCACCAGCAACCCCTACCATGGCTGACTGCTGCCTCCATGACTGCAGCACAAGGCATTGACAAAGGCCACACAGCCTCCAGTAGAGAAGCTGCAGTACATTTTCATGGGTTCCAAGGACAAACGTCCCTGCTCACAGTAGTTGCCACTTCAAGCTGCCACAACTGGGGCCAAAACGCTTGTAAAGTGCTCACTCTCCAGTTGCCTGAATATGGTTGATGCCACTGAAAGAAACCCTTCCCTTCCCAGTAATAAGGCTGGAGCACAGCCATTGCCATTTCCACCCAAGCATTGCACTTTGGTCCTAGGAATTGTCCTACCCAGGCATACCACAGCCAATGCCTGAACACACCAGTAGGCTTGAAGAAAAGTCTTCCCAGCCAAACTCTGACTCTGCAGTGCCTGAACATGCCTTCTGGGGTGTCTGGGGAACATCCAGCCCAGGCAATCACCATTGGCAGCAGATAACTTCTCCCAGGATCTGAGGTCAGGCCCACCAAACCTGCTACCACCACCACAGCAAGAACCCACCTGTAGGCCTGGGGACTGACCCATGCAACCTGTCACAGCCACTGCCAACACCAGTATGGACCATGTGGGCCTCAGAGGTTAGTCCCTTCACTGCTAGTACCATCTCCCATGCTACACTCACTGCCCAGAGACCTGAACCCACCCACCTACTTGGCTCACTGCTGCCACTACCAGAACCTGAGCAAGTCTCCAGGAGGCCCAAGCCTACCTGCACCCTCTGACACTGGTGCCAGTGTACCCACCCTTGAGCCCAAGAACAGTCATGTTCAGCCCACTACTGCCACAACTGAAGTCCAAGGACAGGCCCATCTGGCATCCCCATCTAAGCAAAACTTTTCCACTGTCCCTGCTAACAAATAAGAGAGAAAATGAGAAGGACGCAATAACCTAATCTACTGAGGAAATCATAAACAACACTGATACTGCGTACAGCAAAATGAATTATTCGGAGAGTATACTACTGCACGTACCCAGTATCAAAGCAAAAGTGTCCTACCTAACATGATAGATACATCTTCAGTCCTTCCATACAAGAGCAAACCCAAAAAATTGAAACAAGCCACATTATACCAGATGTGCAGATATCAATGTAACGACACAAAAACATAAAAAGCAAGGTAATAAGACACCTCCAAAGGAATACAACAATACTCCGGCAACAGATTTCAATAAAAAATAAATGTATAAAATCCTAAATAAAGAATTCAAAATAATGACATTAAGGAGATCTCAGTGAGATCAAGGGAATATAAGAAAGTGATACAAATAATTTAGCATATGAAAGAAAAATTTATCAAAGAGTTAAACATTATATTTTTAAAGAACCAAATAGAAATTCTGGAACTGAAGAAGTCATTGAATGAAAAACAAAATACTTGCAAAAGTTTCAATAATAGACTAGATCAAACAGAAGAAAGAATACCAGAACTTGAAGATAGGTCTTTCAAAATAACACAATCAGAAACAAATAAACTTAAAAATAAATGAATAAGGATAATAAAGTATATTTAACATAGGGGACATCTTAAAGCAACCAAATATCCAAACTATTGGTGTCCCAGAAGGCAAAGATAAATGAAGGGGTTAAAAAACCTATTTAACAAAACAAGGGCTGAAAACTTCACAAATCAGGCAAGAGATTTAGACATCCAGAGTCAGAAAGTTTAGAGATGTCCAAACAGATATACTACAAAAAGGTATTGTCCATAGTACATTATAGTCAAACTATCAAATGTTAAAGACAAAGAGAATGCTAAAAACAACAAGAGAAAAATATCTAGTCATTTATAAGGAACTCCCATCAGACTAATAGTGGTTTCTCAGCAAAAACCTTACAGGCCAGAAAAGAATGTGATAAAATATTCAAAGTACTGGAAATAAAAACTAGAACTGACACTCAATGATAGCATATCCAGCAAAGTTATCCTTTATAAATGAAGAAGAAACAAAATCTTTCCAAGAGAAGCAAAAGCTGAGGAAATTCATCACCAGTAGACCAATCCTACAATAAATGCTTTAAAAAGTCCAACATCTGAAAGTGAAAAGATTATATCTATTATCATGAAAACACATGAACGTTTAAAACCCACAGGTAGTGCAAACACATAAATAAAGAAGAGAAAGGATTCATATGCTACCACTACAGAAAACCACCAAGCCATAATGATAAACAATGAGAGAAGAAAGGAACAAAGGATGTACAAACAACAAATAAATTAATAAAATGACAGGAATAAGTCTTCAGGTATTGTTTATAACCTTAAATGTAAATGAATTAAAATTTCCACTTAAAAGATACAGGCTAGTTAAATGGAATCAAAATACATAACCCAACTCTATGTTGCCTTCAAGAAACTAATCTCAGCTGTAAAGATACATATAGAGCAGGGGTGTCCAATCTTTTGCTTTCCCCAAGCCACATTGGAAGACAAAGAATTGTCTTGGATCATACATAAAATAGACTAACACTAATGATAGCTAATGAGATTTTTTTTAAATCTCATAATGTTTTCAGAAAGTTTACCAATTTGTGTTGGGCCACACTCAAAGCCATCCTGGGCTGCATACAGCCCACAGACTGTGGATTGGACAAGTTTGATATAGACTGAAAGTAAAAGGATGAAACAAAATATTCTATGCAAACAGAAGCCAAAAGCAAACCAGAGCAGCCATACTTATATTACATAAAACAGATTTTAAGTCATAAATGGTAGAAAACAAAGGTAATTATATAATGATAAAGGGGTTAATTCAGCAAGATAGTATGACAATTTTTTAAATATACACACCTAACACCAGAGCACCCAGATATATAAATCAAATCTTATTAGATCTAAAGGGAGAGATAGACTCCAATAAAATTATAGTTGGGTTGGAACTTTACCACCCCACTTTCAGCAATAGACAGATCATTTAGATGGAAAATCAAAACAGAAACATTAGATTCAAACTGCACATTAGACCAAAGGGACTTAAAAGACATTTACACTTATAGAACATTTTATTTAATAGCTTTAGTATTGTTTGGATGAACGGAGGCAAGATGGTGCAGTTCCGGGTTCTTCACCATCAACTTTCCCGTGCCCGGGCAAGACACGGGTCGACTGCACAGGTGCAACCCGACCTCCCACGGAGAAGAACCGGAACCCGCCTAGCCACGCCTACCGCCCCGCCCCCAACCCGCCTATGTCCCGCCCACTGCCCTCCCACTCCCAGGCCCAGGACATAAAAGCCGCTCCCGGCGGGCGAGCGGTGGAACTTCCTTGGCCCCTGCTCCTGTGCGGACCTAGGAACCTCATCCGAGAACGCCGGAGTGAACTTCCTCGGCCCCTCCTCGTACGCAGGACCCAGGAACCTCATCCGAGAACGCCGGAGCAAACTTCCTTGGCCCCTCCTCGTGCGCGGGACCCAGGAACCTCGCCTGAGAACCCGGAGCGACTTCGTCGGCCTCCACCGCTGGAGGCCGGTGAACCTCGCCCCTCCCTCACATTGGCTTGTAAATAAAGTTTTTTTGCCTTGACTACTTGCCTTTTCTCTGGCATTTGCTCTGGGGGTCGCATTAAAGCAAATCAGCTGGTGCCGAAACCTGGGAGGAGACCCCTCCTCAGGGCCCCCCAAGGTCCGAGGAGCCTCCTCCTTCCATGCCCCAGACTGGACCAGGACCTGGACATCGCTTTCCCCACCTCCAAGTCTCCTAGGGGTGAGTACCTTTTGCCTCTCTCTCATATTCCTTGGTCAGAAATCCTGCGCAGGCCCAAGGCTTTTTTTTCTGGTCACCAGGTGACCCAGGGAAGTTCCCAAAGGCAGAGACGCCTGCCCAAAGGAACTCCATTCCGTTCCATGGGAGACCCGTCCAGGACGGAGACGTCTGCCTGGAGGTAATCTCCATTCCGTTCCGTGGGAGACCCATCCAGGACGGAGACGTCCGCCTGGAGGTAATCTCCATTCCGGCTCCAGGAGCCTCTCACCGGTCTCTGGTGGCTCCAAAGGATGCTTTGTAGCCAGGTAGAGTTTGGTTTCCATTTCTGCCTATTGGCGAGAGGAAGGCAATGGGAAACCCCCAATCCAAAATACCTAGAGACTCCTCTTTAGGGTGTCTTCTAAAAAACCTCAAAACTTTGCAATTAGAACAAGATCTCGGGTGAAAGCGACTGGTGTTCCTCTCCACTGTGGCGTGGCCACAATATAAATTAGACAATCAGTCTCAATGGCCGCCTGAGGGCACTCTAGACCATAACATTTTAACCAACCTCAGTAGTTTTTGTCAACACTAAGGCAAGTGGTCCAAAATTAATTATATACAGGGATTTTGGGCCTTGCGTTCTTGTCCAGACCTGTGTAGCCGGTGTTCCTTGGCTCAAGTCATGTTGGCTAAGGACGCAGGCCTAAAAAAGTCTGAAAAAGAGGAGTCATCTTTCCTGTCTGAGTTGCCCGAAGACCTTACTTCCCCTCCCTCCCTTCCACTCCTGCCATATACCCCACCTCCCCCTCCCACTTCGGCCCCACCTCGTCTTTCGGCTCCACCTCCCCATCCCGCTCTCGTGGTTGTCCTGCCTCCCTCCTCAGCCTCTCCCACCATTGTTGAGGCTACACTTCCCTCCGACCCCTCAGCACTTCGCGCCTGGTCATCTTAGTTCACCTATCTCTGCCCATACCCGCTATAAAGATTGCCTAACTGCCCCCGCTCCTACTCCCACCCTATCCAATCCCCTCCCCTCGCGGTCTTGGCACCCTTGCGCGAGGTGGCCGGAGCAGAGGGTGTAGTTAGAGTTCATGTTCCCTTCTCACTAGCAGATCTTTCGAAGATTGAAAAACGCTTAGGAGATTTTTCTGCCAACCCTACAATTTATACCAAAGAATTTAGATACCTTTGCCAGGCCTACGATTTAACCTGGCATGATCTCCAGGTTATTCTTACCTCTACTCTAAACCCTGAGGAGCAAAAGCGCATCCTAGTGGCCGCCAGGCAGCATGCCAACCAATTACACTTAACAGACCCTGTGTTCCCACTAGGGGAACAAGCAGTCCCCTCTATAGACCCAGACTGGAACTATCAAGTAGGCCAGCCAGGCCGCCGGAGACGAGATATGATGACTCAATGTCTTCTGGCTGGTATGCAGGCGGCCTCAAATAAGGTAGTAAATTTTAATAAACTAAAAGAAATTATTCAAGGTCCAGATGAGAACCCAGCCACATTTTTAAACAGGCTAACTGAGGCTTTAATTCAATACACTCAGGTTAGACCCAGCTTCCCCAGCCGGGGCCACTATTCTAGCATCATATTTTATTTCACAATCTGCCTCAGATATTTGGAAAAAACTCCAAAAGGCAGAGGATGGACCTCAAACTCCTATTCAAGACCTAGTCAAGTCGGCCTTCAAGGTCTATAATTCAAGGGAGGAAACGGCTGAGGCCCAACGACAGGCCCGCCTAAAGCAGAAGGTACAGCACCAGACTCAAGCCTTAGTTGCTGCTTTGCAGCCTAGCCATAACCCAAAACTGGAGAGCAAAACCCCCGGAGGCTCAAAGACAATAAAAGGGGCTTGCTATAAATGTGGTAACCCAGGGCATCAGGCTAATAGATGTCCCCAGAGTCCCCAACCATCTGAGCCAGTGCGGCCGTGCTACAAGTGCGGAGTAGCTGGACACTGGGCTAAATAATGTCCTAACCCTCATCTGCCAACAACTCCTTGTCCAGCATGCCATGAAGAAGGGCACTGGAAGTCTGACTGCCCCACCCTGAAAACGGGCATGGCGCCTCAACGTGATGTCCCTTCTCAGGACCCTGGGAGCTCCTTCCAGCTCTTACATCTGGATGATGACTGAAGGTGCCGGGACTCGGGGACCCCCATCACCCTTGCTGAGCCACGGGTAACTCTCCTGGTAGCGGGTAAGACAATTAATTTTTTAATTGACAGTGGGGCTACCTACTCTGTTTTGCCGTCTTTCGAAGGGCCTAGCCTTCCCTCCAATATTTCTGTTGTAGAAGTCAATGGCTCCCCGTCCAGCCCTCGAAAAACCCCACTCCTTAATTGCTGCCTGGCCAACAACTATTTTGCACACTCGTTCCTCATTATCCCCTCATGCCCCACTCCCCTACTGGGCTGAGATGTTTTAAGTCAACTGAAAGCCTGTATCTCCATCCCTACTAGCGCCCCTCACCCTACCCGCCATCTGCTTCTACTATTGACTAACTCAAATGACTCCAACAATCTTACTAACCCTTTCCCCGATTTCCCCATTCCTATCAACCCCCAAGTGTGGGACACCTCCACTCCTGTCGTGGCAGAACATCATCCACCAATACTTATAAAACTTAAGAAACCATCTCAGTTTCCAACCCGCCCACAGTTCTCTCTCTCTCCACAGCACTTACGAGGACTAAAACCAATCATTACTAGGTCAGCCATCATACACTGTAAAGGTCATCAGACTCCATCTAACTCGGTGGCGGCTGGCAATAACTTTGCCGACACCACTGCCAAGTCGGCAGCCAGATTCTCCACTCCCACGCTTCCCTCTGTTTGTTTTCTCTCTCCTCAATATACCCCTACTTATACCCAAGAGGAAAAGACCAAACTATTACAAGATTCAACAGCCAAACTAGCCTCAGACAATTGGATTTACCTCAATAATAAATTAGTTATTCCTGAAACTCAACTGCACACCATTCTAAAAGACATACATAATTCCCTACACATAGCCTACACATAGGACCCAAAGCTTTATATAACCCCCTAAGCCCCCTCATTCACTGCCCCACACTCATGAAACACCTAATTATAATCAACCGACAGTGTTCCACATGTCTCAAGTCAAACCCTCAAGGCGCATTGCGCAACCCCCATCCGAGCCATCAACTCAGAGGGCACCAACCAGGCGAAGATTGGCAAATTGACTTTACCCACATGCCAAGGCATAAAAAATTCAAATATCTCTTAACCCTCGTTGATACTTTTTCAGGATGGATAGAAGCCTATCCTACTACCGGAGAAACCACCAATATAGTTGCCTCCATACTCACTGAACACATTATTCCTAGGTTTGGCCTCCCGCTCACTCTTCAGTCTGACAGTGGCCCAGCATTCATCTCCAAGGTAGTCCAACAGGTGGCAGCCCTCCTAAACATCACCTGGAAACTCCACATCCTTTATAGACCTCAGTCTTCTGGTAAAGTAGAGAAGGCCAACGGGCTCATTAAGCAGCAACTCACCAAACTCTCCTTGGAGACTCGACAATCATGGGTAACTCTCCTTCCCCTGGCCCTAACCCTGCTGCGAGCAGCCCCACGGAGTCCAACAGGCCTCAGTCTGTTTGAATTAGTTTATGGCCGGCCCCTCACCCTCCAGCAGTTACCCACCCTTTCTTCCCCGCTGGCAACTTATCTCCCATACCTCACCCTCTTGAGGCAACTCCTGAGACAACATGCAGAATGGGCACACCCCTCTCCAACAGACACCTATAGCCCACATCTCTCTCTCAGCCCAGGAGACCAAGTATACTTAAAAAATATCCAAGCCAAAGATCTTCAGCCTAGGTGGGAAGGCCCCTATACTGTCCTCCTATCCACATACACAGCAGCCAAACTTCTAGGACACACGCACTGGGTCCATATATCACAATTTAAAAAGGCCCCCACAGAAGACAATCAGTGGACATCTACTAGACTTACCCCTACCCATCTCAAATTCACCAAACTCTCTCAACCACCACACATTCCCTGACCCCTTGCGCTCATCCCAATTTCTCGCCATACTCTATATAAACATAACAGAATTCCAATATCTTACCCCAGATCCCTACTTGCCTCAAGATAATAGCCCATCACAGTGGTTCTCCCGCTTACCTTTATAGAACATCTTCAGTGACAAGGTGTACCCTGTGATTACACTGAAGATGAAGTACTATTTCATACTTATATTACTATCTTTTTCTTGCATTTCAATCTCTATTACTAACCCAACTTTCATATGGAGATTCTCTATAGTTGAAACTTGGTCACACAAAAATAAACAGCACTCACAGCTACAAGGCACTGCTGACTGCCCCCCTTCAGGCTGCCAACCCCATCTTACTATAAATTTCACCCTATCGTGTTGCAGTGCGGCCAGAGCTAAGGTTCTCTGCTTCCTGCACAATCAGACACATTACAATTGTAAGACTTACTGGAAACAAAAGAACCTAGGATGCCCTTATATTTATTGTAAGATCCATTATGCAACCTTGAGACAGAAGAAACCCACTGCTCTTTTCACCATTGCGAATCAATGAACCCCCCTTCAATACCAATTAAATATCAAGGACCCATGGGACCCCCGATGGGCAGACGGAGTCAAAGGTGGACTCTACACAGGCTACACAATCCTTAGTTCATATCCCATGGCTACTCTCCTGATAAAAAGAACACTTGTCCAGCAAAAATCCCTTCCTCAAAACATACAAGCCCTACAGAATTTAACCTTAGCCGTACAAGCACAAGAACAGGCCTTACAAGATCAATTACACTCCTCCAATAAGGACCCCTTCTCATGGTTAAAACTAGTCCGTCAAGGGTTAAACCTAACACAGGCAGCCAACCTAACAAATCTCTCCCACTGTTTCCTCTGTGCAGCCCTTGAAAGAGCCCCTTTAGTGGCAGTCCCTTTACCTACTGCTTTCAAGGCTACAACTAACTCCATAGGCACCTCCCAAAAACCGTTCTTACTCCAAGTCCCACTATACCAAAGCCCAGAAAGTCCAATCCTTCCTTTCTGCTACTCTACCCCAAACACCTCCTGGTGTAACTATACCTAGCCACCCGCTAAGACCCACACGGCTCCCATTGGAGGTTATTTCTGGTGCAACAAAACCCTCTTCAAGGTCCTTAATCACACATCCATTGGTCAATCCCTTTGTGTCCCAGGGTCCCTAGTACCTAGTTTAACCTTATATAGCAAAGCAGAAGTAGCTGAACTCGTCATACAATTTAACCCTCCTCCTAATGATCTCCAAAAACAGGCTGTCTTCCTTCCCCTAGTCATCGGAGTCTCCCTGGCCGCCTCCTTAGTGGCATCAGGGCTTGGAACTGGGGCACTTGCCTACTCAGTACAGTCTACCCAATCTCTAGCAGCTCAAATCCGAGAGGCCATAGAGGCTTCAGCTGAAAGCCTGGCCTCTCTGCATTGTCAAATTACCTCAGTGGCCCAGGTAGCAGCACAAAATAGGCAAGCATTAGATTTACTTGCTGCTGAAAAAGGAGGAACATGTCTCTTCTTAGCAGAAAAATGCTGCTATTACGTAAACGAGTCAGGCCTAGTAGACGCTAACATCCAAACCCTAAACAGGATTAAAGCAGAATTAAAAACCTACAATACCCCCTTCACCCCCGGACCACCAGTATGGCTGCTGCCATAATACAGCAGATGCTCCCGTTCCTAATTCCCATACTAATCCTCTGTTTTGTCTTATGGCTCGCTCCTGTTTTAATCAAATTTCTCCGAGTCAAAGTTCAAGAGATCACGCGCGTCACCTTCAACCAGATGCTTCTTCATCCGTACGTCCAAATACCAACCATAGACCCCAACCTTAACGACCGACGTCCCTTAACAGCAGGAAGTAGCCAGACAGACCACGCCACCCCTTATCACTATTATCAATAAAAGGTTGGACTGTTTGGATGAACGGAGGCAAGATGGCGCAGTTCCGGGTTCTTCACCGTCAACTTTCCCGTGCCCGGGAAAGACATGGGTCGACTGCGTAGGCACAACCCGACCTCCGATTGAGAAGAACCGGAATCCACCTAGCCACGCCTACCGCCCCGCCCCCGACCCGCCTATGTCCCGCCCACTGCCCTCCCACTCCCAGGTCCAGGACATAAAAGCCGCTCCCGGCGGGCGCCCGGTGCAAACTTCCTTGGCCCCTGCTCCTGTGCAGACATAGGAACCTCGTCCGAGAATGCAGGAGCGAACTTCCTCAGCCTCTCCTCGTACGCGGGACCCAGGAACCTCACCCGAGAATGCCGGAGCGACTTTGTCGGCCTCCACCGCCAGAGGCCGGTGAACCTCGCCCCTCCCTCACATTGGCTTGTAAATAAAGTTTTTTTGCCTTGCCTACTTGCCTTTTCTCTGACATTTGCTCTGGGGGTCGCATTAAAGCAAATCAAGTATACACTTTCTTCTTATCAGCACATGGAATATTCTCCAGAACAGACCATATGTTAGGACATAAATAAATTTTAACACATTTTTATATATTGAAATGAAATCATATTAAGTGTCTTCTCAGATCACAAAAAATTAAAACTAGAAATTAATAACAAAAAGAACCTTGGACACTTAAAATTAAACAACATGCTCCTGAATGACCACTGGGTCAAAGAGGAAATTAAGGAGGTAATAAAAAGTACTCTTAAAACAAATGAAAATAAAAAATACCTTGAAATCCAGCATACCAAGCCCTATGGGATACAGCAAAAGCAGTGCCATAAGGGAAATTCATAGCAATAAATGCCTACATCAAAAAAGAAGAAAGTTTCTAAACAAATAATCCAGTGATGGTGGGACCTCAAGGAGCTAGAAGAACCTCAAGAAACCAAACCCCAAATAAGCAGATGGAAGGAAATAATAATAATCAGAGCAGAACTAAATAAAATCAAGATTTAAAAACTAATTCAAAAGATCAACAAAATGAAAAGCTTTTATTTTTTGCAAACAACAAACACAGTCAACAAACCTCTAGCCAGAATAACCCAGAAAAAAATGCAAAAAGGCTCAAAAAATAAAACCAAAGTCAGAAATGAAAAAGGAGACATTAAAACTGATACCACAGAAATACCAAAGATCATCACAGACTATTATGACCAACTATATGCTAACAAACTGGAAAACTTAGAGAAAATGGATAATTTCCTGGACACATACAACCTACTAAAGTTGAATCAGAAAGAGCTAGAAAGCCTGAATAGACCAATAATGAACAATGAGATTGAATTAGTAATAAAATGTCTCCCCTAAAAGAAAAGACCAGGACCAGATGTCTTCACTGCTGAATTCTACCAAGCTTTCAAAGAAGAACACAGACCGATTTTCCTCAAACTATTCCACACAATTGAAGAGAAGGAAATTTCCCCTAACTCATTCTACAAGGCCAGCATTACACTGATACCAAAATCAGACAAGTATGCAATAAAAAAGAAAACTATAGGCCAATATGCCTGACAAACACAGATGCAAAAATTGTCAACAACATACTAGCAAAACAAATTCAACATCACATCAAAAGAAAAAAAAAAATGCACCATGATCAAGTAGAATTTATCCAAGTAATGTAAGGATGGCTGAAAATATACAAATCAATAAATGTGACAGATTATATTAACAGACTGATGGGAAAAAAGCATATGATCATCCTAGTTGACACAGAAAAAGCATTTGATAAAATTCAACACTTCTTTGTAATAAAAACTCTCCACAAGAGTGTTGAAGGAAAAATACCTCAAAACAATAAAAACCATTTAGGCCAAACCCACAGTTAACAGGATACAGAAAGGTAAAGCCGAAAGTCCTTCCTTTAAGAACTGCAACAAGACAAGAATGTCTACTGTCATTACTTCTATTCAACAGAGAACTGGAAGTCCTAGCCAGAGCAATTAGGCAACAGAAAGAAACAGAAGGCATCCAAATTGAAAAAGAGTAAGTCAAATTGTTACACAATGTAGATCTAGGTTGTTACATCTAGAAAAACTAAAGACTTCAACAAAACATTCTTAGATCTAATAAATAAATTCAGTAAAGCTGCAGGATATATCAACATGCAAAAATCAGTGATAAAAATCAGTAATGTTTCTGTATGCCAATAATAAACTAGCTGAGAAACATATCAAGAAAACAATTCCATTTACAATAGCTATAAAAAAACAGCTAGGAATAAATTTAACCAAGGAGGTGAAAGATCTCTATAAGGAAAACTATGAAATACTGAGAAAAGAAAGTTAAGAGGGCACAAAAAATGGAAAGATAGCCCATGGTCGTGGATTGGAATAATTAATATAATTAAAATAATCATACGGCCCAAAGAAATCTGCAGATTCCATCTAATTTCTATCAAGTTGGCAATGTCATTTTTTCACAGCAATAGAAAAAAACCCTAAAATTCATTTGGCATCAAAAAAAGAGACCGAATAGCCAAAGCAATCCTAACAGTGGTAATGAAAACAGTAATAGTATGGGTATAAAAGTAGTAATGGAAACAGCATGGTATTGGTATAAAAACAGACACATGAAACAATGAAACAAAATAGAAAACCTACTTATAAATTCATGCATTTATGGTTAACCCATTTTCAATAAAGTCACCAAGAATGGACACTGGGGAAAGGACACCCTCTTCAATAACTGGTGCTGAAAAAATTTGATATCCATATGGAGAAGAATGAACCTAGAGCCCGACTTCTCACTATATTCAAAAATCAAATCAAAATGGATTAAAAATTAAGATGTAAGACCTGAAGTTGTAAAACTAGTAGAAGGAAACATAGGGAAAACACCTCAGGACATTGGTCTAGGCAAAGATTTTATGGCTAAGATCCCAAAAGCACAAATAACAAAAACAAAAATAGACAAAAAGGAATACATTAAACTGGAAAGCTTCTATATAACAAAGAAACCAGTTAACAGAGTGAAAAGGCGTCCTGATGAATGGGAACAAATATTTGCAAACTATTCTTCCAGAATATACAAGGAACTCAAACAACTGAACAGAAAGAAAACAAATAATCTTATTGAAAGGTAGGAAAAGACATGAATAGACATTTCTCAAAAGAAGAGATACAATGGTCACCAGGCATATAAAAAAATCACTAATTATCAAGGAAATGCAAATCAAAACCACAGTGAGATATCATCTTACCATAGTTAGAATGGGTATTACTAAAAAGACAAAAAAATTCAGATACTAGCAAGTATGTGGAAAAATGGGAATTCTTACAGAAAATCAACAAAGAAACATTAGATTCAAATAGCACATTAGACCAAAGGGACCTAAAAGACATTTACACTTATAGAACATTTTATATAACAGCTATAGTATATACATTCTTCTTAACACATGTAATATTCTCAAAAATAGACTGTATGTTAGGACATAAAATAAATTTCAACAATATTTTATAAATTGAAATCATATTGTCTTCTCAGACTACGACAAAATAAAACTAAAAATTAGTAACAAGAAGAACTTGTTACTGTTGGTAGGAATGAAAATTAGTAAAACCACTGTGAAAATAGCATGGAGATTTTTCAAAAATTTAAAAGTTGAACTGCCATATGCTCTAGCATTCCCACTAGTGAATATAAGGGAAAAAAGATCAGTATATAAAAGGAATACCTGCACTCCTGTGTTTCTTGCAGCACTATTTACAATAGCAAAGATACAGAATCAACAACCTAAGTGTCTATCGACTGACAAATGGATAAGGAAAATGTGGTATACATACACAAAGGAATACTGTTCAGCAACTAAAAAGAATGAAACCATGTCATTTGCAGCAACATGAGTAGAACTGGAGATCACTGTGTTATGTGACATAAGCCAGGCATGGAAAGATGAATATCATGTATTCTCACTCATTTGTGGAAGCTAAAAGTTTGATTTCATGGAGGTAAAGAATAGAATGATAAATACCAGGAGCTTGGAAAGATGTATAGGTGACTGTGGGGTATAAAGAGAGGTGGGTTAGTGGGTATAAATATACATTAGACAGAGAAAGTAAGTTATAATGTTTGATAGTAAAGTAGGGTGACTATAGTTAACAACAATGTATTATATCTTTCAAAAAAACTGGATGAGAGACCTCAAAATGTTCCCA
Organism: Rhinopithecus roxellana; assembly: GCF_007565055.1. NCBI lineage: Eukaryota > Metazoa > Chordata > Mammalia > Primates > Cercopithecidae > Rhinopithecus > Rhinopithecus roxellana. The sequence goes on from NC_044552.1 coordinate 134,688,702, forward strand.
ATATATAGAAATGATAAATACTCAAGGCCATGGACACCACAGTTACCCAGACTTGATCATTATATAGTCTGTGCATGTAAAAAATTATCACATGTACCCCATAAATAGCACAAATATTTGTATCTATTTTTAAAAGCATATAAGTGCACCTTTGTTATCAGACATTACATTAATCTTAAAAGTCAGATTATTTGGAATGGAAAAGTCAAATGACATCAAAATGTGATCTGAACACAATGTGTATTGCCAGTTATGCCCTGTACAAAGGTATCTGACCAAATGTAGAGGGAACTGATAGAAGCTAAAATTTAGTTCATATTGCACTTACTAAACCACAGGCTCTAGTTGCATTTGCCAAGGAGGGTGCTCTTTTCTAATTCTCACAAGGTGTAATACAAGCAAATAGTTACTCTGTGTAGCACATAAGACGTGGTGAAAGTTCCTAGGTTTCTTTCTCTCAAGAAGTCAGAAATTCAGAGGACGCAGCTATCATTGGAGATTCATGTGTTGGAACAAGGCTACATGTATCATGCAGAATGTGAACTGGGTCTCGAAAAATTGGTAAAATTTGGTTCAAAAGATTAGGTGGAAAACTGCTAATGAAACATTTAATACCCAAAGATGAGAACATTTAATACCCAAAGATGAGAATGAACATAACGTATTTAAGAAATGTAATTGTTCCTAGAAATCTGTAAATCCATATTTACATGCATATTTTTGTTACCCAGACATAAACATTAATTTATTGGTGTCCTTTCTCTTGTCCCTTTTCTGTGTGTGCACATGCATGGGATGTGCATGTGCACCTCTGGTTACTGTACGTGGGAAGAGAATAATGAAACCAAGCAAGGCTATAAAGATGGGAGAAGATCAGCCTGGCCAACATGGTGAAACCTCATCTCTACTAAAAATAAAAATATAAAAATTAGCCAGACATGGTGGTAGGTGCCTATAATCCCAGCTATCCTAGAGGCTGAGGCAGGAGAATTACTTGAACCTGGGTGGCAGGGGTTGCTGTGAGCCGAGATCACTCCAGTGCACTGCAGCCTGGGCAACAGAGAGAAACTGCATCAAATACATAAATAAATGAGAAATACATGTATGAAGTTGACTTCTGTTTGACAAAAATAAAGATAGGAAAGTAATACGATGGAAAAGCATATGAAGGAGATAGAAAGTGAAGGAGATAGACATCACAGCAAATTAGAAATTAGCCAGCAAATTAGAAATAAAACCATGAGAATGATTTTCAGGAGTCCACAGTAAGAAAAAATATTCGGTCAAGAGTTCAATCAAGAAATATTTATTATTATTTACCCTATGCCAAACAGAGAGCTGAGGGTGAGCAAATATAAAGATGAGGAAAGGAAAGCTCCTGTTCTCAAGAAGCCCACAATCCAACAAAGACATAAGACAAGTGTATTAGTTCGTTTTCATGCTGATGATAAAGACATACTCAAGACTGGGTAATTTACAAAGAAAAAGAGGTTTAACGGACTCACAGTTTCACGTGGCTGGGGAGGCTTCACAAGCATGGTGGAAAGTGAAAGGCATGTCTTACATTGGCAGCAGGCAAGAAAGAGAATGAAAACCAAGCCAAAGAGGTTTTCCCTTATAAAACCATCAGCTTTCATGAGACTTATTCACTACTATGAAAACAGTATGGGGGAAAACACTCCCATGATTCAATTATCTCCCACTAGGTTCCTCCTACAATATGTGGGAATTAGGAGAGCTACAATTCAAGATGAGATTTAGGTGGAGACACAACCAAAACATATCAACAAGTATATCGATTATGGTATTTCAAATCTCATAACCAGAGTTCTGATTAAGGCACACAATGACACATCAGAGCCAGCTAAGAAATTAGAGCAGATTTCAGAGAGGACAGGGAAAGCACACTGTGAAGGATAAACTGGACTCAAGTATGTATAGATTAAGAGATAGGAAAGTAAACAGAATGCCTTAGAAATGGCTGAGAGTAAAAAGATGGAGCCTGCCCAGATGGCAGCAAGCAAAGGTGAGAAGACTAAAAAGGACAAATCAAACAAAGACGTTTTGGAAAGTTGAGTCAATGGAAGTACTATTTCCTTTGTGGATCTTTAAGAAGCAATATTTTTGCTTGTATATATACATACAAATAAATTTATATATTTATTTATATTGCACATAAATATGTATTTAGAATATAGAAATAATATGTATTCTTAGAATGTTTTAGAAATATTCTTAGAAAGAAATGTATATTCTCACAAGGAGTATAGAAATATAGAAAGAATATATATTCTTAGACCAAAAACATAATATATGTGATATATATGTTTTATTCAGAGAGATATAGAAAACACATATGTTATATATAAGATATATAAGTTATATATGATACATATGTTATATATATATATATATTATTTTACCTGCTAATCCTCCATGGGTGCTGATATGCTTCCATTACTGATGTTATGAAGAAATTGCTACTCACACACACAAATTAATCAGCAATTATGGCCTTTTCTGCTCAAGCATAGTTGATAATTTACTGAAAAGATTTAAAAATAAAAATTATGAGCATATTGCCTGCCATGTTTGGCAACAATCCACAACACTAACATCATTTTATACTTCAGAGTTTTCTGCAAATATAAATGTATTTTTAGGCAGGAAATAATTTGAGAAACCACAGCATTCCCTAACTCATCACTGGAAATGGTAATTAGAGCATCAGTAAATCACCTGTAGAATTTTATTTCCTTTAACAAGAAAATAATGTTATCTCACTCAGTGCAGCAGGCTGATGTGAGTTATGACTTTCAGAAAAATGAAGCCTTATGATTAGCCACCAAAGGTGCAAATTTATGAAGATGATCATGCTAGTACAGCAACATATTATTCTGAAGCACAGAGTAATGCTCACAGAACATTCTAAAGAATTCCCTAGAATAACTTAAGAACACAAGTATGTCCTGCCCCATTTCCTTCCCCCTGAGATCAGAGTGCTGAACCTTTTTATTAATTATCTTTGTTTGGTTTGGTGTTCTTAAATACTCCAAGACAGTTTCTTTGAATGTATCTATAGCAAGTTGCTTTGTACTATAAATTCATTTTGCTAATTACAATTTTAAGAAGAAAGCTAGTTAAAAGCTGAGACTCCGTCTCAAAAAAAAAAAAAAAACTGATAAAATGATCTAGGCTATTATATAAATAATCGCTACCTCCACAGTATTTATGCATCACTTTAAAGCTCAATGTAGCTTGTAAATTTTTTAATCTACTTGTTCCTTCATTGTTCAGTGATTACTTTTATTTTGGGGTTATTACACAGTTCATAGAAAACATATGTGTATTTCCTCTGTTTTTCTGCTGAAAATTACTTGAGAGAAAATGTCGTATTAGACTGCTATGAATTACTCATTTATTAATCTAGAACTCCCTATGACTAACAACATCACAAAAAAGAAATAATAAAATAATAGAATAAAAGCATGGAAATGGGACCTTATAGATAATCTATAGAAAATCTAAAGTGGCAGTCTACAAGAATCCCACCAAGTTATCTCTCCTGTGCATCCATAGCTTATTCATGGAGAATTTATCACCAGTGCATATTTAATCTTCATCCACCGTGGCAGTTACTCTTGACATCTCCCACAGGCCTTCTCTGTTATTCTGCATTATACCTGTGTAAAATGAAATAAAATAAACTCTGTTTGTACATTAGATTGCTTACATATTTTCAGAGAAAGATGGTAGAGTAAAATTGATTTTACCCTAACCCTTCGCAGGAATCAACTAAAAGCAATATTTAAATAATGAAAACAAAATTAAAAAGACAACTTAATCTCTAATAAAACAAGGAAGTAGTGACTACCTCATATCACAAATTATGATGATATATATCAAGTAAAGTAAATTTGAGTCAAATCATGAGATGATGCAGAAAGTAAATATAGATTTCAGGCAACAGTCTGACTTCTTCAAAACTGATGGAATGTTTTTAAGAACCCAACAAAAGGTTGTTATGTAGAAAAGCAGAGCCTGGAAGAGGATTTGAGTTATTACAGCAACCTGTGCCCATTTCATACTTGAGAAAAGAGAAATAGGGCTTATGAACAATTATCAAAAGGCACCATAATAAAAGTAACAAGGATAAACTATATAATATAAAAACAAAGAATACCTAAGCAACATTTCTGAAAATAAATGAGAGTCTATTGCCTATCAGAGTTTCTTAGAATAACATGTTGGAATAAGTGGATATTTGATGAAGAAAGTTTGAGTTATAATAACGTATACACCTCTAATTTCTCAGATAAATAGCAAAATATTTGAAATATTCAATTATCAATAAAATTTCTGACTGGTCATATCTTAAGGTATTATCATTTCAAATTCAATTTATTTCTAAATAATCTCCATATCAAAAAAAGACAAAAGGGACACAGGTTCTTCTTATGAAATAATGAAGAAGTAGAAAGAAATACTTAAATATAATAATGTTATGTTGATAAATGTCTTTAAAAATAAATAAGGTTCTATAAAATTCAACTAGTGAGATTACATTTCTATTTCTGAAACATCAAAATAAAGGCAGGAGTTTTCCCCATTTCCTAAAAATAATCACCATCAAGTAGCAAAAATGAGAACCAGAAGCAATTATAATCTTAAAAATGATAAATTCATTAAACTAATATTTATTATGTCCTTACATGGTACACATATTTTACGAAGTACCCTGACATAAGTACGAAGACAGGTAAACCAAACATAATTTTTGTTCACATGAAATTTACAGTCTACTGAGAGATTCAAATCTACTATGTTCTACTGCCTTATCTTTAAACAATGAGATAATTTAAGAATTGAGAAGAAATAACTAATTATGACAGGTGAAAATTAGTTAATGTTTCTTCTAGTTTGATTGTGACAAAATAAATATATATGACAATGTTGATTTGGAGATGATTAAAATATTAACTAAATTTTTCCTAATTATTGTCACTTTCTTATTATGTGGAATGAATATTTTCCAAAGTCTAATTAACAAAATGTGCTTTGCGTCACATATAAAACAAAAAATGTATTGTTATGATGCCAATTCATTTCAATAAAAAATATTTGGCACTATAAAAGATAATAACAAATAAAATGTGTAAGTATTAAAGAAAATTGTTAAAAATTATTATTTTATTCTCAATCACATATATGGGAAAAATATATTTATCACAAAATATCTATTATAAGCCTACTATGCATGAAATATCAATGTACTATTATATATTTTAAGTTCAGGATTTTTACTTTTAAATAATCTCTATCAATTAACAGAAAAAAGACAGTCTGCTTATTACTTAATAAAAAGTGAGATACTTCACTATAAAGATTCATATGGTGACAAATATATGTAAAAGTGGATGAAATGCTGTAGGAATTCAAGTCATAAAATTAAATTTATAGTTATAAAAGTTGAGATAGAAGACAGGTGTTTTTCTTATCCCCTCAGCAAATCATCTTTCCATGGCAAAATCAAGAATCAGGAGCACAAAGTCCATGCCTCTGGATTTCAGAAAAAGTTTACAGAGCAACTTTCTTGAAAATAAGTGGTATATGCAATTCTACATGCCATAGTTACCTTGGGGGAAGACATGCATCTCTTCAAGGAGCATTCTATTGGTGAAACTCAAAAAGGAAAAAGTCTGCATTGAGAGACATAATACTCTGTATTCACATGTAAAACTCCAGTTCTTCTGGTTAGCCTCTCACATAGCTCTGGTCCCACTCCAGTCCTGTGAATCACTTACAAATGGCTGATCTAGGGGAACCTCATGTTACCAAATCCAAGTGAAAATTTTAAAATGACCACTGTATGTGTATCCAAGGATATTTAAAGAAAAAAAAAGTTGAACACAGAGAAGAGAACACAGAAAAACAAATAGCAGACTAGATTAAGAAAATGTGGTACATATACACCATGGAATACTATGCAGCCATAAAAAAGGATGAGTTTGTGTCCTTTGTAGGGACATGGATGCAGCTGGAAGCCATCATTCTTAGCAAACTATCACAAGAACAGAAAACCAAACACCGCATGTTCTCACTCATAGGTGGGAACTGAACAATGAGATCACTTGGACTCGGGAAGGAGAACATCACACACCGGGGCCTATCATGGGGAGGGGGTAGGGGGGAGGGATTGCATTGGGAGTTATACATGATATAAATGATGAATTGATGGGTGCTGACGAGTTGATGGGTGCAGCACACCAACATGGCACAAGTATACATATGTAACAAACCTGCACGTTATGCACATGTACCCTAGAACTTAAAGTATAATAATAAAAAAATAATAAAAAAAAGAAAAACAAGTAGCAAATTTGGAGTATTCATTAGAAAAATATTGCCACAAAAACAGATAAAAAGATTGACTAACTATATTGCCACTAATGAACAGTATTGATGAAGAAATCTTTTATAGAGATCAAGAGCACAATGTCACAATACAAGAGTTTAGAAATAACAAGTCAAGACCTAAGATGTGATCAGCTTTGTTTACTCTTCTATACTTCTTGAGAAGAAAAGTACCCTATTCATATTAGGGTGTTAATTTCAAAAATATCTGTGAAATCTACTGGTTTTTTAATATTATACAGGTCTAGATCTTTATCACTTTTTATGTACTTGACTTGACTTGGACTGAGAGTGATATATTTAAATATCTTACCAATCCAGTTTATCTGTAAATTTTATTTTGCATCTCATATAGTTCCTGCCTTATGATGGATATTTGTTATAATATTTGGTATGCAAGTATTTGGTATGCAATATCTTCAGGGTAAATTGGAAATCTTCACATCATTAGTGTCCTACCTACCTACTTTTCAAGTTGAATTTTTCACTTTAATACTCCTTAATCCTACATATCCGCCATACCAAATATCTTACAGTTTCATTAATGAGCCATTCATTGTATCTCCCTCTGTCTCAGTGGAACATGCTACCCCAATTAGTTTACCTGTCACTTCAACAAGACTTTTCTGAAGGTTATGCTCTTTCCTTTTTCTCACTAGACCGTATAAATATTTCTGCTACAGTATTAAAAATATAAGGCCAATTGTTATTTCCCATTCATGTCCTCTTCTAGACTATAAACTTTTTAAGAATAATTGCTCTGTGAATTGGAAAAAACCGCTTTAAAGTTCATATGGAATCAAAAAAGACCCCGCACTGCCAAGACAATCTTAAACCAAAAGAACAAAGATGGAGGCATCACACTACTTGACTTCAAACTATACTACAAGGCTACAGTAACCAAAACAGCATGGTACTGGTATCAAAACAGAGATATAGGCCAATGGAACAGAACAGAGCCCTCAGTAATAATACCACACATCTACAGCCATCTGATCTTCGACAAACCTGAGAAAAACAAGAAATGGGGAAAGGATTCTCTATTTAATAAATGGTGCTGGGAAAATTGGTTAACCATAAGTAGAAAGCTGAAACTGGATCCTTTCTTTACTCCTTATATGAAAATTAATGTAAGATGAATTAGAGACTTAAATGTTAGAACTAAAACCGTAAAAACCCTAGAAGAAAACCTAGGTAATACCATTCAGGACATAGACATGGACAAGGACTTCATGTCTAAAACACCAAAAGCAATGGCAACAAAAGCCAAAATTGACAAATGGGATCTGATAAAGCTAAAGAGTTTCTGCACAGCAAAAGAAACTACCAACAGAGTGAACAGGCAACCTACAGAATGGGGAAAAATTTTTGCAATCTACTCATCTCACAAAGGGCTAATATCCAGAACCTATAAAGAACTCAATCAAATTTACAATAAAAAAAAAAACCCATCAAAAAGTGGGCAAAGGATATGAATAGACACTTCTCAAAAGAAGACATTCATACAGCCAACAGACACATGAAAAAATGCTCATCATCACTGGCCATCAGAGAAATGCAAATCAAAACCACAATGAGATACCATCTCACACCAGTTAGAATGGCAATCATTAAAAAATCAGGAAACAACAGGTGCTGGAGAGGATGTGGAAAAATATGAACACTTTTACACTGTTGGTGGGACTGTAAACTATTTCAACCATTGCGGAAAACAGTGTGGCGATTTCTCAAAGATCTATAACTAGAAATACCATTTGACCCAGCCATCCCATTACTGGGGATATACCCAAAGGATTATAAGTCATGCTACTATAAAGACACATGCACACATATGTTTACTGCAGCACTATTCACAATAGCAAAGACTTGGAATCAACCCAAATGTCCAGCAGTGACAGACTGGATTAAGAAAATGTGGCACATATACACCATGGAATACTATGCAGCCATAAAAAAGGATGAATTCATGTCCTTTGTAGGGACATGGACGCAGCTGGAAACCATCTTTCTCAGCAAACTATTGCAAGAACAGAAAACCAAATACCGCATGTTCTCACTCATAGGTGGGAATTCAACAATGAGATCACTTGGACACAGGAATGGGATCATCACACACCAGGTCCTATTGTGGGGAGGGGGAGGAGGGAGTGATAGCATTAGGAGATATACCTAAAGTAAATGATGAGTTAATGGGTGCAGCACACCAACATAGCATGTGTAGCATACATAACAAACCTGCACATTGTGCACATGTACCCTAGAACTTAAAGTATAAAAAAAAAAAAAAAAAAAAAAAAAAAAAAAAAAACTTATTTCCTTCTTAAAGGAAAAAAAAAAAAAAGAGTAATTGCTCTGTGGATTTATCTCTGTACCCCCAGGGCCAGCAATGTAGCCAACGCTCAATGGATGTTTATGATTTTAGGTAGTGTGATGAGATTAAAGCTATAATGCAGGCATTGGTTAAGGCTGTAAGAAAAACTACTTAGTTCTATGCAGAACAGCATTCAAGGTAAAGCTCTGGGTAAAATGTCATGGCCACAGACAGATAGGCTAGGCTGATGGAGAGAAAAGAAAAACATATGACTGGGCACAATTGTTGGGTAAATAAAGTAGAGTTTAAGAGGAAAGATGGTTCCCATGAGTGTGGCATATAAATACAGAGATGGCCACGTCAGATGCTGGAATCTGGACAAGTACAGCAGGCAGAGTTCTGAGAGGATACTAAGATCCTTGGTTCCTGATACATGCATGCCTTCCTCTAATTGTTCAAACCAAATCTATGTGCTTCTATGAAGGAATTTTGCAGTGTAGTTAGATCAGTGCAGTTAGTCAACTGATCTTAGATCAGTTGACTTTAATAAAGTTGACGCAGTGAGTCTGATCTGTTTATGTAAGCTATTAAAGGGGATGAGGCTCTTCTTGACCAAAGATATTAAAAGTATGAGAGGGACTCAATAAGAGCCATTATTCATTGCTGGCTTCAAAGGTGGAGGGAAACATGTGCCAAAAATTTGAGAGTGGCCTCTTCCAGCTGAGATAAACTTTGACTGACAACCAGCAAGAGAGCCAGCCTCAGTCCTAAAACCACAAGAGCTGAATTCTCCAACATGAATGAGCTTGAAATAGGAACCTAAGCTCCAGATACAAACATATCCAGCAGAAACCTTGATCTAGTATGTTCTTGACAGGTGGGCTATATTATGCTTAAAGTTCTCACCCACAAAACTGTGAGCTATTAAGTGGCAGACTTAAGGTAACTTAAACTTAAGGTATTAAGTTTGTAGTAATACATTGTGTAGCAATGGAAAACTAATACAGTAAGTAACCAATTATATGTCCCAACCCCTTTCTAATGAATGTAGTCAGAATTGTGTCAAAAGCCATGGGTGGGACTTAGTGTCTAGCTTGAAAATCTTTACCATATACTTCCAGACCACATTTACGAGGGCAAGACTGACGTTAGCAAGCCTTCTAGAGACTGGGTTCGTCCCTCTGAAACTCAGTCCCCGCTACTGGAATATAACTTTCTACTGCGGGAATGCTTGCTGCCTCCTGTGACCTGCAACCAGAAAGCAACCTACTCAGATGGCTTTCATATCCTACTCTACCATTTAATTGTTGAATGATCTTGGATAATATATTGAACTTAACTAAGCCTCTGTTTCCTCATCTATAAAATGGGGATTGGAGTAACCATTTTACAAGGTTATCGTGAGGATTAAATGAGATAACACCCTTAAGCTTTTAGCATATTTTTGAGAATACAGTAAACACTCAGACATATTAGTATTAATTCACTATCTCAGAAAAATTTCTTTCCTTTTCTAATGTTCTTCCTGGCCTTAAAAAAACACACATATGCATGTATAACGGGTATAACAGCCAAGAATAAATACACATATGTACAGGATATAATACACAAAATTTTGTAAATAATGTCTCTTTGTAAATGTTAGAATATAAATGCAAATAAACACTTATCTGACTTCAACAGCAGGTGGATTTACATAAGTAGCACACAGTTAAATACCTGGGACCATGTCCATTTTACCAATACATTTTGTAATATGCTGTCTACATTTTAATTGCAACACCTGCTCCTGATTCTGAAAGAAAAATGTTTGTTTATTTATCCTTTAATTAGGTTAGGTGAATAAATATTGCCATGTTTTAACCCATCATATATTACATAATTATTTCATATTCCTAGCAAAATATTTTCATTTTGAGTTCCAATAGTGAAAATTAAGTCAAAAATTTTGTCAAGCACTCTACTGGATTCATGGTTAGTTAGTCTGTCTGAAGACATTAGAATGAAAAATCATTGCCCTGACTTGAAACTCAGGAGACACCAGAGTAAGAGAGACTGAATATAAAGCTATTGTATAATTACTAACAGGAATAAGGAGGTGAATAAGGAAACGTGAGCTGAAAGGAAAGGGAGATACTGATGTGAAAAGGAGATACTATTGCGGAGATAAAAGAAAAGCATTTGGAAACTGACCAGTTGTGGAGAATGAAGAAGAATGAAGAGAGAAAATGTTTCTTTTTCATTTCTTAGTCCATAAACAATGAGTAAACAAACCCTGTCAAGCCTATGTCCACGATTCTGAAATCAGAGATTAAAAAAAAAAAAAACTACACTCCTTTTAAGTTAGACAAACCTGAGTTTGAGTCTCAGTTCTACCATTTATTTTATTATTATTATCATTATTAGGTATTGCTCTGTCACCCAGGCTGGAGTGCAGTGGCACAATTACAGCTCACTGCAGCCTCCTGCTCCTGGGCACCAGTGATCCACCAGGCTCAGCCTCCCAAATAGCCAGATTATAGGCATCCACTATAATGCCCAGCTAATTTATTTAATTTTTTTTGTAGAGACAGAGCATCCCTGTGTTGCCCAGGTTGGTCTCAAACTCCTGGACTGAAATAATCCTCCTGCCTCAGCCTCCCAAAGTACTGGGATTATAGGCATGAGCGACCATGCCTGGCCAGTTCTTCCATTTATAACCACCATGACTGTTGGCAAACCTCCCAATTTCCTTGAGATTTCATCTTGCTGATGGTAAAATACTCATAATAGATGTCTTTGCTTATCTTTATCACTCAACTCTCTTGAAACTCAAACAAATGTGTGCAAAAGTCTCCTTAAGTTTCCTAAGATGATGATGTCATTGACTATGTAGTTATCAGAGGTAGCAAAGCAAATTTCTGTCAGGCTCTGAGGAAGATATGGCATGTTTTAGATGAGAAAGCAGCAGGATATGCAAGTATAAATTTCAAAATAGACATTTGGAGATACCTCTGGAACTTAGGAAAACAGTGAGGGCTGAATAAAAATAAACCAAAATACAAAAGCAAACAAAAAATGATTTAAGAATCACTTCTGTAGTACTGATGGTTGAAACTGTGGGAGTATATCAGATGGTCAAAGAAGTTTAAAGATTTTACCATAGTATGAAAGAAGAGAAAAAAGAAGTCACAATTATAAAATTAAGCTGTGCATACAAAAGATGATTAGGATGCATTATTTGCCTTTAAGAAGCTTATATTTTAAAGGCAGAATCACACCTGAGCACATATAATTTTAATTCAATACGGGTACTAATAGAGTATAGAGGCCTTATTTCTGAAGTTCCTTAGAGGCAAGAGAGGTCATCAGGGAAGTTACATGGCTGATGCTTGGGAAACTGAGGAGATTTTAATGAAATGAAAATGAAAAGAACATTGTGTTTCATACTTCGTTGACTCAAGTGGATTTTCCTCTTACGTGGCTTAAATTAGTAAAATGTTTCTGATGTTTGCCAATCAATTCTCTCACTGACAGGCAGCCACACAAAAAAAGTGATCTTTTCTTTGTGTCCAAAAATATAAATCTGGCCCCAGATTTGTATCTTGACCCCTTGCATTTGTTTACAACGAATACTTTAATGACTATCTTCCAATATCAAGCTCATAATTTGAGTTCACCTTTCCATGACCATATTCTTTAATCTATCCTGTTAGAAGGGTAGGCCTTGTGGCTACAACTATGAACTGCAAAATCTAGATAGAAAGGAAAATAAATATGAGAGGAAGATTTTTGAACACTTGACCCTCTAACATGGCACTTTATAATATAGAGAGTGTATTTAGATTTTAAAACAAATCATTCAATCCTTCTTTATAGTATGCATTCCACAACAATGCCAGCGAGTTTCTATTTTTCTGTGCCCTCTACTATATGAAGAATCATCATTGTTGAAACTGTTGCTGATTTCTTAAAGAACACATTAAAAACTGGAATTTTATTATGTCTTTAATGCATTTATTAATTATTGGGTTCAAATATATTTTCACATATTTATTTAAATTTTCTCTTTTGTCATTATCTAGTTGCATCATTTGATGATACCTCAAATAATTAGATTATTATTTTACTTCTGACCCTCTCTCACCTCTCTCCTTGCCTCCCTCTTTCTTTCTCTCTCTCTCTCTATCATTTCTCTTAGTATTCTTTCCTTATACTTTCCTTTAAACATTGGTTTCATAATAATAACCAAAAACATAATTATGGAGGAAGTAGTAGTACAGTGAAAACATATACCACAAACAGGAAAATTTGGAAACTTTCTTCACCCAAGCTAACCTTTCAGAAGTTACACATAGATTTGCCAAGCCCCAAGAACAGATTACTCACCCCTATTAAAGATTACTATTGAAGAATAGTCATTTGGGGAGACTACAAAACAAGGAATAATGACTCAGAACTGTAATTCTATTTGTGCAGATGACTCAACTAGGTTATTGAAATTTTCTTACTTCCTGGACTCTTTCATATAAAAAGCTGAGTATTTTAGGATCCCAGACTACTATCTACCTATCTATCTATCTATCTATCTATCTATCTATCTATCTATCTATCTACCTATCTATCCATACACACACAAATGCAAGATATATATATCTATATATATGGCCAATATATATATCTATATATCTATAAATAGATATATATGGAACACAACCAAATATAGATATAGATATATAGATATAGATATTTACCAAGAATCAAGATTCTAAAGGAAATGGTAGAAGGGAGAACATGCAGAAAATGACAGAGGAAGCACTTATTCAATTTTCCACCAATAATTCCCAGAAAGTGATATGCAAATCCTCAGTACTATCTCCAAAAAAACTTAATCCTAACCCTGAAATCTGTATTCAACATGTCCTCCAGAAGATGCTGACACTTGCTCAAGTATAAGGTCTGTTGGTTTTGAGGACCATGTGACGACTCGCTTACCCTGCCACCAAAATATTATTTATAGTCTACTCCAGCTTTGTCTTGGATGCCTACACATTGCAGTTAGTTGATGCTCACCACTATGACTACGACTGTTAAGGCTTCTGAGGGTGGAAATACAACTAAACAACATTTGCAAAACAACATTTCTGCTCAACTAAGTTTTAAGATTAAGTTTTAAGATTCACATTGGGCTTCTTGAGTCTGATCAGGCACTGGAACCTTAAAAGAAGGGAAGGATTTTTTTCTACCTCCACATCATTATCCACAGTCCCTCCCAGACAGATTCTCAGAGACCATTCACTCATGCATTCATTCGTGTGTTCATTCATGCTTGTGCTTTGTGCCAGGGCACATGCCTGCCACTGGGATACAAAAGTTAACCAACAGATATGGGTCATGGCCTCACAGAAATTAGATAAATGTCTTTTAAAATGTCTTTAAAAGATGATTGATGTGTATTATAAAGTCCCAAGGATATTTAATTTTAAACTCTGATCACAGAAGTATAGAAAACTATGAAAGAAAGAAGATATAATTTCTAAATTCATAAAACAATTTCCCAAATAAATGACAACATAGGAAAATATCGAGGTCTTCCTTGCCCAAATGTTTGTCCTTCCCCTCAGGGAATAATAGGACACTCAGCTGGGAAAATTGGGTGTGGTAGGAAGAAAAGAAATTATTTTCTTCCTCTTCCTTGGAGATAAAATAAATATGTAGGGGGGAAGTGCACTACAACAGTGTTTATTCTTTTTACTTATCCTGCTTACTTTCAGGATTATGATTATAAAAAAGTGCTAGCCCATTAATTTAGAATGAAATACTGAATATGTGTTAAATCAACCAACTTATATAAAGGTGAGGATATAGACTGGGTTTTCAACTGAGTGGTTGTACAGCACCTCTTACCTGCAGATATTAAATGCAACCTTGTTTTCATCAAATAAGAATTGGGGCAGGATGCAGTGGCTTATGTGTGTAATCCCAGCACTTTGGGAAGCCAAGGCGGTTGGATTGCTTGAGCCCAGGGATTCAAGACCAGCTTGGAGAATAAGACAACACTCTCTCTCCCTGTCTCTGCCTGGCTAAAAAATTAGCTAGGGATGGTGGTATATGCTTGTAGTTCCAGCTATTCAAAAGGCTGAACTGGGAGGATCACTTGTGCCTGAAAGGTCGAGTCTGCAGTGAGCTGTGATCAGATCACTACACGTCAGCTTGGGCAACAGAGGAAGACACTGTCTTCAAAACAAAAACAAAAACAAACAAACAAACAAAAAATGGGTCTCTCCATTAAAGATAAGCTCAAATGATCAAGCATCTCAATGAATGCTTCAACGATCAATGATCAAGATCAAGAATCCCAGGTGTCAAGGAAAAATGTGATCACTAATTCCAAGGGACTGGTGAAGAAAGAAAGAACTCTAGGTCAAGAGCCAGATAGAGTGGTCAGGAAGAAAAGGCAATCAACAATGACGAAATCCAATAAAACAAACTGTTGGAAGAGGAGCCTGAAATTATGACATTACAAGTGGATGGAACACAACCAAATTTTGATATCCAGTTCCCGCAGTTAGTTGAAGTGGAAGAACATGTCCAGAGTGGTTACAAATATCAAAATATTCCTAGGGAAAGATTAGCGTGAGGATGAGAAAATGCTGTTTACTAGTCGATAACAGCTCTATGGTTTGTACAAAGGAGAGACTTTTCTGTGACCAGAGGGAAAAGAGTAATCTCACTCCCTGGAAAAATTTAGATGAAAGCCAGAATTAATCTTATGAGCAAGCAAAATAGATTGCAATCTCTGTAGTGAGATATATTTTTCTACTTCTTCAATAGTTGTAGTTTTATTACATTTTCTTCTTATTTTTTTCACTTAATAATTAAATAGCTAGTGCATTTCACATGTTTCTAAAAATTAAAAATGTAAAGAAAAGTTATGAAGGGGAAGGAATTCTCTCTGCCACTACTCTGCTCTGTTTGTTCAGCACACCTCCCATAACCATCCTCACCAGGTAACCACTTTATTGTGTATCTTTCCAAATTTCCTTCAAGCATATAAAATAAAAAAGCATATGTTATTTTCTGTATTTGTCTACCATTTATATGCCAGGTCAGCATGCCACGCAGACTGTTCTATGCCTTATACTTTTCATTTAACAAAGTATTTGAATAATCTTCCTGTAATATTAAAGAAACTTGTTATATTTTACAGTTGCATATCATTGCATTGTATTGAAAAATTATATTTCATAACTAGTACCCTTTTAGGGGACATTTAGGTTGTTCCTAAGTTTTTCCAATCAATAGCCTTGTTGAAGAATCACATTTGGATGTGCAAGTATATCAGAGCAATAAATGCCCATAAGTCAATGAGTTAGTCAAATTCTATTTGTCTTTGTAATTTTGACAAGTATTAGCAAATTGCCATCCACAGAGATCGAACCAAGATACACCCTCACCAGAAATGGATGAGAGAACCCATATTCCCAGAGCCCAGCTCAAAATATCTCAGATTTTTCCATTTTTTAGTCACGTGATAGATTAAAAATATGCATTCAGCAAACTTTTTTTATGAATGAGGTTGAGAATTTTGCCATATGTTAAATATCCACTTTGCATTATTTTCTGTGAACTATCTGTTCATAGTATTTGTCCTTTCCTCTGCTGAGTTATCAGAAAGTTTGATATTCAAAAATTTTAACAATCAATTTGGCACGATTCCCAGCCAGTGGCAAAATATGCCAGCCTAATTAAAAGGAGTGCCGGATGTAAACACCTGGCATGTCCAGAGCAACACATTCCAGTGGAAAATTAGGCCTGATGATTGGTCTTTCTCTAGGTGTTTTCAGCATAGAAGAGCTGAAAATACTTTTTCCAAATTAACCATTTATATTTTGACTTTGCTTATGCTAGTTTTTGAAAGGCAATTCATGTGTTTTTAATTTTAGATAATTAAATTTTCAAACCTCTTTTATGCCATCTGCATTTTCAATTAAATTAAAAATTTTCCACTCCAAATTTTTTTAGCAAATTATTTTTATTTTGAGTACATATGATTTCAAATTTTTACATATCATCTCTTAAGACATTTGGATGTCGTCCTAGCAGACATTGTGAGATATAAATCCATCATTATTTTTACCAGATAGTTATTAGTTGTCCAGCTATATCTATTGATTAATACTTCTTCTTCCTTAATGAAAATAATCTTACCCACATGCTAAATCTCCTTAAGTATTATAACTTATTTCTGCACTTTCTATTCTGTCTCATGGATCTCTATCACATTAATTTAATTAGTAAGTCTTTCTTGTTTATCTTCTTACATTAGATTTAGAGTCAGTTGGTATAAACTCCTTCTTCAAAAAAGATATAGGCGTCATTTTCATATACTTCTCATGGAAACAAAAAATTCAGAGGGGAACTTAGTAATATCTTGCAAAATTGCATGTGCATTTTATCCTTTGAACATGTCATTCTAATTCTAAAGACCTAGCCCAGATATTTATTAACAAAAAAACATAAAAAGACATATGCACAAAACAATTCATCGTAGCATGATTCATAATAGCAAAAAACTGGAAAGCCTACCCTGTTACTGATAGGAGGCCAGTTGAATAAAATATGTCTACCTACACAGTGGAGTACAGAGTAGCTGTTTGTATTGAAGATTATCTCTCTATACCATTATGGAGTGATCTGAGTTAAGTGGTATCTAATGCGTTTTTAAATTTTTCTCTGTTTCTCTGAGGTTTTACCTATTGTCACTTGTTTTTAGTGCATTTTTTTAATTAGTGGATTAAATAGTGATTTATCCCATTTTTTCTCAAAACAAACAGCTTTCACATTTATTCTACATTTTTTCTGTATTTGAATGCATTTTGGGGTTATTTTATAATCCCTAGATTCAGATGCTTCATAACTTTGTTTAAATGTTCTTTATTGTTATATAACTATTTAAGCCTGTGTGCTTCTTTTTAGCACTCCTTCAGTGAATTCCATAGTTATTCAATGTAATGTTTTTATTGTTTTCTAGAAGTTCTACAGTTCCAGGTTGCATTGTATATTAATTCTGGAGAAGCTGAAAAGTTATTGCTTTGTTTGTTTATTTTAATTTCCAAACAGAAGTGTCTTTTTATTTTCTGATTTTGTTATATTTTCTATTTTTACCACATTTCAATCAGATACATTTTCTATACTATTTACATTTTCTGGAATTTCTTGAGGTTGCTTCATGAGCTTTTATATGATTAATTTTCATAAATGCAACAAGGAGACTTAAAAAAATTCATTATTCTTATTTTTCAGGGATCAAAGTTTGATACATACCAATCAAAGGAGCTTTTAAAATTATGTTATTTATTTCATCATAGCCTTAAATTTTGTCCAGTTTGGTCTGTCATAGATGAAGAAAGGTAAATTCATTCACTTGCGGTAAGTGGATATATTCTCCTTTCATCTCCTATATTTTCTCAGCTACTTCTCTGTATCTCCATTTTAAACTCCTCATATTAGCATTACAAAGGGGGCCTTCTCTTCTTCTTTGAATAATTGATGGACTAAGCTGCATTTTGTTTAATATCTTAAAGTCAAGATCTTCACATTATTTTTATTTGCAATGGCCTGGAAATACATTTGTCCATTTCTCCCCCAAATTTTCTAGATTGTCTTGCTCGCTGATCTGATTTTCAACCTAGAGTTAGATTAGTTTATGGTCTAATATGAAAATCCATTTCTTTTAATGGATTAATAAGTTCATTAATATTTGCTGTTTGTAAGAATAAAATACCTAGGAGTACAGGTAACCAGGGAGGCAAAAGACCTCTACAATGAGAACTACGAAACACTGCTCAAAAAAATCAGAGATGACACAAACAAATAGGAAAACATTCCATGCTCATGGATAGAAAGAATCAATATTGTTAAAGTGGCCATGCTGTTCAAAGCAAATGTGGTACATATACACAATGGAATACTATGCAGCCATAAAAATGAATGAGATCATGTGCCTTGCAGGGACATGAATGGAGCTGGAAACCGTTATCCTTAGCAAACTAATGCATGAATAGAAAACCAACTACTTTATGTTCTCACTTATAAGTGGGCACTAAAGGATGAGAACACATGGACACATAGAGGGAAACAACAGACACTGAGGTCTGAGGGTAAAGAGTGGGAGGGGGAAGAGGATCAGGAAAAATATCTAATGGGTACTAGGCTTAACACCTGAGTGACAGAATAATCTGTACAATAACTCCATGATATGAGTTTACCTATATAAGAAACCTGTACATGTACCCCTGAACTAAAATAGATATATGTGTGTGTGTGTGCACGTGTGTGTGCATGTGTGTATGTAATCGTTGAAATAAGTTATTTGGGCCGTTTAAAAATTTTCAACTATTATTTTAAATTTCGGGGGTGCACATGCAGGTTTGTTACATGGGTGTATTCCATGATGCTGAGTTTTAGGGTACAAATAATCCCATCACCCAAGTAGTGAGCATAGTATTTAGATAGGTCATTTTTTGCCTTTGCCACCCTCCCTCTCTCCCCCACTGCCTGTTGTTTCCATGTTTATCTCCATGTTTGCCCAATACTTAGCTCCCACTTGTAAGTAAGAACACGTGGTATTTGGTTTTCTGTTTCTGCCATTACTTTGCATAGAATAACGGACTCCAGCTGCAATCATGTTGCAACAAAGGACATGGTTTCATTCTTTTTTATGGCTATGTAGTATTCCATGGTGTATATATATATTTCTTTATTCAATCATCATTGATGGGCACCTACGCTGATTCCATGTCTTTACTATTGTTAACAGTGTTATCATGAACATGGAAGTGCAGGGGTTTTTTGGTAGAACGATTAATTTTCCTTTGGATATATATCCAGTAATGGGATTCCTAGTTCAAACGCTAGTTCTATTTTAAGTTCTTTGAGAAATCTCCAAACTGCTTTTCATAGTGGCTGAACAAATTTACATTCCCTTCAACAGTGTATAAGCGTTCTCTTTCTCCACAGCCTCACCACCATGTTAGCTTTTGACATTTTAACAATGTCGATTCTGACTGATGTGATATTAATATTTGTTGACATGCAGATGTCAATAAACATTGCCCTGCCAGAAACATCTATCTGTTGCACCACATGGATGTGTGCTTTTAGGGGAATTTCCTCTCAGGTTTGAGATATTAGCTCTTCACCATGTCTTTATCTTTTCTGAGTATCTCTACCCAACTCTGTACATATTTCTCCCTATGAGATCACATACGTTGTCAGTAACACGTTCCATAAAAATGCTTTCTAAATCTATGTAAGTTGTACATCAATCAGGTAATAAAACACATTCTTGTTTGATTTATGAAATTACACGCAATGCTACATGGGACATTTACCCTTCTAATACTAGCCTCAAGGATACAGTCTTAGATTTCCCCTTTCCTTGGAGATATAGTGAATATTCTGCCTTCTAATATAGCCGGAATAGAATTCAAAAATTTCTGCCAAGTCACTGTTCTCCAATATGAACTCCATATTATCTTCAAAAAAATATGTAGTAAATTGACAGATCACCGTCCTTTTTCTCATTTCATTCCCCTTGCCTAGAAAGCTATATTCGTGTGTGGAGAGCTAACTCATCCTTTAAGATCCACCTTCAATTTGAAACTTTAGTTGTCCTCCCAGTTGAGCATATTCTCACCTTCTTTGGAACAAAATTCGTTTGAGATATACCACTGAGTTTTGCATTTATTAAAATTCATCATCATCTTGTGAATTTCCTACAAGAACATTTTTGCAATTGAATTGAAATTATCTCAGAAAAATGGAATTTCCTTATAATTCTATAGATATATACTTGTCAGTACTATTCAACTGCAGAGATTAGACCTCATTAGGAGTTTGTTTATAATTATTAGCACCTTAGTCTAATTCACCTGTTTAGTTTACTGGTTTTAGAGTAATTCTGAAAGAAATCTTAATAGAGATATTTAGTGATGAGCAAAAAGCTCATGCATACCTAGAAGCAAAGAAGAGGCAGAAAGAAAAGTTTGTTAGTCAGGGTTCTCCAGAGGGACAGAACTAATAGGATAGATGTATATATGAAAGGGAGTTTATTAAGGAGAATTGATTCACACGCTCACAAGGTGAAGTCCCTCGATAGCCGTGTGCAAATTGAGGAGCAAGGAAGCCAGTAGTGGCTCAGTCCGAGTCCCAAAACCTCAAAAGTAGGGAAGCTAACAGTACAGCCTTCAGTCTGTGGCTGAAGACCTGAGAGCCCCGGCAAACCACTGGTGTGAGTCCAAGAGTCCAGAAGCCGAAGAATTTGGAATCTGATGTTGAAAGACAGGAAGCATCCAGCACAGGAGAAAGATGAAAGCCTTAAAACTCAGCAAGTCAGCTTCTTCCACCTTCTTCTGTCTTAAATCCAAGCTGACAGCCGATTGGATGGTGCCCACCCACATTCCTCTCCCAGTCCACTGACTCAAATATTCATCTCCTCTGGCAACACCCAGCAACACCTAGATACACCCAGAAACAATACTTTGCATCCTTCAATCCAAAGGATTAACCATCGCAAAGAGCGAGAAACAAAAAATGGTAGAAAAGAGAAGACAACATATTTTGTTACACTCATATTTTTATTGGGGCAATCCCTTTTCCTAGGTCAAAATTGTTAGTTATAGAATATTTAATAAATCTTTCCACTTACAGATTTTTCCAAAATCTTATAAAAATCTTCAAATATGCAGCAAAATTGAAAGAATTTTAAATAAACACCAGTACATTCACTTCCTAGATTTACCACTAGTATTTTATTTATTTTAACCCTGTATTTACTCAACTCCCCATCATCAAGCCCTATTCATTTTAAAGTAAATTGCAGAATCTATATTCTTCTGCTTAAGTACTTCAGAATGAATATTACAAACAAAAGTGAGATTTTTTTTTTTACGGTTTCTTTGCTTTTGATCTGAAATTTACTGCATACCATTATCTGACCATACCATTATGTAACAGCTACACTGGGACAGCTCTGTGCTTAACAACTGGAGATGGCTAGAAAAGTCTGGTAGCAAGATAAAACAAGTGGCTTAATTAAAGATTAATAATGTGCTGTTTAATTTTCCCCATTTTATACTTTACACCCAGGACCAACATGTTTATTGATCACTTACATCTGGTATAACTGATTAAATGTTTACTAGCTTGGCAATGTGACTAGTCGGCACAAAAGATCCTACTGGAAAGTTCTTCCTGGTCTCATGAAACTCATATTCCTCATTCCATATTGGTGGCTTACAATCCACAGACTAAGAGTGTTCTATGAGACAAATCTCTGCGGAGCTGTGCCCAGGAGTCTCTCTGGCCCCCAGACTTGCTTGTACTTTCTTTCTCTGGTTGTGTCATTCTTTTCACCTTGATTCAAACCTTACATGAGTGTTCTCTAAGAGGGCTTTTTTTTTTTTTTTTCTAATCTAATCTTGTAAAGTTTTTGCATTTTTATACTATGAAATAAAGTGTAGGAGAGATTTGAATTTCAATAAATGGATATAACTGGATAACCCAAATTCCTTTTGAGACATAAGATATTATTTTTACCCCAGAATGTTCCCTTACGCTCCATCCCAATCAATCCTTTGAATACTCCCAGAGACAACTCCTGTTCTGTTGGTTTGATTTTTCTCACTATACCTTAGGTTTGCCTATTGCAGGACATCGTATACATGGAACCATACAGCATGTGCTTTTATGGTTAGCTTTTTATGCTAAGCATACTGTTTTTGAGATTAATGAGTGTTGTTGTATCACTACATTGCTGCTTTTTATTGTTGAAAAAATATTTTCATGTATTAATATACCACAGATTTATTCTCCTATTCATGTACACCAAGGGTTTTTTTACAGTTTAAAGCAATTCAGCAAAGAGCAGAATGATTGTAATTATAAAAACCTTTTGTTTTTCATTTATTTGGGGTAAATACCAAAGATTAAAAAAATGCTGAGTCTCATGGTAGGTAGATGTTGAATTTTATAAGAAACTGTCAGTACTTTCTTGAAGTGGCTGCTGCGTTTTACATTCCCATCAGTAATATATGGAATTTTAGTTACTCAATATCCTTATCAATGTTTAATGTGGTCAGTCTATTTACTTTAGCCACTCACATGGATGTATGATGGTATGCTAGCATAGTTTTAATTTATATTTTCTGATGACTAATGATACTGAGAAGTGTAACATATGCTAAAAGGACATTTGTACATGTTCTTTTGTCAAATATCTTTTAAAATTGTTTGCCAATTTTTAACTGAATTGTTCACCTTTTCATTACTGAGTTGTAGCATTTTATTATGTATTCTAGGTCCTTTTGCAGTTATATGTTTCACAAACCTTGTCGCCCATGCTGTGGCCTGCCTAAACATATATTTAACTACAATGCCTTTTGATAAACATAAGTATTTAACAATTTTTTAAAGCCTAGTTTATCAATTTAACCTGCAGAAGCATAAAAAGTAATAAATCATTGTTGTTTTCAACTGTAATTTTGGGGGTGGTTTGATAAACAATAATATCACACTTGTCTATATACATAGGTTAAAGGTAAATTTTAAGAAAAGAAGTTTAAAAAATGAGAGATATGATACAGTCTCACCCATCTAAAGGGTACTGAACTGATAAAAGCTGAACATTTTTATTACAATAAATATAAATCATGACTTTCTTATACATTCCCCCATTCAGGCATGAATACTAAGGAATTCAAATTATTCATGCATTATGCAAAAACTGACACAGAAACTCTTAAAATTTCACAAGAATGGAGCTCCACTTTAAAATTTTGATTGGTACTTTTTTTAAGTGCTAGCTCTTGATAATTTGTTTGATGTAGCTAATAACACTTTTTCAACATGAAAAATCAGTTGACTAAAATTATTTGAGCCACAAAAAAATTGGAGATGAGATTTATATAGTTATGGTTGTCCTGGTTATAATGTAGAATAATCATTTTAAAAGATTGTAAGAGCGCCTTTCCTCATTTATACAGGGGATAATAATAATATGATATGCTCTGACTGAGGGTATTAACTAATTAATGTCAATGAAGATTGTGGGTGTTTATTTTTTTTTTCCTTGAGAAGACAATTACAAACTTTAAAGCTGTGTTTGACTCACATATATTTTAATACAAAGAGATTAACAAAATCAAAAATCTTTTGTAAATAAATTATATTATTTTGTGTTTTAAAATTTCATGTCTCTCTGGAAAAGAGTAATTTTAAAACCTTAAGAACAGTATAGCCATCTAAACTTGGGGGAGATACAAAAAAAGTACATTATCTAAAATGATTTTCTTTAATTTGAAATCACAAAAATATACAGCCTAATAATGAAATGATTACATTATGATTAGGATAACTTATTAAGGAGTATTCCTTTACTCAGGTTATATTGGCTTAAGACTTGGTTTTTATCCTGAAAGTGTATACTAGGATCCATGTCCATTCATTCACTCCACAAATATTTATTAAATACCCAACTTTATGCCAAGTATTGTTAAGAGCTCTGCAAATACAAAAAAAAAAAAAAAAAAAAAAGGAGCAAAACTAAAAAGTTTTTACCCTCATGGAGCTCACTTTATAATGGGAAGAAGGAATTCTTAACTAAATTCTATATCTGGTGGTAATAAGTACTCGAGAGGCAAATGAAACAGGTTAAAGTGTTAGTGAGTGGTGAAAGAAGAGGGAACACTATGTGCTAGGGAAAGACCTATCTGATAGATGATGCTCGAGGAGATAATTGAAGGGCATGAGAGAGTCAGCCATTTAGCTTGCTGGAGGAAGAGTGATCCAAGAAAAGGAAGAGAAAGGGCAAAAGCCTTGGGACAAAACTATATGCCTATCTTCCAGAAATCCAATGAGGCTGGCACAGAGTGACATCAGGGATATGTAGCTGGGGTCAAACTGTATAGTGTCTCTTAGGCTACTGTAGACTTCTTTTTTTTTTTTTTTTTTTTTTCCCCCCCCGACTGAGAAGGTAAACTACTGGATGACTTTAAGTAGAGAAGTGACATAATTTAACTCTTTCATAATTCACCCTTTCTGCTCCATAGAGCAAACATAAAGTTTAAGAGTAGAAAGTGTCACAGCAATTAGGATACTAGACAGTTATCCACTTAAGAGATGTTTGTGCCTTAGACCAGCAGGGCTAGCACTGGACATGACAGTAATGTGACTGGATAAACAAGTCTGGAATTCAAGAGAGAAGACTGGGTTGGAGTACTAAATTTGAGGGACCATACCATCTAAGTGGTTTTAAAGCTTCAAAATTCGATGATACCTCTTTCTAACTGGATATGGATAGAAAATAAAGTGTTGAGGGAGACAGAGGAAGAGCAAGTTAAGAAACTGTGAAATAAAACCAGAGAGGTTGGAGGTAAAACAGGCAAATGTTATGTATCAGAAACTAAGTAAAGAAAGTGTACTAAGAAGGAAGGAGAGTCATCTACTCTGTCAACTGGTGCTAGTAGATTTAGCAAGGTGAGGTCTGAGAAATGACTATTGGATTTGTCAATATGAGTGCAAGACACTGGTGAAAGGAACAATTTTTTTCTTTCTTTTTTTTTTTTTTTTTTTTTTTTGAGATGGAGTCTCGCTCTGTTGGCCAGGCTGGAGTGCAGTGGTGCCATCTCTGCTGCTCACTGCAAGCTCCGCCCCCTGGGTTTATGCCATTCTCCTGCCTCAGCCTCCCGAATAGCTGAGACTACAGATGCCCGCCACACGCCCGGCTAATTTTTTTTGTATTTTTAGTAGAGACAGGGTTTCACCTTGTTGGCCAGGATGGTCTCAATCCATCTGCCTCCGCCTTCCAAAGTGCTGGGATTACAGGCGTAAGCCACCGCTCCTGGCCGAAAGGAACAATTTTGATGGTGTGGTGGGGTAAACGCTTAGGAGATAGACCATTCTTCCTTAGACTTTCGGGTAAGAGAGGACTGAGAAATGGAGACGACAATTGTAGCAGAAAAGTTGGCCAGAAGAAGGAATTTTTTAAATGTAAGAAATCACAACACTTTCATAAGCAGCTAGAAATGATGCAGTGGAGAAAAAGAAAAACCGATGACCTATGTAAGAAGAACCTGATAGTAAGACATCATGGAACATTGCTCTAGATTCACCCAATCCCTGTGTTCTGTCTTCACAGCTAACTCTTGCTCTTCCTTCTGCTGCCACCTTTGTGGAATGACTTCTTTTTATTTTATTTTATTTCATTTCATTTCATTTTGTTTTATTTATTTTTTGAGATGGAGTCTTGCTCTGTCACCCAGGCTGAAGTGCGGTGGCATAATCTCAGCAGAGGCACAACCTCTGCCTCCCGGGTTCATGCCATTCTTCTGCCTCAGCCTCCCCAAGTAGCTGGGACTACAGGTGTGCACCACCATACTCAGCTAATTTTTGTATTTTTAGCACAGACGGGGTTTCGCCATGTTGGCCAGGCTGGTCTGGAATTCCTGACCTCAGGTGATCCACTCACCTCGGACTCCCAAAGTTCTGGGATTACAGGCGTGAGCTACTGCGCCAGGCACTGTGGAACGACTTTCGAAGCCTCATTAGTTGCTTCTAGCTCTTAATCTCTGGCTCCCCACTCCAGAAATCTATTCCTCAGTACTCCTCTCTTGTCTCAGTAAAGCATGCCCTCATCCTTCGTTAGATAATTTTAAAATGTTTTCACTTTACTTTCCAAATGTATCCTACCCCTATTTTAAATCTAATAGTCTTAAATAGTTTAGCAGGAGGCATTTGTTATGTGGGTGCATACTTTTGCAATATTTATAAGAAAATGTTCAGTTTTATTCCCACTAACTTTAGATCCAAGTAAAGAACATTTATTTCTTTATTGGAAAATTCTGAAACGTGCGGATATAATTTGGATATTTATCCCTGCCTAAATCTCGTGTTGAAATGTAGTACCCAGTGTTGGAGGTAGGGCCTGGTGGAAGGTGTTTGTATCTAGGAGCAGATCCTTCATGAATGGCTTGGGCTATCCCCTTGGTGATGAGTAAGCTCTCACTGTGAGTTCACTAGGGAGATCTAGTCATTTAAAAGTCTCTGGCACCTCCCCCGCTTCCGCTCAGTCTCCATCATTTGCTCCTGCTTTACTCATGTGAGATGGCCTGCTCCTCCTTCACTTTCCACCATGATTGGAAGCTTCCTGAGACTTCCTTAAAAGCCTAGCAGATGCCAGCACCAGGCTTCCTGTAAAACTTGCAGAACCAAGGCTAATTAAACCTCTTTTCTTTATAAATTATTCAGTTTTAGGTACTTAGCTATACCAATGCAAGAAAACGCACCTAGTAACTCATCTTTGGGAATACTCACTAGATTTCCCAAGTTCCTTTGATATAATTTCTCCAACAGGAGTTAATCATTCCCATGAGGAGGCAGTACTCACTTCTCTCTATATTGTCACCCACTCCATCCCTTGTTTTCTAACCTGCTTCTCCTCCTCTCCTCTCACTTCTTTTTTTGAAACAGCAATATTTTCTGAGTAGAAAAGGAATAGTCCTTTGTTGCAAAAAAAGATATACTGGAAAATATAAGGAAAAAATTTAAAAAGAAGAAAATTACTGAAATTTTAACCACTCACCATAATATTTCTGATTCATTTCTGTTACTTTGCAACTTGTTTTACGAATAAGAAATCACCCATAAAATTTGCAGCTTAAAACAATTAGAAAATGACCACCATTTTCTAACTAGAATAAAAATACTGTTTAACTGTTTTATAGATTTTGTAGTATTTCATTGTGTAGACACACCGTAGTTAAGTTTGAAACAGTTAAGTAGTTGCTGGTATTTTGTCATTATAAAACATGTGTTGTAAATTGTTATTCTGTAAATGTTTATCTGTTCTTTGGAGTGTTCTTTAGGGCATATATCCAGAAACACAAATTCTGAGTCAAAGCGTGTGAACCTAGGCTCTGGGTCATATGTTCTATGTTCACACATTACAGTTTCCAAAAATTCATGTTTTACATCTTTAGTAATTTGCTAAAAAATGGTGTTGTGATTTACATATTTATTATTAATAAGCATAATCTCCTTCAAATTTGATTAAACATTTGCCTTTCTGGTTTTGTGAATAGTTCGAGTGCCTTGTCCGGTTATCTATGACTTACTTTAAAGTATTTCCCCCTCTATAAAGTGGTTTAATGTCCTTTTTATTAAGAAAACCAACTGTCTTTCACATTTTATTTTAAATACATTCCTGTGTTTTTTAATTCCATTTTGGGTTTTTTAAATTTGTTTGTTTCTGGGGTTTGGGGGGGTTTGTTTGTTTCTGGGTTTTTTGTTTGTTTTTGTTTTGTTTTGTTTTTACTTTACTCTCTTGAAGGTGTTTATAAACAGTAAGATAGAGTGGTTGTTTTTAGTTGTTTGGCTTTATTCCAATTCATAACGCTTGTCTCCACTCACAAGTTAGATAAATACCTATCTGTATTTTCTGCTGTTTTAAAGTTTCATTTTCTATGTTTGGCTTTTTCATCCTTTTATAATCTATTTTGATAAAATAGAGTGAAGTGAAATCAAAATGGATTTTCAAAACTATCTCACCAACACTCTCAGCAATACATTTTGAAAGATCTATCTCTTTCACCTGATTCATGAGGATTCATTTATCATGCATTTTGTTATAGGGTCTGGTTCCATGATAGCTATTCTACCCCATTGATCTGCCAGTCTGTTTTTCACCACTAAGTACAACAGTTTAATCATTTAAATTACACAATTAATTATTCTAGTTGTATATAACATTATCTTCTAGGACTGGTCCCTATATATTATTTCCTTCAAAATTTTCAAAATGTTTTACACTTGCTTGTTCAGATAATAATGAAGTCTATGTTTGTTGCAGTTTTGTATAGTGATTGAGAAAATCAACTCTAAATCCAGTTTGCATAGGTTCAAATATCCCAGTTTCATTAAATATTAGCTTTATAATCTTGGGCAAGTTATGTGAATGCTCTTTACCTCAGTTTTGCTTCTGTAACATGAATATAATAATATACATACCACATATAGCTGCTGTGATGATAGAGAGAATTATTAAATATATGTAAGGCACTTAGAATAGTACCTGGCAACATAATATAGAATATTATGTAGAGATATTTTCAACTATTATTTAGTGACAACCACTTTACTGAGTTTTACATGCATCCTATCACTGAATTTGTTTGATCCCAGTTCTCAGGACTCTCCCCATATGACTTAATGATCTTGTGAAAACTAATGAAGTTAAAATAATTTCATATTTTTTCATGAGCAAGGAGTTTCACAGGGGAAAAATCCTGAGATTCATTTTTCCATTTCTTTCAATTATTTTTATAGGCTACTGATTCTCTTAACTTTCCAACCAACAGAATGGGAAGAAGAAAAAAACAAATGCTAGTGTAAATGTGCTTGTTAACGCCATCCCTAGCTTATTTTTATTGAACCATTTCATTATTATGTGTCTTTTGTTGTTGTTTTATTCAATCTTTAAAATAGAATTGTAGAAACGATTTTGCACTTTCTTGTTTGTCTCAAATAAACACCCAGATATAAATGATATTCTCTCAGTTGGTCCTTTGTGATATAGTCTGGGCTCTCACTTGTTAAGATACGTAAGATTTACTAATAGGGCAGGTTAAAATTCTAACTCAGTAGGTCTGCACATTTAATAAGCCCTCATCCCTAGGTGAGAGAAAACAAGTGATCCCGAAGGAGGGACACAAAGGGAAGCATCTGGCACTGCCTATAACCATGGCTGCTTCCTTGCTAAAAAACAAAGAGGACAGACTTCTCAGATTAAGAGAGATGTTATCAGATTACAGTGTGAGGCAGAATGGGTCAGGGATGGAAAGAAAATACAGACACAGCTACATATGCTACTGGTGCTCCAGTAACTGCTGCTTAAAATCAACAGCTGCATTGTCAAGCAGGGTCTGAAGATACTTCTCCATGATGCAGAATCCCTACTGCAGAGACACAGTCTACTTCCTTAATGCCACCTCTTCTCTGGTGTCCACTTACACACACACACACACGTGCATGTGCAGGCTTAAGAGACAGTGACCTCTTAAAAGGGAATATAAAAACCTCAGTCTTCACTTTATGATATGCTCTCAACAGATTCCCTATTTGAGTCAGGCACTTCCCTAATCACCCCAGAACTCTGGATTGTAGTTTCCTTGCTTTTCCTTCGCATGGCTGACTCTTCATTAAACTACAGTCATTTCAAGAGGAAGAGAGGAAAATCATTACATCTTTCTACATTTCAATGTAAGTATGAGAACAATCTCTTTCAAAAACATATCCAGGATTATATAGTCAATGATTCCACATTAATTGAGATTTTGCCTCTGGAAATGTCATCACCAATATGTTATTAAATACAAATTAAAGTGTGCAATTTTCCAGTGGGTCAGCATAAATGTCTTCTCTTGCATACATGGTATTTCCTTTCTCTCGCCAGTCTCTTCTCCTACCATCAGTACTATGCTGTAATGAATTCCACATATCAGTGAGAGCCACGGTATTTTGAGAACCAGTCTAGGGCTTAATGTTTCAGAAAGTTCAGAAATAGTGCCACATTTGGGTAAGAATTATGAGTGAAATGGGTTCTCAGAGAAGTATCAATCATGTTTAACTTGCAAGTTAGTATTTCCACAATCTGACATGTTTCAAGTGTATGATAAGCTTGTACAGGGAGAAAATGAGGGTGGGGATTTTCCCAAAAATTGGTTATCACCCACTGAATTTTTTCAATGGTTTAATATTTGCTTAGAGTTTTACAGACCATTCATTGTGTTCTGTTAAAAATATTCATTAATAAATGATGCTTAAGGATAGTAGGTTTTAACACAGTCAGTTTTCTGAGCAGTGATAAAATAGTCTTAAGTAATAGCATTCATCATTTTCAACTCACTGAAAGCTAATGGTTTTA
The DNA here is from genome assembly GCF_007565055.1 of Rhinopithecus roxellana. Classification (NCBI taxonomy): domain Eukaryota; kingdom Metazoa; phylum Chordata; class Mammalia; order Primates; family Cercopithecidae; genus Rhinopithecus; species Rhinopithecus roxellana. The sequence continues at coordinate 134,719,388 of NC_044552.1, forward strand.
GTGAATGAATTATAAGTTTCACTGACCAATTTGCTTCATTTAAGGAAGAATCTAAGTAATAGCACAAAGCCCTGTGGAGCAAAACTTCAAAGAAATACAGAATGGGCAAAAAGGGATTACACGAAAAGATAACGAACTAATACTCAGGCACAAAAAGTGGAATTCAACGAATATTAAAACTCTTAGGTGTGAAAACAATTGGATCCAAATAGAATGAAGCAGAAATGGACTCTTTTTTTTAGGCCATTTTAAAAACACTTCTGTGGTATTAACTACCCTTGCAAATTCCACCAAGTCAAATAAACAGTTAGGAACCAGCAACTGACAACATTTATACATTTCTGGAGTACCATTTAGGGAACACAAATGGAGCCTAATACAACATTTTAATATTCTGTAAACTATTATTATATGCAGGAGTCTCCCCTTTGATGCTTGCCATAGTCTAGTCATTTACACAATAATAATTTACTCTCAGTGACTATGGCTTTTCCTCATCCCCATCTTCATTCCATAGACTGATTTAATGTCAGTGAACACCATGAGGCTGTAAGGTCACTATCCTAGAGTTCCAGGAGAACTTCAGAGCTGAAACAGAAAGTTGCTAGCATTTTGTGACAAGGTCAACTTCCAGCTGATTGTGGTACAGTGGGAGGAATCCTGGACTTTGGAGTCAGAAATTTTGAGTTCAAATCCAGGTTCTTCTGATTTCTACGTGTGCAGTCTTGAGCAAATCACACCACTCTCCTACCACGTTTCCTCACTGTGAAGTAATGATGGTAACTCCTAGCCTGTAGAATTAAATATGACATTATATGCAAAATATTTGTGCTTGTCTAACACTTGACATAAAGCAAGTACTCATAATTGTGGACTAAATTTAAATGTTGCAGAGATTCCAGAACCTTTCACTTAATTTCTACTCTCAATTGAACAGAAGAATTCATGTAGACACAACCATAGAGAGCACCACTCCTCCACTGCATACACAGCTTTTAGTAAATGTTCTATTTGTTACACATTGGGGGTCTGCAAAGACGTGGCATGTATTTCATGTGCCGGACACTTATTGCTAGGAGAAGTAATTTCATAAATGTTACTGATTTGAATAACAATAATAATAAACACAATGTGCAAGGCACTGTTCTAAATGTATTACCTGCATTAATTTATTTAACCCACACAGTAAGTTCACAAAAGAAAATAATTAATTTATTTTCTGTGTCGAAAGGTGCAAGCAACAAAAATAATAGAATCCCTTATGTCATAAAAATGCTTCTACAATAATCAGAAACCTGATTTTGTGCAGCTGTTCTTTTTGCATCCTCTTCAGCTCCAGTTTGTTTTAAGAATACAGGAATCATGCCAAATCCAGGATGCAGAGTTCCACAGAAATGGTCCAGGTGGCCAACTGTTTAAAGTAAGTGCATACAGCTAGAACTATAAGCTTCTCAGCTAAGAAAGAGGAAAGGCCAACCTAATTTAATCACAATATATTAATCAAAACAACTTTTCCATAAATAATTGGAAATTAAAAAGGAAAAAAGAAAATTTCCTTCCTTTCAGTTTTTACTCTTTCTTGATTTTATGTATACTGCTAATACAGGACTTTTTTTTACATTGATGACTGAAATAGTACTTTCTTAAATTCTGTCAGACGGTTGAAAATATTAAGAAGATTTCAGTCTAAGATATCAGAGAAAGAGACAGAACAAAGACAGGCTCATGTTGACGGCATTTAGTGGCATTCAGCGATATGTTCACCCTCTAAGTAACTGTGATTCTTATCATTCTTTCTTCCCCACTAAACTTGCAGCTCTTATATAAATGTTTCCTGATATTCAAAATTTTTTGTTTTGAGTATAAAGTTTTTAAAAATATTATTAAATAATATTCCAGCAAACAGCAGCATTTCCTTTATTTGTACATTTTGAAACATAATGAAACAAGAGCTTCATAACAGAAATAAGACATTAACCAAACATACAATGATTTTATAGATCAACAAATTTTGAAAGGCTTGTATATTAAATTTTCCAATATGATAACAAGACAATGCTGCTTTCTCTCATAATACTCCTTGTTTCTTCATATCGAAATTTTCAGTGCTTTCAAAATTTTCTACTTTCAAAAGTGTAAGGTTCATTTTTTGTTTTCTTTTTAATTGTAATAACTTAATACAAATTCAGTAACTCTGTAACTATGTTGCCACTGCCTACATTTCCACATAAATTGGATTCTCTTTCATTACCTAATTAATTTTTAGAAGGGAAATTGTGTTTCCACATCTTGAAGTTTATCCATTATTGCTAAGAATATTTTGCATCCCTCGAGTTTTAAATCATTTTAGTTAAATATTGTTTTAGTTTAGAATGAAGCAATTTTTAGTTGTCTAAGTTATTCTACATTTATCTAATATGTAAATCTACAGTTACAATTTATTTGAAATATATAATCAAGAGTTTAAAGGTTAAGCTAAATAAGATAAAACTGAGTTATATTCTATCTTGCTACATTTGGACATGCAATTGTCTTTAAAACCCTGAATTATAAAAAATGATTAAGATTACCCTGATTTAAAAATGGATAATACTGAAGCATGAAGGAAAAATGTTTAGGCAGAGGAAAATGGGGTGGGGTAGTGGCACTAACTACTGGCTCTGCAAAGGTCCAATGACAAGAGAGCTTGGGGAAAGAAACATGACCCCAAACAGAGTGACTGAAAGTATTTCTGGATTATCAAAGAAAAGAGTTCAAGTTTCAGAGAAATAAATGAAAGATTAGGGAAGAGGTAAACAAAAGCAGACTTTGAGACACTCTGTAACCATTCAAGGACATTGAACTTCATCCCAAATCAGTGGTTCTCAAGCTTGAGTGTGTATCAAAATCAACTGAAAGTTCTGTTAAGGCAGTGCGGGTACCCACCTCCAGAGTTCCTGATACAGTAGGTTTTGGGTGGGGGCAGAGTATCTGCAGGTTTAATTGATTCCCAGGAAATGTTAATGCTGTTGATTCAAAGACTGCACTTTTAGGAACTGTTCTAAGAGAAACCTCTGAAGAACTTTCAAGAGGGGAGAGACTTGTTCTTTGGAAAACTCACTTTTGCTGTTGAGTAGAAAATAGATTCAAGAGGAGAAAATGTGGAGGATGCCAAGAAGCAGTTTCTGTAGTAAAGACAAGACAGCAGAGAAGGAAAAAAGCAGAGTCTGGAACTCTTGACAGGTGGATGTCACAGATTGTTCTCAAGGTTCTGGCTTGAACACCTGGGTGAATGGTTGACATTACCTGCAATAGCACTGGCAAAGGAACCACTTCCAGGGAGAGGACAGTGTGGGACATGTAAAGGTTGAGTGCTAGGGGTATTCTGGTAAGGGTTTCACACCTGTTCTCTGTGGGGAGAGGAAAGTCCTGGTTTGTAGACCTTGCTAATTTACATGGGGTAAACACTCCCTCTGTGGCCAATGTGATGTGGCAGAAGAGGGAAGAGATGTGCAGTAATACACCATTATGTAGCAGTCCCACCACAAAAATACAAAGCCAAATTCTGGATAGGAGTGCTGCATAGGAGTTGTGGGTACACTTAGGAGCATAGTAAGTCACAGATACAATGGTAATTTTCAGTAAATAAGCAAACCACAGGCAAGGGTCTGTTTGTGACACCAGATCCCAGTCTAGGTGAGCCCATGAGTAACCAAGGTGGTAGGAGTATCAGTCTCAAAAGATGTGCAAAGAGAGGTGTGGACAGGGGCAGTCCTCAAAGAAAAGGAAGTCACAATGGATATATAGGAGATCAGTTATCAGATAGCAGACTCTTGGCAACCCGTTATGGTTCAAGGCCAGTGTTCTTCTCTCCCTAGAAAAGCAGTAGCTAGAAGTATGCAGTGACTTAATATCAAGGAATAGAGATATTAGCCCATCTAAACAAGAGCTGTGGTATGAGGCAGAAGCTGAAGTAAGATAAGGAGGTCATTCAATGAATATGGTTTTAAGAAAAGTCAAAAACCTACTTGCCCAGACTGTTGTCCAAGGGATATCACCAGCAAGGACAAAAATGCCAGGCTGGATAACACTGGTATGAATCCAGGCATTGGATCAGGATGGACCCTAGGGTCTAAGATATTTAGGAGAGGATATGCTTTCCAGGTAAGGCTAAAAGAGGTTTTTAGAGGCTGGGAATCAAGCAGAATGTAATAATTTTACAGCTCATTTAAACTAGTCCGTCTTGATTATCCTGCAGAACATCTCATCCTCATGTATTATCACTGTTCATGAGCAAGCAGTTCTTACTCCTAGGACAGAGAAGAAATGTGCTTTATTTAAATGCAGTTTTTGTATGCGTTGCTTATGCTCACTGGTTAGTAGATTTCGTGTATAACGAAAATATAATAAATCATAGGCACCCTCAAGTCCTAAATACAAAGAGAGAGTTTCAGTGTCCTAATGTTTTTGAAACTATGTATTTGAGTAGTCAGAAATCATCAGTCTACCTTGTAGATGCCATAGTAAATAAATTCAATGAATCAACTGCAAATTTATCTGAATTGATAGGAAGAAGGAAGCAAGACAATGTTGTTTTCTATATATTGCACTCTTTTAGACTATTTTGCATGAAAATCCTGTATACTCAACTAAAAAGCATAAAAAATGTCTTGGTCTAGTTCTTGTACTGAAACAAATCATTTTAGCTTCCTATTATTTGGATATTTATTGCACTTACATCAGTCCAAATAAATTTAATTTGTTTTAAAGCAATAGGAAATTTCAAAAACCAATTTTATATATTTCCATTAAGAAAAAACTAATAGAAGGAACTGTCTATCCAAAATAACATAAAAGACTCAAGGATTTCAGAATGCTGCTGTAAGCAGAGAAAAAAATGTTTTGTTTTCCCTAGCACCTATTTTCATTTTTTCTCTTTCTTTCTTCCTTTCTTTCTTTCTTTCTTTCTTTCTTTCTTTCTTTCTTTCTTTCTTTCTTTCTTTCTTTCTTTCTTTCTTTCTTTCTTTCTTTCTTTCTTCCTTCCTTCCTTCCTTCCTTCCTTCCTTCCTTCCTTCCTTCCTTCCTTCCTTTTCTAATTTTTAATTTCTGAGGTACATGTGCAGGATGTGCACATTTGTTACATAGGTAAACATGTGCCATGGTGGTTTGCTGCACCTATCAATCCATCACTTAAGTGTTAAGCCCAACATACATTAGCTATTTTTCCTGATGCTCTCCCTCCCTCTGCCACCCGCTTCCCCGGAGAGGCCCCAATATGTGTTGTTCCCCTCGCTGTGTCCGTATGTTCTCATTGTTCAGCTCCCACTTTTGAGTGAGAACATGTGGTGTTTCATCTTCTGTTCCTGCATTACTAGCACTTATTTTCTAGCACCCTTTGTTGTTTTTACCTAATTTGGAGACCGCTTCTTTAAAAAGGAAAAAAAAAATCCGTTATTCCATTTGGTTTCTATAGTAACAAAAACTAATTTCTGGGTTTCTTCATGAGCTATGATCATGTTGAAACCAAAGAGCACTCATGGGTCTTGCAAAATTCATAAAGTCCTGAACAAATAGGACTGCCATCTTCTGGCATTTGTCTGAAATGACTGATAATTGTACCAATTCTGCATTGTAATCGTAAGATTTTTATCCTCACTTTTCACCTGCTATTGTTTAACAAAGCATGACATAGTACATGCTCAGACAGTTCTTGGGTGATTTCATCAACTTGCAAATAAGCCATTCGTCCCAAAGGGAACATGCAGAAGTGAGGATATCTTCATATAAATGTTTATTCCAGAAAGTTGGAAGTAAATACATTGGGTACTGAAAGGATCAAAATCTGTCTGCTTCCTTCAAGGGGTTATTTAATCCTTTTAGAATCAAAACAATTCAAAGCATGGGTTGTGCAGTTCAAGGGAGATTTCACCAGTGATTACTATTACAGTGTTTTTCTCTTATAGGAAGAAGAGAAATAGGACTAATGGAAGAGGGCATATAGGATCTGGAAACTTCCTCCCACCCTTTACAGCTGACAGCAGTGAGTTATGAGGTGTTACAGAGTAAAACAGAGTTACCGTAAGAGCTGTCCAAATAACTTATGGCCTTGAATCACAACACCATCTTCAGAAGATAATTCATGTCATAAGCGAATGTTCAGTAATATGGATTTTCTCCAAAACACCATATTTAACAGGCAACATCATTGAGAGGTGAATTCAATGGCAGAGTGAATTATTTAATAGAATTGAACTATACTGTAACATTGAACAAGAACTGATTAAAATGTATGCATAGTTGATAAAGAAACTTAAATACTGGATGTGAATAGCAAATAATAATCGGAATAAAATTTTAAGATCCTAGCCAAATCAAAGATTCAAAAGAGTTAACATTAATACAATTAGAATTTGGATATATTTCAACACTATCTTATTATTACAGACATAATATTACATTAAATTTTAAATATATAATGCAGATGTTTGTTCTACCAGAATAGTTTATTGTAGCAATATCTATTCATTACAAAATTAGGCACATAAATAATTACTTGAATAAATGAAAGGTTTTGTGAAAACCTTAATTTATAAATTAAAGGCTATGTGTAGCCTGCCTCCAAAAGTGAGCTAGAATCTGCTCAATAATTGATTAACTGAAATAACTATGTAACATTATAATATGCAAGGATAGTAATATATCATTATTAATTCTGTTTCAACAATATTACTACTATTTGTCTCAAATCTGAAAAAGACCAAAATGGATCTTTAAAGCATTCTTCACAGATTATTGCCTCCACAACAGGAGAGTTGGAATATTATAGAGTTGGAATATTATAATCAACCATTGTTCTTGGCTGTATGATCAGTATGACATTCTGTCCTAGTATAAATCCCCAACTCTGATCCATTGTTAAGTGTATCTGGTTTGTTTGCCCTCCATGTCTAAAGATACTTCTCTGCAATTGGTGATGTTACTATATTTCTCTGCACTCTGTTAATTTCAGGTTTCACTTTCCCTGAAATTTGAGAATTGGTCAGAGTGCTCTTGCTCTCTTTCCAGCTCAAGTAATTTTCCACCTCACAGACTTTCTCAATAAGAGAGTTAATTGTACCAGCCATAAATTTTATAGACAAGCAATGATTACAGTAAAAAAAAGCACCTAGTAAAATTCTATATATCATATTGAATGCTCTCTGTGTTCAATTTTTTGCTAAATTATCCTTTGCATTCACCATCCTCTTTCAGTTCTAACTCCAATACCCTAGTTCAGGTTCTCCCAGCTTTCATCCGTATTGTTCCAGGCAGTAATCTCTAACTCATTTTCCTCACAACTTCTTCCCTCTACAAACCATTGTACATACTACTTTCATAGCAGTCACCTAAAGAAACAAGTCTGATTAAGTCAACAATTGTGCTCTGAAAGGGACACTAAGACAAGGTTCTGTGCTGCAAGTACAATTGTACAACAATTGGACCTTGTCTTAGTGTCCTTTTCAAAGCATGCAGTCTGACATCAACTTACCTTCTAAGTCCTATTTTCTCAATTCCACTTGGGAAGTCTATGCTCCCGCCAAAATGGACTCATCACCATTCCCAAGGCTTGAAATTTATATAATATTCCTTCCTTCATCCCATATCTCCACTTATTAAACTCTAACTATCCTTCAAGGCCCTACTTAAATGCAACCTGCTATTTATGCCTCTTCTAGTCACTCAGCATCAGGGAACACTCGATCCCTGCCTCTCTCATTTTTTGTACATTTGTTGAGATTTCTTTCTTTTTTTTTTTAATTATACTTTAATTTCTGGGGTACATGTGCACAATGTGCAGGTTTGTTATATATGTATACATGTGCCATGTTGGTGTGCTGCACCCATTAACTCATCATTTCCATTAGGTATACCTCCTAATGCTATGCCTTCCCCCTCCCCCCACCCGGTGTGTGATGCTCCCCTTCCTCTGTCCAAGTGTTCTCATTATTCAATTCCCACCTGTAAGTGAGAACATGTGGCATTTGGTTTTCTGTTCTTGCGACAGTTTGCTGAAAATGATGGTTTCCAGCTGCATCCATGTTCCTACAAAGGACATGAACTCATCCTGTTTTATGGCTGCATAGTATTCCATGGTATACATGTGCCACATTTTCTTAATCCAGTCTGTCATTGATGGACATTTGGGTTGGTTCCAAGTCTTTATTATTGTGAATAGTGCCTCAATAAACATACATGTGCATGTGTCTTTATAGTAGCATGATTTATAATACTTTGGGTATATACCCAGTAATGGGATGACTGGATCAAATGGTATTTCTAGTTCTAAACCCTTGAGGAATCATCACACTGTCTTCCACAATGGTTGAACTAGTTTACACTCCCACCAACAGTGTATTTCTCCACAGCCCTTCCAGCACCTGTTGTTTCCTGACTTTTTAATGATCATCATTCTAACTGGTGTGAGATGGTATCTCATTGTGGTTTTGATTTTCGTTTCTCTGATGGCCAGTGATAATGAGCATTTTTTCATGTGTCTGTTGGCTGCATAAATGTCTTCTTTTGAGAACTGTCTGTTCATATCCTTCGCCCACTTTTTGGTGGGGTTGTTCGATTTTTTATTGTAAATTTGTTTCAGTTCTTCTTAGGTTCTGGATATTAGTCCTTTGTCAGATGTGTAGATTGCAAAAATTTTCTCCCATTCTGTAGGTTGCCTGTTCACTCTGATGGTAGTCTCTTTGTCTGTGCAGAAGCTCTTTAGTTTAATTAGATTCCATTTGTCAATTTTGGCTTTTGTTGCCATTGCTTTTGGTGTTTCAGACATGAAGTCCTTGCCCATGCCTATGTCCAGAATGGTATTGCCTAGGTTTTCTTCTAGAGTTTTTATGGTTTTAGGTCTAACATTTAAGTCTTTAATCCATCTTGAATTAATTTTTGTATAAGGTGTAAGGAAGGGATCCAATTTCAGCTTTCTACATATGACTAGCCAATTTTCCCAGCACCATTTATTAAATAGGGAATCCTTTCCCCATTTCTTGTTTTTGTCAGGTTTGTCAAAGATCAGATGGTTGTAGATGTGTGGTATTATTACTGAGGGCTCTGTTCTGTTCCATTGGTCTATATCTCTGTTTTGGTACCAGTACCCTCCTATTTTAGTTACTGTAGCCTTGTAGTATAGTCTGAAGTCAAGTAGCGTGATGTCTCCAGCTTTGTTCTCTTTTTGCTTAGAATTGTCTTGGCAATGCAGGCTCTTTTTTTTTTTTTTTTTTTTTTTTTTTTTTTTTTTTTTTTTTGGTTCCATATGAACTTTAAAGCAGTTTTTTCCAATTCTGTGAAGAAAGTCATTGGTAGCTTCACGGGGATGGCATTGAATCTATAAATTACTTTGGGCAGTATGGCCATTTTCACGATATTGATTCTCCCTATCTATGAGCATGGAATGTTCTTCCATTTGTTTGTGTCCTCTTTTATTTCACTGAGCAGTGGTTTGTAGTTTTCCTTGAAGAACTACTGCAAATCCCTTGTAAGTTGAATTCCTAGGTATTTTATTATCTTTGAAGCAATTGTGAATGGGAGTTCACTCATGATTTTGGCTCTGTGTTTGTCTGTTATTGGTGTATAAGAATGCTTGTGATATTTGCACATTGATTTTCTATCCTTAGACTTTACTGACGTTGCTTATCAGTTTAAGGAGATTTTGGGCTGAAATGATAGGGCTTTCTAAATATACAATCATGTCATCTGCAAACAGGGACAGTTTGACTTCCTCTTTTCCTAATTGAATACCCTTCATTTCTTTCTCCTGCCTGATTGCTCTGGCCAGAACTTCCAACACTATGTTGAATAGGAGTGCTGAGAGAGGACATCCCTGTCTTGTGCCAGTTTTCAATGGGAATGCTTCCAGTTTTTGCCCATTCAGTATGATATTGGCTGTGGGTTTGTCACAAATAGCTCTTATTATTTTGAGATATGTTCCATCAATACCAAATTTATTGAGAGTTTTTAGTATGAAGGGCTGTTGAATTTTGTCAAAGGACTTTCCTGCATCTATTGAGATAATCATGTGGTTTTGGTCTTTGGTTCTGTTTATATGCTGGATTATGTTTATTGATTTGTATATGTTGAACCAGCCTTGCATCCCAGGGATGAATCCCACTTGATCATGATGGGTAAGCTTTTTGATGTGCTGTTAGGTTCAGTTTGCCAGTATTTTACTGAGGATTTTTGCACTGATGTTCATCAGGGATATTGGTCTAAAATTCTCTTTTTTGTGTGTGTCTCTGCCAGGCTATGTATCAGGATGATGTTGGCCTCATAAAATGAGTTACGGAGGATGCCTCTTTTTCTATTGATTGGAATCATTTCAGAAGGAATGGTACCAGCTCCTCCTTGTACCTCTGGTAGAATTTGGCTGTGAATCTGTCTGGTCCTGGACTTTTCTTGGTTGGTAGGCTATTAACTATTGACTCAATTTCAGAGCATGTTATTGGTCTATTCAGGGATTCAACTTCTTCCTGGTTTACTCTTGGGAGGGCGTATGTGTCCAGGAATTATCCATTTCTTCTGGGATTTCTAGTTTATTTGCATAGAGGTGTTTACTGTATTCTCTGATGGTAGTTTTTATTTCTGTGGGGTCTGTGGTGATATGCCCTTTATCATTTTTTATTGCATCTATTTGATTCTTCTCTCTTTTCTTCTTTATTAGTCTTGCTAGCAGTCTATCAATTTTGCTGATCTTTTCAAAAACCCAGCTCCTGGATTCATTGATTTTTTTAAAGAGTTTTTTGTGTCTCTATCTCCTTCAGTTCTGCTCTGATCTTAGTTATTTCTTGCCTTCTGCTAGCCTTTGAATGTGTTTGCTCTTGCTTCTCTAGTTCTTTTAATTGTGGTGTTAGGGTGTCCATTTTAGATCTTTCCTGCTTTCTCTTGTGGGCGTTTAGTGCTATAAATTTCCCTCTACACACTGCTTTAAATGTGTCCCAGAGATTCTGGTATGTTGTGTCTTTATTCTCACTTGGTTTCAAGGAACATCTTTATTTCTGCCTTCATTTCATTATGTACCCAGTAGTCACTCAGGAGCAGGTTGTTCAGTTTCCATGTAGTTGAATGGTTATGAGTGAATTTCCTAATCTTGAGTTCCAGTTTGATTGCACTGTGGTCTGAGATACAGTTTTTTATAATTTATGTTCTTTTGCATTTGCTGAGGAGTGCTTTATTTCCAACTATATGGTCAATTTTGGAATAAGTGTGATGTGGTGCTGAGAAGAATGTACATTCTGTTGATTTGAGGTGAAGAGTTCTGTAGATGTCTTTTAGGTCCTCTTGGTGCAGAGCCGACTTCAATTCCTGGATAGCCTTGTTAACCTTCTGTCTCATTGATCTGTCTAATATTGACAGTGGGGTGTTAAACTCTCCCATTATTCTTGGGTGTGAGTCTAAGTGTCTTTGTAGGTCTCTAACAACTTGCTTTATGAATCTGGGTGCTCCTGTATTGGGTGCATATATATTTAGGATAGTTAGCTCTTCCTGATGAATTGATCCCTTTACCATTATGTAATGGCCTTCTTTGTCTCTTTTGATCTTTGATGGTTTAAAGTCTGTTTTATCAGAGACTAGGTTTGCAACCCCTGGGTTTTTTTGCTTTCCATTTGTTTGGTAGATCTTCCTCCATCCCTTTATTTTGAGACTATGTGTGTCTCTGCACATGAGATGCGTCTCCTGAATACAGCACACTGATGGGTCTTGACTCTTTATCCAATTTGCCAGTCTGTGACTTTTAATTGGAGTGTTTAGCCCATTTACATTTAAGGTTAATATTGTTATGTGTGAATTTTATCCTGTCATTATGATGTTAGCTAGTTATTTTGCTCATTAGTTGATGCAGTTTCTTCCTAGCATTGATGGTCTTTACATTTTAGCATGTTTTTGCAGAGGCTGGTACTAGTTGTTCCTTTCCATGTTTAGTGCTTCCTTCAGGAGCTCTTGTAAGGTAGGCTCGGTGGTGACAAAATCTCTCAGCATTTGCTTGTCTGTAAAGGATTTTATTTCTCCTTCATTTATGCAGCTTAGTTTGGCTGGATATGAAATTCTGGATTAAAAATTCTTTTCTTTAAGAATGTTGAATATTGGCCCTCACTCTGTCCTGGCTTGTAGAGTTTCTGCTGAGAGATCCTGCTGTTAATCTGATGGGCTTCCCTTTGTGAGTAACCCGACCTTTCTCTCTGGCTGCCCTTGATAATTTTTCCTGCATTTCAACTTTGGTGAATCTGACATTTATGTGTCTTGGAGTTGCTCTTCTCAAGGAGTATCTTTGTGTCGTTCTCTGTATTTCCTGAATTTGAATGCTAGGTTGGGGAAGTTTTCCTGGATAATATCCTGAAGAGTGTTTTCCAACTTGGTTCCATTCTCCCCATCACTTTCAGGTACACCAATCAGATGTAGATTTGGTCTTTTCACATAGTCCCATATTTCTTTCAGGCTTTGTTCACTTCTTTTTACTCTTTTTTTCTAAACTTCTCTTCTCACTTCATTTCATTCATGTGATCTTCAATCACTAGATACCCTTTCTTCCAGTTGATCGAATCGGTTACTGAAGCTTGTGCATTTGTCACGTAGTTCTCATGCCACGGTTTTCAGCTCTGTCGGGTCATTTAAGGACTTCTCTACATTGATTATTCCTTTCAGCCATTTGTCAAATCTTTTTTCAAGGTTTTTAGCTTCTTTGCGATGGGCTTGAACTTCCTCCTTCAGCTCAGAGGTTTGGTTGTCGGAGGCTTCTTCTCTCAACTCATCAAAGTAATTATCCATCCAGTTTTCTTCTGTTGCTGGTGAGCAGCTGTGTTCCTCTGGAGAGGGAGAGGTGCTCTGATTTTTAGAATTTTCATCTTTTCTGCTCTGTTTTTTCCCCATCTTTGTGGTTTTATCTACCTTTGATCTTTGATGATGGTGACGTATAGATGGGGTTTTAGTGTTGATGTCCTTTCTGTTTGTTAGTTTTCCTTCTAACAGTCAGGACCCTCAGCTGCAAGTCTGTTGGAGTTTGCTGGAGGTCCACTCCAGGCCCTGTTTGCCTGTGATCAACAGTGGAGGCTGCAGAAGAGTGAATACTGCTGAACAGCAAATGTTGCTGCCTGATTGTTCCTCTGGAAGCTTCATCTCAAAGGGGTACCTGGCCGTGTGAGGTGTCAGTCTGACCCTATGGGAGGTTGCCTCCCAGTTAGGCTGCTTGGTGGTCAGGGACCCACTTGGGGAGGCTGTCCATTCTCAGGTCTCAAACTCTGTGCTGAGAGAACCACTTCTCTCTTCAAAGCTGTCAGACAGGGACATTTAAATCTGCAGAGGTTTCTGCTATCTTTTGTTTGGCTATGCCCTGTCCCCAGAGGTGCAGTCTACAGAGCCAGGCAGGCCTCCTTGAGCTGTGGTGGGCTCCACCCAGTTTGAGTTTCCTGGCTGCTTTGTTTACTTAGTCAAGCCTCAGCAATGGCAGATGCCCCTCCCCCGGTCTTGCTGCCGCCTTACAATTTGATCTCAGACTGCTGTGCTAGCAATGAGGGAGGCCCTGTGGGCGTGAGACCCTCCGAGCCAGGCACAGGATATAATCTTCTGGTGTGTCGTTTGCTAAGACTCTTGGAAAAGCACAGTATTAGGGTGAGAGTGACCTGATTTTCCAGGTGCTCTGTGTCACAGTTTCGCTTGGCTAGGAAAGGGAATTCCCTTACCTCTTCCACTTTCTGGGAGAGGTGATGCCTCGCCCTGCTTTGGTTCTCACTCAGTGGGCTGCACCGACTTTCTGACACACTCCATTGAGATGAACCCGTACCTCAGTTGGAAATGCAGAAATCACCCATCTTCTGTGTCACTCACGCTGGGAGCTGTAGCCTGGATATGTTCCTATTCAGTCATCTTGGAACCGCACTGATCTTTCTTGAGATTTCTAACACATTTCTCAAAATACTACAATTCTGTGTTTAATTCAAGTCAGCTACCAAATTTATTTTATTTACCCTTTCTTTCACAAATTCTATAAACACTTGAGCAGCTACTAAATCTCAGTCCCCATATCAGGCAGTGGTGATAGAGATATGCACATGCTAGAACAGATTTGTTCTCACATGGAACTCACATTGTAGAGGAAAACAGACCATAAACAAGGTAATAAATAAACAAAAAGTCTAGATACTGAGACAAGTTTATAAAGGAAATAAACTTGCTTATATAAATGTGAAAGATTCTTTTACCTTGGGCAGAAGAGATGATACATCTGAGACTTGAAAAGTGAGGATTTAAAGTGGAGGATGGCTCTGGATTAGATGCTGTCAGAAAGTAAAAGTAATTGTATGATTGAGTATGTTAATAAACTGGACCCAGAAGGGGAGGTGGAGTAAGACGGTGGAATAAAAAGCCCCACTCCTCATCCTTTCCTCTACAAGGACACCAAATTAACAGTTATTTACACAGAAAAGAAAAAAAATAGTCCTTTATAAGAATCAAAAATCAGGTGAACACTCATAGTACCTGGTTTAAACTTCAGATTGCTGAAAAAATGCACTGAAGAGATAGAAAAAAAAACAGTATTGAATCACCAACACCACTTCTCCCCGTGGTGGCATGGTGCAGAGAGCCTCTCTGGGTGCTATGGAAGGGAGAGCACAAGAATTACAAATCACTGAAGGAAGATCAGACCAAACTCAACTGATGCGAGCCCATGGAGGGAGCATTTAAATCAGTCCTAGCCAGGGTGAATTGCCAATCTCAGTGTTCCGAACTTGAGTGCTCACAAATGTCACTACTCAGGGCCAAAAGGCTTTAGGTCTCTAAGTAAATTTCAAAAGTAGTCTAGACTATATGGAACAGAACTCTTCAGCAAGTCCTACTGCTGAACTAAACCCAGAGACAGTGAACTGAGAAGGCAAGAACTGTACACCAGCTGGGGAGGCTAAAGGAGGGCGTGCATCAACCCTCCCTAGCCCCAGGCTGCACAGTTCATGACTCCAAAAGAGACCTCTTCCCTCCACTTGAGGAGAGGAGAGGGAAGAGTGAGAAGAACTTTGTTTTGGATACCAGCTCAGCCACAACAGGATAGGGCCAGAGTTAGAGTCATAAGGCCCCTTTGCAGGCCATAGGTCCCAGATGACATTTTAGACATCCCCTGGGCCAGAAAGGAACCCATTGCTTTAAAGCAAAGGGCCCAGTCTTTCCATAATTCATCACCTGCTAACTGAAGAGCCCTTGGTCCCTGAACACCAGCAATGACACCCAGGTACTGTATCAAGGGCACTGGTGAACCTCTGAGAATTGCTGGCTTCAGGTGACACTCAGCACATTGCCAGCTATGGTGGCTATAGGACAAAACTCCTTCTGCTTGAGAAAAGCAGAAGGAAAGTAAAGGAGATTAGCTTTGTACCTTAGGTATCAACAATGCCACTGGGGTATAGAGCACCATGTGGGCTCTTGGCGTCCCTGATTCCAGAACTTGACATTGGGTGGTGTTTCTGTACCTACCCTGGGCCAGAGAGAGGAGCTTCCCTGAAGGATGAGTCCCAGGCCAGGCAGTACTCACAACAAGCTGACTTAAAAGACCTTGGGCCTTAAGAAAACATTTGTGACAGATGGACATTTGGGTTGATTCCAAGTCTTTGCTATTGTGAATAGTGCCGCAATAAACATACGTGTACATGTGTCTTTGTAGTAGAGTAATTTATAATCCTTTGGGTATATACCCAGTAGTGGGATGGCTGGGTCATATGGTACATCTAGTTCTAGATCCTTGAGGAATTGCCATACTGTTTTCCATAATGGTTGAACTAGTTTACAATCCCACCAACAGTGTAAAAGTGTTCCTATTTCTCCACATCCTCTCCAACACCTGTTGTTTCCTGACTTCTTAATGATTGCCATTCTAACTGGTGTGAGATGGTATCTCATTGTGGTTTTGATTTGCATTTCTCTGATGGCCAGTGATGATGAGCATTTTTTCATGTGTCTGTTGGCTGTATGAATATCTTCTTTTGAGAAATGTCTGTTCATATCCTTTCCCCACTTTTTGATGGGGTTGTTTGTTTTTTTCTCGTATATTTGTTTGAGTTCTTTGTAGATTCTGGATATTAGCCCTTTGTCAGATGAGTAGGTTGCAAAAATTTTCTCCCATTCTGTAGGTTGCCTGTTCACTCTGATGGTAGTTTCTTTTGCTGTGCAAAAGCTCTTTAGTTTACTTAGATCCCATTTGTCAATTTTTGCTTTTGCTGCCGTTGCTTGCGGTGTTTTAGACATGAAGTCCTTGCCCATGCCTATGTCCTGAATGGTACTACCTAGATTTTCTTCTAGGGTTTTAAGAAAATGTGGCACATATACACCATGGAATACTATGCAGCCATAAAAAAGGATGAGTTTGCATCCTTTGTAGGGACATGGATGCAGCTGGAAACCATCATTCTTAGCAAACTATCACAAGAAGAGAAAACCAAACACCGCATGTTCTCACTCATAGGTGGGAACTGAACAATGAGATCACTTGGACTCGGGAAGGGGAACATCACGCACTGGGGCCTATCATGGGGAGGGGGGAGGGGAGGAGGAGGGAGGGATTGCATTGGGGAGTTATACATGATATAAATGATGAATTGATGGGTGCTGACGAGTTGATGGGTGCAGCACACCAACATGGCATAAGTATACATATGTAACAAACCTGCACGTTATGTACATGTACCCTAGAACTTAAAGTATAATAAAAAAAAAAAAAAAAGAAAACATTTGTGGTAGTCTGACAGTACACTCGAGGCAAGGTAGCAGCTGTGGGGTAAGTCTCCTCTGCATTTGAAAGGGGTGGGAAGAGTGGGAAGGACTGCATCTTCTGGCTTCAGTGCCAGCTCAGCCACAGTATAATGGAATACCAGGCACACTTCTAAGGTTTTTAACTGTAGTACCAGACTCCCAAGTGGCACTTCTGAGCCCACTCAGGGCCCAGGGAATCATGCCACCAAGAAGGGAAGGACACACAACTGGTTGGCTTTGCTACCTGCTGATTGTAGAGCCCAGGGCTTTGAGTAAACATTAGGCATTAACCCAGGAGTGATTACAGCAGGCCTTGGGTGAGACCCAGCAATGTCCTGGCTTCAGTCTATCCCAGTGCAGTTGTAGTGGTGGTCACAGGGTTATATGTGTCACTCATTCCTTCACCTTTAGAGGCTCAGAACAGAGACAGCGATTTTGTATGTTTGGGAGAAAATAGGAGATGAGAACAAAAGTCTCTGCCTGGTAATTCAGAGAATTCTCCTGGATCTTGCCCAAGACCATCAAGGTGGTACCTCTAGGAGTCTGCAAGAACCAAAGTGTTATTGTGTTTGCAGTACCACCTAAACCAGAAAAAAGTTAGATCATAATACCCAAGTGCTTTCAAATATCTGGAAGACCTTCCCAAAAAGGACAGCAATACATAAGCCCAGAGAGTGAATACTACAGTAAACACCTAACTCTTCAATGCCCAGATACTAAAGAACATCTACTAGCATCAACACCATCAAGGAAAACATGGCCTCACCAAATGAACTAAATAAGGCACCAGGGATCAATCTTGGAGAAACAGAGTTATGTGCCCTTTCAGACAGAGAATTCAAAATAGCTGTGTTGAGAAAATGCAAAGAAATTCAAGAAAACACAGAGAAGGAATTTGAATGCTATTGAATAATACATTTAAGGAAAAGAGATTGAAATAATTAAAAAGAATCAAGCAGAAATTCTGGAGCTGAAAAATGGAATAGGCACACTGAAGAATGCATCAGCGTCCTTTAATAGAATGGATTAAGAAGAAGAGAGAATTTATGAGCTTGAAGACAAGCTATTTCAAAATACACAGTCAGAAGAGGAAAAAAAAAAAAAACAATGAAGCACACCCACGGAATCTACAAAATAGCATCCACAGGGCAAATCTAGGAGTTATTGGCCTTAAAGAGGAGGTAGAGAAAAAGATAGAGGTAGAGTGTTTATTCAAAGGGATAATAACTGGCAACTTCCCAAACCTAGAGAAAGATATTAATCTGCAAGTGCTAGAAGGTTATAGAACACCAAGCCAGTTTAACTCAAAGTGATTACCTCAAGGCATCTAATAATCAAATTCCCAAAGGTCAAGGATAAAGAAAGAATTCTAAAAACAGCAAGAGAAAAGAAATAAAAAACATAAAGTGTAACTCTAATATATCTGACAGTAGACTTTTTGGTGGAAACTTTACAGGCCAGGAGAGTGGTATGACATATTTAAAGGTCGAAGGAAAATAACTTTTACACTAAAATAGTATATCTGGCAAAAATATCCTTCAAACATGAAGGAGAAATAAAGACTTTCCCAGACAAGCAAAAACTGAGGGATTTCATCAATATCAGACCTGTCCTACAAGAAAGACTAGAGGAAATGCTTCAATCACAAAGAAAATGACATTAATGAGAAATAATCACCTAAAGTACAAAACTTACTGGTAATAGCAAGTACATACAAAAAAAAACCAGAATATTATAACATTGCAGCTGTATATGTAAACTATCCTTTTCCTAAGTAGAAAGACTAAATAATGAACCAATCAAAAATGACAACTACAACTTTTCAAGATAGAGTCAGTGCAAGAATATTTAAGCAAAAACAGCAAAACGTTAAAAAACAGACGGATGAAGTTGAGGTAAGTTTTTATTAGTTTATATTTGGTTTGTTTATTTACCCAAATAGTGTTATTATCAAGTTAAAATAATGGATCACAAGATAGTATTTGCAAGCCGCATGGTAACCTCTAACCAGTAAATATACAATGGATGCACAAAAAATAAAAAGCAAGAAACTAAATTATATCATCAGAGAACATCATCTTTACTAGAGGCAGACAGAAATAAAAGAAAGAACAGAAGGCCACAAAACAACCAGAAAACAAATAATAAAATGGCAGGAGTAAGTCCTTATCAATAATAGCATTAAATGTAAATGGAATAAACTCTACAATCAAAAGGCATAGAGTGGCTGAATGGATGAAAAAAAACAAGACTCACTGATCTGTTGCCTACAAGAAACACACTTCACATATAAAGACACAGATAGACTGAAAATAAAAGGATAGAAAAAGATATTTCATGCCAATGGAAACCATAAAAGAGCAGGAGTCGCTATATCAGACAAAATAGATCTCAATACAAAACCTATAAAAAGAGGCAATGATGGTCACTATGTAATGATAAAGAGCTCAATTCAGCAAGAGGATGTAGCAATCTTCAATACATATGCACCCAACACTGGAGCATCAGTAAAGGAAATATTATTAGAGCTAAAGAGAGCAATAAGCCCTGATATAATAATAGCTGGAGACTTCAACACCTAACTTTAAGCATTGAACAGATCATCCAGAAAGAAAATCAAAAAGAAAAAAGATCAGGTTTAATCTGCATTATAGACCAAATAAATCTAATGGATATTTACAGAATATTTCATC
This sequence comes from Rhinopithecus roxellana, assembly GCF_007565055.1. Lineage (NCBI taxonomy): Eukaryota > Metazoa > Chordata > Mammalia > Primates > Cercopithecidae > Rhinopithecus > Rhinopithecus roxellana. The sequence goes on from NC_044552.1 coordinate 134,738,830, forward strand.
CAAGAGCTGCAGAATATACAGTCTTTTCCTCAGCACATGGATCATTCTCAAGGATACACCATATATTAGGTCACAAAACAAGTCTTAAAACATTCAAAAAATTGAAATAATACCAGGCCTCTGCTCTGACCACAATGGAATAAAACCAGAAATTAATAACAAGAGGAATTTTGGAAACTATACAAATACAAGAAAATTAAACAATACACTTCTGATGACTAGTCAGTCAATGAAGAAATTAAAAAGAAAATTAAAAATTGTCTTGAAACAAATGATAATGGAAACACAATATATCAAAACCTATGGGATACAGCAAAAGCAGTATTAAGAGGCAGTACTAGGCTGTAAGTGCCTACATCAAAAAAGACAGAAAACTTCAAATAAACAACCTAACAACGTATATTAAATAACTAGAAAGCTAGAGCAAACCAAGCCCAAAATTAGTAGAAAAATGAAATAGTAAAGATTAGAGCAGAAATAAACAAAATTAAAATTAAAAATAGAAAAGATCAATGAAACAAAAGGTTGATTTGTTTGAAAAGTTAAACAAAATTGACACACCTTTAGTCAATCAACTAAGAAAAAAGAGAGAATATCCAAATAAGTAAAATCAGAAATGAAAAAAGAGACATTACAACAGGTACTGTAGAAATCAAAAGGATCATCAGTGGCTATTGTGAGCAACTATATACCAATAAATTGGAAAATCTAGAAGAAATTGAAAAATGTCTAGATGCATACAACCTACCAAGATTGAACCAGGAAGAAATCCAAAACCTGAACACACCAATAACAAAAAGATCAAAGCCTCCCAGTAAAGAAAAGCCATCATGATGGCTTTACTACTGAATTTTACCAAACATGTAAAGAAAAATTAATACCATTACTACTCAACCAATTTTGGAGGGAATACTTCCAAACTCATTCTATGAGGCCAGTATTACTCTGATACCAAAGCCAGACAAAGACACATCAAATAAGAAAACTACAAGCCAATATCTCTGATGAATATTGATGCAGAAATCCTCAAAAATACCATCAAATCAAATTCAATAATACAATGGAAAGATCATTCATCATGACCAAGTGGGATTTATTTCTGGGACGCAATGATGGTTCAATATAGGCAAATCAATCAATGTAATACATCATATCAACCAAATGAAGGGTAAAAACCGTATGATCATTCAACTGCTGCTGAAAAAGCAGTTAATGAAATTCAACATCCCTTCATGATAAAAATTCTCAAAAAACTGGGACTAGAAGGAACATAATAAAAACCATGTATGACAGACCCAGAGCTAGTGTCATATTGAATGGGGAAAAACTGAAAGCCTTTCCTCTAAAATCTGGACTATTACAAGGATGCCCACTTTCACTGCAGTTATTCAACATAGTACTGAAAGTCCCAGCGAAAGCAGCTAGACAAGAGAAATAAATAAAGAGGCTTCAAAGGGAAAGAAAGAAGTCAAATTATCTTTGTTTACTTATGATAAGATCTTATATTTGGAAATACCTAAAGACTATCTAAAAACTATTAGAACTGATAAACAAATTTAGAAAATTTGCAGGATACAAAATCAACATACAGAAATCAGTACCATTTCTATATGCCAACAGTAAGAAATCTGAAGAAGAAATCAAGAAAGCAATCTCATTTACTGTAGTCACACATAAAACTGAACACCTAGGAATTAACTTAACCAAAAAAGAGAAAAACCTCTATAATGGAAATTTGAAAACATTGATGAAAGAAATTGAAATGGACAACAAAAAATTGAAAAGTATTCCATGCTTATGGATTGCAAAAATCAATATTGTTAAAATGTCCACACTCCCCAAAGCAATCTACAGATTCAAAGCAATTCCTATCAAAATACCAATGACATTATTCACAGAAACAGAAAACAATACTAAAATTTACATGTACTGACAAAAGACCCAGAATAGCCAAAGCTATCTTGAGCAAAAAGCACAAAACTGGAGGAATCTCATTACCTGACTTCAAATTATACTACAGAGCTATAGTAACCAAAACAGGATGGTATTGTCATAAAAACAGACACATAGACCAAGAAAACAGAACAGAGTACCCACAAACAAATCTGCACACCTATAGTGAACTCATTTTCAACAAAAGTGCCAAGAACATACATTGGGATAAAGATCATCTCTTCAACAAATGGTGCTGGGAAAACTGGATATTCAAATGCAGATGAATGAAACTAGATCCCTGTCTGTCACTATATACAAAAGCCAAATAAAAGTGGATTAAAGACTTAAATCTAAGGCCTCAGAATATAAAACTACAATCCAAAAACGTTCTGGAAAATCTCTAGGACATTGGTCTGGGCAAAACATTTTTGAGTGATATCTCAAAAGGATAGGCAACTAAAGCAAAAATGGACAAATGGGATCACATCAAGTTAAAAAAAACTTGGCACAGCAAAGGAAGCAGTCAACAAAGTGAAGAGATAACCCACAGAATGGGAGGAAATATTTGCTTATTCCAAACTACCCATCTGGCAAGAGACTAGTGACCAAAATATATAAGGAACTCAAACAACTCCAAAGGAAAAAAATCAAATCATCTGATCAAAAAATGCACAAATGATTTGGATAGACATTTCTCAAAAGAAGACATACAGATGGCAAACAGGTAATTGAAAAGGTACTCAATATCATTGATTATCAGGGAAATGTAAATCAAAACTACAGTGAGATATCATTTCATGCCAGTTAAAATGGCTTATATCCAAAAGACAGGCAATACCAAATGAACAAATGCTGGCAAGGATGTGAAGAGAAGGGAACTCTCACACACTGTTGGCAGAAATGTAAATTAGTATGACCACTATGGAGAACAATTTGCAGGTTCCTCAAAATAACTAAAAATAGAGCTACCATATGATCCAGCAAACCCACTGCTGAGTATATACCCAAAATAAACACATCAGTATTTTGAAGAGATATCTGCACTCCTGTGTTTGTTGCAGCACTCTTTACAATAGCTAAGATTTGGAAGCAACCTAAGTGTCCATCAACAGATGAATGGATAAAGAAAATGTGGTACATATACACAATGGAGTACTATTCAGCCGTAGAGAAAGAATGAGATCCTGTCATCTGCAACAACTTGTATGGAACTAGACGTCATTATGTTACATGAAATAAGCCAGGGACAGAAAGACAAACATTGCATGTTCTCACTTATTTATGGGATCTAAAAATCAGAACAAATGAACTCATGGACATAGAGTAGAATGATGGTTACCAGAGGCTGGGAAGGGTAGCAGGGTGTGGTGGGGGAGGGGGAGGGATGGTTAATGCAAAGAGAAAAGAGTTAGAATGAATAAGACTTACTATTTGAAAGTGCAACATGGTAACTGTAGTCAATAATAACTTAATTGTACATTTTTTAAAAGAGTGTATTTAGGTTTTTTGTAACTCAAAGGATAAATGCTTGAGGAGATCGATTTACCCCATTCTCCATGATGTGCTCATTTCACATTGCATGCCTGTATCAAAACATCTCATGTATCCTATAAATATATGTACCTACTATATACCCACGAAAATTAAAAATCAAAAAATAATTAAAAAGATAAAAATAAACTAGAACCAGACAAGCACTGTAATTGAAAAAGAAGCAGCAGCTACTCATTTTAGCCTGGATAGAGGGCTTTAGAGTAATTTCCGTGGCTTCGACAATGTGCATGCTTTGTGTTCAGATATTACTACACCATGGTATTGTTTTTTCTCTGTTCATCCCGTCACAGCACTGTCCTTGTCTGATGTTAATATTTTGCCAAATTGTTTATGCTCAACAGGAGAACACAGAGGTCTAGCTAAGGGCACCTCCTGCATATCAGACAATATTTTTGTCTTTCTCACAGGTTATTCTATATAGTTGCTGTGGATTTCCATAGCTTAGTTAGTTTGTTTGAATATACACAATAAGTTTTCCCCAAACCTCTGTTAGGACAACAGTGGCTGCCCCTCTTAGAGGTAGGCAAATGCACCAAGCCTTAGACATAATGTTTAATCACTATTGCACAATTGACACCCAAGAGGAACTTATCAGAGCCCTTCTCAGGGACTATGTCTGGGTGAGGAAATATATCTCATTCCTCTGATGTTTTTAACCTAGGGCTGCCTGAGATCCTGTGGACTGACACTTGAAAAAAGGATAGCAGTACATTTTTCTTAAAAGAAACAGAGATAAGAAATTAATACTAAGTTCAGAAGTAATCTATAGGCTTGGATACAGCTTTTCCTAAAGTCCTAACCCACCCTTAGATTTCCCAATCATATGAGACAATGTGATTTATCAGTAAATTATTTTTAAAATTGCATTGTAATTAAATTTCTGCCATTTGTAGTCAAACACATCTAGAATAAAGTATAAATACCACATACATAAGTAAAAGTTCCCCATTCAAGAACTGAAGGTTAACTATTAACACTAGTGCATAATCTATCAACCAGTCCTGGCATATACACTTCCATTTATATCTTATATTTGACCACTTCTCCCCACATTGCCCCCACGCAGATAAAACACATTGACGATATATCATTTTCATGTGCAATAGCAGTGGGTTCCTTACTTCACTATTTCTTTCTACTCTGTTCTCCACACAGCAGTCAAAATAATCTTTAATGAATATAAATAATAAAAATCCATTGGCTTGGTTAAAATTCTTCAAAACTTCCAACTTCACCTCAAATAGATTCCAAAGTCTGTCATGACCAGATCACTCTTCACCTCCGAAACCTCATTTCATTTTACGCTTCACTTCATCCACTCTGCCTCAGCTACACTGGGTTCCTTTTGACCCATCAAATATATACTAGTGTTTTTTGCCATCAAGACTTTATATGAATGAATTCTTCTACCTGGAACATTTTCCTAGCTACTACAGTTCCCTCATCCCCATCTCTATCTCCCTAGGAATCAGAGAGATCTCCTAAAGGTGCAAGTGATGTATAAAGCAATATCGATAATAAAAGAATTTTCAAAACAACCATACTGTAAGGCTTCTTCTCATGCTTCCTTTCGATTTAAATATCAGCATTTTTCCCATTCCCACTCCCACATTGTCACTCTCTTTCACAGCCACAGTACTCTATTTTTTTAAAAAAGCACCAGTCTCACCTTATAATTATAAATATTTTGGAAATTTTTTGGTAATAGTATCTCTCCCACACTTATTTATAAGGTCTGTGAAGACTGGACACTTTAACTATTTAACATTTGCTTCTGTCTATATTTCTTGCCTAGTGCTCCAGTTTCCATTTAGTATAGAAATTCTTAATATGTTTGCCAGGGTGTGTTGCTGACAACTAAAGATTCTCTTACCAAGTCTATTTTTTTCACACCGTATACCCAAACTTAATAGAGCACCTATTGTAGATTTTTTGTTCCATAATATTTTGCTGTTTCTTATAGAAAATGTAAATCTAAGACTTATTGCTATAATACTTCACCAAAAAAACCTAGAAAAGTAATCAAATCAACATAGTTAAAGACAGACTCTACAAACAAGTTCAGGCAAAGAAACTCATTATAAGACTTTTTTATCTGAGGCAGAGAGAGATTTTGAAATCCAGGAAACTAGTGATTTTGCATCTGGTCAGGCCTTTTATCATCTGGAGATTTTGAGATTAAAATCAACATGATCAAATATAAGTAGTCATAGTAGACCACTGTGCAGAGTAATAGTTGGTTTTCAAGAATTTCACAGGCTTAAATTGCATGGTTTCTACATGTTTTCCTTACTACTTGAGTCTCCTGAGTAGTTTAATGTAAAAAATGTTGTCTTAAGAAATTTAACCTTGGAGTTCCAAAATACAGTTTTTTTTTTTTAATCTCTAACATGGATCATAACAAAAGAAAAGGAAAGATGACCTATCAAGAAAAATGCTCCAGACACTGAAGCTGTACATTGTAATATATTACTAAGAAACCTGTACAGTAGTTTCTTGTGGAGACTTTAAGGGTGAGATACCACAGTTCTCCTACTAGTGGTTTAGGTGTCATCTAACACTCAGATAAAGCTTCACACAGATTATGGTTCTAGCAAACTACAGTTGTTGAAAACCTAATGCAATGAATCTGTAAGTAACCACCGTGCTCAAAATCGGTTATCAAAGCTACTGATTTAAATGCCATTTTACCTTGCAAGATTTAAGGATCTGGGCTGGGCGTGGTGGTTCAAGCCTGTAATCCCAGCACTTTGGGAGGCCGAGACGGGCGGATCACGAGGTCAGGAGATCGAGACCATCCTGGCTAACATGGTGAAACCCCGTCTCTACTAAAAAACAACAACAACAACAAAAAACTACAACAGGAAGATGGCCGAATAGGAACAGCTCCAGTCTCCAACTCCCAGCGCGAGCGACACAGAAGACCGGTGATTTCTGCATTTTCAACTGAGGTACTGGGGTCATCTCACTAGGGAGTGCCAGACAATCGGTGCTGGTCAGCTGCTGCCGCCTGACCAGCGAGAGCTGAAGCAGGGTGAGGCATCACCTCACCTGGGAAGTGCAAGGGGGAAGGGAATCCCTTTTCATAGCCAGGGGAACTGAGACACACAACACCTTGAAAATCGGGTAACTCCCACCCCAATACCGTGCTTTAAGCAAACGGGCACACCAGAAGAATATATCCCTCACCTGGCCAGGAGGGTCCCACGCCCACGGAGCCTCCCTCGTTGTTAACACAGCAGTCTGCAGCGATCTAACCGCAAGGCAGGAGCGAGGCTGGGGGAGGGGCACCCGCCATTGCTGAGGCTTAAGTAGGTAAACAAAGCCGCTGGGAAGCTCGAACTGAGTGGAGCTCACAGCAGCTCAAGGAAACCTGCCTGTCTCTATAGACTCCATCTCTGGGGGCAGGGTTCAGCTAAAAAAACAACAGGGGAAGCAGGAGAGGCCTGAGCAGACGCGAACGACACTGTCTGACAGCTTTGAAGAGAGCAGTGGATCTCCCAAAATGGAGGTTGAGATCTGAGAACGGACAGACTGCCTGCTCAAGTGGGTCACTGACCCCTGAGTAGCCTAACTGGGAGACATCCCCCACTAGGGGCAGTCTGACACCCCACACCTCACACGGTGGAGTACACCCCTGAGACGGAAGCTTCCAAAGTAAGAATCAGACAGGTACACTCGCTGTTCAACAATATTCTATCTTCTGCAACCTCTGCTGCTGATAACCAGGCAAACAGGGTCTGGAGTGGACCTCAAGCAATCTCCAACAGACCTATAGCTGAGGGAAGGAAAACTATCAAACAGGAAGGACACCTATACCAAAACCCCATCAGTACATAACCATCATCAAAGACAAGAGACAGATAAAACCACAAAGATGGGGAAAAAGCAGGGCAGAAAAGCTGGAAATTCAAAAAATGAGAGCGCATCTCCCCCTGCAAAGGAGTGCAGCCCATTGCCAGCAACGAATCGAAGCTTGTCAGAGAATGACTTTGACGAAATGAGAGAAGAAGGCTTCAGTCCATCAAACTTCTCAGAGCTAAAGGAGGAATTACATACCCAGCGCAAAGAAACTAAAAATCTTGAAAAAAGAGTGGAAGAATTGACAGCTAGAATAATTAATGCAGAGAAGGTCATAAACGAAATGACAGACATGAAAACCATGACACGAGAAATACGTGACAAAGGCACAAGCTTCAGTAACCGACTTGATCAACTGGAAGAAAGAGTATCAGCGATTGAGGATCAAATGAATGAAATGAAGTGAGAAAAGAAACCAAAAGAAAAAAGAAGAAAAAGAAATGAACAAAGCCTGCAAGAAGTATGGGATTATGTAAAAAGACCAAATCTACGTCTGATTGGGGTGCCTGAAAGTGAGGGGGAAAATGGAACCAAGTTGGAAAACACTCTTCAGGATATCATCCGGGAGAACTTCCCCAACCTAGGAGGGCAGGCCAACATTCAAATTCAGGAAATACAGAGAACGCCACAAAGATACTCCTCCAGAAGAGCAACTCCAAGACACATAATTACCAGATTCACCAAAGTTGAAATGAAGGAAAAAATCTTAAGGGCAGCCAGAGAGAAAGGTCGGGTTACTCACAAAGGGAAGCCCATCAGACTAACAGCAGATCTCTCGGCAGAAACTCTACAAGCCAGAAGAGAGTGGGGGCCAATATTCAACGTTCTCAAAGAAAAGAATTTTCAACCCAGAATTTCATATCCAGACAAACTAAGTTTCATCAGTGAAGGAGAAATAAAATCCTTTACAGATAAGTAAATGCTTAGAGATGTTGTCACCACCAGGCCTACCTTACAAGAGACCCTGAAGGAAGCCCTAAGCATGGAAAGGAACAACCGGTACCAGCCACTGCAAAAACATGCCAAAATGTAAAGACCATCGAGGCTAGGAAGAAACTGCATCAACTAATGAGCAAAATAACCAGTTAATATCATAATGGCAGGATCAAGTTCACACACAACAATATTAACCTTAAATGTAAATGGACTAAATGCTCCAATTAAAAGACACAGACTGGCCAACTGGATAAAGAGTCAAGACCCATCAGTCTGCTGTATTCAGGAGACCCATCTCACATGCAGAGACATACATAGGCTCAAAATAAAGGGATGGAGGAAGATCTACCAAGCAAATGGAGAACAAAAAAAAGCAGGGGTTGCAATCCTAGTCTCTGATAAAACAGACTTTAAACCATCAAAGATCAAAAGAGACAAAGAAGGCCATTACATAATGGTAAAGGGATCAATTCAACAGGAAGAGCTAACTATCCTAAATATATATGCACCCAATACAGGAGCACCCAGATTCATAAAGCAAGTCCTTAGAGACTTACAAAGAGACTTAGACTCCCATACAATAATAATGGGAGACTTCACCACCCCACTGTCGACATTAGATAGATCAACGAGACAGAAAGTTAACAAGGATATCCAGGAATTGAACTCATCTCTGCACCAAGCGGACCTAATAGACATCTATAGAACTCTCCACCCCAAATCAACAGAATATACATTCTTCTCAGCACCACATCACACTTATTCCAAAATTGACCACATAATTGGAAGTAAAGCACTCCTCAGCAAATGTACAAGAACAGAAATTATAACAAACTGTCTCTCAGATCACAGTGCAATCAAACTAGAACTCAGGACTAAGAAACTCAATCAAAACCGCTCAACTACATGGAAACTGAGCAACCTGCTCCTGAATGACTACTGGGTACATAACGAAATGAAAGCAGACATAAAGATGCTATTTGAAACCAATGAGAACAAAGATACAACATACCAGAATCTCTGGGACACATTTAAAGCAGTGTGTAGAGGGAAATTTATAGCACTAAATGCCCACAAGAGAAAGCAGGAAAGATCTAAAATTGACACTCTAACATCACAATTAAAAGAACTAGAGAGGCAAGAGCAAACACATTCAAAAGCTAGCAGAAGGCAAGAAATAACTAAGATCAGAGCAGAACTGAAGGAGATAGAGACACAAAAACCCCTTCAAAAAATCAATGAATCCAAGAGTTGGTTTTTTGAAAAGATCAACAAAATTGACAGACCGCTAGCAAGACTAATAAAGAAGAAAAGAGAGAGGAATCAAATAGACACAATAAAAAATGATAAAGGGGATATCACCACCGACCCCACAGAAATACAAACAACCATCAGAGAATACTATAAACACCACTGCGCAAATCAACTAGAAAATCTAGAAGAAATGGATAATTTCCTGGACACTTACACTCTGCCAAGACTAAACCAGGAAGAAGTTGAATCCCTGAATAGACCAATAGCAGGCTCTGAAATTGAGGCAACAGTTAATAGCCTACCCACCAAAAAAAGTCCAGGACCAGATGGATTCACAGCTGAATTCTACCAGAGGTACAAGGAGGAGCTGGTACCATTCCTTCTGAAACTATTCCAATCAATAGAAAAAGAGGGAATCCTCCCTAACTCATTTTATGAGGCCAACATCATCCTGATACCAAAGCCTGGCAGAGACACAACAAAAAAGAGAATTTTAGACCAATATCCCTGATGAACATCGATGCAAAAATCCTCAATAAAATACTGGCAAACTGGATTCAGCAGCACATCAAAAAGCTTATTCACCATGATCAAGTGGGCTTCATCCCTGGGATGCAAGGCTGGTTCAACATTCGCAAATCAATAAACATAATCCAGCATATAAACAGAACCACAGTCAAGAACCACATGATTATCTCAATAGATGCAGAAAAGGCTTTTGACAAAATTCAACAGCCCTTCATGCTAAAAACGCTCAATAAATTCGGTATTGATAGTACGTACCTCAAAATCATAAGAGCTATTTATGACAAACCCACAGCTAATATCATACTGAATGGGCAAAAACTGGAAAAATTCCCTTTGAAAACTGGCACAAGACAGGGATGCCCTCTCTCACCACTCCTATTCAACATAGTGTTGGAAGTTCTGGCTAGGGCAATTAGGCAAGAGAAAGAAATCAAGGGTATTCAGTTAGGAAAAGAAGAAGTCAAATTGTCCCTGTTTGCAGATGACATGATTGTATATTTAGAAAACCCCATCGTCTCAGCCCAAAATCTCCTTAAGCTGATAAGCAACTTCAGCAAAGTCTCAGGATACAAAATTAGTGTGCAAAAATCACAAGCATTCTTATACACCAGTAACAGACAAGCAGAGAGCCAAATCAGGAATGAACTTCCATTCACAATTGCTTCAAAGAGAATCAAATACCTAGGAATCCAGCTTACAAGGGATGTCAAGGACCTCTTCAAGGAGAACTACAAACCACTGCTCAGTGAAATCAAAGAGGACACAAACAAATGGAAGAACATACCATGCTCATGGATAGGAAGAATCAATATCGTGAAAATGGCCATACTCCCCAAGGTTATTTATAGATTCAATGCCATCCCCATCAAGCTACCAATGAGTTTCTTCACAGAATTGGAAAAAACTGCTTTAAAGTTCATATGGAACCAAAAAAGAGCCCGCATTGCCAAGACAATCCTAAGTCAAAAGGACAAAGCTGGAGGCGTCACGCTACCCGACTTCAAACTATACTACAAGGCCACAGTAACCAAAACAGCATGGTACTGGTACCAAAACAGAGCTATAGACCAATGGAACAGAACAGAGTCCTCAAAAATAATACCACACATCTACAGCCATCTGATCTTTGACAAATCTGACAAAAACAAGAAATGGGGAAAGGATTCCCTATTTAATAAATGGTGCTGGGAAAACTGGCTAGCCATAAGTAGAAAGCTGAAACTGGATCCTTTCCTTACTCCTTATACGAAGATTAATTCAAGATGGATTAGAGACTTAAATGTTAGACCTAATACCATAAAAACCCTAGAAGAAAATCTAGGTAGTACCATTCAGGACATAGGCATGGGCAAGGACTTCATGTCTAAAACACCAAAAGCAACAGCAGCAAAAGCCAAAATTGACAAATGGGATCTCATTAAACTAAAGAGCTTCTGCACAGCAAAAGAAACTACCATCAGAGTGAACAGGCAACCCACAGAATGGGAGAAAATTTTTGCAATCTACTCATCTGACAAAGGGCTAATATCCAGAATCTACAAAGAACTCAAACAAATATACGAGAAAAAAACAAACAATCCCATCAAAAAGTGGGGAAAGGATATGAACAGACATTTCTCAAAAGAAGACATTCATACAGCCAACAGACACATGAAAAAATGCTCATCATCACTGGCCATCAGAGAAATGCAAATCAAAACCACAATGAGATACCATCTCACACCAGTTAGAATGGCAATCATTAAGAAGTCAGGAAACAACAGTTGTTGGAGAGGATGTGGAGAAATAGGAACACTTTTACACTGTTGGTGGGATTGTAAACTAGTTCAACCATTATGGAAAACAGTATGGCAATTCCTCAAGGATCTAGAACTAGATGTACCATATGACCCAGCCATCCCACTACTGGGTATATACCCAAAGGATTATAAATTATTCTACTACCAAGACACATGCACACGTATGTTTATTGCAGCACTATTCACAATAGCAAAGACTTGGAATCAACCCAAATGTCCATCTGTGACAGACTGGATTAAGAAAATGTGGTACATATACACCATGGAATACTATGCAGCCATAAAAAAGGATGAGTTTGCGTCCTTTGTAGGGACATGGATGCAGCTGGAAATCATCATTCTTAGCAAATTATCACAAGAAGTGAAAACCAAACACCGCATGCTCTCACTCATAGGTGGGAACTGAACAATGAGATCACTTGAACTCGGGAAGGGGAACATCACACACTGGGGCCTATCATGGGGAGGGGGGAGGAGGGAGGGATTGCATTGGGGAGTTATACATGATATAAATGATGAATTGATGGGTGCTGTCGAGTTGATGGGTGCAGCACACCAACATGGCACAAATATACATATGTAACAAACCTGCACGTTATGCACATGTACCCTAGAACTTAAAGTATAATTTAAAAAAAAAAAAGAAGAAAAAATAAATAAATAAAGTACTTAAAAATGGAAAAAAAAAAAATACAAAAAAAAAAAAAAAAACTAGCCGGGCGAAGTGGTGGGTGCCTGTAGTCCCAGCTACTCGGGAGGCTGAGGCAGGAGAATGGCGTAAACCCGGGAGGTGGAGCTTGCAGTGAGCTGATATCCGGCCACTGCACTCCAGCCCGGGTGACAGAGCGAGACTCCGTCTCAAAAAAAAAAAAAAAAAAAAAAAAAAAAAAAAAAAAAAAAAGATTTAACGATCTGAAGAGGAGACCCTAAGTTAAACTTGCAAAGGACAGTCCCAAGTTATCCTAATGTGTTCTATTTCACATTTATCCCAAGGTTGATTATTTCCCCCCTTACTAGTATTTTGCCAATGTTTACATCTGGGAAACTTTATTTTTGTGTTTTTTATTACTTAACACAAGAACGTATAAAAGAATAACAGACCAGTCATGTTTATCTTCACCTTCATTTTCTGTGAGTTAATGAAACAGTCTCTCTAGATCAAGAACACATCTGGTATCCATATGTTAAAAAGCAAGAATGATAATTTTAGCTGTTCTCACTGCTGTCGCTTTATTATCCCTCAGCATTTTTAGATAATATGCATCCTAGTGACTAAGAAAACCACATGTCAGTAACAAAAAGTGGTAAATAGTGCAAATTATGAAACTTACAGCATTCAGAATTTCCTAATTTTGGATACAAGAACTAGATCAGATAGCTAAGTAATCACAACAACAAATGCCACAGCTGATCTAAGTCTCCGGCCTATGAATTCTAATCAGTCAACAATATTCAACCATAAAACATTTGAACCGGAAAATATATGACAGATTTTTCATAAATTTTATATATTACTTAGAAAGCAGATTGATCAATTTTATGAGTACCTTAACACTATCCTAGATTATATTGCATACTAACTTTTTTCCTTTTTTTCCACTTTGTAGAACTATCAGAAGAGAATACAGTCATTTTTTAGTTATAAATCCACAGAAAGGGAAGGGAACCTTCATGCAGGTATAACGGGAATCTGGATTGCCTTCCAGCTTCAGGGGAAGCATGATTCCCACATCATAAAGTGACTGCTTTAACCTACACAAAGGATTTTCAGGGGCATAAAAAATTGTTTCCTGATGAGCAACTGTGAGCTTTCTTCTCACTATAAACCACAAAGTATTTAAGAATAAGGCAAATCTAAAGGCACAAGCTTCTCGTGTGGCTTTCAGGACAGAGGTTCCAGTTGCACTTTATGCCTTTATTGTTTCTCCTAAAAGATATCATCCAAATGATATATTCTAAGAAACTTTAAGCTTTGAGAGGCCAAAAAAACAAATCTGTCAAATTCTATGGATTCCTGACCTGGAGGAATCCATGTTTATATCTGCATAGTACTGAAGAGGATATAGGCAGAGTATAAAACAATGATAAACTCAATACTTCATAGAATTGGATCAATTAAATCTAATTTCTATTCAAAAGAAGTGCTTCTGTTTTACATCAGGTAAGAAAGAAGGTTGTAGAATAATCCCTTGAGACATTCCACAAAATGTTTCCATTTTTTATTTTCAGGTTCTCCCTTTATCTCCCAACCCAGTACCATTCAACTTTTTTTTTTTTTAATTATACTTTAAGTTCTAGGGTACATGTGCACAACGTGCAGGTTTGTTACATACGTATACATGTGACATGTTGGTGTGCTGCACCCATTAACTCATTATTTACATTAGGTTTATCTCCTAATGCTATCCCTCCCCACTACCCCCTCCCTATGACGGGCCCCAGTATGTGATGTTCCCCTTCCTCTGTCCAAGTGTTCTCATTATTCAATTCCCACCTATGAGTGAGAACATGTGGTGTTTGGTTTTCTGTTCTTGCGACAGTTTGCTGAGAATGATGGTTTCCAGCTGCATCCATGTCCCTACAAAGGACACAAACTCATCCTTTTTTATGGCTGCATAGTATCCCATGGTGTATATGTGTCACATTTTCTTAACCTAGTCTATCATTGATGGACATTTGGGTTGGTTCCAAGTATTTGCTATCATGAATAATGCCACAATAAGCATATGTGTGCACGTGTCTTTATAGCAGCATGATTTATAATCCTTTGAGTATATCCCCAGTAATGGGATGGCTGGGTCAAATGGTATTTCTAATTCTAGATCCTTGAGGAATTGCCACACTGTTTCCCACAATGGTTGAACTAGTTTACAGTCCCACCAACAGTGTAAAAGTCAACACTTTATATCATTTACAATTACTTGGTGAGCACCAACTACATTAAACTACATTCCAGGAAGTACTTAAGCCTTGGGGATATAGTATACACAGACAAATCCCTGCTCTTATAGGATTTGTATTTAAGATGAAGGAGAAAGACCATACAAGTAAGTAAAGAGACAAGATAAGTGCTATAAGTACATAAATCAGGGCAAAATAATATGATGAAATAATCTGGTTGGGCGCAGTGGCTCACACCTGTAATCCTAGCATTTTGGGAAGCCAAAGTGGGTAGATAACTTGAGCCCAGCAATTTGAGTCCAGACTGGGCAATATGGTGAAACCCTATCTCTACAAAAATTACAAAAATTAGCCAAGAGGGATGGCATGCACCTATAGTCCCAGGTACTCAGGAAGCTGAGGTGCGAGGATCACCTGAGCCTAGGGAGGTCAAGGCTGGACTGAGTCAAGATCATACCACTGCACTCCAGCCTGTGTAACACATATATATTTTACAACTGATGTGAGAGTACTACTATAGATTGATCATGGATAGCCTTTTTCGCAAGAGTTAGTCATGTGAACATCTGAGCAAAGAGAGCTATAGACACAAGACACAAGTATAAAGGCATGGAACTGGGAACTTTTTATGTGCTTAAGGAATACAAAAGAGTGCTGGTGAGACTGCAGTCCAATGAGCTAAGTGAGAAATGAATTTGAAAAGGGAGTCAGGAATCAAAATATGTAGACTAAACAAACAGCTTTCACTTTATTCTAAGTGTATTGAGAAGCAAAAATGTGACATGCTCTAATTTAGGCTTATCATGATTTTTGTTTGCAGGGTGGAATGTGGATTTAATTTGGGACTGGGTGAAAGCAGGGAGATTAGTTAAAAGGTTGTTGCATTAATCTAGGCAAAAAAAATAGGTCACTTGTGTGTGACAACCATGGCAATGAGGAGATAGTGAAAATCTCAGGGTACACATACTTTGGAAGCAGAGTCAATCAACAGGACTTGCTGATAAATTAGATGTGGAGGGGCAGAAAATGAGGAACTAAAAATGACACTCCTGAACTGAGTTTATGTTCCTTCAGTAAAGGGTAGAAATCATGACATTTACTAAAATACAAGAGGAAAGGATCAAGTTTGAGAACAATGAGTTAGCTGTAGACACACTAACTTTGAGATGACTGAAATATTCACAGCAGATGTCCCAGTAGACAGAGGAATTTGCAGATCTGAACCATAGCTGTGCCCTCTTCAAGGCTCCACCCAACATCCTTGCCCCTTGCCTCTTGGGCAAATTGGCCTCTGAACTATAATTTGAAAATGAGTGTTACAATAACTCAACAACTGCAAACCATTTTTTCTCTTCTATTTTCTTTTTCTTTTTTTTTAAATGCTTTACTTTTAATTTTTATCAGTTTTTTATTTTTATTTTTTTTCTTTTTATTATACTTTAAGTTCTAGGATACATGTGCATAACGTGCAGGTTTGTTACATATGTATACTTGTGCCATGTTGGTGTGCTGCACCCATCAACTCGTCAGCACCCATCAACTCGTCATTTACATCAGGTATAACTCCCAATGCAATCCCTCCCCCCAACCCCCTCTCTGTGATAGGCCCTGGTGTGTGATGTTGGTGGGATTGTAAACTAGTTCAACCATTATGGAAAACAGTATGGCGATTCCTCAAGGATCTAGAACTAGAAGTGCCATATGACCCAGCCATCCCATTACTGGGTATATACCCAAAGGATTACAAATCATACTGCTATAAAGTCACATGCACACGTATGTTTATTGCGGCACTATTCACAATAACAAAGACTTGGAATCAACCCTAATGTCCATCAGTGACAGACTGGATTAAGAAATGTGGCACATATACACCATGGAATACTATGCAGCCATAAAAAAGGATGAGTTTGTGTCCTCTGTAGGGACATGGATGCAGCTAGAAACCATCATTCTCAGCTAACTATCGCAAGAACAGAAAACCAAACACCGCTTGTTCTCACTCATAGGTGGGAACTGAACAATGAGATCATTTCTCTTCTATTTTCTTACCCTTTAGTGGAAATCTTCCTTTCCTTACTCCCAAAGACTTGAACTGTTCAGCTCAGGACACTGGAACATATTTCAGCATAGCTTTGAGACTTCAAATTATTTATTAGTTGATGCTAAACATACCAACACTATGAAAAAGAGTTCACTCCTATCTCTGTTGTCTTAGTAATAACTGATGGTGAGTGCACTTCCGTTGGACTCCCTTAGTTTATACACTGACTTTGAGAGACCCAAACACAACTCATCTCTAGTTGGTTAATTCTACTTAAGTCTTACATTCCTCTTCAAAGTCTTCACTACAAATAAAAACAGTAAACAGTGTCTCCTTTATTTGTTTCATAAGTTGTGAGTCATTTTATGGAACAACCTACTGACTGCAATGATAAACAGCAGTTTCTAAAGTTTTCTAGAACCTTCATAAAAGAATGCATCAAAGACAGCTAACAGTCTATACTAAAACAAGAGAATGCTCTTTGAAATACATAAAAGCTATCATATATAACATTTTGCATATACTTCCCTGATAAAGAAAAGCACCCAATAAAATAAGCTCTCATTAGTTATATTTCTGATTTTTTTACTCTATGACTTTTTTTTTTTTTTTTTTTTTGCTTAAAAAAAGCCAATTTCTGCCTTTTCACAAGGAATTATATATAGAGGCAATTTATTTGATATACCTGTTCTTGTTTTTGTCTCTTACCTTCTATATCTAATTAGAAGATCTACAAAAGCATCACTGATTATTTGTAGTGGTTATTCTTATTCCTAAGAGATCTTACATACAGAATCTTAATTATTTAGATTTTTTAAAATGTATTCTTTATTTTTCTTTGATGATGATTAGCAAGTGACAGAGACATTAAGACAAAAATTGATTTCGTATACTTTGAAGTAACGTCAGTTTAGAAAAGAATATAAAACCTATACTAATAAAACAATTTATTTGCATTTAACCTAGCCACTAGGATCTAATAAGAGATTTTAACCTGTATCAACAAGAAAATATTCAGATAAGATGAAAGCTTCAAATAATCATATAGTGGTTTCATATAAACACCAAATATTAAGAAACAGATGATATGTGAATATTTTGTTTTCTATGCAAGTGTTTTGACACTCCATCAAAATACTATTGTTTTTAAGTCTCTAGAGAACAAGTATGCTATCCTACCATAAAGTATGTGTGCAAAAAGGAATGAAATATTGTCTTTAAAGATCAATCAAGTGCAGCAGTTTTTGCTTCAAGATTCCAGACCCATTTTTCACTTTGTGAAGCAATAATTACATTATGAAACTTGAGTTAAGACACTTAAACATTTGTCACCACTTTTGCAGCCTTTCTATTAGAATAGCTTGAGAGTGAGTATACTAAAATATATTAAATCCTATAATAATTTTTAAAAATGTGCTCCAAGAAATACCTTATCTAACAATAGTTTAATTATTTCAGAAGACAGTTACATCAACATAAAATCATGCAAGTAATTCCTATACTCAACAAAACATGATACATCAATTAAACTGTTGAAGCTGAGTAGACATCACACATTAAATTAAAAACTCTCTCAAAAAAGTATGCTGAAAGGGCAAGATTTTCTGTTTTCATAAAATATACAGTTGAAATCAAACCCAAGATTTTTTCATTCAAAACATTTGTGTCTGAAAAGAGCAACTTCAACTTTATTTCATTTCTCTCTAATCTTTACAGATTTCAAGTTTCCTAAATGTGACTTTTCTCCTGTTTGTAAACAAATAAAAATTTACATTCAAATACAATTTTTTGTAGGTACTTCTCAGATTATATGCCCGTAATGAAGTTTTATAAACTAATGCTTATAAACTAATGTTTATTACAAGAAAAAATTATTCATGCTACACTAAGATTTTTTATTAAATTAAGAAATACAAAATTAATTACATGTGATTTAAATAAATAGAATATGTGCAATCAATAACTTCTGTTTTATCAGTGAGAATTCACTCATTAAAAGGCACAATGTCAGAACAAATTCAAGAATATTCATTTCACAAATTTTGGGATGAAAAGGAAAACATGATTCTGAGACAGACAGGGGGAAAAAATCCTGTTGCAACTGCTTCTAATTTTATTTGAATTAAACTTATTATTTCTTTAAAATAAGAGGAGACCGCAGTGCCAATATATCAAATACAATGATTAATTCCACAATTTCACACAATTCTATAATCCATATGTTGCCAAATATTAAGTCAAAGATTTAAATACATTTATCATCAAGTCCCATACTTATAAAATCTAATTATTTAAGGTTTAAAATAATGGAATGAGTATTAATTAAAAACAGAAAAAAATTAAAATCATGTTAGTTTTAAAATTTGTAACAATCACAACATGGGTTTGTTTATTATTTATGGTATTGTTTTTCCTCATACATACTTCAAGTTGCCATTCCTCTACCACCATCACCTTGAAAAACATACAATAAAAGAAGAGCTGCCATCTTAGAACAACGGCTCCATTCTTTGGCAAACTGTTCTCATGCATACTTTAGAAATCTAATTGGCATAATATGGTTGAGACTATAACATTAATGCTCTAAATAATTCTAGGATAGGATGGTATGTCACTGAATCAAAATACAACTGAATTTTTAAATTTGAAAAACTTGTGTTCAATAAAAGAAAATTATTCTATTTTATTTTTAATTTTTGTGGGTATATATTAGGAGTATATATTTATGGGATACATGAGATAGTATGATATAATCATACAATGCTTAATAATCACATCAGGGTATATATGGTGTCTATCACCTCAAGCATTTATCCTTTCTTTGTTTTACAAACAATCTGATTATACTCTTTTAGTCATTTTTAAATGTACAATAAGTTATCATTGGCTGTAGTCACCCTCTAATGCTCTCAAATAACAGATCTCTTTCATTCTAATTTTATTTTGTACCTATTAACCATCCTCACTTCCCCTTCCCCTTCCACTACCCTTCCCAGTCTCTGGTAACCAACTATTCTACTCTCTAACTCCATGAGTTCAAATATTTTAACTTTTAACTCCCACAGAAAAGTGAGAACATGTGAAGTTTGTCTTTCTGTGTGCGACTTATTTCATGGAACCTAATGACCTCCAGTTCCACCCATGTTGTTAGAAATGACAGAATTTCATTCTTTTGTAAGTCTGAATAGTACTCCATTGTATACATATACCACATTTTGTTTATCCATTTCATCTGTTGATGGACACTTAGGTTGCTTCCAAATCTTAGTTGTTGTGAACAGTGCTGCAATAAACATGACAGAGTAGATATCTCTTCAACATACTGATTGTCTTTCTTTAGGGTATCTACCAAGAAGTGTGATTGCTGGATCATATGGTAGCTCTAGTTTTAGTTTTTTGAGGACTCTCCAAACTATTTTCCATACTAGTTGTGCTAATTTACATTCCCACCAACAGTGTACCAGGGTTCCCTTTTCTCCACATTCTTGTCAGCATTTGCCTGTCTTTTGAATATAAGCTATTTTAACTGGGGTGAGATGATACCTCATTGCAGTTTCGATTTACATTTCTCTGATGATCATTGATGTTGAGCACCTTTTCATATGCCTGTTTGCCATTTGTATGTCTTCTTTTGAGAAATGTCTATTCATATCTTTTGCTCATTTTTAATCAGATTTCTATTTTTTTTCCTCTGGAGTTGTTTGAGCTTCTTATATATTCTGGTTATTAATATCTTGTCAGATGAGTAGTTTGCAAATATTTTCTCCTATTCTGTGGGCTGCCTCTTCATTTTGTGGATTGTATTCTTTGCTGTGCAGAAGCTTTTTAACTTTATATGATACCAGTTTGTCCACTTTTGCTTTGGTTGCTTGTGCTTGTGGGGTATTACTCAAGAAATCTTTGCCCAATCCAATGTCCTAGAGTTTCTCCAATATTTTCTTGTAGTAGTTACATAGTTTGAGGTCTTACATTTAAGTCTGTAACCCATTTTTATTTGGTATTTTTATATGATGAGAGATATTTGATTTTTATATACAGTGAGAATCTAGTTTCATTCTTCTGCATATGGATATTCAGCTTTCCCATCACCATTTATTGAAGATTATATTGCTGAGAGCTTTCTTACACTTTTTTTGCTTGAAGAATCTAACAGAACACCACACATGAAAAGCAAATAGATAGATTTCTAACACCCAGCAGAAAACTAGAAGTTTTAAGATGCCCATGTTTCTCAATTAAATTTTATCAGCATACGAAAAAAAATTTGAAGATTCTTATGCTTGTTTTTTTCATATTTGATTATCTACAATACCAAAATACCTCAAATGTTTACAAGTTTCCCCTTTAAATAGTTCTGTTAAGTATCATTAAATATTTTGTAAAATACATTTTAGGTTCCTAAGTGGGTTAAATTTACATTATTCATCCACCATGAGGAATAATGAGTAATTATTATCTCATTCTTGCCCAAAAGGAGAGTTAGCTCCCAGAAATGAAATCTTGGTTAAGTTTTGCTGTATACCATTTCCAACACAAATTGCCCACCACAGAATAAAACTTGGCTCTGTATGTAAGAACATGTCCTGTTTGAAATTTCAGTAAGATAAAACATATAGGGGGAAAAAAGTGGAGCACGTGGAATAACTTGGCAAAATTATTTAGAAAATGAAATGTTATAAAATGCAATGTATACGTAATGTTTTCTCTAATGATCATTTAAAGATGCGGTTACAACAAGACATTCTTTTGCTCTCTTCTTTTTATTCTCTTATGGCTTTACAAAAATGACTTTCTACACGAAACCTGACCTATTTGCTCACACCTTTTCTACTTGTTTTGAAAAAGTCTAAGAAAAAAAAAATATATATATATATATATTTGTGTATGTATAAATTTACTCAAAGTTGAAATACACATGCTTACTTTTTCTTAAGAGAAGCCTAATGGTTGGAACATTTCATTTCTCAGAAACTTTGTGTAAATATTTTCTGAGTGAGCAATGAAGCCAGTAATAAAATATTAATACATGGAAATATATACTTACTCAAAATGTAAATTTAACCCACTTAAAGCTGTATAGGATTCTATAAACATTTAAAACTTGCTCTAACAAGCGAATAGTCAAATGAAATATTTTTCAATATCCAAAACATTCCATTAATTTTTATTCTCTTCCTCCTTTTTTAATATAGCATGTGCAAAAGGAAGAAAGAAATTTAGGAGCAAAAACTATGCTCCCACCTTTTTACATATGAAATTTATTTTTATAAAGATATTCACATGACCCAGAATTTAAGTTGCTATCTTTCCTTAGGAAAGACAAAGGCAAACTGAGAGAACCATTCTTTTTTGTCCTCCATTGTCAGGGAACCTCTGTATTTCAGTGAGGAAAATGTTGACATGCATACTCCTGTGTTTCAATGAATTACCTAAATTCCAGTCTCCTGAAAGTATTGACTATAGATAAAATATATGAATTTAAAATCAAACAGATAAGAGTTCAACAGCAAGTTCTTCTTCCTTATCTGCCTCAAACACAGGATGGAAACCAGAATAGCTTCTGTCTTATAAGCTATTATGATGCGTCACTATAAAAGAAAATAGCACAGGGTCTGCTACACAGGACACGTTTAATCAATGTTTATTATTACTTTGTTACATGAGGGACAATAACTTCAAAATATAATGATAAATGCTATATTCACTGAATACTTACTTCAGACATTGGGTAAGTACCTTACATCTGTTACATAATTTAATTCTACAATGTTATTAATCCATTTTACAAATGCCATGATTCACAGGTAGCAGTCTCTGATTCGAAGTATTCCAAGATTTTAATTTGGAAATTAAAACCACAATGAGATACCATCTCACACCAGTTAGAATGGCAATCATTAAAAAATCAGGAAACAACAGGTGCTGGAGAGGTTGTGGAGAAATAGGAACACTCTTACACTGTTGGTGGGACTGTAAACTAGCTCAACCATTGTGGAAAACAGTGTGGCAATTCCTCAAGGATCTAGAACTAGAAATACCATTTGACCCAGCCATCCATTACTGGGTATATACCCAAAGGATTATAAATCATGCTGCTATAAAGACACATGCACACGTACGTTTATTGCAGCACTGTTCACAATAGCAAAGACTTGGAATCAACCGAAATGTCCATCAGTAATAGACTGGATTAAGAAAACGTGGCACATATACACCATGGAATACTATGCAGCCATAAAAAATGATGAGTTCGTGTCCTTTGTAGGGACATGGATGCAGCTGGAAACCATCATTCTCAGCAAACTATTGCAAGAACAGAAAACCAGATACTGCATGTTCTCACTCATAGGTGTGAATTGAACAATGAGATCACTTGGACACAGGAAGCGGAACATCACACACCCGGACCTATTGTGGGGAGGGGAGAGGGGGAGAGATAGGACTGGGAGATATACCTAATGTAAATGATGAGTTAATGGGTGCAGCACACCAACATGGCACATGTATACATATGTAACAAACCTGCACGTTGTGCACATGTACCCTAGAACTTAAAGTATAATAATAATTTTAAAAAATTATTCCAAGGATCCCTTTTTTTTTTTTTTTTTGTATTTTTTAACAACTCCTGGTTTAAAGAGGAGATTCACATGAAAGGGCATATATATCTTGCATCTACATTAAAAATAATATTTTATGGATATTTATCTTTGTTATGGCAGATATCACCACATTAGACATGTTTTCTGAAATATTTTCTTGAATATTACTAGATTGAGTTACAAAAATCAATAAATTAATTACATTTTTCAAAAGGTTATTTCAATGTATATATGCTTATTTTAACAGATGTTTAGCATTTTTGTTCTACTTCTGACTAATAGGCATCATCAGTTTGATTTACTTCTGTAGTGTGATTTCTTAAATAAATGTGAGATTTATTTCTTTTAATATTATTATTATTATTAGTTTTGAGACAGAATCTCACTCTGTTGCCAGGCTGGAGTGCAGTGGTGCGATCTCAGCTCACTGTGACCTCCAACTCTGGGATCAAGCGATTCCCCTGCCTCCGCCTCCCAAGTAGCTGGGACTATATTTGTGCACCACCACGCTGGGCTAATTTTTTTTTATTTATTTATTTTTTTTTTTTTGTATTTTTGTAGAGACAGGGTTTCACTATGTTGGCCAGGATGGTCTCGATCTTCTGACCTCGTGATTTGCCCATCTCAGCCTCCCAAAGTGCTGGGACTACAGGTGTGAGCCACCACATCCAAATATTATGATTTGATAATAAGAACAATGAAATCTTCAAATACCCAGAAACAAATATAAATATTTATAAAAATAAAAGTATAAAACAAGTGTATACAAATATATGTAAAATTCAACAAATGCAGAAGTTTAAAATCTAATTTTAATATGAACTCAACATCATACTGTGTGTGTGTGGGTATGTGATAGTTTTCAGAGCAAAGGACTAATGATATGGTTTGACTGTGTCCCACCCAAATCTCATCTAGAATTCCCATGTGTTGTGGGAGGTACACGGTGACAGGAAATGAATCATGAGGGCAGGCCTTTTCCATGCTGTTCACATGATAGTGAATAAGTCTCATGACATCCGATGGTTTCATAAGGGGGAATTTCCCTGCACAAGCTCTCTTCTTTTGTCTGCCACCATTTGAGACATGCCTTTTACCTTCCACATGATTGTGAGGACGCACCAGCGAATGGAATTATAAGTCCATTAAACCTCTTTCCTTTGCAAATTGACCAATCTTGAGTATTTCTTTATCAGCAGTGTGAAAATGGATTAATACAGTAAATTGGTACCAGTTGAGTGGGGTAGTGCTGAAAAGACACCTGAAAATGTGGAAGTGTCTTTGGAACTGGGTAACAGGCAGAGGCTGGAATAGTTTGGAGGGCTCAGAAGAAAACAGGGAAATGTGGGAAAGTTTGAAGCTCCCTAGAGACTTGCTGAATGGCTTTGACAAAAATGCTGATCATGATATATAGGAACAATGAAATCCAGGCTGAGGTGGTCTCAGATGGAGATAAGGAACTAGTTGGGAACTGGAGCAAAGGTGACTCTTGTTATGTTTTAGCAAAGAGATCGGTGGCATTTTGCCCCTGCCCTAGAGATTTGTGGAACTTTGAATTTGAGAGAGATGATTTAGGGTATCTGGTGGAAGAAATTTCTAAGCAGCAAAACATTCAAGAGGTGACTTGGGTGCTGTTAAAGGCATTCAGTTTTTTTTTTTTTTTTTTTTTTTTTTTTTTTTTTTTTTTTTGAGACGGAGTCTCGCTCTGCCGCCCAGGCTGGAGTGCAGTGGCCGGATCTCAGCTCACTGCAAGCTCCGCCTCCTGGGTTTTACGCCATTCTCCTGCCTCAGCCTCCCGACTAGCTGGGACTACAGGCCCCCGCCACCTCGCCCGGCTAGTTTTTTGTATTTTTTAGTAGAGACGGTGTTTCACCGTGTTCGCCAGGATGGTCTCGATCTCCTGACCTCGTGATCCGCCCGTCTCGGCCTCCCAAAGTGCTGGGATTACAAGGGCATTCAGTTTTAAAAGGGAAACAGAGCATAAACGTTTGGAAAATATGCAGCCTGACAATGTGATAGAACAGAAATTCCCATTTTCTGAGGAGAAATTCAAGCTGGCAGCAGAAATTTGCATAGGTAACAAGGAGCCGGATGTTAGTCACCAAGACAATGGGCAAAATGTTCCCAGGGCATATTAGAGACCTTTGTGGCAGCCCCTCCCATCACAAGCCAGAGGCTTAGGAAGAAAAAATGGTTTTGTGGGCCAGGCCCAGGGTCCCTCTGCTGTGTACAGTCTAGAGACTTGGTGCCCTGCATCCTAGATGCTCCAGCCATGACTAAAAGGGGCCAAAGTACAGTTCAGACTATTGCTTCAGAGGGTGGGAGCCTAAAGCCTTGGCAGCTTCCACGTCATGTTGAGCCTGCAGATGCACAGAAGTCAAGAACTGAGGTTTGGGAACCTCTGCCTAGACTTCAGAGGAGGTATGGATATGCCTGGATGCCCAGGCAAAAATTTGCTGCAGGGGTGAGACCCTCATGGAGAACTTCTGCTAGGGCAGTGCAGAAGGGAAAAGTGGAGTCAGAGCCCCACACAGAGTCCCTACTTGAGCACCACCTAGTGGAGCTGTGAGAAGAGGGCCACCATCCTCCAGACTCCAGAATGGTAGATCTACCAACAGCTTGCAACATGCTCCTGGAAAAGCCACAGATAGTCAACACCAGCCCATGAAAGCAGCCAGTAGAGGGCTATACTCTGCAAAGCCACAGAGGCAGAGCTGCCCAAGGCTGTGGGCGCACACCTCTGACATCAGCATGACCTGGATAGGAGACATGGAGTCAAAAGGGATCATCTTGGAGCTTTAAGTTTTGACTGCTCTAAGTTTTGACTGCTCTGCTGGATTTTGGACTTGCATGGGGTATGTAGCCCACCACTTTGTTTTGGTCAATTTCTCCCATCTGGAATAGCTATATTTACCCAATGCCTGTCTCCCCACTGTATCCAAGAAGTAACTAACTTACTTTTCATTTTACAGGCTCATAGGCAGAAGGCACTCCTCTTGTCTCTGATGAGACTTTGGGCTGTGGACTTTTGAGTTAATGCTGAAATGAGTTAAGATTCTGGGGGACTGTTGGGAAGACATGATTGGTTTTGAAATGTGAGGACATGAGATTTGGGAGGGCCTGGGGCAGAATGATATGGTTTGGCTGTGTCCCCACCGAAATCTCATCTTGAATTCCCACATGCCGTGGGAGGGACCTGGTGGGAAGTAATTGAATCTTGAGGGCAGGTCTTTCCCATGCTGTTCTCATGGTAGTGAATAAGTGTCATGAGACCTGTTGGTTTTATAAGGGGGAGTTTCCCTGCATGAGTTCTCTTCTCATCTGCCACTATGTGAGATGTGTCTTTCACTTTACATGTGATTGTGAGGCATCCCCAGCTATGTGGAATTCTCAGTCCATTAAACCTCTTTCTTTTATAAATTGTCCAGTCTCAGATATATCTTTATCAGCAGTGTGAAAATAGACTAATACAACTAATATGCAGAATCTATAAGGAACTTAAACAAATCAATAAAAAAAAAAAATAACCCCATTAAAAAAGTGGGCAAAGACATGAACAGACATTTATCAAAAGAAGACATACAGGCAACCAACAAACATGAGCAAATGTTCAATGTCACTAATCATCAGAGAGAGGCAAATCAAAACCATAATGAGATACCATCTCACACCAGTCATAATGGCTGTTATTTAAAAAGTCAGAACATAATATGTCAGAGATGTTGCAAAGAAAGGAAACACTTATAGACTATTGTTGGGAATGCAAATTAGTTCAGCCACTATGGAAAGAAGTTTACAGATTTCCCAAAGAACTGAAAATAAAATTGCTACTTGACACTGTAATCGTATTACTAGGAATATAGCTAAAGGAAAATACATTGTTCTAACAAAAAGATACTTGCAATCATACGTTTATCACAACAATGTTCACAATAACAAAGACATAGAATCAACCCAGGTACCCATCAAGGGTGGACTAATGACAATGTGGTGCATATATACCATACAATACTACATAGCCATGATAAAAGAATGAAATAACATCCTTTTGTAGCAACATGGATGCAACTGGGGCCATTATCTTAAGCAAATTAATGCAGAAACAGAAAAACAAATAATTCATGTTCTCACTTACAAGTGGGAACTCAACACTGGGTACACACAAACACAACCATGGGAAAAACAGACACTGGGGACTCCAACAGTGGGGATGGAGGTGGACAAGGGTTGAAAACTACCCAATGGGTACTATGTTCACTACTCGGGTGATGACATCATTATGAGCCCAAAGCCAGAATTATGCAATATACTAATGTAATAAGCCTACACACATACCCTCTGAATCTAAAATTTTTAAAAAGTAATAATTTGCACAGATAATCCTCTACCTGCTTACTTTGTTAACAGAGCTACTAAGTGTTGACTGGATCTCCAAAAACAAAAGTTCCATATTTTTAAGTTATTTAATATCTCTGAACCTCAATTTCCTAATCTATAGAGATAATAACAAGACCTTCTTCAGAGGTAAATTTACAATGAAATTAACAAAGCCCAAATTCAGGGGTCTGACAATGTGTTCACATGATCTGTTGTTTCTGCAAAATTTTCAAAATCGTGTACTCTTTCAAATAAAAATACCTTACCCAAAGTTGCATAACTTCATACCTTGCCAAAATTAGATCCTTCTCTTGTTCACCTCAGTGATTATATTGATGACTAAATTAAATAGTACATGTAAAGCTTTAGGACTATGCCTATAACATAGAAAACACTTGATAAGTGTTCACTATCATTATTATTATCAAATATTTTAATTTGTATTTATTCTAATTGTTACATACAATTAAATATGTTATAACTTAAATAGCATGAGTTGTGGGTGTTTAAGGAAAAGCTTAGTGTACTAATAGAGTCTTCCCAATTCTGGAAAAAGAAATAGTATGAAATATATTTAAACGTTAGATTTATTGATACATGCTTTTAAAATGGTAGTTTTTAAAATGTAATCAATACATTTGCATTTTCCTAAAAAAAAAAAAGACATTCATTCAGAGAAAACTATGGTATCATGCAGGAAAAGCAGAAAAAAACTGCCTAAGTGTGATCCCACATACTTGTCAGTTGGATATTGCAAGAGAGGATGAGTAAATGGTTGAACTCACCGGAATTACACAAATCTTATCACATCTATACAAAATCGTCCAAATATTCAATGATTTAGCAATAAACTAAGATGGCCATGCAAACTTGTGAGTTGTAGTTTTGCAATTTGGGAACATATGATACCTATTTTATATTCATAATGTAAATCATATTCATATCATACCTATTTTACATTCATAATGTAAATCATATTCATATCATACCTATTTTATAATTCATAATATTAATTTCATTATATCTGTTAATCACATACAAGTTACAGACATGAATTATTTCTATAAATTATGATTAATCACAGAATCACA
Organism: Rhinopithecus roxellana; assembly: GCF_007565055.1. NCBI lineage: Eukaryota > Metazoa > Chordata > Mammalia > Primates > Cercopithecidae > Rhinopithecus > Rhinopithecus roxellana. Next base: position 134,767,712 of record NC_044552.1, read on the forward strand.
ATAAATGCTGATGTGATTAAGCTCCACCTTCGAATTTTTTATTTTCTTCAAATGAAGGATGTGTGTGGGTGTGTGCGTACATATATGCATATATATATACACACACACACATACATGCAATAGTTGTGAATTGAATGAAATTGACCAGGACAATCTGACTTGTATTTCAAATAATAGGAGTTTGAATATTACCTTCACTGAATCATTGAGTCAATATAGAAATTTATTTCATGTTTTGAGATAAAATGAAACCTAAGAGAAATATGCTAGAATTGGCTTTAGCAACAGCCTAAATACTAAAGCAATGTTAAATTATACATATTGCATTGGTTTGGGGATCATTTTTAATGTGAAATACATATAATGTACATGTGTGTATGTGTGTGCAAATACATATATACACACACATATATGTATTATATGTAGTAATTTAAAGTCTTTTCTCATATTCTAATGATTAGGAAATGAAAAGAGAAAAAAATAAAGTCTAGTGTAGAGAAAAAATGTCTTGCATTTTCTGAGTCAATCATGCAATTGCCTAATAAATTGGCTAAGCAACAGCAAGAATGGGATCATTATTTAGTTCTGATCTGCTGAACAAGAATTTTAACAGTTACTAAGTTCTCTCCAGGTAGTGAGTTGAATGGCCAAAATCACAGTGCCATTTCCTGTTTCATGCTGTGCCCATTTAGTAAAACAGAATTGGTCACCATGTTCTTAGCATTGCTTTTCAGAGATGTCATATGCACCGCTGAAGAGCTGAGTAGGTAGCTGATTCCCCTCTCTTGATAGGACTTCCTCCCACAGCAGAGTTGGCTGTTGAAATGCCTCCTGAAGCTTTCACTGAGTAGGTAAAGAGCAAATGGGTTGACACAAGAACTGCAAAAACTGAGAACCCGGACAACTAAGGTGACAATCATGTGGCCTAGAGATGGATCAATCTCATTATAGTTGAAAGACCGATACATGTAAAGGATGTGGTTTGGGAACCAACAGAAGATGAAGCAGCCCACAAAGACAAGCACAATTTTAGCCAGGCGTTTCCGTGTTTCCATCTGCAAATATAAGAAATTAATCCCATTGGTTAAAATGAAAATGGAACCAGCCACATCCCAACTTTATCAAGTCGGGAAAGAGCAAAATTTACAGTATGATAATACATCCGAAATACATAAATTATTTATTTTCCTCACCAAAGTGATGATGGATTTTAACAGTTTGAGAAAGTTTATTTTGGTCACTACATTATTTGCATTAAAAAATATTTGACAGCTTATACAAAACTAGGTGGTAAGTTAATAAATGCTATGTCTTCATATTATTTATTTATTTTCTTTTTGCTTAATGCCTCATTGTGTGTAACATAAATATAAATGATTTCTGTTTGTATTAAATCCACTAAATTGATAAATCATAGAATATATTCAAGCTTTGGTGTTTTAAAAAAATAAAGGTGTTTTAAATAGGAAATATTGATCTAATGAGGCAGGGCTTGACTTTCCTTTTTTCTTTTTTCTTTTTTTTTTTTTTTTTTTTTTTTTGAGACAGTCTCTCCCTGCCGCCCAGACTGGAGTGCAGTGGAGGGATCTCTGCTCACTGCAAGCTCCACCTCCCGGGTTCAAGCCATTCTGCTGCCTCAGCCTCCGGAGTAGCTGGGACTACAGGCGCCGGCCACCACGCCCAGGTAATTTTTTGTATTTTTAGTAGAGATGAGGTTTCACCGTGTTAGCCAGGATGGTCTCGTTCTCCTGACCTTGTGATCCGCCCGCCTCGGCCTCCCAAAGTGCTGGGATTACAGGTGTGAGCCACCGCGCCCTGCTAGCTTGACTTTTTAAAACTACCACTCCATAGGAAAACAAAACAACAACTTGAGATTTAAACTTCTGACTTACACAAATCAAAAGCATCTGATATAACTGTGAGTCCTGTAAACATTACTGTATTGTCACATTTACAAATAAAAATAAATTTTCCTTCTCCATAAAATTTACATATTATGTTTACTGTTTCTAAGAGGTTATTCAGGAATGTAATAAATAAAACTCAAAGACTGGGCATCAATATTTTTTAATCTAAAAGCAATTTCCTAACATCAGTAGTTCAAGGGGTAGCTTATATATGTCTAATTTGTTTAAATATTTAATTAAGGCAATATGAAGGTGGAATACTGATTTATTGAAAGACATTTGTTGTAGGTATCATAATATTTTCTGAGTGAATACTATTGGTCGTCAACTAGAATATTCCAAAGAAGACTGGAAAGGTTTGGGATTGGAACACATCTAATGGTAGGTAGCAGTACAGGGGTGATGGAGGAAGCAGAGAAAGGTGCAACTGAAGAGGAACCCAGGCCAGGAAGCAGAATGTGATATTCCACATGGATCCCAGGGGCATAAGTTATGCGACCCAACAATCAATCCTAAGAAAGTCAAATGTGAAATTTATCTTTTTAAGCAGTGTCATCCCTTCCAGGTGGAAGATGAGTGCAAGAATGTCACAGTGGTCTATACTTGGAGATTCAAGTGCACAGGCAGGCTGTTAGCATTGAGATTGTTTCTCAGCAGATGTCAAGACCCAGTTGCCCTGCCAGAGTTTATAGGTCCCAATAGGGAAATTCATGAAAACAATGCAGGCAGGCCAAGGCCATTAAAAAATTCAAAAGTGAAGCAAGGGCTGTGTATATGAGAAAAACTCAACTTTAGAAACCAAAAGCAAATACTCAAATACCTAACTGAGATACAAATTGGATCACAGGGCTCAGATAAAACAACTGATTATATAAAATAGAAAGCACAGTGAGCCAATGATCTGAATACGTTGCCTCACTGATGCCAAATATTTAGATAAAGTCTGTGAATTTATCAATGCCTTCAATAATTGGGTGATTTTTTAAGTCTTTAAAGCTGATGTGGATCTTTGATGCTGATGGCCACCAATTCATAAAGGTTACCTTCCATGCAAGAAATCTTTACTAGTTTCTGCTGCTGCTAACATACCCAAGGCCCCAGCCTAATGCTCCATCTATGTTCCAGTAAATTTTAAATGATCTGTGATTCAATTTCTTTGCTTTTAATTTGGAAACAAGCATCAGTAACTACTCTGTACCTGCAAAACTCATTAGAAGTTTTTTTCTAGCGGTACACAAATGTATAACCAGACACTTTTTCTCACAAGAACACTATTTCTATCTCTTTGTGTACTAACACAGTTGATTTTTACCTTAAATTAGTAGTGCATATTCTTGAAGAAAGAAAAAGTACATAAGGTGCATGATGTAATTTTTAAATGAGCATATTATCTTTGTAGGGAAAGTTACAAATTTGAGTTGGGTCACATATTGCTTCAACGCCAGCCCACCTTTGGATTGCACCTTTGGGTTCCTTTTCTGCTACTCCTGCTATTCTCCTCATCTCTCATTCTGACTTACACCCAAATCCCATCCCCAGATCCCAGGCAGTGTCCTATAGTCCTTTCCTGGTGCATCCTTCTTCTATACTCCCTGCCATCCTTAGTGGGTCAATGGGAGAAGAAACAAGAATTAAATTAATGTGTGCTCATATGTGAAATTTTTCTGGTTTATTATGTTGTTTGTTACATAAAACTCTGCGTGTAAAACAGGTCTTTCAATACATTAATTTCTAATGGTGGAATGTCAGGTCTTATCACAGATCCAGATAAATGATAAACTGAACCTAAATGGGCCTTGCAGGGCTCTGATATGACCATATATTAGAGATCCCCATATATCCCTTCTAGTTAAGGCCTGTGAAGGCCCAACTCTGTAATCATCAGTCTAGGATTAAAAACCCACAAAATGAAACAATAAATAGCAGTTACTTGTTCTGACCAGCACACACCAACCCACACCTACCAAGCTTACCTGTTTTTTGGTATGTTCATTGTATTCTCCAGGAAGATTGTGTGCACTCTTAATTAAGGTCTTTGCAATATGATAATAATAAATGCTAATAATAGCAAGTGGTGTGAGGAAATAGACCAAGAAAATGAGCACTGAATGAATCTTTGGATGTAATTCATCTGTTTGAGGGTAGGGGATACATGCTGTGAAGCTGCTATTATCCAAGCTACTGATGCATGCCACTTCTGAAAACACTGCTTCGGGAACTGCCAACAACACAGAGACCACCAGATACCCACGGCCTTCACACAGGTCCACAGCACTGCCCCTGATGTCTGCATGTCCATGGGGTTAACGATGGCTCTGTACCTGGGAAAACGATACATCTCAAGTTATTCCAGAAAGAAAGAAAGGAAAGAGAATAGAGAAAGAAAAGAAAAGAAAGAAAGAGAGAGAGAGAGAGAGAGAAAGAGAGAGAAGAAAGAAAGAAAGAAAGAAAGAAAGAAAGAAAGAAAGAAAGAAAGAAAGAAAGAAAGAAAGAAAGAAAGAAAAAGGAAGAAAGGAAAAGAAGCAAAGAAGGAAAGAAAGGAAGAGAGAAAGAGAAAAGGAAAGGAAAGGAAAGGAAAGGAAAGGAAAGGAAAGGAAAGGAAAGGAAAGGAAAGGAAAGGAAAGGAAAGGAAAGGAAAGGAAAGGAAAGGAAAGGAAAGGAAAGGAAAGGAAAGGAAAGGAAAGGAAAGGAAAGGAAAGGAAAGGAAAGGAAAGGAAAGGAAAGGCAGGGCAGGGAAGGGAAGGGAAAGAGAAGGAAGGAAGGAAGGAAGGAAGGAAGGAAGGAAGGAAGGAAGGAAGGAAGGAAGGAAGGAAGGAAGGAAGGAAGGAAGGAAGGAAGGAAGGTGGGTGAAGAGAAAGACATCCTGCTTAGTAAGAGAGATGCCAACAATATTCTGTCTTTGTAGCTCAAATTTATTTATTCCCTGGTTGCTTAAAAGTATATGTAAGACCTAAGGTTCCTGGTGTCTCTCAGTCTACAAGTCATTCCACTACTTACTAGCACAGAAAACAGGAAGGGAGAGAAAAATATTTTAAATTGGCATTTTCTAAATCCTAGTTATTTCATTTCCAAAATCCTGGACATTTGTTTACCTATTAAATTCTTCTAAATCTATATATGTTACATCTATCATAATGTATTGAATACCAAAATATAAGATGTTCACAAAATAATATTATTCAATCCTTCCTTGATACTTTTCCATAACTTCTGAGTGTGAACCCTTTCACTCTTTTTCTAAGGACATTAATGAATTTTAGAAACTAATCTGGATTGGTCATACTATATTTTGACAAAATAAAATAAATAAAAGACTAATCTAGATTGAGATTTTCTCCATAATCCAATAATAAGGACTGAAAAACTTGAAAGCAGAACAATATTTTGTCTTTATAGCTCAAATTTATATCTTGTCAAAATCCCATAAAGTTATTTTCTCCTCCAACCTAAAATATTAATGGCAATATACCAACAATGTACTAGTGATAAAGGAATCACACTCCAGGACACAGTAAACAATCCAAAACTTTCTGCAGCTAACTCAAACACACATATTGAGTAAGGGAATGATGATGCAAATAATTCAAAATGGTATGTAAAGCTCAATTTTTTTATATTTCTCTTTAAAGTATTTCAAGTGATAATATACTTAGCAAATAAGATGCAGTACCACATGATTTTAGTTAGACAAATCTGAATTATTACCCAATCTCTGATATTTTTTGGAAAATCACATCTATCAAGCACATCTTCACCTTCTTCTTGATTTTAATTTCTAAGATATTCTGTAAGCTTTATTTTCCATCATTTTTTCTGAATTTTAAAATTTTTATCATCTTTTGTTGATATAAGTTCCTATAAGTTTTTTCATGTTTTCAAATTTTTTTATCGTGTCCTATTCCTATTTTATATGTGTACACTCTTGCCATATATCTTTTTTTTTTTTTTTTTTTTTGACAGGGTCTCACTCTGTCACCCAGGCTGGAGTGCAGTTGCCTGATCTCAGCTCACTGCACCCTCCACCTCCCAGATTCAAGCAATCCTCCCACCTTAGCCTCCCAAGTAGCTAGGACTACAGACGTGCCACCAAGCCTTGCTAATTTTTGCATTTTTGTAGAGACGAGGTTTTACTATGCTGCTCAGGCTGGTCTCAAACTCCTCCTGGGCTCAAGTGATCTGCCCACCTAAGACTCCCAAAGTGCTGGGGTTATAGGTATGAGCTACTGCAACCAGCTCTTGCTATGTATCTATAAAACTAATACAGAAATAAGCATTTAATCTCTTTCCAGCCTAGTTCCAGATTTGTTTGTTTGATCTCTTTGTACTGTAATCTCTCCCAATAAATTTGCATTATTATTGACTGACAATTCATATTTAAGAGGAAAGTACCAAAAAACTGATTGCAATTTCTTTTTTCTGTGGAAGAAGACAAGGAAAGGGCAGAGAGGTTATCACTACAAAAAGATCAAGCCTTCTTTCTAGATTATCAAAAACCGTGAAGGGTATTCTGAACTTTCCTGCACATATTTAAAAAGGAGAAGAAAATGTCTCTTCTCTACCTCATATCTAACCACATATACTATTGTAGAGGTACTGTCATAGTTTACCTGGGCTGCTCTAATAAAGTACCATACACTGGGCAGCTTATAAACAACAGAAATTTGTCACAATTCTCAAGACTAGGAAATCTAACATAAAGGCATTGAGAGATTCAGTGTCTGGTGAGAGTCCCCCTTTTTTACATAGATAGATCTTCTTGCTGCTTATTCAAATGGTGGAAAGGTCAAGGGTCTCCTTGGAGTCTTTTATAAGAGTATGAATCCCATTCATGCGGGCCCCACTCTCATGAACTAATCATCTCCCAAAGGCCCACCTCTTAATGCCATCATCTTGGGGGTAGGATTTCAACATATGGATATTGGCCAACATAAACATTCATACCAAACAGGCATTATAACCATAAAAGATATAGAGAAACTTTAAATAGAAATTAAGACAATAAATCTCTCACTTTGATAAGATTGCTAGAAACATATACAGAAATCTTGGTTTAAGGAAAGCAAGAACCTAGCAGAAATGTTGGCCTTTCCAACAAGGAGGATTATGAGCCACCTCCTGCAAGAAAAGGATAGACCCCAATGATAGTCTCTAAATGATACACATTTGAATAAAAGGGCAGAATTGAAAATCCTACAAAAACAGAATTATAGCTGAAAATACTATAAACACTTACCAAAATGTTATTAGTACTGAGACATAGCTTATGAGTGTCGAAGAAAATGTTGTATACCAACTGTGTGTACCTTTGAAACAATTAAAAAGCAGAAATTAAAATGAGATTGTGCAAATTAATGTGGACATGTTTTATCATGCTTCCTTCAAATATTTATAGAAATGTGAGGAAAAGTATTTCTTAGTATAAAAAGTGTTTCACTGTGTATATTAGCATAGCAGGTACGTGTAAAAAGGTACGTTTTCCCTTACAAATGGTCTCAGGAGAATATCCCTAACTGAAAACTAAACACTAGAGAATTTTGATCAAATGGCATATAAAGAGAAAAATAATCACTATTCATGTATTAAACCTCAATAAATAAATAGATTTCTTCATCAATTCTTATTTTGGATCTCGTTTGTAACATCTGTGTAGTTTAAATTTTAATGTAAAGAGATAATTACATTTAATCATGAAACAAAATAAATAATAAAAATGGGATCTTTTTTACCTCTTACAGAGTCATCATAGCATCTCAAAAATCTCCATCTACACTAATCTTTCTAATGACACTACCCAAAATTTCTTTCTTTCTTTCTTTTTTTATTAAACTTTCATTTATCAGGCAAGGAATAGGTCCACAAAAAGTCTGAGTGTAAACTGTATGATAAGAGAAAGGTCTTGCTTACTATTATATCTCTAATACATAACACAATGCCTGGGCTGGCCAATAGAGTCCATAGGGTCTCAATAAATGGTTGAAACTATAGCCTGAGCAACAAGGAGATCCTTATTAGGAGCAATTGTGGTAGGAGTTGTTGGGTATTATGTTGAAGTGGGAATGGTGATGACAAATGGAGACTGAGTCTAATCCAGTGATGCCTAAGATGCATCAATATTCAGAAACACCTAGAGAAGTAAAAATAAATAAATAAATAAATAAAAATTAAAAAAAAAAAAGAGAGAGAGAGAGAGAATATGATTAGGCTTCTCTGTAGACTTACTAATGCAGAGTCCCTAGAATGTGAAGTGTGGGATTCTGCATACTAAGATTTCCAGGTGATTCTGATGATAAGCTGGGTTTAGAAACCATGTTTTAAGAGAGTTGTGTGCAACAGTGAGCATCTTTGCCACAGGCTTCCAGCAAGGCTGTCCAGTGCAATGGGTGCACATTCAGCAACAGAATAGATAGTATCCAGAATCCAGCAGAAATTAAGTATTTGAAGAATCAGATGCCTGCTCTTTAATTATGATATGTCACATCATGAGGAAGACATGAATCTTATTTTGCAAATAAGGAAAACACCACCTTGTGGCCATGAGTTTTGTGCTGTTTTATTATTTTTCTCCAACTAAAACATTTGGATGTAACGGATACATGGTTAGCACCCAGGAACCATAAACCCAAGCCTGATGTAATCCCTCCTTATTTGTAGTGTGCCCCAAAAGTTTCAGATCAAGATAGATGGATAATCTTCAAAAGCTATAAGCAACATATAAATTATGGCAATATTATGAATCTTGTGAGAATTATACAGTGCCTAATTCAGTGTGTGAAATTACTTCTAAGTATAAAAGAAAGAGATAAACTAGAAGTGTTCAAGATCAATGAGTAAAAGATATCTAATTTATTTGAGTATAATAACCTTTATTTAACAATAAGCCCTGTAAATTCAAATTAAAAACTAATAAATTATGTGCAGAAACTACAATGGATTCTGTTTCTATGGTTATATAAAAATAACAACAGAGCATTTGTTATGGAAAGCAATTTTTTTTCTTTTTGAAAAGGCAACTAGAAAGCTCTCAGAAAAACCTATGACTCGCATTTTGTGAAAGTATGGGTCATTTTATATTTTCCAACTTTTCTTTTCCCCACCCTTGATTTCCTCCCTTTTTAGTCCTGTGGTGTGTTGTTTGTATCTTGATTTTTAAGCTGCCTTAAATTCTCCTGTCACAAGTTTGATATGGTTTGGCTCTGTATCCCCACCCAAATCTCACATAGAATTGTAATCCCCAGTGTTGACAGAGGGACCTGATGGGAGGTGACTGGATCATGGGGGCAAATTTCCCTTTTCTGTTCTTGTGGTAGTAAGTGAGTTATCGTGAGATCTGGTTGTTTGAAAGGTTGTAGCACTTCCCCCTTAGCTCTTTCTCTCCTGCTACCATGTGGAGACATGTTTGCTACCCCTTCACCCGTCTGCCATGATTCTAAGTCTCCTGAGGCCTCCCCAGCCATGCCCCCTGTACAGCCTGTGGAACTGTGAGTCAATTAAACCTCTTTTCTTTGTAAGTTACCCAATTTCAGTGTGAGTAATACAAAGTTGAACAAAAATAAATTTAACATAAATAAGTCATCACTCTAGTATTATAGGGTGAATGTGAACTATTCTTTTAAAGAGTTAGAAGCACACTCTTGGTGCCAATCTCACTACCAATTACGAGACTGAGAGGCAAGGGCTATGGAGCAAAGGAGAAAACATCATCTCCAGTCAGGGGCAGCTGGTTAACTTGAACCTGAGCTTCAGTTAGGAATTTTGATGAGAAAGCAGCAAACAGTTAACAGCATGCCCTCCCACCACTAGATGAAGACTGATGGAAAAGTCCTATGAATCCTAGGGAGTGTTAGACCCAGGGCCTGTATCCAATCTATTTCAGTATCTTAACAAATAATTACACTCAATAGAATGTCTGTTTGCATTGATATAATATGCAACTAATATTAATGATTCAAGAATTTATCTACTGACCTAGTTATGGAATAAAATCTGATTATCCTAACCAGCGCACAAAAACTTATGACTTTTTATTAGTAATTATCAATATATTAGAAATTTAATCAGATTTGGTAAAATATTATTTTTGCATTTAATCCAACATTGGCTGTTTGGTATCAGAAAAAAATGTCACCCAATACATTAAACTAATATTAGTTTATTTTTTATAGTTTTTATAATTTGTATTTTAAAATTTAATTTATAAGTGCATTTTGGTTAGCATATAAGAAGCCAGAATAAAGAATTGATATCTAATTTTATATTTGTTAATACATGAAATTATAAAGTTTACAGTTTAGCACTAGGAATCTGTGAGAATTTTTCCTATGAAGGAGAAAGGAAAACTCCATTCCTAAGAGTTATTTGCATTTTAATAATGTGCCATCAGAGGCCAAAAGGTCTTCAAGAATCAAAGAAATAACATTCCAAATTTGGAAATGCAGCTACTCGTAGATAGAGAAGGAGATCACTATAACACCAACCATAAGCAAAATACGGCTTATGGGGTGCCGCCAACCTGATGTCACAGCACACATGTCCCAAAACTCCACGGTGGAAGGTGGGAACGTGTGTGTGTTTGTGTGTATGTATGAAACTGTTAGAAACATCATACAACATAGAATATAGAAATACTTTTAATCAACTACTTTATGTAAGCAAGCAACCAATGTACATTTTCAAAATTGTAAGAAAAATGTCTATCAAGATAACAGTAAAAAATGATAATAAATTAAGATCACCACTATCACCACTTCATACCATGCACTGTCTCTCCTCCAGCCATACTGGTTATGATGATGTGCCTCTGAGGCATGACTGCAGTGGGCACAAATGCTGTTGCCTAGGGATGTGTCTGCTGAAACTCCTTGGAAGAGTATGGAAAGTCAAGGATTAATAATCACAGACACCAGTCGGGCGCGGTGGCTCACACCTGTAATTCCAACACTTTGAGAGGCCCAGGCAGGCAGATTGCTTGAGGTCAGCAGTTCGAGACCAGCCTGGCCAACATGGTGAAACCCTATCTCTACTAAAAATACAAAAATTAGCCAGGCATAATGGTGTGCACCTGTAGTCTCAGCTACTCGGGAGGCTGAGGCAGGAGATTTGCTTGAACCCAGGAGGCAGAGGTTGCAGTGAGCCAAGATCACGCCCCTACACTCCAGCCTGAACGACAGAGCAAGATTCTGTCTCAAAAAAGTAAAATATAATAATAATCACAGATACCAGTGTCATCTGACCACCCTTTGGCCATATCAAACAAAGTGATTTAGGCCTCGAGGTGGATTCAAAATATTTGTGTTTTTCATTTTAGTCTCTGCAATCTAATGATACTGACATCTGACATCAGTGAAGTATAGAATAAGAGGATCCACTTCACATTGGAATATGCTTTCTGAAAACTAATTATCTTCCTGATTTTTACTATGTACTGTGATCTCTATTTTTTAACTCTCTACTGTTACTTTATTAGGCAAAGACACTTAGGCCATGTATGAAGACAGGATATATATACAAATAATTGAATTTATTGTTTAAAGACTCTAATAACAGAGTTTTGTTTATTTGTTTATTATAGGGTTTTTTTGGAACTACTACTTAATTTTGAATTCAGGGCACTTCTTTTATTTTGCAGTTACATTTTATGATGTTTTTTCACTGTAATAAATCTCATGAATCAGCTCCTGTACTCTTTTTTTTTTTTTTATGCTTGGGTGCTTTGTTTTAAACTCAACTTTTAAGTCCGCAGGTAAATAAAATATACTATTAGTAATTTCTTATACCCAGAATTGTAATACTGTGGATTAATGGTGAAGAGTTCAGACTTTAAATGGTGTTCAAACATGTTGGCACCATGATGGTTAGCTGTGTGATCATAAAAATAGTACTGAATTTTTAATCTCAGTTTTCTTAGCTTTAAAGTTCTTAATTTAAAAATAATAGTGCCTATCTCACAGCGTTGTGAGGATTGAAAAATCGCACACACAAAAAATAGCACTGTGTTAAGTACAATTAATCCTACAATTGATTCCACATCCACAAGAAATCATAGCGTTTGGTGAGATGTAGTAAGAGGTTATCAAGTACTAATCAACTACTGATTGCTATGCTCTAGAAGAAAAACAGAAGTGTAGACAATATATAACAAACCATTTCCAACCCATGTTAAGTGAATCATGGAAAATATTGCATAACTTCATCAGCAGTTACTCAGGTTTCCTAGTTTATATTTCCTAAACACACTCATAGACCAACGTAGCCTACAGACCAAGTAGAAGAGGCATCTCACCTTTCCTTATCATTATTACTAAATTATTCATTCTGTATTCACAGAGTATACGACACACAAATGAAACAGAAAAAGTCAGTAAATATATGAGGATTATTATTTTTCTCTGATCTTGGCCAGGGCAAATTTACCTGTGTAAATCGTCATGTGTCACCATGATAATAGATTGTAAAACCTAGTGTGAAATAAACTCCAACCCTGGGTCTTGCTACCAATACCATGTCTTTAAAACGAAAGCATAATGATAGTAATTGAAACTATTGTGGTTGCTAATCATTAAGTTTTATTCTACTCATGAAGTAGGTTTTTTAAACTTTCTAGGTAAAATAAGATTGCATAAAGAGGAGCAGCTAAACTAGTCATGTTTTTGCTTTGGAATTCAGAGAAAACATTTTAAAAGATAATAGAAATGCTGCCACATAAACAAAACTAGGTACATAATTTATACAAAAGGCACCTAAATTTCCAGGAGTGTGGTTTTAAGAAAGTGAATTACTTTCAGTTTCTCAAGTCTCTGTTGAATGTCGTGTTTCCCTCAATGAAGATTAACTCTTCAATGCCAAAGTAGTATTCCAGTATTATTGCAAATACCAGGAAATTCAGATACAGACTCATTTTTCATTAGCAATTGAATATGTAAATTAAAGAGGAGAGTGAATACCAACTTAATTATTCAAGTTAATTGTTTATCTAAATAGCTGCAGTCAGTCCTCCACTCCCACTGAGGGAATTAAACCACAGCTCCATGTAAAGATAGCTAACTTTGCATTTTCCCTCACCCCTATCCAAATATTCCCTTCTGCTTAAATGGACCTGGAGTCAGGAGACTTGGATTTTCCTCCCTTGTCTTCCATTAGAAATTACATTCCCTGGGTCTCAATATGCACATCTGAAAAATGACAAAGTTGAACTAGTTGATCTGCAAAAAAGACACTTCACACCCTTAACATATGTGAAAAGCAGATTTAATATTAAAGATGTATTTTGGGTACCTATCTGTGGGGAAAAAAAAAAAAGTCTCTTAGCTTCGGGTATTAAACAAGAAGAAAGTGATAAGTCATCTGCTTAAAGAATATGTATTAATGTAATTGGTTTTACTTCTACGAAATAGTAAAATTCAGTTAATAACTGTAAGTAAGTTCTCCTCTTACTTGAAAAAAAATCAAAATTAAATATTTCCCTAATATTAAGCAGACATTCTTACCTATTAGATTCTTATTCTATTGCATAAAGGAAAGTACACTCACAAGATTTTAAGCACACACAACAAGCTTCAACAAGATACTCTTTTGCACGTTTTTTCTATAGCTTTTCTATGAAATAATATTCCCTAAGTGTCAGAAGTCAGACTAGGATATGCAATTTTAAATGCAATTTTGTTCTTTAAAACATAGTAATTTTCATGTATTTTTCCAAGCCTCACATCTCAGTCCATTTTAACCCTGTTTACTCTGCTTCCCAGGTACGCACTCTCTCCCTCTCTTCCTCTGGATACCCAACCTTTCCTTGCGTCCTTCTGCCAGTAGGTGCACTCGGGTGAGTCTTCTCTCCCCGCCTCTCTCCACGACTTTTCCAAGCCACCCACAGCTACCTGTGCTCTTACCTGTCGGCGCTGAGGGCAGTGACAGTGAACACGGAAACCCCCACGGAAGTGAGCTGGATGAGCGGGATCAGTTTGCAGCCCACCTTGCCGAACATCCACTCGTCGAAGAAGTAACGCGAAGCGTCCGCCGGGACGCAGGTGAGCAGCAGTAGCAAGTCCCCGGCCGCCAGGTTAGAGATTAAGATGTTGGGGACGCTCCTCATGGCGCTGTTGGTGACGAAGATCTTCACCAGCATGATGTTGCCCAGCAAGCCCACGGTGATGATGAGCAGGTAGAGGGACGGGATCACACAGCGGATCACTAACTCCGCGGTAGTCCCTTCCGAGGCCGGCAGAAAATCCCTTTCCCACCCCTCTGGAACGGAACCGCTCTTGTTCGCGCCGGAGGTCACCGAGAGGTTGGAAAGAGACTTAGAGGGCATGATCTCCTTTCCAGCAGAGTCCGCTGGAGTTTTCACGCACTCCAGTGCCCTGAGTACTGCACGCCCACGATTTGGGTTTAATCGATGTTTCTCCCTTTCGCCCCTGCAAGTTTACTGCCCGCGGGGCACGCGTCACTGCGCCCCGTCCGTAAGCGTTCAGGACCTGGGGAGGGTTCTGTCCACACACTCTGGAGCTTCGCTTCTAGAGGGAGTAAATGGCTCCGGTTAACTCGGAATTTAAATTAAAAAAAAAAAAAAAAAAAGAAAAGAAAAACAGCAAAGCGGTTGCGTCTTTGTTCCGTATTCAGTGGTTTGTTCTCAAGGTTAGCTAGGGGAAAACAGCCTTTCAGGGACAAGGAGCTGTCCCTCGGGGATCAGTAGAAGCACCTGCCCGACTGTTAGCCCAGAGAAGCGGAAGTCGTCCTGGCGCTGTCCAGCGGGCCGCGGCTGAAATCCTGAGAACTAGCGCGGGGCCACCCGTAACCTGCTTTTCCCACAGCTTTGCTCTTGTTTGTGAAGTTCCTGTTGTATTGTGTGGAACCGGAAGGGAGCTCAGTTCTCCGTGTATGTGTGCGTGCCCCTATATACATCCATCCTTACCCACCTCCAAGTGGGAGGAGCCCCAGGCAAGAACTTTGGAATCTCTGAGGATTTAAGGGCTGAGTTGGCAAGTCCCTAATGCCGAAACACAGAATTTAGGGAGAAAAAAAATGAGTGCTAAAGAATAAAGTTCATAAATAAAATCCTCTCGCTACTCTTTTTCTGATCATCTACTTTTCTTACCTAAATGTGAAAATTATTTCCTATAGTTGGTGTAGTATTTTTAAATTTACATTTTATTGAATTATAACATGTATAACGTACACATTTCCTAATCGTTCTGCTTAATCTAACCATCATTCAGAGCCCACAATCTAACCACCATCTCCCAAAATAACCACCATTTGGCTTGTTATTAGATACGTGTGCCTCCTATTGAGGACCGTATAAATTGAATCATTCAGCATATCCTCTTGTGTCTAGGTTCTTTCACTCGACACCATATCTGTGAGATCCACTCATGTTTTCTCAGGTGGAATTTTTCATTACTGTATACTATATCATTTTATAAATATACCACTGTTTGTTTACCTATTCTATATTGATTAACATTTGGGTTCCTTACAATTTTAGCCAATCTGAGTAATGTTTCTATGAACATTCTTTTACATGTGTTCCGGTGCACATTTGAATAAATCCCAGGTGTGGATTAGCCAGGTCATAGAACTTGAGTACGTTCAGCTTTACTGCAAACTGACACTTTTTCAAAATAAATTACTATGTTATTTTTTCTTTGGGAATCTTGCTTGACAATTTTAATTGTCAATTCTATCTATTAAGACAAAATATATGTATGCTTATGCCACTCATAGATATATATTCAAGAAACATCTGATATGCTGTTTTAAATAGGCTGTCCCTAAAACAAAACAGCTTCCCAAATCACCACCATGTGAGTCTAATGTAAACTGATCAGAAACGGTGGCTCAGTTCTGGAGCTAGCTAAATATCACTCTTCATTAGGGAAAACATTTGGCTAGTTCTTTGTTATTAAAGGATAAAATTGAATAATAGCATTGTAACTAGCCAGGGACTACCTATGATGATCTAGCCATAAACTGATAAAATGTGTATATCTGCAACATCATTTATATATTAAGGAACCTTTCCAGATATTGCCCACCAAGAGCACTGTCACCTTATAACTGAATTAGACAAGGTAAACATTTGCATAGTAATCAATTTTGAGTTTTGTGTTTTCTATCTCAAATGAAAGTCATTTTTGTACTTTTCTAGAATTTCACTACCTAAAATAATTCATTATAAAATTAAGATTAGTTAAATAGAATATTCATATATAAATATATTCAAATATATAAATATTCTATTTATAGTTATAAAAATTATGTACATATATAGAGGGAGAGGGAGCGAGAGAAAGAGGGAGAGCAAGGAAATTAATATTACATATAGGCTGAGAAATGTGTCTAGGAATTTTATCTCCAAAGTTATTTGTTTTCTTTTTAACATCCAATCTTCCTATACAAAGTAAATTACTAGAGCAATCTTCTAATTATGAAATGTCTAAAATTCAAACTGCAACTATGCGATTTTAATATATTTTATATAAAATGTATTGAAATCAAAATTACTATATGAATTTTTATATTCTCCTCTGATTGTGCCTGTGTGTTCTTAATCATTTAGATGAGAAAAAAAATGTCTAGTCTAAAAGCTGGATTAATAAATATCCAATTGACAGGCATTGTAGAAATAAGACATCTGGATTGAATTTTCTTCATTTTAACGAAATTTATATGTATTTACTTAAAGATTTGTGTTCATTGTAGTGAAGAATATAATGAATATTTTAATAATATTTATTTTATTGATATTTTATTGAAATGTTATAAAGTTATAATAATGTATTATGTAAATTCATCACAAAATTACATATAAGAACACAGTATTGTCTCATATTTATAGAATGCATATGCATCAAAGGTAAACATCTACTGGAATGAAATACTATTTGTTTCTTTATGTTTTGAGACAGGATCTTGCTCTGTCACTCAGGCATATGCAGTGGCATGAAGATGGCTCACTATAGCCTCAACCTTCTGCATTCAAACAATTATCCTGCCTCACCTTCCCCATGTAGCTGGGACCGCAGGTGTGCCAAACCATGCCTGGCTAAGGTTTCTAATTTTTTGTAGAAATGGGGTCTCACTTTGCTGCCCAGGTCTCAAATTCTTGGGATCAAGCAATCCTCTTGCCTCAGCCTCCCAAATTTCTGTAATTATAGGCATGAGCCATAGCTCCCAGCCATACAAACCTTTTTGTTGTATTCAATGTGTCATATACCATATTAGGTTCCTTAAACTCATATACTTAATGTTTATCAATATTCTTAGATAAAAGTATTTGAGTCTTAATTTGACGTGATTCACAGAGACAAGATAAATTGTCTAATTTCAAAGAGACCTCATAAAACTGCAATTTGAAATTTATTGTACTTGAAATCAGTGTGTATGTCTCTTTGTTCCTAGAGAAAACAATTGTGTGAAAAAATGTGGTTTTTGTATAAATGAAATATACATTTTTAATCCTGAGTATTCGATGTTTATAAATATACATTTTATATTTTATTGCCCTAATATAGGAACTGTTCAGAACCATATTGATGCTGTTTCAAATTCATTGACATGAGTATTATTGTTGTAACTGAATATGAAGAATTTGAAATGTAAACCAATTGCATAATCCTCATCTGCTTCAATGTATCTATCCTTCAGTGTATTATGAAAAAATATAAAATATTATATTTATGGAGACATTTTATAGATTTTTCTTAAGATCATGACCAAGGCAAGAATACCCACTATTATCATTGTTATTTAACACAATAGAGGAGATTCCAATCAATGCTATTACAACAGAAATGGAAATGAAAAGCACAAAATTTGAGAGAAAGGAGATACTAACACAAGGATATAATATTAAAATCAAAATGGAATTGGCAAAAGAACAGAAAAAACATCAATGGAAGAGAATAGAAAGTTCGAAGGCAGTTGTATGTAGATAAGAAAACAACACTAAAATGTGTGTTGCAACAAATAAACACTTAGTAGATAATACTGGGAAAACTGGTTCACAGGCAAGGAGAATAAAATGGAGTCTGTATGTATTACTATATGTAGTACTATAATTCTAGTGCATTAAAGGTCACAGTATGAAAAATAATTTGGGGAACATAATAGAAGAAAATCTTAAAGAACACATATGAGACCATGTGAGTGGGAAGTGATTCCTACTTCAAGTCAAGATGGAGTAACAGAATACACTGAAAAAGTAAAAACCAGACAAAACATATTAAACAGTAGTTTTTATACATTGGAAGCACAAAAGAGGCAGCACAAAACAGTGATCCCTAAGACAGGGTTAACAGATGAGATGAGCTCTACCATTGCTCTATCTTACTGCCTAGAGAAAGAGTTTTCAGCCCATGCACAAGGATAAGGAATCCACACTGAGCCTGGAATTCTCTCTTACTTGAGATGGAATTGGAATCAGCAGAACAGAGAAAAGTGAATCACATAGAGAAAGAACTCTGGAGATTCACAGAATTTCCCCTTGGGTTTTCAGCTAAATACATGTTTCTATCTGCATGTGGGAAAATTAACCAATTCTCAGGAAAACACTTAACCAAAAGGGGTCAATTAGTGATTTAAAGAAGCTATGTTCCTACTAGCCAGAGTATAACAACCTTGTAAAGGACATAGTTTCAGGTACATTACTTAGAAGTGCATTGTGTCTGTAGTTAGGAAAAATTAACCATAGACCAAAGGCTTCTCTGGTCTTTCCCTCAAAGCTTAAAAACAAGGATTAAAATGGGAAAACTAGTTCTAAGAAACCTGATGGTATCTTAGAACAAACCTTAAGAATATTTAAAGTACTGATGCTCCTCGATTTATATTTGGGCTACATCTCAATAAATGCATCATAAGTTGAAAATATCCTAAATGGAAAATGCATCTAATACCCTAACAAACTCACCATAAATAAAGTTAAAAAATCATAAGTCAAATCATTGTAAGTGCAGATGCTCCTCAACTTAGGACGGAGCTACATCCTGAGAAACCCATGATTAAAGTCAAAATATTGTAAGTCACACTCTAGTGAATTGGGGCTCTCTATAATGTTTAAACTATTTAGAATCCAACAAGGTAAAATTAAAATGTCTGGCTGACATGCTCTTGGAAATTACCAACCATGAAAATCACCAGGTAATTACATCTAAAAGTAAGGACAAAAATCAGTTAATTGAAACTAAACCAATAATGGCACAGATGATATATATGTAGTTAAGAACATTAAAAATGTTAACAAGACTCTATTCCATGTGTTGAGGAAGGAATTTGCATATTAAGGAGAGACATGAAAAATATAAAAATACATACATTAAATTTTATCAGAAGAAAAAAGGCATAAAGGTAAACTTCATAAAATTAACAGCAGAAAAAAAAAAAAAAAAAAAAAAAAAAAAAAAAAAAAAAAGCATTGCAGGAGAAAACGTAAGTGAATTTCTCAATGTAGTAGTAGAAAGTACCCAAAACAGAATACAGAGAGAAAAAGACTGGGGTAAAAATTGAACAAAGCGTGCACTATGGGAAACTTCAAGTAACTATAGTTGGATCTTCAAAGGATAGAAGAAGAAAAGAATGGAAGAAAAAATATTTGAAGAAAAAGAAGCTCCAAATTTTTCACAGTTAACGAAAGCTAAACCCTTCACATCCAAGAAGCTCAACAAACCCCAGGCAGAAGAAACACAAAGAAAACTATGCCAACGTGAGAAACTAGAAACTATTTTGTTAACATCAGGAACAAAGAAAGGATGTGTACTCTCACCATTTCTTTTCAATTTTGTACCAGAAGTTCTCATCAATGCAATAAGACAAGAAAAAGACACAGGGTGATAATGATTGTAAAGGAAGAAATAAAATGTTTTTGTTAACAAATGACATGATTATCTATTAGAAAATCTGAAAGAATCAACAAAAGACCCTTACAAATAATAAGTAACCACGGAGAGGTTGCCAAATAAAAATTAATATACAAAAGTAAATCACTTTCTTACATACCATCAATTACTAAGTGGAATTTGACACTGATAATACTAAAAAATTTACAGTCACCCCCAAATATGAAGTACTTGACTAAATCTAACAAAATGTGCATGATACATAAAAGGAAAATTACAAAACTGAAGAAAATTGGAGAACTAAATAAAAAGATATTCCACATTCATGGATCTGAAATCTCAAGTTTTCCTTGTCAAGTTGTAAGTTCTTTTCACCTTCATCTATAAATTCAATGCTATCTTAATCATAATCCCAGAAAGGTAATTTGTGGATATCCAGCAAAGTGAAAACAGGCACAAGACTCAGAATAGCCAAAGAGAAAACAAAGTTGGAAGATTGACACTACCTTATTTCAAGATTTATTATAAAGCTGTAGTAATCAAAACAGTATGGACATTAATGAAAGAATAGACAAATAGACTAATGGAAGAGACAAGAGAGCCCAGAATTGGACCCACATAAATATAGCCAACTGCTCTTTGACAAGGAACCAAAGGCCAAACAATGGAACCAAGAAGTCTTTCAACAAATGGTGCTGGAACAAAAGGATGTTCCATGCAAAGGGAATGAATCTAGACATAAAGTTTACACCCTCCACAAAAATTCACAAAAAGTAGATCATAGACCTATATGTAAACTACAAAAATTATAAAATTCCTAGAAGAATACATAGAAGAAAATCCAGATGAATTTGTGTATTTGTCCGTTTTCACACTGTTATAAAGAACTAACTGAAACTGGGTAATTTATAAAGAAAAGAAGTTTAATTGACTCATAGTTTCACAAGATTAACAGGAAGCATGACTGGGAGGCCTCAGGAAACTTACAATCATGTCATAAGGAGAAGGGGAAGCAAGGACCATCTTCACATGGTGGCCGAAAAGAGAGAGACTGTGAAGGGGAAGTGTCACACACTTTAAAACAAGCAGATCTTGTGAGAGTTCACTCACTGTCATAAAAACAGCAAGGTGGAAGTCTCCCCCATGATTCAATCATCTCCTACCAGGCCTCTCCCCCAACATGTGCAGATTACAATTCAAGATGGGATTTTGCTGAGGACACAGAGACAAACCATATCAACTTGGGTATATCAATGACACTTTTTTTTTTTTTTTTTTTTTTTTTTAGAACAAGCTTCTCCAACTGACATCTCAAAGGTTGCATGAGGCCCAGGATGCATAAGGCCCAGGATTTGAACGTGGCCCAACATAAATTTGTAAACTTTTCTTTTTCTGAGACAGAGTCTCTCTCTGTCACCCAGGCTGGAGAGCAGTGGCGCAATCTCAGCTCACTGCAAGCTCTGCCTCCTGGGTTTATGCCATTCTCCTGTCTCAGTCTCCCTAGTAGCTGGGACTACAGGCGTGTGTCACCATGCCCAGAGAATTTTTTTGTATTTTTAGTAGAGATGGGGTTTCACTGTGTTAGCCAGGATGGTCTCGATCTCCTGACCTCAGGATCTGCCCGCCTCGGCCTCCCAAAGTGCTGGGATTACAGGCATGAGCCACCACACCCAGCCACAATGACTCTTAAGATACAAAACTGAAGAGATAATCCATGAAAAAAATAATTGATCAGCTTTACTTAATAACTTATTCAAAACTAAAAATTCTGCTTTGCAAATGACACTGTTAAGACAATAAGCAGACTAAAGACTAGGATTTATGATCCAACACATACAAATATCACAAAGAATTCTTACAACTCAAGATATCCAAAATACACAAAGAATTTTTTAAATTCATCAATAAAAAAATAAAAAATCTAATAAAA
The DNA here is from genome assembly GCF_007565055.1 of Rhinopithecus roxellana. Taxonomy (NCBI): domain Eukaryota; kingdom Metazoa; phylum Chordata; class Mammalia; order Primates; family Cercopithecidae; genus Rhinopithecus; species Rhinopithecus roxellana. The sequence continues at coordinate 134,789,374 of NC_044552.1, forward strand.
AATGGACAAAACACCTTAATAGACATATCATCAAAGAAGATACACAAGTGTAAATAAGCGTATTAAAAGTTGTTTACATCATGTCATTAAGCAATTGCAAATTAAGACAACAAGATACTCCTATACATTTATTAAAATGGCACAACATTGCAACTTTATTCAAAACACTGCCAACTTTAAATGCTGAGCAGGATGTGGATCAATAGGAGTTCTCATTCACTGATGGTGAAAATGCAAAATTTGGAAGACAGTTTGGCAGTTTCTTACAAAATTAAACATGTTCTTACTATGCTATTCATCCATCACACTCCTTTCTGTTTACCCAAAATATTTGAAAACATATGTCCACACAAAAACCAGCACATGGATGTTTATAACAGCTTTATTTGTAATTGCCAAAAGTTGGAAAAAAAGATGTCTTTTAGTAGGTGAATGAACAAACTGTGGTACAACCAGATGATTGGATATTATTCAGCCCTAAGAAAAATGAGATATCCAGTCATAAAAAGACATGGAAAAAACTTAAATATGTGCTGCTAATTGAAATAAGTCAATCTGAAAAGGTTGCATACTGTACGATTTCAACTGTATGACATTCCGGGAAAGGTCAAACTACAGAGACAGTAAGAAGTACTTCCCAGGGGAAGGGAGGAGGAAAGGACAAATGTATTTATTGCAGAGGATTTTGCAGTAGTAAAATTACCCTGTATTATAATTCTAGAAATGTGTAATTACACATGGGTTCAAACCCAGAGATTGTACAACAGGAAGATTGAACCCTAATGTAATCTATGACTGAGTGATAATGATGTCTCAATATAGGTTCATATAATTGTAACAAATGCGCCACTTTCATGAGGAAAGTTGATAATGGGAGACTATGTATGTGTGAGGGTAGAGGGTACATAGGAGACATAACTATATTTTCTTCTTAATTTTGCTATGTCAAAGCAGATTTTACTGTCTTAGTCTACTCAGACTACTGTAACAAAATACTATAATTTGGGTAGCTTATAAAAAAGAGAATTTTTGTAGATTCTGGATATTAGCCCTTTGTCAGATGAGTAGGTTGCAAAAATTTTCTCCCATTCTGTAACAAATATACAAGAAAAAAACAAACAACCCCATCAAAAAGTGGGCAAAGGATATGAACAGACATTTCTCAAAAGAAGATATTCATACAGCCAACAGACACATGAAAAAATGCTCATCATCACTCGCCATCAGAGAAATGCAAATCAAAACCACAATGAGATACCATCTCACACCAGTTAGAATGGCAATCATTAAGAAGTCAGGAAACAACAGGTGTTGGAGAGGATGTGGAGAAATAGGAACACTTTTACACTGTTGGTGGGATTGTAAACTAGTTCAACCATTATGGAAAACAGTATGGCAATTCCTCAAGGATCTAGAACTAGATGTACCATATGACCCAGCCATCCCACTACTGGGTATATACCCAAAGGATTATAAATTATTCTACTACAAAGACACATGTACACATATGTTTATTGCGGCCCTATTCACAATAGCAAAGACTTGAAATCAACCCAAATGTCCATCTGTGACAGACTGGATTAAGAAAATGTGGCACATATACACCATGGAATACTATGCAGCCATAAAAAAGGATGAGTTTGCGTCCTTTGTAGGGACATGGATGCAGCTGGAAACCATCATTCTTAGCAAACTATCACAAGAACAGAAAACCAAACACTGCATGTTCTCACTCATAGGTGGGAACTGAACAATGAGATCACTTGGACTCGGGAAGGGGAACATCACGCACTGGGGCCTATCATGGGGAGGGGGGAGGGGGGAGGAGGGAGGGATTGCATTGGGGAGTTATACATGATATAAATGATGAATTGATGGGTGCTGACGAGTTGATGGGTGCAGCACACCAACATGGCATAAGTATACATATGTAACAAACCTGCACATTATGCACATGTACCCTAGAACTTAATGTATAATAAAAAAAAAAAATTAAAAAAAAGAGAATTTTATTTTCTACATTTCTGTTAAAAGAGAATTCTTAGTCAAATTAAATTTTACAGAGTTTAAATGAGCAGAGAACAATTCACAAATCAGGCAGCCTCCTGAGCCAGAGTAGGCTCAAAGAGACTCCAGCGCAGCCATGTGGTGGAAGGAGATTTATGGACAAAAAAAGAAAAGTGATATACAGAAAACAGAAGTGAAGGAAGAAATAACCAGATTGGTTATAGTTCAGCATCTGCCTTATTTGAACATAGTTTGAATAATTGGGCCCCTTTGATTGGACCAATCTCAATGATTAGCACAAGAGCAGGTTCCAGTCTTCTATTCAGGTGATAGTTCACTAGGTACAGAGAAACCTTTATGTCAAACTTAAAATATGTAAGGAAGCAGTTTTCGGCTACACTTGATTTAACAATTCCCTGTTTTGGGTCATCCTCTCAAAATTGATCATTGATCAAAACTTTATCATTGATGTCACTAGCACCATGATAAATGTACTTATTTGGTCTCAAAACCCATTGGGAAATGCAGAACAGTGGGTTTTTTAAGGTCAGAATAAGGACTTCAGATTAATTTCTTTGTAGGGGTTAGGTTAGAGGGTAGCTCTTTATGGTGGAATCTCCTGTTTACAGGAGAAAAACAAAACTTGGTTTGTTCTAGCATCTGTCTTTTTCTTTAAGGTCTTAGTTTGATAATGTCAGATTTAGCATAAGTCACTCTAATTTGGTTTAAAATGGTCTATTGGGGCCTAGGGCACGAGCTCAGTCCAAAACAATGGCCTCTCATAATTTTGCTTAAAAATAACCCTCTTTGGTCAAGTTCTCACTTAGGTGAGAGAATGACCAAAACTTCAGGCCTTAGCATCCACTCTCAGTTACCATCACTTTGGGTTTCTGGTCTCAGCACATCATTTATAGGCTGCAGTGCCCTCATGGTCACAGATTTTTTTTCAGCTCTTGTCATTCCAGTTGAAGAGAGACCATTTAACACTCTAAAGATGGCTGTATGCAAACATTTAAAACTTTTAAGAGAATACAGTACACCAGGGAAACTACTATTATGACTATCAGGGGGATAATACGGAGAACTTGGAGTATGCTCCTTAGCCAGGATTGCCATGAACCAAACCAACTACAATCAAACAGATCAAGGAATGAGCTAAAGAGTCTGCTTGCCTTACCAAAGCAGCCTGTTTATTGATCCCCTACAACTGAATCTCTATAATACCAGATTTTTTTATCCATGGGAAACAAGAAGTACAAGCAACTGCACAGATACTTCTGCTTAGCCAGTAAGTAATTTAAAGCAATTCTATTATGTAGTATAACTTTCACAAGAGAATTTAAAGTCTATTCTGCAACCATTAAAGCCTCCTAACAATGTTCTCTTTAACCTGTGATGTTGGTTAAGAGGAGTGGAACCTATAATGTAGGTTAAGAGGAGTGAATCAGTGTTTGCTTCTGACTAATTATGAGGCAACAAATGTACCATTAAAATTTCTCACCTACGTTGGCCTTCATCTTCCATTTATCAAGGCATAAGGTTGTCCATGTATAAAGCTGACTGCAAACTTTTTCACAAATAAAAATAGATGCTGTGAGTGTACACAACAGACCCCCTTTTCAGTTCTATTGTTCAAAGAGACATAAGCAAGGGAAAAATGGAAAAATAAAAGTCTCATGATAACAGAGAAATCTTGATCCATGATTTTGGGGAAGAGCTGTCCATGTCAAAGATGCCATCTGCTTCTGGGGAGAAACTTTCCTGGTTAGCTTTACCTTAAGGTTGTAAATGAGTGTACAGTTGCAAAAGTGCAAGACACCTATGTGAATTGTGAGATTATGAACCCAAGGTTCAAGGTGCCAAAGTTTTGCTGCAATGTGGATGGCTCAATGGCAGCCTTTCTCTGATACTCTGAGAAGACCATGGAGTATAATCCTTGGGTTCTAGATTATGAAGGGGTTGATTGTCCCCAGTCAGTAGACCATGAATGAAATGGTCAAAGTGAAAATACACTTTGGCAAAATGACCTTCTGTTATAAAAACAGCCCTCTTGAATGGAAAAGCTTTTATACAACCAGAAAGCATGCATTAAAAATTGCAATTGAATGAAATCCTTTTATAAGTGTTTAAATGGCCCATCAGGTAACAAAAATGTACGTAAAGTTTTAAAACCCAGAAATGGGTTTGATAACAAAACATTGGTCAAAAACTACTTGAGCAATTTAGAACAGTCATCAAAATAATATATTTTTTAATTTATTCCATGATGGGTCATGGAATGCAGAGCTTCTAATAACAAACACTTTAAGGACTCAGGGTGAGGTGGCTGCCCAGAATCTCCATGAATCCATTCTTAACATTTGATTTACATTTTTTAAAATACCAGTTGTTTCTCCTATTTATATGCATAGCACTGATAACTGATGGGCTATCACAAGCAATTTGACTTGCACTATGGAGTTTATTCAAATTGTATATCTAAGTATTTCAGTACTGCCTGGTTTATCATGAAAATCTCACAAAGTATTTTCTTGGTATTTGGTTAATTTTTGCCCTGCCTGTGTTAGCAGTTTTATAAACCGATCAATATTTTCATTAAAGTGTTGAAAATTCTTACCCAGTCCAAATCATGTAATCCTAAAGTTATCAGAAACTTGTATTCAAGAGCGCTTGTCAGGGTTCTTTCTATACTTTCATGAACCTCCTTAAAGATAACATACTCTAGGATTTTGTGGGCAAAATCAGAAACTGCATTAGAAAGTGCATTAGAATTAGACAATCAACTGTGAAAATAACTGAGATGGAGTCTCACTATGTTGGCCAGGTTGGTTTGAGCTCCCGGCCTTAAGGTATTCTACCGCCTCTGCCTCCCAAAGTGTCGGGTTTACAGGCATGAGCCACCACATCTAGCATAAATGGTCATAGTTAAAGACACAACTGACTAGGAAATATGGTCATTTCTGTGGCCTGCAATAACTAAACCATAATTATGGTTGATAGCATATAGCTAAACATATTAGAATTTTAGAAATTTTATACAATTTTGGAACATCTATTAATAATTTCATTAAAATATAACTTGAAGAAGGTTGAAATCATTTTTTATTTGGCAGTGGCTTCCATGTAATTTAACATGTCAAAAAATCGGCCTGTCTCTCCTTTGGATGTTTTAGGTGCCTTCTGCAGCATCCCAAAGTTAGAGATCAAAAAAGAGTTAACTTTGAAGCTGAAATTTGATTTTGGAAAGCTCATCAAATATTTCAAAGTGTTAAAACACTTGACCAAAACAGAATCACAGGTGACCATAAAAATAATAGTCATCCATTTAGCCAAACCGATAATTAAAAGATTTTAAAAACTCAAAAACCTGTACTCTTTAATAAAGAAGGCTGCTTTCCAAATAAGGAAAAGACTTAAGACAGTGTAAGACAGAATCTCTCTCTTCTTCTCTCCTCTCTCTCTTTTTTTATTTTTACAGTTTACTCAAAAATTGAGGAAAAATGTTTGAATATATCTGATTGATGTCATGCACATCCATTCGAAGAGACCACCAAACAGGCTTTGCGTGAGTGATAAAGCTTTTTAATCACCTGGTTGTAGGCGGGCTGAGTCCAAAAGGACAGTCAGCATAGGGTGGTGGGATTTTCATTAGTTCTTATAGGTTTGGGATAGGCAGTGGAGTTAGGAGCAATTTTTTGTGGGCAGGGGGTGGATCTCACAAAGTACATTCTCAAGGGTGGGGAGAATATTACAAAGTACCTTCTCAAGGGTAAGGAGGGTGTATTGTATAAAGTACACTCACAGGGGCAGGGGAATATCACAAAGCACATTATCGAAAGGGCGGAGAGGGTGTATTGTTACAAAGTCAATTGATCAGTTCGGGTGTGGCAGGAACAAATCAAAATGGTGGAATGTCATCAGTTAAGGCAGGAACTGGCTATTTTCACTTCCTTTGTGGATCTTTAGTTGCTTCAGACCATCTGGATGTTTAGGTGCGGGTCACAGGGGATATGATGGCTTAGCTTGGGCTCAGAGGCCTGATAATTAATACTGCGTAAAATTTTTGTTCAAAAGAGAAAACCAAACTTTAGTTTTGTGTTGTGTATTATCAATGCTAAAGCTTATTTTAATAAAACCCTATAAATAAATTTATAAAATCTGTCATCTTTTAACTACACAAGATTTCCATAAAACTTTTGTTTTACATTTTCTCCAACTTTATATATTCATCTAGATTTATCTATTTTTTTACTCCTTCAATTTGAAACCTGTAACTTCAAACTAGACACAAATTTTAAACAAGCACACATTTTTATGCCTTTATATATTTTCTCATTAAAAACATATTTTTGTTTATACTTTTGTTTATATATTCTGTATACAGAATTGTTTCTCAAATATTTAGTAGTTTTAGTTACATATATTAACTACAGTTTTAACTCTCAACAATCCCAATTTGTAGTGAAAACTCTAGAAAGTAATTTTGAACTGTTTGTTTTATATCACCATTTGTAGATAAAAAACATTTTATAATTTTTTTAGAAGGATAGTTTTTCAAATTATTGTTTATTGACAGTTTTTATAGCATTTAAAAATAACATGTCAAGATATATAGACTTAAACTCAAGTTTAATAATTAATATTTCAGCATTTTAACTTACAAATGATTCAGACATTTTATGATTATCTATTACTTAATCTAACATAATATGACTTTAAGATTTTAAGATTTTAAATTACTGAAAATAATTTGGAACTAAACACAGGAACCCTCCCTAGTGTCTTCCCCAGTCATCCAGGGTCCCAAGTAACCATGCGGCATCCAGGAAAGTCAGGACTATGATGGTCATGACCTGTCTGAGTCCTGAATTCATGTGCTAGGTCTAAAAGGATCAGAATAGAAGACAGAGCTGTGAAGACTACAACTGGACAATCTAACTCTTCCTAAAATAGCCAGGAGGCAAAACAGGGAAGAATGGCCCTATTGGGCTTGATTCTGGCTTGCAGTTGCTAGTCTGGGTACTGAGACCTTGTCTTGTCTCTAGACCTCATCATGTCCACCTATCCAGACCTCCAAATCCCGAGGCTCTAATCTGAAAACATAAACTCAAAATCAAATCAAGCAAGTTTCTAATTATCTTTAACTGGTAATTTTGAAGCCATTTCTGTTTACCAAAAAATTTTTGAGCAGCTTTATTTACTAAATAATATCACATACACATAACACATACAGACATACAAACACAGAGAAGCAATTCTTATAGCTTTTATAAAGGATTGCAATTTGCTGGCTTTTAAATAGCTTTTCTTTTCCCCATTCAGACTATCAATCTCCCAATTACTGTTTCATTGCCCTAAGCAATTGCTAACTAGACAACAAATTTGCATTTCTAAAAAGACAACTCTTAGGTGAAACTAAAAGAATTATATTTTGTAAGCACAGAGCTAAGATTTTAGGCTTAAATATTGTATCATCATTTGCTCAAACTAAGGGAAAAATACAGTGCCCAACTAAAAGTTAAGTCAAGAAAAGATGGCCAGAAAAACACCTTAAACAAAGGTATGACTTGTGACATAAATTTAAAACAATGGTAAGAGTTTCTAAGGTATACCAACACACATCCTTAAAAATGGAGACTTCCTTTATAGAAGCAAATTTCTTGTACCAAAGTGTTTCAAGATTGCCAGGTAAATTTCAGAAAGGTGTATTTTAGGTTCATAAGTGTTCTTGTTAACTTAGCTACTGTTTCTTAGCTAGAATTACGAGTTCAGGACAGAGCTCATCAGGAATAGGGCAAGGTATTCTCTGCCTGAACTCAGCATGGATAGATCTGAAAAAGAAGCAAGCCTAGTTTACCTGAGGGCCTATATTTTATAAACACTGTCTAGGAGACCTTTTTTCCCTCTTGGGGCAGAATAATAACTAAGCCAAAATGTCAGCAGATTTAACTTTTCTTATCATTGAGTCTTTTAAGCTTTTTATTTACCTTTTATAAGGAGTCCTTAAATAAAAATATTAAAATCTTTTTAGAAGATTCTGCATATCAATAGGCATTCCTAGATGAGACTAATTTGGGAGCCCTCATTTTCTTTTTTTTTTTTTTTTTATTATAATACTTTAAGTTCTAGGGTACATGTGCATAACGTGCAGGTTTGTTACATATGTATACTTATGCCATGTTGGTGTGCTGCACCCATCAACTCGTCAGCACCCATCAATTCATCATTTATATCATGTATAACTCCCCAATGCAATCCCTCTCTCCTCCCGCCCCCTCCCCATGATAGGCCCCAGTGCGTGATGTTCCCCTTCCCGAGTCCAAGTGATCTCATTATTCAGTTCCCACCTATGAGTGAGAACATGCGGTGTTTGGTTTTCTGTTCTTGTGATAGTTTGCTAAGAATGATGGCTTCCAGCTGCATCCATGTCCCTACAAAGGACGCAAACTCATCCTTTTTTATGGCTGCATAGTATTCCATGGTGTATATGTGCCACATTTTCTTAATCCAGTCTGTCACAGATGGACATTTGGGTTGATTCCAAGTCTTTGCTATTGTGAATAGTGCCGCAATAAACATACGTGTACATGTGTCTTTGTAGTAGAATAATTTATAATCCTTTGGGTATATACCCAGTAGTGGGATGGCTGGGTCATATGGTACATCTAGTTCTAGATCCTTGAGGAATTGCCATACTGTTTTCCATAATGGTTGAACTAGTTTACAATCCCACCAACAGTGTAAAAGTGTTCCTATTTCTCCACATCCTCTCCAACACCTGTTGTTTCCTGACTTCTTAAAGATTGCCATTCTAACTGGTGTGAGATGGTATCTCATTGTGGTTTTGATTTGCATTTCTCTGATGGCGAGTGATGATGAGCATTTTTTCATGTGTCTGTTGGCTGTATGAATATCTTCTTTTGAGTAATGTCTGTTCATATCCTTTGCCCACTTGTTGATGGGGTTGTTTGTTTTTTTCTCGTATATTTGTTTGAGTTCTTTGTAGATTCTGGATATTAGCCCTTTGTCAGATGAGTAGGTTGCAAAAATTTTCTCCCATTCTGTAGGTTGCCTGTTCACTCTGATGGTAGTTTCTTTTGCTGTGCAAAAGCTCTTTAGTTTAATTAGATCCCATTTGTCAATTTTTGCTTTTGCTGCCAGTTGCTTTTGGTGTTTTAGACATGAAGTCCTTGCCCATGCCTATGTCCTGAATGGTACTAGCCTAGATTTTCTTCTAGGGTTTTTATGGTATTAGGTCTAACATTTAAGTCTCTAATCCATCTTGAATTAATCTTCGTATAAGGGGTAAGGAAAGGATCCAGTTTCAGCTTTCTACTTATGGCTAGCCAATTTTCCCAGCACCATTTATTAAATAGGGAATCCTTTCCCCATTTCTTGTTTCTCTCAGGTTTGTCAAAGATCAGATGGCTGTAGATGTGCGGTATTATTTCTGAGGACTCTGTTCTGTTCCATTGGTCTATAGCTCTGTTTTGGTACCAGTACCATGCTGTTTTGGTTACTGTAGCCTTGTAGTATAGTTTGAAGTCAGGTAGCGTGACACCTCCAGCTTTGTCCGTTTGACTTAGGATTGTCTTGGCAATGCGGGCTCTTTTTTGGTTCCATATGAACTTTAAAGCAGCTTTTTTCAATTCTGTGAAGAAACTCATTGGTAGCTTGATGGGGATGGCATTGAATCTATAAATAACCTTGGGGAGTATGGCCATTTTCACGATATTGATTCTTCCTATCCATGAGCATGGTATGTTCTTCCATTTGTTTGTGTCCTCTTTCATTTCACTGAGCAGTGGTTTGTAGTTCTCCTTGAAGAGGTCCTTTACATCCCTTGTAAGCTGGATTCCTAGGTATTTTATTCTCTTTGAAGCAATTGTGAATGGAAGTTCATTCCTGATTTGGCTGTCTGCTTGTCTGTTGCTGGTGTATAAGAATGCTTGTGAATTTTGCACATTAATTTTGTATCCTGAGACTTTGCTGAAGTTGCTTATCAGCTTAAGGAGATTTTGGGCTGAGACGATGGGGTTTTCTAAATATACAATCATGTCATCTGCAAACAGGGACAATTTGACTTCTTCTTTTCCTAACTGGATACTCTTGATTTCTTTCTCTTGCCTGATTGCCCTAGCCAGAACTTCCAACACTATGTTGAATAGGAGTGGTGAGAGAGGGCATCCCTGTCTTGTGCCAGTTTTCAAAGGGAATTTTTCCAGTTTTTGCCCATTCAGTATGATATTAGCTGTGGGTTTGTCATAAATAGCTCTTATTATTTTGAGGTACGTTCCATCAATACCGAATTTATTGAGCGTTTTTAGCATGAAGGGCTGTTGAATTTTGTCAAAAGCCTTTTCTGCATCTATTGAGACAATCATGTGGTTCTTGTCTTTGGTTCTGTTTATATGCTGGATTACGTTTATTGATTTGCGAATGTTGAACCAGCCTTGCATCCCAGGGATGAAGCCCACTTGATCATGGTGGATAAGCTTTTTGATGTGCTGCTGAATCCGGTTTGCCAGTATTTTATTGAGATTTTTTGCATCAATGTTCATCAGGGATATTGGTCTAAAATTCTCTTTTTTTGTTGTGTCTCTGCCAGGCTTTGGTATCAGGATGATGTTGGCCTCATAAAATGAGTTAGGGAGGATTCCCTCTTTTTCTATTGATTGGAATAGTTTCAGAAGGAATGGTACCAGCTCCTCCTTGTACCTCTGGTAGAATTCAGCTGTGAATCCATCTGGTCCTGGACTTTTTTTGGTGGGTAGGCTATTAATTGTTGCCTCAATTTCAGAGCCTGCTATTGGTCTATTCAGGGATTCAACTTCTTCCTGGTTTAGCCTTGGGAGAGTGTAAGTGTCCAGGAAATTATCCATTTCTTCTAGATTTTGTAGTTGATTTGCGTAGAGGCGTTTATAGTATTCTCTGATGGTAGTTTGTATTTCTGTGGGGTCAGTGGTGATATCCCCTTTATCATTTTTTATTGCATCTATTTGATTCCTCTCTCTTTTCTTCTTTATTAGCCTTGCTAGCAGGTCTGTCAATTTTGTTGATCTTTTCAAAAAACCAACTCCTGGATACATTGATTTTTTGGAGGGTTTTTTGTGTCTCTATCTCCTTACAGTTCTGCTCTGATCTTAGTTATTTCTTGCCTTCTGCTAGCTTTTGAATGTGATTGCTCTTGCCTCTCTAGTTCTTTTAATTGTGATGTTAGAGTGTCCATTTTAGATCTTTCCTGCTTTCTCTTGTGGGCATTTAGTGCTATAAATTTCCCTCTACACACTGCTTTAAATGTGTCCCAGAGATTCTGGTATGTTGTATCTTTGTTCTCATTGGTTTCAAAGAACATCTTTATTTCCGCTTTCATTTCGTTATGTACCCAGTAGTCATTCAGGAGCAGGTTGTTCAGTTTCCATGTAGTTGAGGGATTTTGATTGAGTTTCTTAGTCCTGAGTTCTAGTTTGATTGCACTGTGGTCTGAGAGACAGTTTGTTATAATTTCTGTTCTTTTACATTTGCTGAGGAGTGCTTTACTTCCAATTATGTGGTCAATTTTGGAATAAGTGCGATGTGGTGCTGAGAAGACTGTATATTCTGTTGATTTGGGGTGGAGAGTTCTATAGATGTCTATTAGGTCCGCTTGGTGCAGAGATGAGTTCAATTCCTGGATATCCTTGTTAACTTTCTGTCTCGTTGATCTGTCTAATGTTGACAGTGGAGTGTTGAAATCTCCCATTATTATTGTATGGGAGTCTAAGTCTCTTTGTAAGTCTCTAAGGACTTGCTTTATGAATCTGGGTGCTCCTGTATTGGGTGCATATATATTTAGGAGAGTTAGCTCTTCCTGTTGAATTGATCCCTTTACCATTATGTAATGGCCTTCTTTGTCTCTTTTGATCTTTGATGGTTTAAAGTCTGTTTTATCAGAGACAAGGATTGCAACCCCTGCTTTTTTGTGTTCTCCATTTGCTTGGTAGATCTTCCTCCATCCCTTTATTTTGAGCCTATGTATGTCTCTGCATGTGAGATGGGTCTCCTGAATACAGCAGACTGATGGGTCTTGACTCTTTATCCAGTTTGCCAGTCTGTGTCTTTTAATTGGAGCATTTAGTCCATTAACATTTAAGGTTAATATTGTTATGTGTGAACTTGATCCTGCCATTATGATATTAACTGGTTATTTTGCTCGTTAGTTGATGCAGTTTCTTCCTAGCCTCGATGGTCTTTACATTTTGGCATGTTTTTGCGATGGCTGGTACCGGTTGTTCCTTTCCATGTTTAGGGCTTCCTTCAGGGTCTCTTGTAAGGCAGGCCTGGTGGTGACAAAATCTCTAAGCATTTGCTTATCTGTAAAGGATTTTATTTCTCCTTCACTTATGAAACTTAGTTTGGCTGGATATGAAATTCTGGGTTGAAAATTCTTTTCTTTAAGAACGTTGAATATTGGCCCCCACTCTCTTCTGGCTTGTAGAGTTTCTGCCGAGAGATCTGCTGTTAGTCTGATGGGCTTCCCTTTGTGGGTAACCCGACCTTTCTCTCTGGCTGCCCTTAAGATTTTTTCCTTCATTTCAACTTTGGTGAATCTGGCAATTATGTGTCTTGGAGTTGCTCTTCTGGAGGAGTATCTTTGTGGCGTTCTCTGTATTTCCTGAATTTGAATGTTGGCCTGCCCTACTAGGTTGGGGAAGTTCTCCTGGATGATATCCTGAGGAGTGTTTTCCAACTTGATTCCATTTTCCCCCTCACTTTCAGGCACCCCCATCAGACGTAGATTTGGTCTTTTTACGTAATCCCATACTTCTTGCAGGCTTTGCTCATTTCTTTTTCTTCTTTTTTCTTTTGGTTTCTCTTCTCGCTTCATTTCATTCATTTGATCTTCAATCGCTGATACTCTTTCTTCCAGTTGATCGAGTCGGTTACTGAAGCTTGTGCATTTGTCATGTATTTGTCGTGTCATGGTTTTCATCTCTGTCATTTCGTTTATGATCTTCTCTGCATTAATTAGTCTAGCTGTCAATTCTTCCACTCTTTTTTCAAGATTTTTAGTTTCTTTGCGCTGGGTACGTAATTCCTCCTTTAGCTCTGAGAAGTTTGATGGACTGAAGCCTTCTTCTCTCCTCTCGTCCAAGTCATTCTCTGACCAGCTTTGATCCGTTGCTGGCGATGGGCTGCGCTCCTTTGCAGGGGGAGATGCGCTCTTATTTTTTGAATTTCCAGCTTTTCTGCCCTGCTTCTTCCCCATCTTTGTGGTTTTATCTGTCTCTGGTCTTTGATGGTGGTGACGTACTGATGGGGTTTTGGTATAGGTGTCCTTCCTGTTTGATAGTTTTCCTTCTGACAGTCAGAAGGACTGTCTGTTGGTCTGTTGGAGATTGCTTGAGGTCCACTCCAGACCCTGTTTGCCTGGGTATCAGCAGCAGAGGTTGCTGAAGATAGAATATTGCTGAACAGCGAGTGTACCTGTCTGATTCTTCCTTTGGAAGTTTCCTCTCAGGGGTGTACTCCACCCTGTGAGGTGTGGGGTGTCAGACTGCCCCTAGTGGGGGATTTCTCCCAGCTAGGCTACTCAGGGGTCAGGGACCCACCTGAGCAGGCAGTCTGTCCGTTCTCAGATCTCAACCTCCGCGTTGGGAGATCCACGGCTCTCCCCAAAGCTGTCAGACAGAGTCGTTTGCGTCTGCACCGGCTCCCGCTACTTCCCCTGTTGGTCTTCAGCTGTGAGCTGTCCCCAGAGGTGGAGACTACAGAGACAGGCAGGCTTCCTTGAGCTGCTGTGAGCTCCACCCAGTTCGAGCTTCCCAGCGGCTCTGTTTACCTACTTAAGCCTCAGCAATGGCGGGCGCCCCTCCCCCAGCCTCGCTGCTGCCTTGCGGATAGATCACGGCAGACTGCTGTGTTAGCAGTGAGGGAGGCTTCGTGGGCATGGGACCCTCCCGGCCAGGTGTGGGATATATTCTCCTGGTGTGCCTGTATGCTTACAGCGCAGTATTGGGGTGGGAGTTACCCGATTTTCCAGGTGTTGTGTGTCTCAGTTCCCCTGGCTAGGAAAACGGATCCCCTTTCCCCCTTGCGCTTCCAGGTGAGGCGATGCCTCACCCTGCTTCAGCTCTCGCTGGTCAGGCTGCAGCAGCTGACCAGCACCGATTGTCCGGCACTCCCTAGTGAGATGACCCCAGTACCTCAGTTGAAAATGCAGAAATCACCGGTCTTCTGTGTCGCTCGCGCTGGGAGTTGGAGACTGGAGCTGTTCCTATTCGGCCATCTTGCTGTCACCTCGGGAGCCCTCATTTTCAAATGCACTTCTTTAAGTGCAGTGTTGTTCATTTGGAACATTCCCTTGTAACTTTGTATTTTTTAATTATTTTCTAAAGGTTTTTTTGTTTGTTTTTTGGTTTTGTTTTGTTTTGTTTTGAGACAAGGTCTCACTCTGTCACCCAGGCATAATCTCAGCACAGTGGCATAATCTCAGCTCACTGCAACTTCTGCCTCCTGAGCTCAAGTGATCCTCCTTGCCTCAGCCTGCCTGAGTAGCTGGGACTATAGGCATGTACCACCATGCCTATCTAATTTTTGTATTTTTTGTAGAGATGGGGTTTTACCATGCTACCCAGGCTTGTCTTGAACTCCTGGACAAAAGCAATCCACCCACCTCAGCCTCCCATAGTGCTGGGATTACAGGTATGAGCCACCATGCCTAGCCTCCATGGTAACATTAAATTATCTTTAGTAAGATTTTGCCATTTCTATAAGTCTTTGCTGCTTCTGGAACTTAATACTTATGCATGTGTCAGCCAGGACATAGTCAATTGAGAAATTCAGGGTCCTATTTGTACCTCAGATATTGGCTTTGGCTCTCAGATCTCTTTAACCAACTTAACCAATTATTTATTTCCCTACCTAAGTGTTCAAGAACAAAGAAAGGCGATAGATAACACAAAAATCCCTTCAAATTTCCAAAAGCCAAAGTTCACAGCCCCTGTAATATTGCCACTTAACTACCAGTTTCTTTCTGGCCTAGTTAAACATAAGAGGACTCTAACTGGATCCAAGCCAGTTAATTATCAGAACCAATCTGATCTTAGACCCAGTCTAATTTCCACTGGAACTTCCAAATCCAGTTAGTATCAGAAATTTGCTCAAACAAACTTGAAGAGTTCAAAACAAATCCATGGAGCTTGGGAACTCAAGAGAGAATTTACCACAATTCCCAGCTGCTGCAAGAGAATAATGAACACAATGGGCCCAGCAGGTACCTCACTCGGTTACTTGATGTTCCTGGGGGTCATTAGAAGCTCTACTTTGGATCTCACTTCTGATGCCATCTGTTAAAAGAAAATCTTTAGCCAAATTAAATTTAACAGAATTTAATAGAGCAAAGAAAAATTCACAAATCAGGCAGTTTCCTGAGCCAGAAAAGGTTCAGAGAGACTCCAGCGCAGTCACATGTTGGAAGAAGTTTTATATACAGAAAAAGGAAAGTGACGCTCAGAAAATGAAAGTAAGGTACAGAAAAAGCAATTGGGCTGGGAGCGGTGGCTCACACCTATAATCCCTGAAATCTGGGAGGCCGAGGCGGGCAGATCACCTGTGGTCAGGAGTTCGAGACCAGCCTGGCCAACAAGATGAAACCCAATCTCTACTAAAAATATAAAAATTTGCTGGGTGTGGTGGTGCATACCTGTAATCCCATCTACTCAGGAGGCTGAGGCAGGACAATCACTTGAACCCAGGAAGTGGAGGTTGTGGTGAGCTGAGATTGTGCCATTGCCTTCCAGCCTGGGCAATGAACAAAATTCCATCTCAAAAAATAAAAGCAAAAAAAGAAACAGCAGATTGGATACAGCTCAGTGTTTACCTCTTTTGAACACGATTTGAATAACTGTCCCCCTTTGATTGTCCAAAACTTGGTGACTGGCATAAGAGTAGATTATTGTCTGTTTACACTTTCATTTAGGTTGTAATTCACTGTGTACAGATAAATCGTTAGACTAAACTTGAAATATGTAAGGAGGCAGCTTTAGGCTAAACTTGATTTAACACTTCTGAAGGTTGGGAAGTTCCAGGTTAAGTCACCAGCAGATTTGCCATCTAGTGAAAGGTCATTCTTCACAGATGCTGCCTTCTTCCAACATCTTTACATGGTGGAAGGAACCAACAAGCTTCCTCAGGCCTCTTTTTTAAGGGCACTAATTCTACCCATGAGGTTTCTGCCCTTATGACCTAATCACCTCCCAGAGCCCCCCAACCGTCACACTAGGAATTAGGTTTCAACATATAAATTTGAAGGAAACAAAAACATTCACATCATGGCAGTTACCTTTTTTTGTTTTTTAAGAACAAAATGTAGAGATATTGAAGCATGAAATTCCCCATGACAATGTGGAAATCACGAATGGAGTCACGTATTGGGTACTACAGCACCTATAACCCAGTTGACCTATGAAAGGCCCTCAGGCACACACAGTTAAAGGTATATTAGGGCTAGTCTTTACCACTTAAATATGTCTTGAGAAACACAATATTTATGTGTGTAAATAGTGTTTCCTAATTGCTCCAGGCAGTTAGCAAACAATGGATAAAGCATATATATGGTAGATAAAACAAAGCCATACTACCAGATCAAAGAGATATTTTAGGAAAATAGAACATGGCATAGGAAAATTAAGGCAAATAGAATTTACTTTTAAGGTAAAGAGACCTTCAGGGAATAGAAGATTCTTGCAAGAATGTGATGGCTATCCTATTGCAGAAGGAAGGCAAATAGTGGCAAGCTTCTTAGTCTGATAAAAAAGTTTAACTACATGTTTTTTCCAAAATGAAAATAAAATGTGAAAACAACATAACCAAATGATAGAAAGGAGATTGTACTCTAAATTAAGCAGGAATTTTATATATACTATTACAAAAAAAAGAAGCAGAAGTAGCCCAGGGTGAAAGAACTAATTCTGAAATGGCAGCATAAAGAACTCCACAAACACCATCCCCAGTGAAAGAATTGTAACTGGTGAAAATTATAAACATGCTTAACCATTTAAAAGCTTTAGAAATTGTCTAAAGTGCACACACCAAATGAAGAAATGTTTTTCAATAATATCTATTAAAACCAGCCAAAGTCTATGGCATTTGAGACTTGACCCACTCTCTTTATTCCACACAACCCCAGCTCAGCATGACAGAAGCATGACAAAATTCATGTGTGTTCAGCCAAGAACACAGGACTCTCTCTCCCCTCAACCCTCAGATATATACTGTAGTATCTCCCCGGGAGGGGAGGGGCAGCCACCACCAATTCTCATTCTCCCTCGATCTATGCTCTATTCCAGGCAAAATCAGTTGAGTGGTTTGGGCTTTCTTACTATATACAAACAACATTAATAGGCCAAAAGTTCTACTGCAGGTACAGTAAGTAGCCCATTAATCAGCCTCACCCCAACTCACTTGTAGCAGGTAGATTCCATGCTGGGAGAGACAAGCTGAGGAGACAGGAGGCTACCACCCTAGCCTGTGACTCTATTTGTAAAGCAGTGATGTCACTCAGAGAAAACAAGTCACTACCCCTGCCCCCAGGGCTGTAGCAGAAATTTTGTGGGAGGGTGGGCAGGAGCAAGTTCTAAAAGCAGAGAGTTCCAAAGCTCTCTCCAAGAGAAATGACTCTATTTGAAACAGTGTGGGGAAGTTCAAACTGAACGCCACTCTTAACAACAATGAAGATTATGGTGGCAAGAAATTTTGAAGAAACTGGTAGTTCCATGAGAAGAACTATCTAAATTATAAACCAGCTATATGTTTGTCAGAATTAAAGAAAAAGATAGCTAAGAAGAGCCCCCCTATGGTTGGAACAAATATCAAAGAAAGGCCTCACAAACCAGTCTTGGAAAGGAAGCTGAATTTAATTGGATTACACTGTGGAACAATTAATAGCCCCAAGGCACTATTGAAAACTATGAAGCAATCAGTCAGCAATTCAAGGAGGCTAATAACTGGATGTAATACAGTGGCAGACAAATTAATAATGAAATTAGAGAAAGAAAGAATCAAAGAGCATATTGCTAAAACCACTTCATCCCAGGGTAACGATGCACACACCCAAGCCTTCACCCTCTGAGTAGTGACATCAGAGGTTGAACATTGTGGGAAAAAATAGATATCATTGAAATGGTACACCATGTTACTAAAAAAAATCCAACAAATTTTAAGGGATCCATATACAGATTTACTACAGGATATTTTCTAAAATGTCTAAGTTTCAACCCCAAATTATGAAACATACAATGAAACTGAGTGTGACCCTTATACTGAAACAAAGTACACAACAAAAACTGCCTTTGAGAGAATCCAAATGTCAAACTTAGCAGAAAAAAGACTTCAAAGTGTCTAATATAAATATATTTTTAAAAACTAAAGAATACCATCAAGAAGTGAAGAAATGTATGAGGACAATGTCTCAAAAAATAGAGACTATCAATAAAAAAGTAAAAGTTATTTTAAAAAACAAATGGAAATTCTGCAGTTTAAAACTACAGTACTTGGAATGAAACATTTACTAGCGTGCTCAGCAGTAGATTTGAACTGGCAGAAGAATCAGGGAAATTAAAGATAGATTGACAGAGATTATATAATCTGAAAAACAGAGAAGGAAAAAGAAAAGAAAAGAATAAACAGAGCCTCATAGAAATATGTACAACATAATTAAGCAAACCAAAATGTGCATAATGAAAGTAACAGAAGTAGAGGACAAAGAGGAATGAGCACAAACGTTATTCAAAAAAGTAATGACTGAAAACCTTCCAAATTTGACTTAAAACAATCTATACATCAAAGAAACTCAATAAATTCCAAATAGGACAAAGAAACCTACACTTAGACATATCAAAGTAAAAATATTCACGGACAATGATAATAAAAGCAGCATGATAAAAATGACTTCTTACATAAAAGGGAACACCAGTATGGTTATGTACTAGTCTGTTCTCACCCTGCTATAAAGAAATACCTGAGATTAGGTAATTTATAAAGGAAAGAGATTTAATTGACTCACGGTTGTGCATGGCTAGGGAGGTCTCAGGAAACTTACAATAATGGCAGAAAAGGAAGCAAACACATCCTTCTTCACAGAACAGCAGGAGAGAGAAGTGTTAAGCAAAGGAGGAAAAGCCCCTTATAAAACCATCAGATCTTGTGAGAAAAATTACAGGAACAGCCTGGGTGCAACCGCTCCATGATTCAATTATCTACCCCCAGGTCCCTCCCACAACATGTGGAGATTATGGGAAGTACCATTCAAGATGAGATTTGAGTGGGGACACAGCCACACCATATCATTCTGCTCCTAGCCCCTCCCAAATATCATGTCCTCACATTTCAAAACCAATCATGCCTTTCCAACAGTCCTCCAAATTCTTAGCTCATTCAGCATTAATCAAAAAGTCTACGTCCAAAGTCGCATCTGAGACAAGGCAAGTTCCTTCCTCCTACGAACCTGTAAAATCAAAAGCAAGTTAGTTACTTCCTAGATACAATTAGGGTACAGGCATTGGATAAACACACTCATTCCAAATGGGATAAATTTACCAAAACAAAGGGGCTGCAGGCCCCATGCAAGTCTGAAATCTAATAGGGCAGTCATTAAACTTCAAAATTCTGAAATAATCTTCTTTGACTCCAGGTCTCACATCCAGGTCATGCTGATGCATGAGGTGGGCTTCCACAGTGTTGGGCAGTTCCAACGCTGTGGCTTTGCAGGGTACACCTCCTTGCTTCAGCTGTTTCCATGGCTTGCATTGAGGGTCTGAGGCTTTCTCAGGCACATGGTGCAAGCCATTGGTGGATCTACCATTCTGGGCTCTAGAGGACAGTGGCCGCCTTCTCATAGTTCCATTAAGCAGTGCCCCACCGGGGACTTTGTGTTGGGGCTCTGACCCCACATTTCCCTTCCACACTTGCACCCATGGTCAGCAACTGCAAAAGTTACTGGGACTCAAGGATATAAGGTCAGAAGTAAGAAAAATATGTCTTTTTTTTTTTATCTCCTTCACGTGCCCCAGGTATTCATTGGAAAGAGAAAGAAATACATCTCTCCAAAGAATATATATAAATGGCCAATCAGCACATGAAAAGATGCTCAATCTTATTACCCATCATGGAAATGCAAATCAAACTCACAGTGAATTACCTTGTCACACTCATAAGTATGACTACAGCGATGACATGCTATGGTCTGAATGTTTGTTACTCTCTTAAAATTCATACATTGAAACCTAATGCATAGGGGTATTGTATTAAAAGGTGGGGCCTTTGAGAAGTGATTCAGTCATAAAGGTAGAAACCTTATAAATGGGATTGATGCCCTTATAAAAGAGGCCCAAGGGAGTTTATTTGCCCCTTCCCACATGTCAGAACAGCAGCAAAATGGCACCATATGTAGATATGAGCCTTCACCAGACACCAGAAGTTGCCTTGATGTTGGACTTCCCAGACTTCAGAACTGTGAAAAATAAATTACTCTTGTTTATAAATTACTCAGTCTAAGATATTTTGTTATAGCAGTTTGAATGAACTAAGACAGATGGCTACAACCAAATACGTGGACACACACAAAAAAAAGCGTTGGCAAGCATATAAAGAAATTCAATCCCTTACACATTGCTAGTGGAAATTTAAAGTGGTGCAGCCACTTTGAAAAACAGTCTGGCCATTTCTCATAAGGCTAAACATAAAATTACTATATTATCCAGCAATTTCACTCCTAGGTATATAGCCAATACAATTAAAAATATATGTCTACACAAAACTATATACAAATCATCACAGAATTGTTCCTAATAGCCAAAAAGTAGAAACAAACCAAAAGTCCAATCAACTAATGAATGGATTAAATAAAACGTATTAAATTCATACAATGGAATATTGGCTATCATTAAAAAGGAATCAATAAGCAATAATATGGATGTATCTTGAGAGTATTATGCTAAGTAAAAGAAGCTAATTTTGAAAGGTCACTACTGTATGATTACATTTATATGAAATGGAGTGCATGAAATTTATATGAAATGTTACAAGAGGCAAATCTAGAGACACAGAAAGATTAGTGGTTTCCTACAACTAGCGGAGTTGGGGGGAAATGCTTACAGATGTGGATTTTCTTTTGAGGTTGATAATACATTTAAACTTACTATGGTAACAGTTGCACACTCTGAACATACCAAAAACTATTTAATTGTACACTTTAAATGGGTAAATGGCATTTGATATGAATTATATATCAACAAAGGTGTTAACTAAAGGAAGAAAGAGAAG
The DNA here is from genome assembly GCF_007565055.1 of Rhinopithecus roxellana. Lineage (NCBI taxonomy): Eukaryota > Metazoa > Chordata > Mammalia > Primates > Cercopithecidae > Rhinopithecus > Rhinopithecus roxellana. The sequence goes on from NC_044552.1 coordinate 134,810,683, forward strand.
GAGGTGAAGGAGGACCTGCCCAGATCATTAGCTTTTCGTCTTAACTGCCAAATTCATTTATAGAAAATCTGTCAGAAACCCCTAATAATGGAGGTTTCCAAATGAGTAATATAGCTTACATCAGTCTCTTTAATAGCTTTGATAAAAATAAAGTGTAATTAGACATAGATCAAATAAGACATACTGGCTGGGCGCGGTGGCTCACACCTGTAATGCCAGCACTTTAGGAGGCCAAGGTGCATGGATCACTTGAGGTCAGGAGCTTGAGACCAGCCTGGCCAACATGGTGAAATCCCATCTCTACTAAAAAAAAAAAAAAAAAAAAAAAATAGCAAGGAGTGGTGGCGTACGCGTGTATTCCCAACTACTCGGGAGTCTGAGGCAGGAGAATTGCTTGAACCTGGGAGGCAGAGGTTGCAGTGAGCAGAGATCGCGTCACTGCACTCCTGCCTGGCCAACAGAGTGAGACTCCATCTCAAAAAAAAAAAGTCTTACACATTGAAATCACTGAGACACAGGCTTAGCCTTTATACCACCCTACACAACAAAACCTGGTACCTAAGAAGAGGTCATTTCTATTAGCAAGGGGCAATGAATACAACAGTCATAACTTCTGATTTGTTGATAAAACCCAAACAAAATTAAATGATTTTCTTAGTGATAAAAGTTGTTTTGGCTATATAATAATATGATTTCTATGAATTTTCCAGTTATTAATATTACTTGTAAAAAAAACCACTAGCTTGTCACTTATGTATTCACCTCTTAACCTTAGTCATATTTGAGGGAACTTCTTTAAAATAGTTTTATCCATCCACCAGTTTCAAATAGGATTACAAAAAAGTGAATAAATCATTTTATGCAAATTGAAACATAGAACTGAGATGAGATTGGTTTTTATTGGATGAAAATTGAATAGTGAAAAACTTAGGGTAGCAGAAATGTCAATGCTGATTTAATCTGTGTAGAAAGGTGACCAGAGAACATGCATTAGTATGCTTTAAGTAAATGCCTCTGAATTTCCATTTAAAACATAGCCGTTTCTTTCTTGGTGAGATGGCACCCAAATAGCTTGTTCAGGAACCATCAGGGCACTCCCCAACACAAAAGCCAATGTCATGTTTCAGCTTAATTCTTAAATTGACAAGGTAAGCAAATACTTCAACCCTGTCTAATTAGGTAGCATTTTCTTATTCAAAATATGTATTTAATAGCCACAGTACATCTGATTTTCATTCCAAATGTTTAACAGAGTCAAAAAACAGTAATTTTCTGGCTGGGTGCAGTGGGTCACACCTGTAATCCCAACATTTTGAGAGGCTGTCAGGAGAATCACTTGAGGCTGGGAGTTAGAGACCAGCATGAGCAAAACGAAAAAGAAAATAGTAATTTTTAAACTTGGAACACTTGGCCTGAATGAGAAACTGGTAAATAACCTGCTAGGTATTTTTCAAAGATAAGCAGGAGTCTAATTTCTAAGCAATTAGTAGCTCCCAATAATCTCATTTGAATTCGATATTTCATGTTGAACAGAATCACCACAATATAATCTAATTTTTCTCCTCTTGCAGCATATGTCAGGGAAGCACTTCATTTACGTGAAAAACTAGGCTTAGTTTTCAGTGGAAAAAGATTCTTTTTTTTTTTTTTCCAAGCATTATGAAGTAGACAAGAAACAATAAACATTATGCTCAAATTAATATAAAGCATGGATTGCATAAATCTGTCAAATAATTTGATGTGGCATCTGCACTCCTCAAATGAGAGACAGTACAATCAGCCTGCATTTACTCCCAACATCCTTATTACTAAACTCAGTGATAAATCCTCTGTGGCAATAGAATTTGACAATTCGATATTGTACGTCTCGTGAGCGCCACCTACTGAGTGCTGGTCACATTTTGTAAATCTCAGTTACAAATCACTGGCTGAAAACGCAAAAGGAACCAAATCAAAGTAACAAAAGGATGACAATAGAATGATGACATCTCCAGCGTTTTATTTTCATCAGTGCTATTTAAGTATAGGTACAGTTACCAGAGCACTGAATGTCATATCAGAAAAAGAATTCGTTATAAATTACATTTATATAAATATGACAGTTACTTTGATTAAAAGAGGATTTACATTGACAAAAGCAAATATTATTAAGCCATACCTGCCTTACCCATCTCACAATGTATAACAAAAATTATATAAAATAATTTATGTGAAAAATCCTTGGGAACCACAAAACATTAAAAATGTAAAAGCATTATTCCATAATGCAATAGCATTTGGAATTTTATACATTTTTTCAAAAATTTTTTAAATGCCACAACTAAATTTGTGATACATGCTAGATGCTACTTTTAGGTGCAATTAAGCTTAGCATTCGGAAAAGCTGAAATACGTACTTTCAAAGGCTGAAGATGTTCCACATTAAATGATTTAGAATCCCTTTTATATTGTTTTCTCATTTCAATAAAAATAGACAAACTATTTTATAGTCTAAAGTCATATTTATTTTTCAGTTCTGAAAATAGATTGAATCATACACACTGAGAGTGGCATATGAAGACTTCATTAATAAAAATAAAGCTGGTGATTCAAACTTCTGGTTTTGCTGAAACTGCTAAAGGATTCATGAAGCGCATGAGGAACTTAATGTGATTAAGTATCAAGTTTACTGACGTTCAACTGTTGGTGAGGTCTATAAAACAGATTTATTATATATAAGAAATGTTCCTCTCACAAGCTCTGACTCTTTCATCACCTTTCTGTAGGTCTTGTCTGAAATAATAAAACAATATAAAATAATTAAAAATAAAATAGAAATTAGGTGATTCCATATATCTGATTAAATACACTCACTACATTTATTCTTTCTATCATATACATAGTGCAGGTAGAACACAAGTTTTCAAGTATCAAATGATGCTCACTTTGCATGTTTTCTTATCTACAATATACAAGAATATCAAGTAGCCTTACCAAATTTGGAAGCATCTAAATATCTACAAACCTCTAAATGATTGTCATAAACATAAAAGATAACTGCCTGAAATGTTACCTTTATGTGGAGGCTTTGACATTTTGTAAATATAAATGTAGCCAAAATATTGAAATCAATCCCACTTCCCACATGCAAATATATTAATGTGTAACAGAAATCATCCTTTTGCTCAATTCCCCCTACATGACATCTTCATGGCCATCCCTCCTGATCACCCAGGGATTTGTCAGCATGAAGAGCCAATTACAAAGTAGAAAAAGCGCCACTCAAAGCCTATATATACATGCAGTTGCAAAGTGTTCTGGAGAGGTTAAAAGACTGGTATGAATTTGGTCCACTGCATATAACCTGCAGCAATATTGCCAGAAAAGAGAATTTGAATGAGCCCAGGTTGGAAAAATAAATTACCTTTATGCCTTGAAGGCAGTCTCCATGGGTCAAAGCTAATGCCTTTTTCTTTGCTGTTGTGTAAGATAATCATCTCTATCACCTTTTTTTCTTTTCATTTTTTTAAGATAACTAGGTGGTTTTGACATTTTTGTGGTTGGTAATCTAATACTTTTTCACAAATTTTCTTTCAGGAAATGGAAAATTTTTTCAGTAATCGAATGAGAGTGATGGATCATGCTAATAAATGTCTTTCTCAAAACCTGTCGTAACTTTAAATCAAAGTCAGGGTATTAATATGAGACTCCTATATTCCTCATATTTATTTCATGTCAGCATGTGTCTAGCTGATGTCAACAGCAGAGGAAAATAACATCAGGGTTCAAGAAATGTGGTACTGTTAATATTTACTTGAGGTATTGACGATAATGAACATCAGTAAACATTTCAGTCAAATATAAATAAAAATGTATTTGTGTCTCTAACTATATTTAATATACAGAAACTTTAAGGAGAACAACAAGTGAGCCTTGAGAGTAAAGATGGTAACGTAACACATAGTTGTTGTAATGGTCGGTGCAATTTAATGATTAGAGTTTATAAGCCAGATATCAAGCTGCTAATTTACCTTCATTATCTCTTATCATATTCATGGCAACACTGTGAACTCCATATTGTTATTCCTATTTTACAGATGACAAAAGTAAATCTAGAGTGGTAAAATAATATATTCAAGTCCACTCAGCTAGTGACAGTAAAGAGAACTGAAACTTAGCAGATCTCTAATCAATAAGTCATACATACTGGCAAGGAGCTAAATCTGCAAAGATTGAGAGAGACTCTTTTCTAATTCACTCAGAGTGATTGTTTGCTCACCAAGCTGTGTGCCTTCAGGACTTTCTGCTCAAATCGATTGGTTTTTCTAATTTATACAAATATATCAAGTGACCTCATATTAGCCTGTGTATTGCCAAATGTTCTAAAATTTCAAAAAATTTGCTTTTACTCAGTTACCAGGAATGAGATCATAGAGAAAAGAAATTTAAATTTAACCTGAAAAATAAATAGGATTTTAATGGGGAAGATGAAGAGTACATTGGGAGGGTAAAATAGGATCTTTTAGAACATGCAAAGGATCCACATGCAGAAAAAAAATAAGGCATATTTGAGGTATAGGAGTTAGGATTGCCTGAAGCATAGATTTTCTAGAAAGATGGGAGATCAGACTAGAAAGGCCAACTTGTTGAACACTCAGAATGCTAAGTTAAGATGTGTAGTCTATGGTCATGAAGCTCTGGAGAATTAGGAAGGAAACAACAAAGTCAAAAATAGGATTATTACTCTGGTGGTGGGTGTAGATGTTTTTGACCAGGTAATATGACAATAAGAAGACAATGGAGAAACTTTTAAGGCTAGACCTAAACTACACTAGTGTAGAAGTAGTAGAAATGGAGAAGAGAGGTAATCTATCATTAAACATAGAAGTATTATTCTTTCTTCCTGTAAACAATAGCTGTTTTTCAGTTCTTAGACTTAATGTTTGCTTCCATGGTCATCAAATTTAAACACTAAAATGTTTTGAAATTTGATAATAGTTGTGAAAATTAACGACTTTGTTTTTATTTTGTTTTTATTTTTATTTTTATTTATTTATTTTTTGAGATGAAGTCTCACTCTGTCACCCAGGCTGGGGTGCAGGGGCCAGATCTCAGCTCACTGCAAGCTCCGCCTCCCGGGTTCACGCCATTCTCCTGCCTCAGCCTCCCGAGTAGCTGGGACTACAGGAGCCCGCCACCTTGCCTGGCTAGTTTTTTGTATTTTTTAGTAGAGATGGGGTTTCACCGTGTTAGCCAGGATGGTCTCGATCTCCTGACCTTGTGATCCGCCCGTCTTGGCCTCCCAAAGTGCTGGGATTACAGGTTTGAGCCACGGTGCCCGGTCACCTTTGAATTATAATTTTAAGGGTTCAATCAAAGTATGAACTTTAATAACTGATATGTTTTGGCTGTGTCCCCACCCAAATCTCATCTTGAATTGGAATTTCCACAATTCCCACATGGTGTGGGAGGAACCCGGTGGGAGATGATTGAATTATGGGGGTGGGTCTTTCCTGCACCATTCTCTGATAGTGAAGTAGTCTCATGAGAACTGATGATTTTAAAAATGGGAGTCTCCCTACACAAGCTCTCCTTTTTTACCTGCTGCCATCCAAGTAAGATGTGATTTGCTCCTGTTTGTCTTCCACCATGATTGTGAGGCCTCCCCAGCCTTGTAGAACTGTAAGTCCAATTAAGCCTCTTTCTTTTGTAAATTACCCAGTCTTGGGTATGTCTTTATCAGCAGCATGACAATGGACTAATACAATATCCATTCCTCTCTTCACCCTCTTAGTCTCCCAAAAAGATACCCAAACACATATACCCACATTAACACAAAAATACCTCTTCAGCCTGCAGTTACTGTAGGATGCAGTATATAGAATGGCTCTAAGAGGGTATGTAAGAGTTATTAACATCTTGTTTGGACACAAATAGAGGCCCTCAAGGAGCTCTATTTTCAGAGCCTTTTAGGAAGAACTCAAGGATAAATTACCAGGACCATACGTCCACTAAATAGCACCACTACATAGGTAGTGATGCTTTTGAGTACTGACATCTTGATATCAAGAGAAGTCCCTTATATCATATCTGTGATATCATTCAATTCCAAATTGTGCTGTCTACCACTTCAGGGAATTCATTCCAGCAGAAGTCTTCCTTTTTGTAAAGATCTTTTTGTATCATTTGACAACTGATAAGCAATTTTTAGCCAGGTATTATTTAGGCACATTCTTTTTATTTCTTACCTATTCATGTTTCGTTAAAATTTGTTATAAATTTTTGCCAACTGATTTATTGGTATAAATCATCTTTCAGCTTATTATTACTGTAAATGTTATTCACTATTAGACAAATAAGTCACAATTATTATTATTGCCATTAGCATAATTGTTTTTTATCAGTTATTAACTTCTGCTAGTATGATCATGATTAATATTATTAGAAACTTGCCACCTCACTGAAAATGTTAAGAAATCCTATGTTTATTTTATAGATAAAAACTGTTATTAAAAACTTGCAGCACCTTAAACTCATGTCTTAAATTGTTTCCATTCCCATCCCAATAACATAAATAGTAGAACCGGCTTCCATTTATTTGTGTGTACAATAATGCTTGAGATGACAAGGTCACTAAAGGTCACCAAGACATTTACAGAAGCTTTCACTACTCCTTGAAAAGTATATAGCCCTAACATATAGAGCTAGAGAAATCACTTCTTTTGGAACTATCAGAAAATATGTGATGGTTTTAACAGTTTTAGTTCATATGACTCCAAAAAGTCAACTAATTGTAGTTAGCAACATATTAATATAATCGCCTTGCATATAGTTTTATATTTTGCCAGCTCCGATAAATCTACACCCTTATATCTATATTTATATTTTAAATATAAATTAGCACATTTCAATACTTAATAAGTAGAAATACAAGGAATAATGGACATTAAGTTTTCCTTATAAAAGGAAGCAAAGGTGTCTTATAAATTAGGTGCTCACAACAGGAAAAGGCATTAATCAGCTTTCAAAAGCTAAATTTGTCTCAAACTCATTATTATTCAAAGCAGTGAATTTTCCCTGGTAACATGTCACAAAGGGAATAAGTGACGGAAATTCTAATGATAACCCAGCAATTTAGCATGAGGTTTTAATTAATTAATCTGGAGTTTATGCACATAAGACTGATTATATGAACCAAAGTTCAATTCTACAAGTATTTCCCAAATTAAAGGAATGCTATGCATTTCAATGATGCCAAATATGAAAAAATAGTACAAAATATGATTCAGTATGTACCAAAATTAAGAAGACATTTTAGTACACTGCTTTGCCAAACAAGGCAATCATTAATTTTTCTCACACTAAAGTATGCAATAAAAGCATTTACAATTTCTCATTATATCCAACATTGAAAAATGATAACAAATTGATGATGTATGGGATTTATATTGATGAAAATTGGGATGACATGAGGAATAAGCACTGATATAGGAGTAGTATTAAACCTGGGCTTTCTGAGTTTGACTCTTGTTACAAATAATTTCACAAAAACCATTGACTATTAGATGTATCTGTCCCTAAACAGAAAAAAAGAAAAGAAAACTGGGCATGCACAAATTTTAAAATCAGTATCTTCCAGAAAAATGAGTACAATCTTCCTACCAATAAATCTAATTGATCCAGTTCTGGTGCCATAATGTTCATTAACTCCTTTTGTATTAAAGTGATTTGAAATAACATAAAAATCTGAGCATGTTGAATGGTATATGCTAACAGTCCAGTTCTAATACATTTATATTTGTGGTCATTACTAACAACATTAGTCACATACACATAGCCAACCTTAATGCAAATGTTTCTCATTTGCTAATGACAGTTTTTGATTACTTCAGATGAGAGCTCCCAAAGTTAGCTTTATATGATGCAGATTGTCTCATAATGGAAGAACTTGTTAATTGAAGAATCACACTTATATTCCTTCAGTTTTAGGTAGGAACATCTGAAGGACTGACCTCTAAGTTGCTTAGAGCTATCATTTTTTAAATTTCAGAAGGCACTGTGCTAGTTGCCTCTGCTTCTACACTTTTTCTATAACCTTTCTTTCTCTTTAAGCTCTTACTCAGCAGGCATGAAATGTATTTAGGAACACATGTTTTATAAAAGTCTTTCAGTTTATAATTAGAAAACATTTACAGACTTGTTAAGGCAATAGAAGGTTTTGGTTAAGAAACCCATGGAAGGAAGGACATAGAAACCATCTTAGCAGGTGTACAACTTTTTATCTCAGTACTTCTAATTGGCCTATGTCAAGTCTCACGAAGGGTGAGAGTAGCGGATTGTCAGCATTCAGAATACAGCATTCTCTTATTTGTGTGTGTCTTACATTCATGCTCCCCAAGGGCATTAGATTGGGTTCCATAGGAAAAGATTCTGAGATAATAAGCTCTCTGCAGAAATTTTATTGAAAAGTATTCTCAGGAATTGCCTGCATAAAGAAATGAGGAAGGCAGGACTGAACAGAGAAAGAAACACCTGCAATGTCATTGCAACGGAAGTGTTAGGCAATGCCAAGGGCAGATGGAATGAACCTTGAGTATTGTTCTGAACTGAGATGGGAGTAGGCCGTTTAGCACCACATCAGCCAGTTACTGGTTATGTGTCAGCCTCTAGGAAGTGACATAAACTGGCTGAAATATTTCCCTGCAATGGAGGGTTATGCTCAGTGAGTGAAATAGCTGTACACTGTCAGCAGCCAATATTCCCAGCAGTAGAGAAATGGCGCTTAGGTGAAGGATCAGAGCATTCATCACACCAAGAAGGGACATATGACTGGGTCAGGATACTCTCATCTAAATAGGACCATTTCATTAGGCTTGGCTTATTATACCAGGTCTATTCATGGTTGCCATTGGCTGGTGCCCTAAGAGCTGGTCCAACCAGTTATGCCAAGTAAGTTGGTCTGTTCTCACCCAAAACATAAAGTGTGAAGGATTGCCAAAGAGTCTACATGTGGTAGGGATGTAAAGGTTTACAAACTCATCTTCAATATAACAAATTACCAACTTCTCAATAACAACACAGAAATAGCAACAATGTAATAATATTGTATGTTAATTTGGTATCTACAGTTTAAATACTATGCTAAATACTTTACACAATTTATCTAATTTAATCGTAACAGGAACCCTATGAGGTAAGTGTTATTTTACTGTTACAGAAGGAAAATTGAAACCCAGAAAAAAAACAGAAAATGTATCCAGGAACATACAAACAGTAAGTTACCGGCCTTGAAACAAAGAGTTTCAGAGTCTTTCATTTTAAGAATTTTACTAAACATCCCACAGAGTCTGGCTTATTAATGACTTTATGCTACTTGCCACTTGCATGGAAATCTGTTGGCTTCATTTTAAGTATAAATCATTTTAAGTATAAAGCCATGTGTACTATATTACAAATATTGTAACATTGACATTGTATTTATTCAGAGGTCCTATATCCAATGATCTTAACTCTTCAGAACATTACTAAGAACCACAAGACCAGTTTAAGAGACTTTTGTGTTCTGGAAGAAGTGGAATAATAGGGATTGAATAATCTCTTCTGTCCTAAAAAACCAGATGATTGGACAAAACCTGTAACAGTCATTATAAAAGATGAGACTACTATTGGAAAACAAGTAACACAGGACTGTAATCTCTGAGAAAAGGGAAACAAATTGAGTGATCCCTGAATGTATCGGCTTACTCCAGAGGCAGTTTTCATACCACCTTTTAGGAAGATGGAACCCTAACAGAGCCCAGTGGTCTCACTAAATTGAGGAACCAGAGATCAATGTTGGAGGAATAAAGATGGTTAGAATTTGCTAAGAATATGGTACTGTAGAGGTAGAAGCTAAACAGGGAGAACTTCAGAGATCTGCAGAGAGGTCTACTTGAGGCTCTGAGTATTGACCTGTTCATGTGTGACAAGAAAATACCCAAGGCCAGAGAGACACTTGAAAACATTTGAAATACAAAGAGGGCTGAAAGTAATTTGTCTCCAGAGCAGAGTGGAAAGACCTTGCAATGTAAGGTCTTCCCTGTAGAATACTCACAAATATGTTACTTTGGTTGTGAGCCTAAATTTGCCCTATATGACAAGCTAATCTAAACCTACCTTACCAATGTTTAAATAAAGCTTCAAAGATATCTACCTGATTCCTGTAAACTAACTGCATGCCAGAGCAAATTCTAACATTATTTAAAATTCAGCAAACAACAAAATAAAATTTACAACATCGGACATCCAGTCAAAAATTACCTGTTACAGAATTACCTCATTTTATTGTGTTTCATTTTATTGTCCTTTGCAGATAGCGCATTTTTTACAAATTAAAGGTAGGTATCAACCCTGCATCCAGCAAGTCCATCAGCACCATTTTCCCAATGGCATGTGCTCATTTTGTGTCTCTGTGTCACATTTGGGGAATTCTCACAAAATTTCAAAAGTTTTCATGATTATTACACCTTTTGTGATGATCTGTGATCAGTGACCTTTGATGATACTATTGTAATTTTTTCGGGACACCTCAAAAACTGCCTATACCAAATGTTGAATTTCATTGACAAGTGTTGTGTGTGTTCTTACTGCTCTACCAATTGGCTGTTTCCCCACGTCTCTACATCTCCTAGGGCTCCCTATTCCCTAAGACTCAACAATATTGAAATTAGGCCAAATAATAACCCAACAAAGGCCTCTAAGTGTTCAAGCAAAAGAAAGAGTCATGGGTCTCTCACTTGAAATCAAAAACTAGAAATGAGTAAGCAAAGTGAAGAAGGCATGACCAAAGCCAAGCCAAGATAGACTGAAAGCTCGATCTCTTGCTCTAGTTAGCCAACTTGTGAATGCAAAGGATAAGTTCCTGAGGGAAATTAAAAGTGCTACTATAATTAATTCAAGAATGATAAGAAAGCAACAAAACCTTATTGTTGACATGGGGAAAATAATAGAGGTCTGGATAGAAGATCAAACTGTAACTCAGTAGCTTAGTCTCAAAACACATTTTAAAACCTTTTTTTCTTTTTCTATTTTCTCCCAAGTCTCAAGATGTAACCTTGAAGCAAATGACAGAAACCTTTTATTCCCTCCTTAGTCTTAAAAAAAAAAATGATTAAAACATGCTTTAAAACTCTTTGTTTCCCTCCCTTTCCCACTCTACACTCTGTTACACCATGCACATTTACCTAACTATATACTTGTATTTAATTATGTGCTTACTTAGAAGTTCCAGGGGCTAATTTTGAGACAGACCAGGAATGGAGATCTAAGCTGCAAAATTCTAGAGATTATCTCAAGGTGGTAGTCAATACCCAGCCTTGGTATTGTTGATATGACCCCAGACCACACTCCAGGTGGACCATGACTCAAGATAGCTGCCAGAACAAGACACACAGACCCTGTACTCAGCACTACTCCCCACATGCCTCTCATTCCCGGTTCCCTTTTTAAGTCCCTCTCCTCAGCATAAAGTTTGAAATGGTTCCTTTAAGGCATGAGCCTTGGCCATTTCTCCCACTGTTAGCTCTGGAATAAAGTCACTTTCCTTTCACTGAATTTTGTCCATGTTGTTGGTTTTGCAAGAAGTGAGCAGCTGAGTTTGTATTGGGTTACAAAACCAGCCACAACATTCCCTTCAGCCAAAACTTAATCCAGAAAATACCCTCTCTTCAGTCCTATGAAGGCTAAGAGAGGTAAAGAAGCTGCAAAAGAAAGGTTTGAGGCTAGCAGAGATTGGTTTATGAGGATTGAAGAAAGCAGCCATAAAAATATACCACGCAATGCAAGATGGTTTATCGCCATACCATATTGTCATACCATAAAAATGCAAGATGAAGTGGCAAGTGCTAATGTAGAAGCTATAGCAAGTTATGCAGAAGATCCAAAATAATTGATGAAGGTGGCAGCACAAAACAACAGATTTTCCATGTATATAAAACAGTCTTATACTGGGGAAAGATGCCATTTAAAACTTTCATAGCTAGAAAGAAGTCAATGCCTGGGTTCAACGCTTCAGCAGACAGGCCTAGCTCTTGTTAGGAGATAATACAGTTGGTAACTTAAAATTGAAGCTAATATTCATTTGGAATTCAAAAAAAAATTTATAACCCTTAAGAATTATGCTAAATCTACTCGGCTTGCATTCTATAAATAGAATCACAAAACCTAGATGAGACAACATCTGTTTATGGCATAGTTTACTGAATATTTTAAATGCACTATTGAGACTTACTGCTCCAAAAAAGGGATTCCTTTCAAAATATTATTGCTCATTGACAATGCACCTAGTCACCCAATAGTTCTGGTGTAGAGGTACAAAGAGATTCATGTTGTCTTTACGCCTGCTAACACAATATCCATTCTACAGCTAATGGAACAACGAGTAATTTCAACTTTTGAGTCTTATTACTTAAGAAACACATTTAATAAAGCTATAGATAGCGATTCTTCTGACAGATCTGGTCGAAGTAAATTGAAAATATTCTGGAAAGAACTCATCATTCTAGATGCCATTAAGAATATTTGTGATTCATAGAAGGAGGTCAAAATATCAACAGGAATTTGAAAGAAGTTGATTCCAAACCTTGTGGAAAACTTGGAAAGTTTCAAGACTTCAGTAGAGGAAGTAACTGCAGATGGGATGGAAAGAGCAAGAGAATTAGAATTAGAAGTGGGGCCTGAAGATGTGACTGAATTGCTGTGATCTCATGATAAAACCAGGAGTTGCTGCTTATGGATGAGGAAAGAAAGTATTTCTTGAGATGGAATCTACTCCTGGTGAAAATGCTGTGAATATTGTTGAAATAACAACAAAGGATCTAGAATATCCCATAAACTTAGTGGATAAAGCATCATCAGGGTTTGAGAAGATTGGCTCCAATTTTGAAAAAAGTTCTACTGTGGTTAAAATACTGTCAAAAAGCATTGCATGCTACAGAGAGATATTTTATGAAAGGAAGAGTCAGTTGATGTCGCAGACTTCATTGTCTTATACTAAGAAATTGCCACAGTTACCCCAACCTTTGGCAGCCAACATCCTGATCTGTCAGCAGCCATCTACATCAAGGAAAGATCCTCCACAGTGAAAATGTTACAACTCCCTGAAGCCTGAGGTGATCATTAGCATTTTTAAACAATAAACTATTCAACTCTGACCTTGTGACAAAAAGCAATCATAGACAATATGTAAATGAAAGGATATGGCTAGGCTGCAATTAAACCTTATTTCACAGAGGAGGTGGCACACCCATGAGCTATAGTTTGTGGAACCCCTTCCTAGAGCTAAAAATACCACATTGGATATTTTTTTTTAAAGCCATGAATGGTATTAACTTCAGATGAGATTCTATAGCGAAGAGATTAGTGAAATTAACACAGTAACTCTTCATAATGAAATATAATAAGAATGAAGATGGAAAAGGAGAAATATAGAGAGGATCAGTTACCTTTGAAACCATATGAAGCAGTCTAGCTGAAAAATTGGAGTCCCTGAAGACAGAAAGGGGACAGAAAAAATATTTGAAAAAATAATGGCTGATTATTTTTCCCAAAATTTATTGAAAACAAACCCACAGATCAAGACAGCTCCAGAAACCCCAAGAAGATGAGGAAAGTAGGCTTAGACATGTTAGGTAATTTTTCCAAGGTTTCTTTATTACAAGGTATGTACCTATCCATGTTTGTTTATTCAAGAACCCAAGTTTATACCTCTTTGGTACACTTTCTCCCAAGCTTGCCAGAATGAGTCTAGTCTCCGTAATAAGAGTGAAAATATTGTTTTTGGAGAAACCCATATGTATCAGGCACTGTACAAGATATTATCTCATGTACTATCTCATTTGATCACAACATGTCTAGTAGGTAAGAATCATTTTCTCCATTTTACAGATGGAGAACTGAAACTAGCAGAATGAATATTGTGTGTTTAAATAATTGCCAGTAAAGTAGAGAAAAAAAAATGCACTCTCAAGTCTTCTGGATTTCCAGGCAGGGCTTTCCTATAGAGATATGTGGATGGCATATCGCTCGCCAAAAATAATAGCTGTAGATATGTGGGTGACCTATCCAAAAAAGAAATTGTTTTATGTGTTATACAACTAGAAATCATGCAGTTTAGGAATATTTTAAATATGAACTCATTGAAAAAGGAGGAAAATACGACCTTCAATTTAACCGTTAGGTCAAGCAATTGCTGGCACCATCTAAATTACTGACAATAAATCTCAGAGCAAGTACAATACTTCTAAGTATGGTTATAAGAATTAGAATCATAAAACCATAGAATTGTGAAATTACTTACCCATCATAGAATCCAATCCCTTCTTTTTGGAGACATGGAAACATACCCCAGAAGGTTAAATCATTTGCCCAAAATAACATGATTGGTTATTGACCCTTTCTACTAAGCCATCCCCAGTTCCATTCCAGAAAATATAAATTATTCATGCAGAAAGACAAACCTAATTTTGGCAGGTCAGAGATTTCAGTGAGATGTGAATTGGCTAAGGGTTGCGATTTATGAATCTAGGCAGCTATTCAGATTGCCTTATCTCAGCTGTCCGTCTGTGAAACATACTATTCTGAGTATCTAAATTGACCTCTACTTCAACCCCACTTTACCATCATTGGGTATGTCATGAGAAGAAGGGTAAATTACTCTGACACAATGCAAAATACTGAGAATCAAAAAACGGTAGAGAGGAAACATATATAGAGATTACTTCCCCTTGTTTTCCAGATGTAAAATAAGCCAAGACAGTTTGTGACCATACTCTGAAGGATTAAATATAAATCATGCTTTATTTTAAGCAAATTATCAGCAGCATACATTTCAACCATATACACATATACATGTGTATGCACATACACATATACATACATACACAAGTACTCATGCTATTATGTAAGCCCCATGGAGGCAAGGGCTACACTGTTCTCACAAATTTCTAACACCTCGCACAGCAGCTGGTATTATAGATATTCAAAATTTATTTAAATGAAAAAAATGGGTGAATAAGGACAAACACATAGAAAAGCACAGCTCTAAAGCAATGAATGTAACTTGCTTTTTTATTTTCATATTTATTGTGGTATAGCTAACAAATAATTGTATGTATTTAAGGTGTACAACTTCATGTTTTGATATTCATATACATTGTGAAATAATCACCACAGTAAAGCTAATTGACATATCCATCACCTCCCATAATTATCTTCATGTGTGTGTGATAATTACCTGTGTGTGTGTGCGCACATATTCACAGTAAGAATATGTAATATATAAGAGTTACCTCTTACCAAATTTCAAGTATACAATACAGTATTGTTAACTATAGTCACATTGCTGTACATTTGATTTACAGAAGTTATTCATCTTGCATAACTGAAGCTTTCTAGTCTTTGACCATCTCCCTATTTCCCACTAGCTTCTGACAATCACCATTCTACTCTCTGCTTCTATGAGTTTGACTGTTTTACAGATTCCATATATAGTGAAATCATATAGTATCTGTCTTTCTGTTTCTGGCTTATTTCCCTTAAACATAATGTCCTTCATTTTTATTCATGTTGCAAACGGCAGGATTTTCCTCATTTTAAAGGCTGAATAATATTCCTCTCTCTCTCTCTCTCTCTCTCTCTCTCTCTCTCTCTCTCTCTCTCTCTCTCTCTGTGTGTGTGTGTGTGTGTGTGTGTACGTGTGTGTGTGTGTGTTTCTTTATACATTAATCTGTGGATGGACGTTTAGGTTGTTTCCATACCTTGGCTATTGTTGAATCAGGCTGTAGCGAACACTGCAGTGCAGATAGCTCTATGAGATAATAATTTCATTCCCTTCAGGTATACACCTAGAAGTAAGATTGCTGAGTTATTAAGGTAGCTCTATTTTTAATTTTTTGAGGAATCTCCCTACTGTTTTCCTTAATTATTATATCAATTTACACTTCCACCAACAGTGTGTACAAGTGCTTCCTTTTCTCTACATTCGATCAACACATCTTTTTTTTATAATAGCCATTCTAACAGATGTGAAGTGATATCTTATTGTGATTTTGATTAGTATGACTTGTATTTCCCTGATAATAAGAGATGTTGAGCACTTTTTAATATACTTATTGGCCATCTATTGTTCTTTTGAGAAATGTCTATTTATTCTTCTGCCCATTTTTGAGTCAGGTTATTTGGGGGAATTTTTGTTTTTTCTGTTGAGTTGTATGAGTTCTTTATATATTTTGGATATTAACCCTTATCAGATACACAGTTTGCAAATAATGTTCTCCCAATCTGTAGGTTGCTCATTCAACGTTGGGTTTTGTGGGGGTTTATTTGGTTTTGGTTTTGAAGATTTTTTACTTTTGTGTGTGTGTGGTTTTTGTTTTGCTTTGTTTTGTTTTGCTTTTGTTGTGCAGGAGCTTTTTAATTCAAAGAACTTATCTTTTTTTTAGTTTCTGTTGTCTGGCTTTTAGTGTCCTATCCAAAATCCATGCTCAGACCAATGTAAAGAAGCTTTTGCTTTATGTTTCCTTCCAGTAGTTTTATGTTCTCAAGTCTTACACTTAAAACTTTAATTTATTTGGAGTTGATTTTTGTATAAGGGGTGAAATAAAGGTCCAGTTTCATTTTTCTGCATGTGGATATCCAATTTTGCCAGCATGATTTGTTGAAGAAACTATCACTTCCCCAATGGATTTTCTTTACATTCTTGTTGAAGATAAGTTGACCTTCTGGTGGACTTATTTTGGGGCTCCCTTAAGTTCCATTTGTCTATGTGCCTGTTTTTATGCCAATACTATACTATTTTGATTATTGTAGTCCTTATAGTATATTTTGAAATCAGAAAGTATGATGCCTCCAGCTTTGTTTTTCTTGATCAATATCGCTTTGATTATTTGGGGTCTTTTGTAGTTTCATACAAATTTTAGGATTATTTTTTCTATTTCTGTATAGAATGCCATTGAGATTTTAATAGAGATTGCATTGAATCTGTAGATCACTTTGGATAGTGTGGACACTTTAATAATATTAATTTTTCCAATACATGCATATGAATGTCTTTCCATTTATCTGTCTTTTCTTCATCAGTGTTTTATAGTTTTCATTGTACAAGTCTTTCACCTCTTTGGATAAGTTAATTCATAAGTATTTTTTTTTTCTTTTTACAGCTACTGTAAAAATAAGATTGTTTTATTAACTTCTTTTTCAGATAGCTCATTTTTTGTTTGTGTGCAGATATGTCACTGATTTTTGTGTGCTGATTTTGTGTCCTGCAACTTTACTGAACTCATTTGTTAGTTCTAACAGGATTTTTTTGGTTGAGTCTTTAGTGTTTCCTACTTGTATAATTATGTTATCTGTAAACAGAGATAATTTTACTTCTTTTTTGTGATTTAAATGTTGATATGGTTTGTATTTGTGTTCGTGTCCAAATCTCATTGAATTGTAATCCTGTGTTGGAGGTGGGGTCTGTGGGAGATGTTTGGCTCATGGAGGCAGATTTCCTCCTCAGTGCTACTCTTGTGATAGTGAGTGCTCGTGAGATCTGATTGTTTAAAAGTATGTAGGCAGCTCCCCACTCTTTCTCTCTCTCTTCCTCCTACTCTGGCTATGCAAAGATGTGCCTGCTGCCCCTTCGCCTTCTGCCGTGATTTTAAGTTTTCCCCAGCCACACTTACTAAAAAATCTTTAGGGCTGAAAGAACAGAGGTATATTTTGATGATTAAATTAACTAACAGCCATAAGCCTTTCTGGGGTTCAATCCCACTAGTCCTTGCTGACAAGTAGATGTCTTGGTATCCTGATATACTCAGAAGGAAAATGCACTCAGTTTCCAAGTACAGAGACAGAGAGAGAGAGAGAAAAGACATTGAAAACAGACATGGAATTTGTATGTATTATTTATTCTTCCAAAAAACACTCTTACTCTGGCTAACACAAAGGTTCTTTACCCTCAAGGAAGTAGTGACTTTTCTTTGCTTAAGGAGTATTAATTTGTTAATATATTATAGTCTGTATAACAAGGAGACCATAGTTGATCCAGGCTCTCATTAAGGACAGGATAAATGTTTTCCAAATCCTTTAATAACCCACATACAACAATCATTTGAGGTAAATACAATTTTCATTGCCAGTTTGAGAAACTGAGATTCACAGGTGTGAAATAATCTGCTTGAGACCTCAAATCTCTGATTCCAGAGCCCGTGATCTTAGGTACTGTGTGCTCCCTCCTACTCACATTGATGCCATTTGTTTATATGGGGTCCTTTGTATTTCTCAACTACACCCTTGATATATATTGTACTTGGTTAGTTCTCTGCTTGGCCTTTGCTCTTCATATTGAGATCTGATGAGGAGTGTAGATAAGGGTCAAGCTCTGCAGCACCATCCAGGTGCTATGTCCTCCAATAATTTTCTGAGCTCTTCAGAGGAGAAAATAAGGTCAAAGTTTATTTCCCCCTCAGTTACCCATGTTTCAGCAATCAATCTACATTACCTTGTAAAGAGACCTAGAGATGAGTTTGCAGGAAGAACTTGGAGAAAATATAGAGAGGTCGGGACTGGCTACACGTGAATATTTTTTCTCATTTCTAGTCTCCCTAGCCAATAAAACTTTCTAATGTAAGAAATGGTCTTAGGGTAAAAGTCAAATCAATGGTGTGGCTATAATGTCCTTTGATTAGACTTTTTAAATATTTAAGGCATGACTAATGACTATCTCAATTAGACAAAATATTTCTAAATATCTTAAGAGCACTTCAGAAAAGTCTAATCCAAAAACAGCCATAAATATATTTGTAGAGAGAGATATTTATTTAATTATATGACTCTTACTAAAACTAGGTATATTAAATCTATTACACAGAAAGCCAAAGAGTTATTAAGAGGTTTGTATCAGCAAAACAGCTATTACTTTGGCTTAAAAGGCCAGATATTGGTCAAATTATAAAAAAGACTTCTGACCCCCCAGCTTTTATCTAGCAAGAAGCAATCTGAGCATGTTATTTATTCAAGCATAATCATTTCTTTTTTTAATGAAAAAGGGAAGATGCTTTCAGCCAAGAACACAGAGAATGGAACTACAGGCCACTGACCACAATGGACCAGGGAACCACTTCCTTTAAGAAGGAGAGTATAATATACTGCGGAACAGCTTTCAGGGTAATACAACTGTGCCTCAATCATGGAATGTTCCCTGCCTCCAGAGTAGGGACAACAGGCAATATTTTTCCTTGCAAGATTTCAGAATTGTTATGGACCAGTGACAGTTACATATCTCCTGTTCTTCCACTTTTAAAGTGTAAGTGTCTATTGTAGTCATCCTATTCCTGTATCACCATTGTATATTGATGTCATGTAGAATGTAACTTTTCCCTTTGTTTCTCCAGATTCTAGATCAAGAGTAGCCACCTCCAGATATAATGCAAATCACAAAATCCTGGACTTCAATTTTAATTCTACAATTAGATGATAGTTTTGGCATCCTGTAATGAAAGTGAAGACATGTGGGAGGGATGTTAATATTTGTAATCAGTGGGCACATTGTGATAGAATATAAAGTCGGCCACAAATACTTTCTTTTCATACATTCACACCTCTGCAACGTGACTTCACAGATCCATCAAGAGGTAGACGATGTTTCTCAAATCTGGGTTCATTTTGGAACTTTCTTTGCCTAATGTAACATTAGCAAACATGAAGCAAGCTGAGTACTAAACAATGCTTGTGCATTGAGAATCGCCCTTTTTCTGCTTTTGCAACCTGCGACTATGGAACCTGCGGCCATTAGCATGCAAGAAACCCAGGTTATCACTCCAATAAACACCCTTTTGTACCAATTGCCATATATTTGAGGCCAGTCTCACTAAGGATCACACTTTCCTAAAAAGATAAGCAACATCGCTCTTCAGCCTAATCTTTATGTGTGATATTTTGGCCCACATATGGTTTATTCCTTTGTCTTATTACCCAATTGGATCAGAACATGTAAGAGAAAGATTGGTATTAATTATTTGGCCCCTTGTAGATCTCAGCAATGACAATGATGCCACACTCCCTTCTTCTACACATGCAATTAAGGTTCAAGACAATTTTATACATCCCTGAAAAGAGACACTGATGATTTCTACATGTCTGACAATTGTATACAGTTGACTAAACAATAGCATTCAATACTGTACAATGGTAAAAGCCAAAGCACTATTCCATCTTATGCAAATAGTTGTTAGGGCTTTTAGATGTCCCTTCTTGGGAATCAACACAAAGTAAACCTGAAATTCTGATTCTGAGAAGATGGGAATATACACAAATATCTTTTATCTAACCATTCTGAGGGATCATTAAGCTGTCCATTTTTATTTCTTCTTATCCAGCATAGCACTCCTATTCAACAAGAACACTGTCCCTTGTTTATTGGTTACAAATATATGTATCATGCAGTCACTTCTCCACTTGCTGGAAGAAAGCAATGACATTGTCTGAAGTTACAACCTTTGGCAGATCACAAGAAAATGAGAAAGGCAAGTAAAGAAAGCAAATATAATCAACAATTAGCTGTATGACATTATAGGTGGATGGAAGATAGCAAGCAGATATGTAAGTCAGAAGGTAATTACTGGTCTGTCTTGGTGCCTGCTGGTCCTCAACACCCATAACAATGTCTAATAGATGATGTATCTACTGAAGGACAACAGAAAGGATGGGAAGGTCTTGCCTTAATTAGCAGTTCGCTATCTTTTTCCTTAGCCCAGAGATCTAATTACAGATTTTTCCATGTCTGTGGCAAGCATTCAACAACTAGACAAATATAGCAATACATCAATAATATTCAATAATGCAATAGTTATTATATCCTGTGTTACAATTTCTTAAGACTTCCCAGAAATCAGTTATACTCTATGGAAGTAAACAATAAAGAATCAGGAATATTTCCCATGTACTTATCCTTTAGGACACACCTAAATAAAATAAAAAGGAAAATAAAAAGATTACTTCAACATTATCAAAGAAAACTCCAAGCTAAAGAGCCCACTAATTTAGATACAGTCCATTTTTAGGTATTTGTAGAAGCGTTGAGTGCTCAGAACCTTTGTGGGGCTGGTCTCTTGCTTTGCTGGCACTCCTGGCTGGCTATGTTGACAGTGTAAGTCAAGGGATTATTGGATTGGCCACATGCTCTCCGCTTTTGTTTCTTTGTTTTTGTTTTGTTTTGGGACAGAGATAGGAAGGTTGAATGGGGCCCCAGAGATCTAAGAGAAAAGGAAGAGGAGAGAGAAATTTGTAGTGATGAGTGTTTTCTGCTGTAACAGTCCTGAGAGAATAAAAGAGCTTGATTCTGGCAGAAGCAAACTGGCAATGTGGGTCAAGAATTAACCCACAGGAATGCCAGGATAACATCTCCTGAGACATGTCTCTAAATTACATCAAAAACTTCTATGAAGGATGTGTAAGTATTATACAAAAAAAAAAGCAATTGTATGAGTCTTTTCTGAGTATTTTAACCTGAATTGCATAAGTCTTGGTGAGTAAATTCTCTACATCTATGGAGAATACTGTAAGTATCAACCATATACTTCAAAATATTCTGAATTTAAAACTCTAAAGAGAAAAATTCAGGAAGTATCTTTAGCTGTTGGTGTTTTAGTGTGGCTCACTCTCTCAATTCCATAATTAAGAAGTAGGGGAAAAAAGCTTTAATTAAAACTAATAAACATTATTTGATTGTTAAGATAGTGTATGGACTGAGCTTACTACTGGATTTGTTATCTAATTTTCAAAAAGAAGTATTAGATATTCTGATTTTACTTCAAATGGATTACAGTGGTGGGGATATTGAGTTCAAAGTTGTTTAAATATTTCCAAAATTACACATTTGATTAGCAACATGTCCCTATCAAATGTTGCTTTTCATATTTTAAGAGTGAGAAATCTCATAATGCAGGAATTATATTTGATTTGATGATCTCTAAGGGTCGATTTGGCTTCAAAACTTCTTGAATCTTACATTTTTTAAATGTGATATAAGGATTTTTTTTTAATGTCCTCCTTTAATATTTGTGTTTAAAAGATTTTTTTTTCTCCTAAAACCATAACAGGTTAAACCTCCAACTGTGATTGGTCAATTCCACACCCTTTTCTTTTGATCAATCCAAATGTTCTTCCTCAGGGTGCTAGGCTTTGCAGTCTATGGGAATGAGGCCTTGCACTTCAGTTGCGATACAGACAAAAGAGAAATAAATCTCTTCTGTTACAATGAGTTCAGGCCAATCACTCCACAAGTAAGTTTTTCTGTGTGCACATAAACATTAACTCTACAACAAACTCATTTTCTCTTTAAATGTAAAATAATGTCATAATATGAGAAATACCCTAACAGGTTTTTTTTTGTTTGTTTGTTTGTTTTTTAAGGATTATGTTACTTTTTCTTTAATTAGCTGTATATTTCAGATAAATTGAGTTTTGGGGAGTTTCTTCCAATTCTGGCATTTTGTTATCTACTAATGTTATCATTATTCTCCAGACCTGTATTTGGAATACAGAAATTAGCTGGCTAAAATAAACTACTTCATCATTATCAGTCATTAAGAGGCAGTTACAGTAATATATGACTATGTTTTCACAATAAATATGTTCAACATTACTACCTTCATTATATTAAGACATATATATTTATGAAACTTGGAATTTTTAAGTTAGTCTCTGTTGAGAGTTAGTGGCGTTTTTAGTGTATTTTTAGTTACATATTGATTAATTGATTTACTAAGATATTTCTGACATACTTTAGGTGTGCTGGACATTACAACTAGTGATTGTCCTGGTTCCTGGACCTATTTTCCATCTTTATGCTGCATGTAAAAGCATCAATCAAGAATGCATTCTTCAAAAGCCTATTTGCACTGTAATTTATATACTCTCTGTTTTATTAAGAATTAGTCTAGAGGCAAATAGCATTTTGGCTTCAGATTTAACTCTTTGGTTTCCAAGTAAAATCTCTTTACCTGTGTGATGCTAGATTTCTTGGGGAAAACATGATTATAAGACGCATGGTTCCAGAATACTTTGAAAAAACCATTTTTCTCATTGCAACGTATACATTTACAGCAATTACAATGGTATTATGTGTTGCTGAGATTTTTGAGATCATATTTAGAAGATTATACTTTCCATTCAGACAATGACCAAAGAATGGATTACCTATTGTCATGCTACAGTTATTTATCATTTTTATTTAGTTTTATCATACTCAGTGAGTACCACAATTTCAAAACAAACTTACTTCAACGTGTCTGAAATTTATGTCTACTATAAAATATAATGCCTGGTTGTAAGATAAGGATTCTTGAAGAAATATTTCATTTTATTTTAATTTTGATCACTTTTATTAGAAAATATACACAGAACTACTGTTAATTTATTTTTAAATGGTGCTTTTACAGAGTTCTCTCACATACATCTTAATTTATTAGTTTTTTTGTGGCCAGAGAAACTTTTATTGTCTTTTTTTACGAAGTGGAAAATTGATGCTCAGGTAGGTTAATTTGGGTGGCCAAAGTCGTAATCCCGATCTTCATATTTTCCTTTCTGTGGAACTATATAGTTTTAAATTTGAGGGTGTAATTATTTTGCATTCATGTAAAATATAACTTATTTAAGCACAAAAGTTATAAATTAATTATTAAGGAGTAATTCTATAGTTTGACCATTACTTTGAAGAAATTGAACAATTACATTTTTAAAATTTTATTCAATCAGTTTTCTTGAAAGTTTCAATATCAAAATGATATAGAAATATAGTTACCAAATAAATAAAAAATGCTATGGATAATACCGCACATGGGATCCTTGTTTCTTCTCGGGAAAAAAAAAAAAAACCTTTCTGTGCCCACAGATGTTCTGTAACTATAACTTCTATATTTATCAAAAGGGAATACTGTGTTTATATTAAGTTAGACTTCCTCAATAGCTATGAAATTATTTCAGAGACAATTGTATATTGATTTAGTGCATTTATTTTTATCTGCCTGCCTTACCAACAATCATTTGACTCATTTGATATTATTTAAAATCCTTATGTATTACTGCCTTATACTGGTAACTTAACAGGGAAATGAGTATACTCGGATACTAAGGTTTTTCATTTTTCCTTAAGCTTTATGCAGCCTATGTTTGATATCATGAATTTCTGGATCTAAGGTTTTCATCATTGAGGATTTCTCTACATGAGAGCACAGGAGAAAATCCAACTTATCTTCATTCCACAAATAGCTACTGATGTCTATTTGTTAACAAGTACTGCATTAAAAAATTTGTATAAAAAAAGATCATCAAGATTTAATACCTTTATAAAATCATAATCTAGCACGTGAGCTATAAAATCATACTATAGCAGTAGCATGCCAACAGGGTGGGGACTGGTAAAAATTGTCCACTCTACAAAGGATAAGTATTGACTTTCTTTGTTTAGAATAACTAACCATTGGTGTTAATAAACAGCAACCATGTTTAATATTTTATCCTTATTTTAAAATTCTCTATAGATAACATACCCCTTGATTGCCCGCATTCAAGGTAGAATGCTCCTGCCAATCTGCCGGCAAACATACACATTTTCATTATGGGTCCTATTTTTGCTGCATCTTTCCAAGGTTAGTAATTTTTTATTGAATGTCAGGCATTGTGTGTTTTATCCTGTTGGATGCCGGTTATTTTTCTTCTGATAAATATTCTTCAACTTAGTTCTGGAGCACAGTTAAGTTACTTGGAAACAGATGATCCTTTCTGCTTCCTTTTAAGCTTTGTTATATATGACCAGCGTAGTACTTACTGAAAGGCCAGTTTTGCCCCAATACTAAGGAAGAAGCTTTCTGAGTGCTCTATCAGATGCCTCTTTGGTGGTTTGGAAATACTATCCTTTCACTAGTCTCAAAAATCTTGAATTCTTCCCTCCTGCTGGTTGACTTGTGGTGGTGACACAAATTGCCATTGCTACAGGTAACAGGTTCTCTCTGTCCAAGGCAAGAAGGGAGATGGGGCAAAAGGACCTTATTCTGGTTTGCCTCTCAGGATTCTTTCCCAAGGAAGATCATTTTTCCAAAAAATCCCATAGAAGACTTCCCCTTAATATTATTGCCCAATCATAGATAAACACTTGGATTTATTCTTACTCTAATTCATCCTTTAGGGTAGGGCATGGTCAACATATATCTCTTTATTAAGAGATTTTTCCACTCTGACTTTGGGAATAGCAAATATTCTCAGTCTTGTATGAATCTTGAGTATTGTTCCTTTTGATCCTTTCAATTAGTTCTTTTCCTGGAAAGATATTTAAAGATGTTGCACTGATCAGGACTCACTGAAAGGCCCTTTGCAGATCTCTGGAGCTCTCTCATTTTCCAGCTCTCACCTTACTGTAGCATCCGTCAAAATCTAGCTTCCTCAGCCTCCCTGAGCTCTTGATCTCTTCAAATGACAAGGTGGAAGGATGGCATCTCTAAGCCACCAAAGAAACCTTGCTTGCCTCTACTTCTTTGAACTAAACACTACATATTGTTATGTTTAAAGACAGAAATAAGATGAGAGAGGTGGTTTAGACAGTCTTGGAAATTCACTACCGACCTACTATGATTTCATTTTATTAGTAATTATATCAGAATTGTTAGCACACAGCTATATAGTCCTGAATATATAAAAATTCGTATTCCAATATGAAAACTAATTTTTCTGACTAAAATGCAAATATAGTAAAAATTAATAAGAACATCAAAACTAAACAAAATCTAACCATTTGAAATGCTATTTAAAACCATTTCATAAAAAGCTCTTGGGTCAAATAAGATAATTTAAACTGAAGTTTTTCCGACTATTTATATGAACAAGAAGTGAGATACTACATATTAAAACCTATGAGATATGAGCAAATTTGTATTGCACTGAAAATTGACAGCTGAAAATAAATCTATTATGAAAAAGGAAATCATAAATGTAATTCAAAAAGCAAACAAGAACTTATTAAACAGAGATAAACAAAAATAATTTAATAAGGATATAGGTAAAAAGAAATATTTTAGAAAACAAACAAAATAAAATAAATCCCAGATCACTCTTGAAAATAACAATAAAATTGATAAACCTTGGCAAATCAAATCAAGTGTAGAAGTATACAATTATAAGATTCTTGTAATATATGTAAAGTATGTTATCATTTGAAGTTTGCTGTGATAAAGTTGTATATTATAAAATATAAAACAACTAGTTTAAAAAAGCAACACAATTTTGGTTTAACAAGCAAACGAACAAAATTAACTGGAATCATAAGACATTCAATTAATACAAAAGGTGGCAGGAAAGGAAAAAAGAGAACAAAAACAGGTGAAACAAATAGAAACAATAACAAGGTAGTGGAACCAAACCCAAACATATCAATAGTGAACAATGAATACAAGAGATCTTGGCACTCCAAAAACGTAGAGATTGTCTAAATGTGTTTTTTAAAAGCCAGACCAAATTATTAACAAGAACCCCACTTTAAACATTTTTAAATATTTAAAGTTTTAATATTTTAAAATCTTAAATATTTTATAGAAAATAAATGGGAAAAGATGTATCATGCAAACCCTAAGCATCAGAGAGCTCAATTGACTATATTAATATGAGAAAACTCATGTCAATTTTACAGCAAGGAATGATGACAGAGATTAAAGAGACATTTCATAATGTTTAAAGTATAATTTCATCATGAAGCATAATAGTTGTAATATGCATGCCACCAGTTAATAGAGATTCAGAATGCATGAAGCAAAACTTGGTAGATTGAAAAAAGAAATACATCCAATTATAGCTAAAGATTTCAACACCTCTCTCTCTGTAATAGCATCTAAACTGACAAAGTAAATAGAAAATCAGAAAGGATATAGAAGATTATAAATTATTAATACATAACTTGAACTAATTGATATTTATAGAATACTCCACCCAGCAACAACAGAACAGACATTCTTTTCAAGTGTGTATGTAACATTCACCAAAAGAGATCCTTGTAACATTCACCAAAAGAGGTCCATAAGAAAGTCTCAAGGATTGAAATCATACAGACTATAGTCTCTGGTCACAATGGAATTAAACTAGAAATTAATAAAATTAAGATATGAGGGATACATCCAAATGTTTGAAAAATTAACAACATACATTTATTAACCCATGGATCAAAGAAAAAAAATACCTGGGAAATTAAAAACTACTTTAAACAAAATTGCAATTACAACTTATCAAAATAAGTGGAAAGCAGTTAAAACAGTGTTTGGCGGGATATTGGAAGTTCTAAATATTATGTTAGAAAAGACATTATATAGTAATTTTAACTGTTCATTTTCTGAAGTTGTTGGGGTTTTTTGTTATTTGTTTATTTATTTATTTTTTTTGAGAAGGAGTCTCACTCTATCATCAGGGCTGGAGTGCAGTGGCGCAATCACGACTCACTGCAACCTCTGCCTCCTGGGTTCAAGCGATTCTCCTGCCTCAGCCTCCCGAATAGCTGGGATTACAGTCACCCGTCACTACACCCAGCTAATTTTTTGTATTTTTAGTAGAGATGGGTTTTCACCATGTTGGCCAGGCTGGTCTCGAACTCCTGACCATGCGATTCACCCGCCTCAGCCTCCCAAAGTGCTGAGATTACAGGCATGAGCCACCATGCCCAGCCTGAAGTTTTTAAAAGATACTTTAAATACAAATTAAATAGAAGGATGCAAATAAAAATGCAAATATAAAACATAGTGATATAAAACCCAAAGACAATAGAGAAAATCAATTAAACCAAAATCTGGTTCCTTGAAAAGATTAATAAAACTTATAATTTCTGGTTTGATAATATGAGATAATAACGGAGAAAATGAAAATCATAAGATAAATCAGAAAAGGGACATTATAGTAAAACCTTGAAACAATTATAAGGAAACATCCAGAACAATATTAGGTCAGTAAGTTTTTGATACTTAGATGAAAAAATTTCTAAATTACAAACTACTAAAAATTGACAGACATAAACAAAAAATATAACTATCCATATACGGATTTTTAAAATTTTAAATCCAAAACCTTCCCATAAAGAAATGTCAGGCCCTGATGAATTCAGCGGTGAATTCCATTAAATCTTTAAGGAAGAAATAATACTCCAAAATCTTTTTTAGGAATTAGAAGAGAACATTTGCCATTTCATGTAAAGAGGCCAGCATAATGTTGATATTAAAAATTCTTAGCAAAAATATATTTACAAATAGAATCCAGCAATATATATAAAAATAATACATCATGTTAAGTGGGATTTATCCCTGAAATGAAAAGTTATATTATAAACACCCATTTATAATGAAACAAACCAAAAACCCTAAACCTCTCACTTTAAATGAGATCTACCTAAGCTTGATAAATAGCATCTAAAGAAACCTACAGGAATTAGCAATTTCCCCTGTAGTCTCAAAACAGGCAAGGCTCTCTACTTTTCCCACGTGTGTTTAACGTTGAACTAAAATTCAATAAGACAAAAACAAAATAAACATATACATAATAAATATATATTTATTCAATAAGTACAATAACACAAACAATATATAAATTGCAAAATAATAAATATCTTTATTCACAGACGTGATCACGTACATAGAAAATTCTAAAGAATGTTCTAGAAAATTAAATTTGTAGGTCAAGCACTGTGGTTCATGCCTGTAATCCCAGAATTTTTGGAGGTGGAGCCAGGAGGATCGCTTGAGTCTAGGAGTTTGAGATTAGCCTGGACAATACAGCAAGACCCCTCCTCTGCAAAAAATAAGGAAATTAGCTAGACATGGTGGTGCCTGCCTGTAGTCCCAGCTACTCCAGAGGCTGAGGTGAGAGGATGATTTGAGCTCAAGAGATTGGGGTGGCAGTGAGCTATGATTGTGCTACTGCCCGCTAGCCTGGGTGGCGGAGCAAGACTCTGCCTCTTAAATAAATAAATAAACTTATGAAGAATAATTTTTCTATAGAGTAATAAAAAATTTAAATGTAAAAAAATCATTTACAATGGAATCAAAAAATATGAAGTGCATAGGGATAAATTTTTCAAAATATGTGCTAGACCTGCACAATGAAAACTACAAAACAGTGATGAAAATAATTAAAGATTTTTTATTTTAATTTTTATTTAATTTTTATTTTTTATTTTTTGAGATGGAGTCTCGTTCTGTCACCCAGGCTGGAGTGCAGTGACACAATCTTGGCTCACTGCTGCCTCCGCCTCCCGGGTTCAAGCGATTCTCCTGCCTCAGCCTCCCAAGTAGCTGGGATTACAGCCATGTGCCACAACACCCTGCTAATTTTGTGCTTTTAGTAGAGACGGGGTTTCACCATGTTGGCCAGGCTGATCACGAACTCCTGACCTCAGGTGATCCACCTACCTCGGCTTCCCAAAGTGTTGGAATTACAGGCGTGAGCCACTGCACCATTTTAAGTGGAAAAATAAACCATGTCACATCCATGGCTTGGAAGTCTTACTTATTTGTAACTTCAGTCATTATAAACTGATCTGTAAATTCAATATAATTCCAGTCAAAATCCTAGGAAACTTATATAAAAATTGACAAGATGTTTCTAAAATTTATATGGAAATACAGGAGACCTAGAATAGCCAACACAATTTTGAAAAAGCAAAGGAAAAAATAACAAAAACAAAAACAAAAACAGACAGAGGGCTTACACTACATACTCTGAAGACTTCTTTAAAGGTACAATAATCAAAATCATGTAGACCAGGCATGAAGATAGACATATGGAATGGGAACAATCAAGAGACTGGAAATATGTTTGCTCACATATAGTTAGCTTATTGTTTTAAATGTGCTAATGTAATTCAATGGTGCCGAACAACTAAATATCCATGTTTAAAACATAAAATGTAATGTTTATAATGTCTGCATGTCCCAGCCATGGGCGGATGGGGTGGCAAATGGTCCTAACCAAGTTTTCAGGGTCTTCCCTATCATTCTTCTGCTGGAACTTTTAAGGAAAAATTATTTCTCCTTAGAGGGATGCTAAAACAATAGGATGTAAGTCTCATGATACTGGAAGCCAAATTTCTACCATATATAGTATATTAAAAAGATACAGCCATAGATATATTATCCTGATTACATTGACTGATGCCCTGTCATTTGCCACCAAGATGGTTCTGACCAAACTGACACAGAATATTTTTATTGCCAGATGATCACACATAGAGTCTAGGGAATGGTACAAAAAGTTTTTTCCCATCAAAACACCTGTCAGCTCTAGTTCCTCTCCCTTTTCTTCTTCCTATGGTTGCCCTCACCCCCTATTTTGTTCTACAGCTCTGCCCTCCCCTTACTTGCCAAGGTTCTAGCCCAGTCCTGGAGGGTGATGTCAGATCCTTCAGAAACTGGTCTGAGATGAATGGAGAAGAAGAATTTAGGTCTTTCTAGTAAAATATCATAGTAAAACAAGAAAAAGCAACCTCATGGTCATTAATATTTACTTTGATTCATAGCCTAATTTCAATGTGTGTTACACTAACACTGTGTCTGTACTGTTCTCCATCAAATCAATTATCATCTCATGAAAGGGGTAGCATATTTAGAAAGAAGAGAGTATGAGGCTCTTGTCTGTAATCTCAGCACTTTGGGAGGCCGAGGCAGGAGTATCACTTGAGCCTAGGAGTTCAAGACCTGCCTAGGCAACAAAATAATAATTATTAGCCATGATGGTGTGTGCCTGTGGTCCCAGCCACTCAGGAGGCTGAGGCAAGAGCCCAGGAGTTCAAGGCTGCAGCGAGCTCTGATAGTGTGCTGCACTCCAGCTTAGGTGACAGAGTGAGAACCTGTCTAAAAAAATAAAATAAAATAAGAAATAAAAAAAGAAAGGAAGGAAGGAAGGAGAAAAGAAAGGAAAGGAAAAGAAAAGAGCATATACTGGCAGATAAGAGAGTAAAATCCAATTCCAACCACTTCACTTTCTCATTTTTCCCTCAGCCCTGCTCATGAGGGTGTGCAAATAAGAGTACGCATGAATGTATGTAAATGAGAAAGAGACTGGCAAACTTTAGTCCTGAAGACAGAACTGAGTAAAAAAGCCCGACCCAGAATAAGATGATGGACTTTGCAAACAGGTCTAGACAACGTATGTGGAGTGGGATAATATAAGGAAGGACATGGAGCGGTTTCTTATGGGCGTGAGAGAGTGATCAGAAAATAGTAGGCAGAGGGGAATTTCCGAGCTGGAGATTCTGGCTCTTGGGGATAGTGTGATTTCAGTGCAAACTAGTTTTAAGATGAATCCTCAAAACTGAGGACTGAGATAAAATAAAGAAGAAGGTTATTTGAGGAAGTAAATAAGTGTACAGTCCTGAAGTATATAAGTATGGGATGGAGAGGAGTGGAAGAGAATTGAAGTCATTGAGGGTAGAAGGAAAAATTGATGCCTACTGTACAATGGTTAAGAGTTACCAGCGTTGAAAAAGTCCCAAACACCCTATCTTACATTAAGAAAAGATAATACATATGAAAATATTTTGCAAATTGTTAGTCACTTTCCAGGCAAAAAAAAAAAGGTGATCTACTGGTTATTCATTCACTAAAATACATACTAGACAGATGAGAACAAAAGTTCAATATTCTTTACGCTTCATGTGTTTAGTGTTTAAGTTGGGGCGAAATCTGTTTATTTTGTCCAGTATGTCAACACAGAAAAATTTAATTTACAATTTAAACACATTATTTCTCTCTCATGCAAGTACTGAAATTAAAGCTTCTAAAATCAAAAAGGCTTCTAACGGACACTATTATATGGAATATTAACATGGAATATTAATTGGAAGTGGTAATTCCTGAATGACACCAAAGGCTATTCTTGCCTTTACACTTTCTCCTAGTCAACATACATTATTTTCTTGTTTTTCCTTTTCTATCCTTCCTTTTGCCACAAACGAAAAACCAAACAAAAAAGCGAAACAAAAAAAAAAAAACCCTCCCTCCTACCAGCAGAGAGCGCTAGCGCCATGCGCGGCATAGGCGCCAAAATGCTCAGTGTTTTGTGGGCTCTAACCGCCGACAGCCAAACACACTGAAATTGTCCCAGCTGGGGATTCGTAGTTGTCTTGACGACGCTCAGCAACGGAAGAGAGGGCAGGATTTGCTCTGAACGGTTGTGCGCGCTACCGCCCAGGCGGAAGCGGAAGTGTCGGTGGCGCGCGAGTAGGAAGTGGTGAGTTCTGAGTAGAGATGGCCGCGCTTGCACCGCTGCCCCCGCTGCCCGCACAGTTTAAGAGCATACAGCATCATCTGAGGACGGCTCAGGAGCATGACAAGCGGGACCCTGTGGTGGCTTATTACTGTGAGTCTTTTCGAGTAGCCGCGCCCCTCCTTTCCCAGTTGCATTTTAGGGCCCACACACCTCTCCGAGGTTCTTGGGGCATGCCCCGCCCCCCTGGCTTTGAACCTGAGCTTTGACCTCCAGTCTACCCAGGGAACTTCCTGGGTCCCCACCCACTGGCAGTAGGAATCCCAAAGCACTAGGGCGTCCACTGCTTCCCCTATCTTGTGCTTAAATACTCCAGTACTGACTACACGGGCTCTTGAACTGTGAAATACGATCTTCCAAGGTTTTATCTCTGTATGTAACACACAAGAGCCTCCTGTCTCAAATAGGAATC
Organism: Rhinopithecus roxellana; assembly: GCF_007565055.1. Lineage (NCBI taxonomy): Eukaryota > Metazoa > Chordata > Mammalia > Primates > Cercopithecidae > Rhinopithecus > Rhinopithecus roxellana. Next base: position 134,843,384 of record NC_044552.1, read on the forward strand.
CTGAAAATAAATCGAATTAGGTTTAAAACGAAGGTGAGTGTCCGAAAGAAGTAGTGATGTGGATAAAAGGATGATAGACTAGTTGAAAACATAGTAATAAGTGAAAGTTATTTATGACAGCATGCAAGCCCATTCAAAAACTCAGATGGTTAAATGGGGAGTATCTGCTACTAAATAAGCGGTTGAATTTGACCATTCCCCTTTCCCCACCCATCTGCTCTCTCCTACCATACAGAATTTTTAGTTTTGACTTCTTTGAATAATACTTGCTGTTGAGACCTTTGAAAGCAGTATTTGCACTTTGAGTGTTATACATTTAATTTACAGTTTGGTTAAAAAAAATACATAGGTTAACTCTGCTCAAACTTGCAGTGAGTAAAGGGAGTAGTTCCGGTAATATTGTGTTAACTTTATTTTGTATTCTGTACTCGTTACTGCAAAATAAAACAAGTAACTGAACAACTATAATTCAGAAAATGATTTTTAGAGTTGAGAAGTTGGATATAATGTGTCCTTTGTTGTGTATATTGTAAGGTTAGTTAAAATCTGGTCACTGTTATCTGTACCATACTCCAAATGTACCCTGTTTCTCAAATGTGCAAGGCCCTTTCAGACCTCCCATGTTCCACTCTTGGAATGTGCACCTTTTTCTTGCACTTCGCAAATTCATGATTCAAGATTTAACCCAAATGTCACCTCTTTGTGGGCAACAAATTGAGTATTCTCTGTGCGTTACTTCGTTTTGTTCAAATCTTACAGCATCATTTCCATTATACTTGTTCTTCAGTTTCCTCAAGCAGGGTCCATATTCATTCAGTATGTGTTAATTGAGCTACCTTTGTGTCAAGCATTAGTTGGCGCTGTGACTGCAGTTGCTGCATTTTTGGAGCTTACATACAATGGAGGTAGAGAGTTTCAACAATATAAAGTCTATCATACGTGGAGTGTTAAGAGCTTATGAAGACAAACAGAGCAAGGAAAAGGAACAAGAGTATCAGTAGTAGTGGTGGCAGGGAGTGCAGATGGGATTTCAGTTTCATTGTGGTCAGGGAACACTTCACTGAGTTGACATCTGGGGAAAGAAAAGAGTGAAAGGCATGCCTTGCACCATCTGGGGAAGAGTATTCTCCATAGAGGATATAGATAGTCCCGAGGTAGAGGCTTGCTAGGAGGAGGAGCAAGTAGACCATTGTGACTGGAGTGGATGAGGTTTAGGAATGATGGGATAAGGACAAAGAATCTCTCTCATCCCTAAAGGAAATTACTGTTCCTGATCCCTGTATTATGTATCTTTGTGACAAACCAGGGACACTTTTTTCATTGTCGTCCTTTCCCTCTAGATGTTTCGAAACCTAATCCAGTTTCCTTTATTTAAAAATAAAACAGAACGTCTCACCATGACATTCCCTAAAGTTGCAGCTCTGCCTTTCCAGCCTCATAGGTAAGCTTGAAATAGTTGTCTGTAAGTTAGCTTTACGCCTTTACCTTGTAGAGCCTTTCATCCTGTGCAGTCTGGTTTTCATGCCCAGTATTTCACTGAAACTGCTCTCATCAGGCTTACGAAGAAATATTTTTATTGCTCAGGTGACACTTAACAATTTTAGTTATGAAATGTGCATGTGAAAGCATATATAATGTGCAGACAGTTTAAGGAATAATAAAATGAACACCAATATGCCCACCACATTTGATTTATTAAACTTTTTAATTTTTGACAGTCTGGTGAGTGTGAAATGGTAGTGTCTCATTGGAGCAAAATTTGCAATTCTCTTAGTCTTAATGAGGTTTAGCATCTTTTCATATGTTAATTAACCATTTGTGATTCGCTTTTGAAATGCTTGTTTATTACTTTTGCCCATTTATCTGTCACAGTCTTGTCTTAATAATGTTAGATGTTAATCATTTGTTATATGTGTTGTAAATATCTTCTCCCATTTCAGTTTCATTTTTCACTCTATGAAGACCTTTGATGTTCCAAAGTTCTTAATTTAAAAATGTTATCAATGTATGAATCTCTTAGGACTTAACCTTCTGATTTTATAAGCTTTAATTTCTTTTTGTGTATTTGTTTGGGACTTTGGCATTCTAAATCTGTAGATGGGTGTTTTTAATCAATCTTGGAAAATTTTCTCTACTATTATTTGTTCAAATGTTGCTTCTATTTCTATTCTTGTGAAAGTTTGATTAGACATGTTTTGCACTTCTCCCATTTAACTTCCTTGTCTTTTGATTCTGTAATTTTTTTTTATCTCTTTGTTTTTCTGTGCTGCATTCTGTGTAATTTCTTGAGGTCTATCTTCACCTCCCTGTGTATTATTGTTTAACCCTTTTATTGAATTTCTACTTTAATTTTTTATTTGAGTGCTGTCTTTTTGTTTTCATATTGACCTGCTCATTTCTGATAGTTTCTTGTTACTGATGTTTTTAAACACTCTATTTCTTTGAACACTTTAAATATATCGATTTATATTTGCTCTTTGATAACATCTGTAGCTGCTGTATTTGTGGGTCTGATTCTGCTTTTCAACAGAACACTGCTCATGGTGACTTCTTTCCTTACAATTGTGGGCTAGTCGGGCTAGACCAGCACTCTTCAAACTGGAGTAGGCAAATAATTCCAAAGGAATCAATTTTCCTTTCTTGACTTCCATTGTTTTCCTTCCAAAAACTGATCTTGACAAAGCTCCTGTGATCAGGGTAGCAAAGTAGTATATAACATGCTGCTTATCTTTTCCTCATCCTGTTCACAGTTGTCTTTCTCCCACTTTAATGGAGAACAGCATACTCTCAGGCATCCTGAGTGTTTTTATGTTGTATTGCCTTGAAAGAGAAGGTGGAAAATCCTCCAAGGTGTCCAGACAAAAGAGGCAATTCAAATTACCGGTGTCAGTGAAGCCTCCATTAATTAAGGCATTGGATAGACCTTCCTATCTTTCCTGGTCTTACATTGAAGAAAACCAGCCAGAGCAAAGAATAAATACTTCATTCGAGAGTTCAACACCAGCCTGACCAACATGGAGAAACCCCGCCTCTACTAAAAATACAAAATTAGCCGGGTGTGGTGGCGCGTGCCTGTAATCCTAGCTACGTGGGAGGCTGAGGCAGGAGAATCACTTGAACCCGGGAGGCAGAGGTCGCAGTGAGCCGAAATCATGCCATTGCACTACAGCCTGGGCAACAAGAGCGAAACTCCGTCTCAAAAAAAAAAAAAAAAATGCTAAGCATGAAAGTTTCCAAAGAGCATTCTAATTTGGGGGAAAGGGGGTAAGGGCGTGGAACTTTATATAAGGGGGATGCTGGGAGTCACCTGGAGTTGTATATGGGGGATACAGGGAGTCACCTGGAGTTGTATATGGGGGATGCAGGGAGTCACCTGGAGTTTGTCTCTTTTCAGGAGCAGTGGGTCAGTGGATCTCAGAAGAGGGAGGAGTTATTCTGGGATATTAGCAGCCATTGTTAGGTCATTTGGATTTTATCAGGAGGGTGAGGAGTAACAGTTTGGGGCCAAGGTCATGTGCAAGAAGATGTGAGGAAGATTAGCTGTAGGGACAGGGACATGGAGGGACCACAGTGGGAAATCTCAGACTTTCAGAGTCTCTTACATTTATACATATATCTGTTAAGGGTAATGCCTCATGTTAAAAACGGTCCTGTGTTGCAGTATTCTGAATTCTCAAAATGATAAAAATTTTCATGAGTTGACCTTACCGCCTCATTCTGCATGCCTTTTAAAGAATACCATTCTTGAGTTGAGAGCAAAACCAAGAACAAAGGAGAAATACTGAAGGTGAGAGTACCTTGTTTCATCCAAGCAAGCTCCTGCAAGGCTCTGCAGCTTATTGCTATTTTAGAATTAGAATTCAGAAATAAAATGGGGACATGAATTTACATTCCAACTGGAATATTAAGTTGTATTTCTCTGAAAAAGTAACTCTTACTTGGCTGATTGGTTTGGCGCTAGCAACTGACAGTGCCTTTTAAACAGTATGGTAGACATTCTCTTTAAACTAAATAAGCTAAAATCTTCAGCTCTGAGTTTTTTTGTTTTGTTTTGTTCTTCTGGAAATACATTTAAAACAGGTTGGCCAGGCGCGGTGGCTCACGCCTATAATCCCAGCACTTTGGGAGACCGAGGTGGGTGGTTCACCCAAGGTCAGGAGTTCAAGATCAGCCTGGCCAACATGGTGAAACCCCGTTTCTACTAAAAATACAGTAATTAGCTGGGCGTGGTGCAGGTGCCTGTAATCCCAGCTACTACGGAGGCTGAGGTGGGAGAATCTCTTGAACCCGGAGGTGGAGGTTGCAGTGAGCTGAGATTGTGCCATTGTACTCCAGCCTGGGGAACAAGAGCAAGATTTCATCTCAAAAAAATAAATAAATAAATAAATAAATAGAATAAAGAGAAGGAGAAAGAAGAAAATCACCGATAAGATTAAACCTTATTTGTTACAATTTTTATTTTATTTTTGTTTTTTTATTTTTATTTTTTTTTTTTTGCTGAGGGACGTTGGAACAAATATTTCAAGTTTTCCCAATCTTTTCTGCGTCCTGCAATGAATAAGAAGGCTCTGATTGAAAGAAGATGATGAAACTTTGTAATATATTTTTGCATACCTCACAGGAATTAAGAAAATGAGTAATGGTGGGGTAAAAAACCCTTTTTAATTTTTAAACAAATTTTAAAATCGGCCTAATTTGTCAGCTTATAAATTATTTAAAATATTTGATGATAGATGATTATATGGTTTTTAGCCTATAACCCAGAAATAATTTAAAGAATTTGGTGATTTTGGCTGGGCGCGGTGGCTCAAGCCTGTAATCCCAGCACTTTGGGAGGCCAAGACGGGCGGATCACGAGGTCAGGAGATCAAGATTATCCTGGCTAACACGGTGAAACCCCGTCTCTACTAAAAAAAGTACAAAAAACTAGCTGGGCGTGGTGGCAGGTGCCTGTAGTCCCAGCTACTCAGGAGGCTGAGGCAGGAGAATGGTGTAAACTTGAGAGGCGGAGCTTGCAGTGAGCCCGAGATCGCGCCACTGCACTCCAGCCTGGGTGACAGAGCGAGACACCGTCTCAAAAAAAAAAAAAAAAAAAAAAAAGATTTTGGTGATTTTGCTGTGTAACGTCGGAAAAACTGGGATTTCGGGGGGATTATTTTTTGTGAATTTAATTTATAAAAATAACAATAGAACCCCAATAGTCTCCTCTTCCTCATGATGGGAGTAAATAATATTAATACATAAATATTTGATTTAATTCATTATAAGCTGTATTGCCAATAAAATTTTACTTTTTATATTTAATGATTATTGAAATGTGTGTTATTTTTGTTGTTTTGATAATTATGTATTATAACAATTGCAGACTCAATTTTGGAAGAAGATTTTAACACCTAGCACCTTATTTCACAGGAAATTTTGTAAAAATTTAAATTTCAATTTTCAATCTTTTGTTGCAGATAAATGTGTTATGTTAATCAAGTAAAAATTTGAGCATACAAATCTGTTCCTTTAACATGAAATTCTGTAGGCTAAGTAAATGGAAATACGGGTTAAAAGAAGAAAATAGTGTAAAATTTCTGACTCTTTAAAAAGAACTTTTTGTATTTTAAAACATGATAAATATCAAGTTGCTATGATATTTTAGTTTGAAAGGTATAACTTTTGTCAACATTTGATGAAGTATAGAAATCATATTTTTTGTACCTGTGAAACCTTCTTGTGAAAAGATGTAGACATCAACTTACAAACGTGTTAAGGGATCCATTTCTATACTCTCAGAGCATATAATAATTTTATAAATTCCTAGAACAAGGGAACTTTTTTTTTGTGTGAGAAAAAAATTCAAGATTTTTTTGCTGAACTACTTGCTGATTCATAAAAGCTCCATGGGCTATGTGCTACCCTCTGCCAGGAATCCTTCTGCATTCCTATTAATTTGACTAACTTTCTGACTCAGTACAAATTTTACTTCCTACAGATTATTTTTCATGACCTCTTAAAGATGATCTAGGAATTGTTCCTGTGTGCCCCTCATCACATGTGTTATAATATAAACATCTGTTTATCTTTCAATCTTGATTCTCCTGGAGGACAGGGATTATCTTTTTCTTTTTTTACCAGCTGACACATAAATAGAATTTATAAATTCTTAATGAATGCCTCCTCTCTAAATATTATGAATAGTCTACTAAAATGTAAACTGTATGAGAGCAAGAGTATGTCTTACGATGATCATTGAATTTCCAAGTCCTAATATAGTATCCAAGACATGATAGATAACCTGTAAAACTTACCTGTTGATTGAATAAATGAACTATACAGTAATTCACAGCTTTTTTTTTTTTTAATGTTCTACCACAAATCAATGACAAAACATAATGGAAACAATCCCAGTACTCTGTCTTAACTCATTACCTTACTATGTTTATAGTAAATTTTTGATTGAGTCATAGGTCATTATCATATGATTTACACCTTGTGCCCTCTCCTTTCTAGTATTTTTATCATTTCCAAAAATGATTCACTTCTGGCCTTAATGGGAATTTTCTAGTGTTTTATCACTTTTTAAAATTACCTTAATATTCCTACATTTCGAAGTTGTTTGGTCTTGTTTTCTTTTAAAATCAGGAATGAATGTTGAAATAATGTATATCAAATTACTTTTGGCCATTTTTTTTACTGTAATCTTTACTTTTTAATGTAGTTAATGTTTTTAACTTTTTAATGTAGTAAGTAGCAAAATTGTAAATTTTCTCATATTTGAAACATCCCTCCATTTCTGGAAAGAATCCCATTAGTTTTTGCATTTTTTTTTTAATTAAAGTTTTTCTTTTGAAATAGTTGTAGGTCCACATGCAGCGCACGTAGTTGTAAGAAATATTGTGGAGAGATTCTGTGTACCCTTTACCCAATGTCCCCCAATGATAATATCTTAAAAAACTAATAGTATATCCTAAGTAAAATATTGACATTGGTACAATTCACTGGTTTATTCAGGCTTCCTCAGTTTTACATGTATTTGTGTGTCTGTGTGTGTGTGTGTGTGTGTGTGTATTTAGTTCTAAACAGCTTTGTCAGGTGTTGATTCCTGTACCCATTACCATATTCAAGATAAAGAATAGTTAAGAATTCCTCTTGTAGCCCTTTTATTAATATAACCTACCTTCTCCCTTTCGCTACCTCACCCCCATCCCCTGGTAGCCAGTAGCTAGTTGTCCATTTCTAAAATTTTATCATTTAAAATGTGCTGTTGGCTTTTTTCATTTGGCATACTCTCTGGAGATTTATCCAAGTTTATTCCTTTTTTAATGCTCAGTAGAATTTCATGGTATGTGTGTACTATAGTGTAACAGTTCAATCATTGAAGACATTTAATTTGTTTTCAATTTGTGACAATTATGAATAAAGTGAATATAATCACATATAGTTTTTGTGCAGCCCTAGTTTCCATTTCCCTGGGATAAATGCCCAAAAATGCAATTGCTAGATCATATGGTAATTGCATGTTTAGTTTCATAAGAAACTGTCAAACTGTTTTCCAGAGCAGCTGTACCATTTTACACTCTTATTGGCAACACATGCATGATAAGTGATCCAGTTTCTCTTCATTCTCACCAGCATTTTGTGTCACTGTTTTTAATTTTACTGTTAATAGGTACAGTGATACCTCACTGTGGTTTTAATTTTTCTTTCCCTGATAGCTGATAAAGTTGAAAACTTCTTCGTGTGCTTATTTACCATATGGATATCATCTTCAGTAAAATGTCTGCATGTCTTTGCTCATTATTGTTGTTTGAGAGTTCTTACTATATTGTAGTTATGTTATCATTTTGAGATTTTTAGTAACAATGTTACTCTGGTTTCTTAGATATTGTTGAGAAAATTATTCTTTTATTTTTTTTTTCTCAAATGTGAGTTGGGTTAAAAAGGCAGCAGATTTATCGCTTTTTTTAGATTTAAAAAAAGTCATTGATTCAACACAGCTTTGCACTTTTGGGGGAAGTTACATTTCTCAATTTCTTCCATTAGAAAAATATTTTCCTCTTGAGCCATTGTTGATATAGTAGAGTTTTCTAGGAAATTTTTCATTTCTACTGTATTTTGAAATTTATTAGCTGAAAGTTAAAAACTTAATCTTTCTTTTCTTATTTCATATGTCTCATAATCAACCAATCATAAAAGTTTTAAAATTGTTTTTATTTTCTCATTTTCTCTGTTACTATATCCATACCTTAGACATTCTAAGCTAATGTCATAGCTTCCCAGTTTTTGCTTCAAACGTGTAATCCCTGTTGCCACTAGAATGATATGCTTCTAATGCTTAGTGAAAATAACACGGAGTAAATGATGGAGTGGACTGTGAACATTTAGAAATTGTGTGTGACACAGGCAGTACAAATTAACAAGTACTGTATCAGGAAAAAACATTTCCAGTAGATGAGCGACAAAGAGCGAATATCCCTGATACATATATCAGCTTATAAATATCCCTTAAAAATAAAAAAGATCCCCATAGATTAAAAATAGGTGCATACAATTACTGAAGGAGGGAATACTAATCATTAGCATTCATCCTAGTTAGTAATAAATGTAAATTAAAATGGAATAACAATTTTTGTAAAAATATGACTCAGTACAAATGAGTATGTGGTCAAATCCTTGCTGTCATGGTTGTGTGATTGGTACAAAGTTTGGAAAACATTTGGCAAAATGTAAAGTATCTAATTCAGTAATTCCAATTTGGGGAAACGTGTTCAGGAAATAACCATACATTTAGTAAGAAATTTCCTGAATGATTATTTATACATTTGTGATAAGCTCAAAATATCCTAAAATACATATCATTATGGAAATGGCTAAGTAAATTATGTTATATCTGCTACATAGAAAGTAATGTAATTGTTTAAACATTACAAAGCATCTTTTATAACATGGGGGGAAGTTTACATGAAAGTGTAGGATATGGAGTTATTATACACGCAGTTCCATATGTCTATCTGAAGAAATCTTTGTCTTCAGTGACCCCCTCATGATTTGAGTTCTGAATCACCTTTTGTAGTTTTACAAATTAATTTCACTTTGCTACTAAAACATTAGGCACTTTGTGTTGTCTCCAAGCCTTTTAACATTCTATTTCTCTGCCTTGATACCTCTTCTCTTCCCCACTACACTCACTAGATTTTTATCCTTTGGCTACTAGCTTGAATGTCACTTTCTCTGGGAGGCCTTTTCTTAAGTCTCCTGGTTTTAAGGTGTTTCTTTTTGTTCTTTGTACCTTGGTGTAGCTTTACCATAATTGGTTTTTCATTTGCTTGTCTTTCTTCTAGACTGTAAACTGAGGAAGGCTTACACTCTGCTCCAGTCTTTATTCATTTACTCTGCCTGGTAGTGCTAGGCCACTGGAGATATTTACATATTAAAGAACAGGTGCTCAAAAAATGTTAGCCAAATTGACCTGAATTTTAAGGCAGTTGTGATCCCTAGAGGGAAGTGTAGCCATATAGTTGTCACCTAATAAGGAAGGCAAACAACTAGCCTTCCTGTAGCTGATTGGCATTTTAACAGTGCTTTCTTTCAGGATGTCGGATTTGATCCTCACAATCTTTCTAGTCCTTCCGTTACTAAGTGATTGAACCAGGACCTGAATAACTGAAGTCAGATAAAAAAAGAAAAAAAAGGTTAAATGAAAAATTGTTGGTAGTAGCTAGTAATTAGAGAACCAGTTATTGAGTGAGCCACAGAGTAACTGAGGGGAAAGGGAATAGTACAATCCATGACAAAAGAAAAAGGCAAAAAAACCAGTGAAATAATCTGGGAGATTCCCTAAGTGGAGAGTGGAAAATGAAGGAGATGCTTTCTCTTAACAGTATGTCTCTGAGCTCCATCTCTTTATTTTTCTTTAATGATGCCAGAAAATATTTGAATCTGTACTGAAAGTGGGTACTCTTACATGAATATTTTGATTCTGCCCGGTTTGGTACTGTGGATAAAGCTAAACTCGGAAAGAACTTTCCCCTTCCTTTTTCATTTTGCCATGAGTAAATGTATAAAATTTCAAGTTTCAATTTTTAAAGCTTCCTCTAGGGGGTGACATTGTAAAGTTAGTAAACAGTTCGGTGAAAGTATCTACAGTCTCAAGAGTCTTCATTTGTTTATATCATCAGAAAATTAAATATAGTACGGTTGTTCAGGAAGCTGTATGTATGTATAAATAGTTATTTCAGTTCTGAGATGTTACAGGACATTCAAGTAGAAAATATTAATTTAGTGTAAATGATAAATAATAATGGATTTCTTTATTGATAGATGGTAAACTACATGGATATTAGCATTAATAACTTGCTCATGCCTGTAATCCTAGCACTGTGGGAGGCCCAGGTGGGCGGATCACGAGGTCAGAAGTTCAAGACCAGCCTGGCCAATATGGTGAAACCCTATCTCTACTAAAAATACAAAAATTAGCCAGGCATGGTAGCGTGCGCCTGTAGTCCCACCTACTCGGGAGGCTAAGGCAGAAGAATCGCTTGAACCCAGGAGGCAGAGGTTGCAGTGAGCCGAGATTGTGCCACTGCACTCCAGCCTGGTGAGAGAACGAGACTCCATCTCAAAAAAAAAGAACTTGCCTTTTATTATTTTTTGTTGTGGTTAATCACATAGAAATTGGATTTTAAATTCATTCAGACAAATTTAACTAAACCAATAAAGAGAAGCAGTTCCTTTCAGTCTTTGCTGGTTCCTGAATGATAAACTAGAGTCTATAGTCTTATTGCTTGAGTACTCACTTTTTTTTAATTAATAAGCTTTCTCAGGGTACTTGACTGCAGCAAAGACAATAAACACACAGAATGTTGGACTGCTGATTTATCCATTAGCCTTCCATTCCTCTTATGTTTGTTTTGTGAACATACATGCAAACATGAATTTTATTTTTTTAAATTGTCATTTAATACTTTCCTTTTTGAGTAATGTCAACTCATTTTACATCTCTTTAGAAAAAAACATAAAGTCAAAGGGGCTATGGAGTCAAATAACACATTCTTAACTTTCATTTCTTTTTTGGCATTCATAGAAGTTTAAGCATCTTTGATAAGGTTTGTCTTCTATGACAATTGCATTTGGTTGTTCAACGTGGAAGCTTATATACTCTTGAACAGTCAAGGATTATATATAGTAGGTTTCAATAACCATGCTTGATATAAGTTCCTACTTTCACTGAAATTCTTCATTGGGCTGTTACATTTACATTTTTTATGTTTTTTTATATTTATTTTTCTGTGGCTTGTCAGGTTTTTATGTTTCTACTATTTGGGTTGTTTTTTTTTTTTTTTTTTTTTTTAACCTCAATTTATTATTATTTCTATTTGGTGACACTGTTAACATCTTGGAGGAACAATTTGTTGTCAGGGCTGCCCAGTACATTTCAGGATACTGTTTTAAATGGTAGTAGTACCCCCAGACATTGCATTTTAAAATGGAAGGAAAAAAAAAAAAGCCTCCACACTTTTTTAGCTCCCCCAAGAGCCAGTATAATTGAAAATCTAAATTCCCATCAGTATGGAAAGTTTATATTATGTAACTGTTAAAAATATGTGGAGTTACATTTATCACAAAAGATGCCATAACCTACAGCATAATGTAAAAATGAAGGGTACAAACAAATTACATGTTGCCATGTATGTAAAATTTGTGGTTATATAAAATTTTATGTATGTGTATGAAGAGAGACGTCTTGCTGGATGCAGGGTACAATGACTCTGGAGCCAGACTGCGCCTGAGTCAAATCCTAACCTACCGTTTATGGCCCCCCATGACCTTATGAGCTTCAGGTTTTTTATTAATATACTCAGGATAATAGTAAGATCAACTTCACAAACATTTTTGGTGGATTAATCAATTTTTCTATTTTTATATGACTAAATGAGTACGTGATCCATGGTGATTACTCATTTAATATTAGTTATTGTCAAGTTATTACTCCAGTTCACTGGGATCTTGTCGATAGTATATTGCTAGGTCTTATGTTTTTATCCATTATGCAACCTCTACCTTTTAATTGCAATGTTTAAAACATTTATAATTAATGTAATAAGTATGTTTGGTTTTAAGTCTTGCTGTTGGTTTTCTATGTCTCATTTGTTGTTTGTTTCTTCTTTCTCCTTTTTCTGCCTTTTTGATAATTGAAATTCTCTTAGAATTCCATCGTAGCTCCACTGTGGAGTTACTAGATATTCCTATTTTATTTTTTAGTGGTTGCTCTAGAATGCTTACAATAGCTTATCATAGTCTACTGTCTCATACCACTTAGCATATAAATAAGGAAAGATCTTTACTGTCTTTTCCCCCTCATGTCCTTTGCCTATAGTTGTCATACATTGTATTTATACTTATACCGTAAACCTTATGTATGTTTTTAACTCTTCTCTTTTAAAGAAATTTATAAAATGTAAAAATAAAAATTTTTATATTTTATGACATACATATGATTTTCAGTACTCATCAAGATCCAAGTTTTAAATCTCGTATTGGTTGAGCGTGGTGGCTCATGCCTGTAATCTCAAAACTTTGGTAAGTGGATCACGTGAGCTCAGGAGTTCAAGACCAGCCTGGGCAACGTGGTGAAAACCTGTCTCTACCAAAAATACAAAAAGAAATTACCCCGATGGGTGGCTTGCGCCTGTAGTCTCAGCTACTTGGGAGGCTGAGGTGGAAGGATCGTCTGCACCCAGGAGGTGGAGGTTGCAGTGAGCTGAGATTGTGCCACTGCACTCCAACCTGGGCAAAGAGCGAGACCCCATCTTAAAAATTATATAAACTACTTTGGGTAGTTTATATTGCAGTGTTCCAGAGTTTACTACTCTTTTCTTTTTTGGTGTCTGTACTATTAGTCCTACCCACTGAATTTTTCAATTCAGGTATTATTATTATTATTATTACTATTATTATTATTATTTGAGACAAAGTCTCGCTCTGTTGCCAGGCTGGAATGCAGTGATGTGATCTTGGCTCACTGCAGCCTCTGCCTCCTGGGCTCGAGCCATTCTCCTGCTGCAGCCTCCTGAGTATCTGGGACTACAGACACGCACCACCATGCCCAGCTAATTTTTGTATTTTTAGTAGAGACGGGGTTTCACTGTGTTGGCCAGGATGGTCTCGATCTCTTGACCTCATGATCTGCCTGCCTCAGCCTCCCAAAGTACTGGGATTATAAGCATGAGCCACCACACCTGGCCCAGATATTATATATATATTTTGTTTGTTTGTTTTGAGACGGAGTCTCGCTCTGTCACCCCAGGCTGGAGTGCAGCGGCGCCTCTCTGCTCACTGCAAGCTCTGCCTCCCGGGTTCATGCCATTCTCCTGCCTCAGTCTCCTGAGTAGCTAGGACTACAGGCGCCTGTCTCCACGCCCGGCTTATTTTTTTGTATTTGTAGTAGAGACAGAGTTTCACCATGTTAGCCAGGGTGATCTCGATCTCCTGACCTCGTGACCCACCTGCCTCGGCCTCCCAAAGTGCTGGGATTACAGACATGAGTCACTGCGCCCTGCTGGTATTATAGTTTTTACCTCTAGAAGTTTCATTTGGATTTCTTTGTGTATGTTCCATTTCTCCTTTCTATTCATTGTTTTCTTAAAATTCTTTCTATAGTTCTCTAGTATGTTAATGTCATTATCTCCTGTTTTTATTATTTTGTCATTGTTTGATCTGTTCATACTGTTGGCTTATATTTTTTCTTCTTGTGGATCACATTTTCCTATCTGTTGGCCTCTTCAGTAATTTTTCACTGGCAGTAGGACTTCGTGAATTTTACGTTCTTGAATGTCTGGAGTTTGTGGTCTTTCTTTGAAGGGATTCAATCTGGCCAACAATTAAGTAATTTGGAGTTCAATTTGATTCTTTTGTGTATTGTTTTTTTATTTGTTTTTAGCTTTTTGGGGTAGGTCTAAAGTAGTCTTTGCTCTAGGGAGAGTTTTAACACCACTACCAAAGTATGCCCATCATGGACTTGTTATGCCCAGACCGTTTGTTCCCCGAAGAAGACCACCGGAGTCCAGAGTCAAAGCCAAGCGGCAAGGATCTTTAATGCAAGTTCGAACTTGGTCCCTCCGTTCCACAACATACAAGAGGGCCCAGAACAATGCGTGCGCTTGCTTTTTATAGCTCGAGGTAAACAGGACTTGTCAGGTTACAGAGGAACAAGGCATTTCTCTAGGCTACAGCATTACAATTGGTTTACATTTTAAATTATACTTTTAGCAGCTTTCTTATTGGTTCCTGCGCTTTTACAAACGGTTGTAACCTTATCGGAGATTCTCCAGGTGTTGTTTTTCTTTGAGATATATGGAGGAATGTGTTTGTGTCGGGCCCAGGAAGGGGAGGCATTGCTCAAGGCTGTGATGTGTTTGTGTCGGGCCCAGGAAGTGGAGGCATGTGGGGGGATGTGATGTGCTCAAGGCTGTGATGTGTTGAGGAATGTGTTCTTTCAGACTGTCTACTGAATACCCAGTGTAACACATAGGACTCTTCACTCTCTCTTGTTGGAACTTGAATGCGTTCTAGCCCTGTGTGTGCATTGGGAACAGTTCAGCTTATTGAACAGGTTTTGTTCATTCTTTGGCCTTGAGGAGCTTCCCCCTGCACGCCACATGTTAGTATTCAGCTGAGTCTCCAGGTTACCCTTATTCAGGTTTCTGGGTTTTTTCCTGCATAGCTCCCTTCTCTTTAGAACTCTACCCCTTAATGTACAACTGCCTCAGTCTCCCTGAATTCACTCCAGTGTGTTTTTTCAGCTCAAGAGGACTGTTTTCTGGTTGGGACTCCTCTTCCTGGGTCTTAGTTTGGCATGTGCTTCCAGGCAGAATGCTGGGTTGATCATTGGTGCCACCTCATTTGTTTCCTTTCTCCAGGTATCATGGTCTTCCTCTGTCTTTGTTGTCTGAAAGCTTGTTTCATATATTTTGTCCAGATTTTTTCTGTTTACACTGGGATGATAACCATAGTTACTTCACTAAGGCCAGAAGTAGAATCCGTGTTCTCATTTTAATAATCAGATCATCACTTAGTGTTTGCTATGTGTCAGCACAACGCTAATATTCAGAATCCCAGTGATTATCTGTTTATTCTTTGGACAATGAAAAAGCCAGGTATTCTTACCCTATACTTTGATTTTCATTACATCATTTAATAGGAAATCAGGAGTGACTTTTTCTTAAAATCACTGTTATGATAGGAGTTCCAAAAGTTATCTATTTAATGAAGGGACGAGAGAAGTAAGTATTCTTCATTAGCAGGCATTCATTCATGTTTCCTTCCTTTTTCCTTTTTTTTATTTTTGGTCAAATAGTGTGCCTAAATTATTTAATTTGGAAAGTAGTTGGATATATTTTGTATAAAAACTGTGTAATAATCATTGATTCAGAAAGCCCTTCACAAAGGATAATACTAACTGAAGGGGTGGCCTGCCCCTCCACACTTGTGGGTGTTTCTCGTTAGGTGGAACGAGAGACTTGAGAAAAGGAATAAGACACAGAGACAAAGTATAGAGAAAGAAAAGCAGGGCCCAGGGGACCGGTGCTGTGCTTACAGAGGACCCACACTGGCACCAGCCTCTGAGTTCCCTTAGTATTTATTGATAATTATCTTTACCATCAAAAAGATAAGGGAGTGGCTGGACAATAGGATCATTGTAGGGAGGAAATCAGCAGTAAGACATATGACCAAAAATCCTTGTAACATGAATAAGTTTAAAGGAAAATGCTGTGCCTTGAGATGCATATGCGAACATCTCCATAAACCTTTTAGCAGTATTGCTCCAGCAAGCCCCACCTTATTCCTAAAGGCAGTTTTCTCCTTGCTCAGTAAACAAAGCACACAATGGGTTTTACCGGGAGATGTTCCATTGCCCAGGGACGGGCAGGATTTTTAACCAGCAAGCTGCCTTCAGGTACTTGTTTAACAAAGACACATCCTGCACAGCCCAATATCCATTAAACCTTGAGTCACCACAGCGCATATTTCTTGCAAGGACAAGGTTGGGGGTAGGGTCACAGATTAACAGCATTTCAAATACAGAACTAAATGGAGTCTCTTATGTCTACTTCCTTCTATATAGACACAGTAACAGGCTGATCTCTCCTTCTTTTCCCCACACTAACCATATAGAAGAGATCTGAAATATACTTAGGAAGAGAATAAGATTCAGTTCTATTTTTTGGAATAAAATTTGCTTTTATGTATCAGTATGTATTCTATTGAGTGCCACAGTTTTTAACCTATCAAAGCCTCACTCCTCACAGTTGCTTTTATATCTTTTTGCATGTGTTTTTATTATGCATATTTCATAGTTTTATGTCCTTATGGATAAGCAAGGATGTGTCAGAATGTTAATGTTCAAATTCTGAGGAACTCTGGATTACACATACTTTCAGAATTAGTAAATGTTTGTTTTCTAAATGTCTCACATTAAAGTCATGTTGGAAAGTATTTAATCCTTTTGCAAATATGCTTCATTACTCAAATATAATATTTATTCATAAAAATAAACATTTCCTTGATGAAATAAATCAAATATATTTTCGTATACATGATTTTAGCTACATGTTTATTTGTTCTGTTTTTGTAGGTATTTTCCATGTTAGACATTAATTTTTCATCATATTGCTGCTGCTAGAATGAATTACTTGTCTCAGAGTTCTTTATGAAAGAGATCCTTTTTTCATCCCTGTGGCAAAAAGATGTTTTAGTGTACTTAAACTGAGTTTTCTTAAGTGAATTCAAGGAATTTTCCTTTTTATTAATAGTAGAAAATGTATCTTATGGTAAATTTTTTGTACTTAAGAATTCTTTGCAACATAACCTATTTAGAAATATAAAAGCCAGGCCAATTTTTGTCCTAAATCTTTTAATGCTGAGAGGATCCAATTCTTCAATTAAAGGTATTACCATATAATAACGTCCTTGCAATTGCAACGACTAAATATGCACACAAACTAAGAAAGAAATGAATGTAGGCCAGGCTTATTAAACTATATTATTATTATACTGTGTTTAACTATTAGTTATTTGGATTAGGTTAACTTCAAAAGGACAAGAAGTAGAAATTTTGTTTATATTTGTATGTGCTATATTAATTATCTGCATGTTTGCTTAATGGTTACATCCTGAAATGGCTGTCACTAAAGCCAAGGACAGTCTTAGGAATCAACCTTATTTCTTTACTGACTGGGTTGTTCTCTATATTTCTTCCCAAAATTGATCTATCAAGTAGCTAACTCTGCTCCATGAATGGTAGGCCTCACATAGTGTTCACTACTGTGGTTAAAGAAAAAAAAAAGAGAGAGAAAGACCTGTAGGGAGATGACACTGTCGGTACCATCCTTCAAATTAATCATTTTTTTATGTTGGTCAGTGCACATTTAGATCATGAGTAATTACCTAATGTATATGTATGTTTGGGTAAGACGGTTGTCTTAGAGATTAAAGTGCATTTGAAATAGTCAATTGGGATGTTGGGAAAGCAAGTATCAAGCCTATTTGAGATTGATAATTATGATATTTGTAATGAAGACAATCTGTCATCAGTCTCTGCTACTTGGATGCGGGTACAGAGAAAGAGGATAGTTGGGTTTATATATGAGTATGCTTTTGCCAGAGGGATGTAATAAAAAAATTTAGAGGTAGAAGGAGATAATAAAATAAAGTTATTAAAATGTAACATCAAAGCTAGTTGCAGAGAGAAGTTAAAGGAGAGACGACTGATGGTAATGAAGAAGTAGTAAGAAGCCAATGAACTGGAAACCTGTAGTAATGCGCATAGTTGAATGTTGGAAGAAGAGATTATGTTTAGAGAGTGGGTGCTTGATGTATTGATTTTGGCAGAGGTTTGAGATGGCAATTTAATTATAGAATGACCACTGAGTGAAAGAGAGCACATACAATTATTGGAGGTCAAGGGTCAATAAGAATTGTGAATATGGGCTGTGTTTACATTTGAATTTGATTTACTCTCTTATTGCAGAAAATCCAAAATAACAATGGGTAAGTAAAATAAGGATTTACTCTGTATTTTAAAGAAAGTCTGATGTTGGCAGTACCCTGTGCTAGTGTACCAATTCCAGTAAGTCATCAGGGACCCCAGCTGATTCCAGTTTCAGGTCTACCAGCCAGCACATGGTTACCATTTTCAAGGTTGCTTTGTAGCCCAAGATAGGTACTAGGGCTTCAGTCATCTAGTATTTATATTCTAGGTAGTAGGGAACAAAAAAGGGAGAGGGTCTGCAAGATATTTCCCTGCTGTCGTTCCCCCTTTTGTGGAGACATTACAACAGTCTTTCCTAACTATTTCTGGGTACATAATATTAGTGTTGGTTACATGGCCATACTTTGCTTTGGAGAGTACTGGGAAATGTACTCTTTGGGCTAGGTACATTACAACTCCTTAGTAATATAGCAGCTTGCCAGTCCTAAGGAGGTATGTGATAGATTTTTTTTTTTTAAGTTACTAAAGAGGACTGCAAATACAGTGATTTCTTCAAGTGATATCTGCTTTTAGTTAAGACAGAGAAGGAGAAGGAATCAGAAAATATAGAGGAGTACGCTGATGAAAAGCAGTGGTTCCATGGGATTTTGGTAGAAGGTATGGGGGTGTGGGGAAGAGGCATGGGCTAGGTTGGGGCAAGAAAACATAGTTCATAGTTGAGAGGAGTAAGGTAAGGATGCCATAAAGCAGCAATTCTCGACCTTTTCATCACCTATCCATATGAGTTAGAAAAAACATTGAACACAAATCTGCAATATGTTATGTAAACTATTTATGAATTACATTTACATATTGATGTACTAATACTGTATTATAAGAGATATGTAAAATATAAATTTTTAAAGAATTAGATAAAGTATCAATAGAAATGCTAATATTTTATTTTTGATACTCTAGCCAATTGTTTTGCCAATCCCTTGGATCATATGGGTCTCAAGGACCTAGCTAGCTTCAGTATAACTTAGGGTGGTGGCTCTCTTAGGGGAATATGAGCCACCTGGCATGGAACTGATCCTACTTTCTGCTAGAAGTATCCTCTTAAAAATAAGATAAGGGATACCTAATATTCTTTGGGAAATTTTGGCAATACAGTAAAATACAATAAGCTTAAATTTGAGGAGGAAAGGGCATATTAAGACTTATAGATATTACCTTGTGAGAAGGTAACATTTAATCTGAGATCAAATTAGAATCCCTTTGTATGTCAAAGTGATCTCCAGTGCTAGTTAGTGTGCAGTGAAAGCAACATGCACTACACTGGGTAGCAGTAAATCTCGGTGAAACTTTTGGAACTCTGTTTTTTCTCTCTCTCTCCTTAATATCTAGATGGATCGAATCCTTAAAATTGATATGTGGTTATGAATACGTTATTAAATTAAACTTCAAGCTCTGTAATATGACGCCCTCAAAGCCTAAGCACTAAAAAGCAGTTTCTCCAGATAAAACCATTAAAATTTAAAACACACAGATATGATAAATAGGTAACTGTTTCACGCATGTATTAATTTTTAAAGAGAATTTTTGACATGTAAACATAATTGTGTTGGAAATTCTGAGAGTTTCATATATTCAGCTTTGTTATAAAGCTCTAGTAAATCAAACAACGATAGACCCATAGAATAGCACAGCAGGGTAGGCAGTATACAGAGCTGGGCCCTAGTATACCATGGAAACTTAATATATGATAATGAATGATAAAAATGACATTTAAATCAGTAGGATAAAATGAGCTATTCTTTCATTCATGTGTTTATCTATTCAGAAAATGTTTATCAAGGGCCAACCTCTATCCTAGATGCCAAGGATACATCAGCAAACCAAATAGACTAACATCCTTGTCATCATGGAGTGTAAATTCTAGTTAGGGTAGAGACAGAATAAACACGTAGAAGATTTCATTTGGTGGGGGAACATTATATCTCTACTTCATACTGTGTAAAGAATTGCTACAAGTCAATTTGTTTAAAAGCAAACCAATTTGGCAGAAGATTATTTTATTTTGATAGCTATCCTTAATTCATAAATGAGAATATAGGGCTGTTCAGTAAATACCTAATAGTTTTTTAGTGGTTAGGAAAGAAAATATAAAATCAAACAGAGTGCTTTTAGTCTTCAGGTTGATAGGAATGTAAGTTTAATAAGTGTTTTGTGAGTTTAGGCAAAATGAGTGCTTGTATATATTGCAGATACAACTGTGTATTGATACTTTTGTTTTGTGGGGGCAGCTTAACAGTAGGTCTCAAAATGAAAAAGGCACAGAGACTATGACCCAGGAATCTCACCTCTTGGTTCCCCTGGGAACTCTCTTGCATTGTGCACAAGGAGGTATTTTGCAATTCATGAGTTTTACCATCAGTCTTCATTCAAAAATTTCGTTGCATTTTGTTGTTGCATTTATGCACAACATTAGTTATAATGAAATTTTGAGAGCTGCCTGAATGTGCTTTTGTTACCTTGATGCATTCATACTGTAGAACATTAACACTGACACAGATCTCCAGGGCATATTGTTGAATGTAAGGGGTCAATTACAGACATCGTATGTATACATCAGTGGTAACAGCAATTACCACCAGAACTGTTCACAGTTCTTATCACTGGGAAAACAACTAAAATTGTGGTGTCAGCTGTTTAGGTTTAGCCTTATCTCAGTTGTTTTTATTAACTCTTTGAAGAGAAGATATATTTATTCAAAGAGAGAGTATATGTAAAATTACTGTAGCAATTCTTTCTATAAACCGCAGTTCAAGTCTCATTTCCCACTATCCCAGCCCATTTTATATATTTTGTCAGTATCACTTATTTGGCATTTGGCAGGTGCTCTTGTACGTATGGTTGTTTGCTGTGTGCTTTGTCTTACCAATTAAATTATAGTTGCCTTTGATAGCTTAGGACATACCTAGTCATTCTTTTTTTTTTTTTTTTTTTTGCATAATGCCAGAAGAGAAGGCTTTACTTGATAAAAAAAATTTATCATTATGGATATCTTGCATTCTTTGGATAATATTTTTGTGCTTTTTAGGTTTATAACTTCCATAGTAAATCAGTTTTATTTCTAAATGTACTTGAATTTTAAATTATTTATTAGCAATTATATTTTAAACACTCATAAACATGGATTTTTAAAAATGAAATTGTTCAAATTATCTTTTCTTTCTAGGTCGTTTATACGCAATGCAGACTGGAATGAAGATCGATAGTAAAACTCCTGAATGTCGCAAATTTTTATCAAAGTTAATGGATCAGTTAGAAGCTGTAAGTTGAACACTAATCATTTATTTTCCGGTTATGGTTAAAATACCATTTTATTCATTTGTGTGTCTGTGTTGTCATTTTAGTTCTTTCCCTTGGCAACAATCAACAATGCCATTATACCTGAGGAAAAACTAGTACATAAGTTTTTTCAATTATTTACTGTATACTTCCAGAGGAGTTATGAGTGTTAATTAAAGTATGTTCAAATATCTTTGCATATGCCATCGTATCTTGTTCCACATTATTATAGATAGCCTTTGGCTCATCCTTTTATAGGTGAAAAACCTTTTCTTTTTTTTTTTTTTAAATTGAGACAGAGTCTCACTCTGTCACCCAGGCTGGAGTGCGTTGCAGTGGCGTGATCTCTCAGCTTGCTGCAACCTCCACCTCCCAGGTTCAAGCAATTCTCCTACGTCAGCCTCCCAGGTAGCTAGGACTACAGGCACTCACTAAACACGCCCAGCTAGTTTTTTTGTATATTTTGGTAGAGATGGAGTTTGACCTTCTTGACCAGGCTGGTCTCCCACTCCTGACCTCAAGTTATACACTCACCTCAGCCTCCCAAAGTGCTGGGATTACAGGCATAAGCCACCATGCCCAACCGTAAAAAACCCTTTCTAACCTTCCCTTGCAGTTACATGGGTGATTAATTTGGGAATCTTAATATTTCTTGTAATAATGAAATAATAGGGTGTGTATTTAGTGAAAGGAACAATGAAGGAAATGATGCCAATTACTTATCTTTTCTTCCTCCCTCTCTGGGTTCCCAAGGGCAAGATATTCTTAGGGTTTAGGCATCCTTCCCTGCTAGCAGGAAAGTGGTAGGTGACTAGTTAATCACCTTCTTGAACCTAATATAACTTCACAGATCACTGTAGAGGTACTTACTGAGAAGTGCCTATTGGATTGGATGTCAGTGCACAAAGACGGCAGTGCCAACCTTAGTAGTCACACTTAGTAATGAGGACTCTGTCCTGTAACTCCTGGACTCAGCCATACCTGGTTTCTCTTCTAACAAAGTCAGGGTACACTCATTAATTCATCTCCTCCAAGACTGTTACATTAATAGTCGTGACTTACTTTTTATTTGCTTATTTGGATATCCAACCTCAGGAGAATTAGAAACCTATTTATTCTATCAGTTGTATTATTTTGCTTTGAGAAAATTTAGACAAATAAAAACCAAAATGAGAACACTTATACTAGTCAGCCCAGAGCTTTTCATTGTTTTCATTGTTTTTATGTATTTTTAGGAGGTTATCATTCAAACAAGACTTATGCGAAGACAGAACTTCCTACCTAGTTGTATAAAGCAGCCATGGGCAGTAGTGTTCTCTCACTTGGTTTGGCTCTCTGGCTTATTGACTCCTGTCATCTGCTACTGTTAAGTACCCAAAATCAGCCTCATGGCAACACTGAGGAAATTCAGCTGTTCCTGGAACCTATCTGGCCTTCCATTTCTACAGCTGCTTCTGTGGATACAAGATAAATTTGAGTACTCTCTTTTTAGGGAATGGGTTGGGGTAGAAGAGAATGTTTCTCACACATAGCAGTATATTTGTAAAATCCAACTCTAGCTTTTTGTGTAGTATAATGTCTCTTTATTAACTTCACTGCATAGCAGTAGTAGCTCAGATAATAGTTCTTGGATAAGACAAAATTCAAACAGTTTTCTGAAGTGTAAAATCACATTTATAAAGGGACTCATCAGGAATTTATCACTACCTACATTAAATGACAGGTAGGGTAAGTTTATTCTGTGGTGAGGGCACACTATGATGTTTGTATTACAGTTTTAAAACTTCAAATATATTATGTTTTTGCTGTCAGATATTTTCTGATGAAGATGAGATGAAGTGGCCTACCCTCACTAAAATTACTCTATAACGAAATCTGCCTTTACAAATGATTTTGCAGTTTGGATACATAAATTACTGTTACCTGTGGGTTTTTTTTTTTTTTTCTTTTTTCTGTTTTGTTCAGGATAAACATAGATAAAATTTCCTTAAATTTCAGCGTTAAATCTCTTCTGGACCGTAAGTTATTCTGTTTAATTATGAAAGTATTTACTTTGCTGATTTTATGAAAAATCCTGGGGCTTCTTTTAATTTTAATTTTTTACTTTAAAAAAAAAAGCAGTTTTTCATCAACTAGTATGATGCTCAGATCTGATACTCCAGGGAGTTATTTTATTCCTGTATTGTAGTCTGAGTAAAAATTAGGAACTTTTTTTTAATGTTTTAAATTATTTTGTCTATAGAAAAGGGCTAAAAATTTACAGATATAAGTTGCACTGATTGCAAGTATATATTTGTCTAAATTTTAAAAGCTTCCATAATTTGATTCTGAGTTTGTTGTCTTATACCTTACTTAGAATTAGATCTTTTTTGTTTTTTACATGATGTGCTCTGAGAGACATTATTATATTATTATTATTTATTTATTTATTTATTTTTGAGACATAGTCTAGCTCATTCGTCCAGGCTGGAATGCAGTGGCGCGATCTTGGCTCACTGCAAGCTCCTCCTCCCGGGTTCATGCCATTCTCCTGCCTCAGCCTCCCGAGTAGCTGGGACTACAGCTGACCACCACCATGCCCGGCTAATTTCTTTTTGTATTTTTAGTAGAGATGGGGTTTCACCATGTTAGCCAGGATGGTCTCAATTTCCTGACCTCGTGACCCGCCCCCTTGGCCTCCCAAAGTGCTGGGATTACAGGCGTGAGTCGCTGTGGCCAGCCTAGAGATATTATTTTAGGACATGATGAACCTTCTAGTCTTTTTTTTTTTAGATTTGACAGAAAAAATGGGAATAAATTAAAATTTTAAGTTATATATGCCTAGAAATTATTTTCTAATTCTATTTTTAGAATAACTTATAGTTTGGGTAATAAAACATCATTTTGAAGTATTTGATGCTTCCTTCATATGGATAATTGAATATGTTATCGTTTTATGCTTGGTTATTTTGATTGTTAGAGCTAAATTATATTTTCAGTTTATCATAAGTGTGTTTCTTCAAAGTTGTAAGCATTGGATTTTGTTTTAAATGCATTGGGCAGAGGCATACCAACTATTTTTGCAAGATTTCATTGATAACATCTTTTATTGAAATGAATGTAAAATAATTTACTTAAAATGATTATTAGAATTATTTGTAATTAAGCCAACACTTCTAAGAGTCCAAAATCATAAGCTATGTATCTGATTTTATTTTAGCTAAAGAAGCAGTTGGGTGATAATGAAGCTATTACTCAAGAAATAGTGGGTTGTGCCCATTTGGAGAATTATGCTTTGAAAATGTTTTTGTATGCAGACAATGAAGATCGTGCCGGGCGATTTCACAAGTAAGTAAAGAGAAAAATAAAAATTATTTTATTAATTTTGTAACTGTATAACCAAAACTAACTAGTTTTCTCTGGAACACTTTCTAACCTGCTGATTGGTTTAGGTTTTTTTAGAAAAAATTATCGAACCTCACAGTAATTTTAGGTTACAAATTCTGGCCTTTCTCTTAAAAGAAAATGGCTGAAAGAAGAAATACCCAGGCAGATTTATTTACTTAGTAAATATACTCTACTTAGCTGTTGTTTAACATTTAGTAAAATCTGAGTTGATTTTAGCCAAAATCACAACCTCGCCTCATGATTTTAATTTTGATTTTGATTTTGAAGGTACCCACCCCAGTCAATTCAAATGAGTTTTCAGTATAATATTTGCATGTAAAGAAATACATTATGGTTTCATATGGAGTCAGATAATACTATAATTACATTTTTCTAAAATCAAAAACATACAAAAAGTCTTGCCGTGGCGCATTTACTTGTAATATGAGCCTTGTTACTTTCTCATAGTAACAGATTATAAAACCATTTTTGTTACTTTCTTGAAATCTGATTTTATTTAAAACAATAATTTCAGAGTGCTTTTATAAAGATAGGAATTTTTTTTTCTTACAGCTACATGACAAAACTACATTTTAATGTGTTTCATATTTAAACTAGACCGACTCTCTTTTCTCTTCCAGAAACATGATCAAGTCCTTCTATACTGCAAGTCTTTTGATAGATGTCATAACAGTATTTGGAGAACTCACTGATGAAGTGAGTGTACATTCTTTATTGTCTTCTTAGCCGAAGATCAGTAATGTTTCTGTTTATGAATATTGTTATTGCATTGTTTATTTACAGCAGAATGTCTGTCAGAAATTAATGCAAGCAAAAAATGTAATTTTGCATTTTTTATTGGCCATTTTTAAAAAATAAATTATTTCCAATAATATACTTTAATTTTGTACTAAGTTCTCTATTTTTATTTTTGTGTTTGTTTTTTGAGACAGGTTATTGCTCTGTTGCCCAGGCTGGAGTACAGTGGTGTGATCTCAGCTCACTGCAGCCTCAGCCTCCTCAGGCTCAAGCAATTCTCCTGCCTCAGACTCCTGAGTATCTGGGGCTACAGGCACAAGCCACCATAGCTGGCTAATTTTGTATTTTTTTGTAGAGACATGGTTTCACCAAGCTGCTCTCGAACTCTTGAGCTCAAGCAATCTTGCCTGCCTCAGCCTCCCAAAGTGCTGAAATTACAGGTGTGAACCCAACTGCACCTGGCCTGTAATAAGTTCTTTAAATCCAGCATGTATTTTATACTTCAACATATGTGTGACTACAGTATTGGACAGCATAGGTTTAGAGTTTGATCTTATTAAGTATTAACATATTACTAATCCTGTATGTTGTTAAGTTTTTACACTGTAATTTGTTGAACATAGTGGAGGTAGAATCTTTTTTTTTTTTTTTTTTTGAGATAGAGTTTTGCTCTTGTTGCCCAGGCAGGAGTGCAATGGCGCGATCTTGGCTCACTGCAATCTCTGCCTTTTGGGTTCAAGTGATTTTTCTCCCTCAGTTTCCCTAGTAGCTGGGATTACAGGCAGATGCCATGACACCCAGCTAATTTTTGTATTTTTACTAGAGACGGGGTTTCACCATGTTGGTCAGGCTGGTTTCGAACTCCTGATCTCAGGTGATACGTCCGCCTTGACCTCCCAAAGTGCTGGGATTACAGGTGTGAGCCAACACACTGCCACTGGAGGTAGAATCTTTTTATGACCTTTTTTTCTGTTTCATTTCTAGTCGGCATTATTGTTAATGGTTTGTTTCCCTTGTAAAATGCATATAGGACTTAATATTTTATAACATACTTCCTGTTCATTTTATCAGTTTGATTCCCATAATGACTGTAAGGTAAGCAAAGCACATAACCATTTTATACATGGGCAAATGGGGGCTCAATGACAAATTTACTGCCTTAAGTTCAGTATTATTTTCACCATAACAGGCTTTACCATTCATGTGGAGAATTTATTTTCTGAGAGGGAATGTATTAATCTAGAAAAAGAAAGAGTTATAAATGAGATGGATACAAATGTGTATATATGAATGTTGAACACTATGGGCAATGTTGTTTTCTGTGATAGAATTTTGTTTTTCAAAATGATGACTAGCTCTTATTAAAGTCCCAAACAAAACAAAGTACAATCAGTGTATAAGGCATGTTTATAAAAGATTGTATAGCAAAACTGCAAAAAGTTATTTTTTCTTTATATTCAAAATGAAGTTACTCTCTAAGCTTGATGAGTATAAGCAGGGGTTTTGTCAGCATGAAAGTTGTTCAGGACATTTCAGAGTTGTGACAAATGAAGGACTGTTTTGTTTTGTTTTGTTTTGAGACAGAGTCTCACTCTGTCACCAGGCTGGAGTGCAGTGGCACAATCTCGGCTCACTGCATCCTCTACCTCCTGGGTTCAAGCGATTACCCTGCCTCAGCCTCCCAAGTAGCTGGGCCTACAGGTATGCGCCACCACACCTGGCTAATTTTTTGTATTTTAGTAGAGACAGGGTTTCACTATGTTGGTTAGGATGGTCTCGATCTCCTGATCTCGTGATCCGCCTGCCTCGGCCTCCCACAGGGCTGGGATTACAGGCATGAGCCACCACTCCCAGCCAGGACATTTTTTTTTTTTTTAATGTGACTGTCCCTTTTATTCCAAAACATAAAGCAGTTTTGGCCCTTGCCCACACACTGTCAGTGTCATTTCCCAGTAACTGAGCTAACCAGAAACCACCTGAGATATTTTCAGGTATGGAGCAATGCCCATTCAGAGCCACTGCTCTCAGATGTTTTAACTCTTGTACAGAGTCATATAAAGGAGAACTGATAACCTATGGGTATTACCTTTTTATATTCTGATAACCTCATGGATCCACATTTTTAAATCCCTTTCACCTCATCTCCTGTTATTAATGATCCAAATTTTCTTTTCTTCTCTGTTTTACTAGTGTGAGGAACTATGCTAAATACTTGGGGATACAGAGGTAATATAAATATGACATGATGGAAAGCTTTGAGTGGTTCAGTAGAACTTTGGAGAGTCCTAGGTAGGTGAAGGAGAATGGTGAGAATTCAGATTAGAAGAGTAAGTCATACGCCAGGTCAGACAGATGATGGAAGACCTGCAATCTTCAATTTGTATTTCTGAGTAAAGAATTATGCCTTGGGGTGCTTTGTATAATAGGAGTCCGTACAATGAACTGGAGTGAGGGAGAACTACAAAACCATTTGACAAAAAAAAAAAGAAAGAAAAAAAAAACTGGTTGATGATTAACTGTGGGCCTTATTTGAGAGGTGGAGAACCGTACATGATGAGTTGTTTTTGATTTGAGAAGCAATAATTTATTGAAACTTAGATTTTAAAATTAGAGTTGCAAGTTTGACAACCAAAAAGGAATCACCAGAAGCCTCTTGGAAATAAATAAGCAAAAGACAGCAAAGTAGAGGGGACAATTCAAGTTATAAGATTAGACCAACCCTTCAGGTAAGTGGATTGTTTTGAATGAGAGAGAAGATAACTAAGTAAAAACCCTTGGTAAATACCTATTTTTGCAATGTAAGAGGAGAAGTTAATAAAGAAACACATTTGTAGATGCGAATGGAAATTCAAGATACGAGAGGAGAGGATCATGATAAGGCAGAGTAGCAGATCAGAATGCCACATGGTTTATTGTGCTCTCCTTGCCTTCTCCTATTTCTTACTTAGGGAAGCTACCTTCACCTATGCATTTTAGAAGCAAGCACATAATCCTTTAAAGTTATAACTGCTAACTGGTGAACCCAGCTAACAGGTTAAGTAATAGTCATAGGAAAAAGAACAAAATTTCCAGAAATCTTAAGTAAGTAATAGGTTCTTTTCACTTAAAGAATATGTAACACTTCCACATACATAAACTACATAATTTATCTGTATTTCAGGAGAAAAATCTAGGTTTACTTTTAGCTACTTTTAGCTACCATTAATGAAGAACCAGCTTCCTTAGTTTTTTGAACATAGAAACTAGGGCAAACACTGTAAATGAGGCCAATGAGAAGGCTTCAGGTGAGATTGGGGTGATGGGATGGGATTTGTGTAGATATTAGAGTTACTAAAGAGTAAGGGTAAAGGGTTTTTTTTACCCCCTATCTCACTACATAACCTGCTCCCTAAGCCCCTTTGCCTTGCACTAGTGCTAGGATAAAGTAGGAGATTGCATCTTCGTTGGTGGATAAAGGATTCTAGATAGTTGGAGGGGTCTGGAATGGGATGGAAAGAAGAAATTAAACCTCTATGGCCAGAGTGGAAAGGGACATCTCTGTGGTCATATGCTTTGGGCTGAAGTATATTCTTGGGCCTTCCATAAATCCTGCATATCTGTATTGAAAAATGTGTATACACAGTTAATATGTAATTATGTAGGTGCTTTTTACTAACTTAAATTTGTTATATATAAAGTTTGCACTTTCAGCAAAAATTGTGTATAGGTACATATTTGTACATTTGTAGAAGTGTACAAATTGCTTGACACTCAAAATACTAACTTTTCTCATATGCAGTATATTACAGTGATCTGACATGGCTAGTAAACTGATTTTTGACTACAAACTAAGGTTGACTAACTGTATAAAGTCAGCCAAGGAAAGGAAAATACTGTTAAGTCTATCCATATGCCTCAGGCCAACCAGTGTGATCAGCCTTATTCAGACTTGTTTTCTCTTATTTTCAGTATTGTATTTTGTTCCATCGTTTTCCATTTTAGAAACAGAGTCTTCATGGTGATTACTGAGGTTTTTAAAAAACGATGATTTAGGCCGGGTGCAGTGGCTCACGCCTGTAATCCGAGCACTTTGGGAGGCCGAGGCAGGTGGATTGCCTGAGCTCAGGAGTTTGAGAACAGCCTGAGCAACACGGTGAAACTCCTTCTCTATTAAAATACAAAAAATTAGCCAGATGTGGCAGCCTGCATCTGTAGTCCCAGCTACTTGGGAGGATGAGGCAGAGAATTGCTGAACCCAGAAGGCGGAGGTTGCAGTGAGCCGGGATTGTGCCACTGCACTCCAGCGTGAGTGATAGAGCAAGATTCTGTTTCCAAAAAAAAAAACCAATAATAATAATAATAATGATTTAAAATGCCAGGAGTTTTCAGTAATGCTTGTTTAGGTGGAAAAGGGAGAAGTACACTTCAGCTGTGATTTTACCAGCCCTTACAAATATTGATAAGCAAGATAGTCAGCAGCATCAGCCCTCTCACAGGTCCTCATTGTTGTCTAAGAACATGTAATGTTTTTTTATTTACCTGTCATTTAAGCACTATATGCCTAAAACAAGACACAAACTATTATAACCTTTATTTCAAATACTATAAAAAGATGAGTTGTTCCAAAACCATGGATATAAACTGGTCTTCAAAGCATTTAGCAGTGTTAACTCATTTCCTCCTCTACAATTCCACTTTAGTTTCATTGTGTAATTTGAAAACACTGGTAGAGACAAAGACAGGAAACAGAAAAGTGGGAAAAGAAGAGTTTGAAGATTTCAGGTAGACAGAATTTTTTTTTAATGTATACTCATTAGATACATTTAGATATAGTTCAAGACTCACCATAACTGGTTTGTTTGTTGATAAGGAAAGGCACTGGTGTTAATTTAACTGCTTGATATTCCGTAGCTTTTTAACAAAGCTGAAACTTTCTTCAAAATTGGTTGTTTTCCTTCTCATAGAATGTGTTTTGGGAAACACTGAAATCTAAAATAAAAAAAGAAAATGGGCAAGGGAATGGCATAATTTTTATTTGTATATTTGTCTTTTAATTTAAACATCTTTATAATGCAGACAATTATTTTTAATTGATTTAAAGTTTGAAAATTTTTATGGTTGTCCCAGCTGCTCCAGTTCTAGCTGTGCCTCAGAGGGCTGCAGGTATCCCTTGGGCCACTGGTCCAGAGTGCATAAGCTGTAAGCCTTGGCAGCTTCCACATGGTGTGTTAAGTCTGCAAGTGCACAGAATGCAAGAGTGAAGGAGGCTTGGCAGTTTCCATCTAGATTTCAGAGGATGTGTGGGAAAGCCTGTATGCCCAGGCAGAAGCCTGCCTCATGGGTAGAGTCCTCACAGAAAGATCCTAGTAGGACAGTGCTAAGGGAAATGTGAGGTTGGAGCTCCCACACAGAGTCCTACCTGGATCACTGCTTAGTGGAGCTGTAGGAGCGGGGCTGCCACCACCCAGGCCTACTTGAGTGGTAGAGCCACTGACAGCTTGCACCCTGAGCCTGGAAAAGGTGCAGGCTTTCAACTCCAACCTATGAGAGCAGCCACAGGGGCTGCACCCTGCAAACCCATAGGGGCAGAGCTGCCCAGGGCCACCACTTGTACCAGTGTTCCCTGGATGCTGGTCATGGAGTAAAGCATTATTTTGAAACTTTGAAGTTTAATGTCTACCCTGTTGGTTTTTGGACTTGTGTGGGGCCTATCACGCCTTTTTGGGGATAGTTTCTCCCTTTTAGAATGGGGATGCTTACCCAATGCCTGTACCACCATTCTTTATTAGAAGTAAATACTTTGCTTTTAATCATACAGGCTCACAAGTGAAAGGAATGTGCCTTGATTGTTAGATGAGATTTCAGACTTTTGAGTTGATGCTGCAATTAGTTAAAACTTTAGGGGACTCTTGGGAAGGGATGATTATATTTTGCAATGTGAGAAGGACATGAGAGTTGAGCGGGGCGGGAAGCAGAGGTGGAATTATATAGTTTGGATGTTTGTCCCCCTCGAATCTCATGTTAAAATGTGATCCTCAGTGTTGGAGGTGAGGCCTGGTGGGAGGAGTGGTCATGGGGGTGGATCTTTTATGAATGGCTTGGTGCCCTCCCCATGGTAATAAGTGAGTTCTCGCCCTGTTATTTCATGTGGGAAGTGGTGGTTTAAAAGAGTCTGGCATCTTTCTTGCTGCCTCTCCTACCTTGTGACACGCTGGCTTCCTTTTGCCTTCCATCATGAGTAAGAGCTTCCTGGGCCTCACCAGAAGCCAAGCAGATACTCGACTCTTGCTTGGACAGCCTGCAGAACTGTGAAGCCTCTTTTCTGTATAAATTAGCCAACATCAGGTATTCCTTTATAGCAGTGAAAATAGACTAATACAAGATGTAAACAATCTGAATAGCCAAAGCCTTCTGTATGATATCTGTATGTGATGATTTGGGGTATTCTAATTAAGTTCTTTTTACTTAAAATTCCATCCCCTTTCAAAAAGGCCACTGATTCACAAGATGAATTATGCAGTGTGCATAACTAATGCGTCCTATTTTGAGCTTTTTTTTCCCTGCAATTCATTCTTCTGTCATTGAAGAACAAAGTCCAAACTCCTCTGTCAGATTTTCAGGTTTTCTGTAATGCTCCGTACTCTGCTTGCACCACTATTTGCCAGTCCTACTTTCTTTGTAGTTCAGGCTGCTCACTGTCTTCTCATTTTTCACCCTTGGAAATGTTTTGTTTCTAGCTGGCTTTGCCTAAGTTTTATCTTCTCTTCGAGTCTCACCTACATTATTCTAGTCCTTACATGAATTTCTCCATTCTCTCAGCTCTCCCCCACCTGTATTTAGAGTTCTAACTTTATGAATATTACACTATGAATGTATTAACTACATTTTTGTGTATTATATTTTTGAATAAATTATATTGCAAGAACTTGAAGAGGGGGCTTTGTCTTCTTGATTAGTTTCTGCTTGAAAAGTTGCGGTAGTGTTTCATTTTTTAATCTGTAGATGGAAAAATACCTTATACTTGTTTATATATAACTTCTATTTCATAACTTTTCTAAAATAGATCTCATTTACTCAGTGATATTTTTCTTGGTCATTTCTTGATTTTTTTTTTTTTCCTTTTAATTTCATGTCATTATAAAACTAAAGTCTATTTTCTTCAGTCCTTCAACATTTTTGTTTTTTTATTTTTTAATATTTTGTCTGCCACTATTCTGTTTCTCAATTATCTGTATACTGTTTATAGCAGGTACTGTTCAAATATAAAGATAAATATTATGAAAATGAAAATATGGAAAAAGATGCTCAATGCAGATACTAAGTAAATAGAATCCCAAGTGGCCATAGATAAAATAGGCTTTGAGTAGATGTGTTACTAGAAATAAAAGGGAACATTTTATAATAATAAAGGGGCCAGTTCATCAAGAAAACAATACAGTTACAAATATCTGTGCACCTAAGAATAAGACTTTCAAACTATATGAAACAAATTGACAAAAAGAAAAGAAAAATAAGAAAAAATTCATAATCATAGTTGGAAATTTTAACACCCCCCGTTAGTCATTGATAGAATAGTTTTTAAAAATCAATAAAATAACACTAATAAAGAGTGGCCACATAAACTGTTGTCTAGAATGTGAAAAACCAAGAGCTTTCATACATTGCTTGATGGAGATGTTAGATGTTACATCCACTTTAGGAAAAGAGTTGGCCAGTTTTTTTTTTTTTAAATGCTAAACATACTCCCTTTTACCCAGCAATTCCTTTTCTGGTTTTTATCCAAAAGAAATAAAAACATATGTCCAGAAAAAGACTAGTTCAGGAGCACTTATGGGAAGTTTATTCATAATAGCCCAAAGCTAGAAACAACCCTGATGTCCACCAACAGGAGCACTGGCAAACACATTGGGGTGTTAGATACAAAAAGGAACTGACTACTGATATAACCTGCAACATGGATGAATCTCGTAGACATTATGCTGAGGAAGAAAGCCGGAAGAATGCAAACTATATGACTGCCTTCATACACGTGTGTGTATGTATGTGTACATGCATGCACACCAAAGGAAGTTGCTCTAGGAAGGGATATAATTAGAAGTATGGTTTACCCAGGTATACTAATCTGTTTGTCAAAATATTGTGCACAGAAGATGTATACATCTCAAAGTATGTTCATTTTACTGCAGAAGTTAAATATTGAACTATTTTGCTTATAAGTTTGGTTTGTCTTAGTATGAGTTGGCAGTTCTAAACCTGCTTATTCTGTATTCTAGGAGTGACCAAATGATTAAATATATTGAGGGAGACAGTTTTCTCACTTTTGGGGAATTTAGTTACGATGTGGAATGAGAGAAGACTAGATTGTGTTATGCTATTAAGTTGGAATTGTTGTAATCTTATTAATTCATGCTTTTAAACATATTAGATGAATAGATATATAGGTATAATATGTATACTGTATGTGTACTATTTGTGTGTCTCTGTGCTCTCCTAGGAGCAATGATGCACCAGTAGCAGTGAGTGCACAGTGAGCATCCCTAGTACCTGATTTTCTATTCTAATTTTATTCTGCATAAGAAACCAGGACTTTCATAGAAAGTGCTTAATCTAGGACTGAGTCCAGGAAAGCTATAGATAAGGCCGGACCTTCTTGTGACAGAAAGTAGGAAAGTGTTATCATAATCATAGGACCCAGAAGCCGACTTGAAAGGGTTCCCATTGTCCAAGCCAGGGACAGTTTGAGCATAAAAATTAGAATGATAGTAATGGATGATAACTCATTGAATAAAGAATCTGTATAGGTCCAGACTGATACACATGAAGAAATAAATGAATGAATAAATAATAGAAGAGCAGAGAAGGCTCTTTTTCATAGGATTCTAACTATAAATGTACAAATAATAATAAAATTAGAAAATTATTAGTGAGCTTTAAAAGTAGTAGGTGGAAAGTTTGATAAAAAGAAGTAAATATACATATCTATGAATATCTTATCAAATTGCTTATTTCTTTCAGAGGAAAATAGTAATTCAATAATGAGAAAACTTGTCACATACCTCTTTAGGCCAAGTCATTAAACCTAACACCACTGATGTTGGCACAGCCCACATCATGTGCATCCTAATAAGATGATCTGAAAAAGACAAATACCGCTTCAGTGATAATGCTGCCAAAAATGTATAACCCAAACCTAATCATGAGGTGACATCAGACAAATCAATAGACATTTTACTGCTTGGTTGATATTTTTTAAAAAGTCAAGGTTGAGGTGATTCCAAGATAGCCCAACAGGAACAGCTACAGGCTACAGCTCCTGGTGTGAGCAACACAGAAGACGGGTGATTTCTGCAACTGAGATACCAGGTTCATCTCACTGGGGTGTGTCAGACAGTGGGTGCAGGATGTTAGGTGCAGCCCACCGAGTGAGAGCCGAAGCAGGGCAAGGCATCGCCTCTCCCGGGAAACACAAGGGGTAAGGGAATTCCCTTTCCTGGCCAAGGGAAACCGTGACACACAGCACCTGGAAAATCAAATTACTCCCACCCTAATTCTGCACTTTTCCAAGGGTCTTAGCAAATGGCACACCGGGAGATTATATTCCATGCCTGGCTTGGAGGGTCCCACACCCATGGGGCCTCCCTCATTACTAGCACAGCAGTCTGAGATCTAACTGCAAGGCAGCAGCGAGGCTGGGGGAGGGGTGCCCACCATTGCTGAGGCTTGAGTAGGTAAACAAAGCAGCCAGGAAGCTCGAACTGGGTGGGGGCCACTACAGCTCAAGGAGGCCTGCCTGCCTCTGTAGACTCCACCTCTGGGGACAGGGCATAGCCAAACAAAATGCAGCAGAAACCTCTGCAGATTTAAATGTCCCTGTCTGTCAGCTTTGAAGAGAGCAGTGGCTCTCCCAGCATGGAGTTTGAGATCTGAGAACGGACAGACTGCCTCCTCAAGTTGGTCCCTGACCCCCAAGTAGCCTAACTGGGAGGCACCCCCCAGTAGGGGCAGACTGACACCTCATACGACTGGGTACCCCTCTGAGAAGACGCTTCCAGAGGAACAATCAGACAGCAACATTTGCTGTTCAGCAATATTCACTCTTCCGCAGCCTCTGCTGCTGATACCTACGCAAACAGGGTATGGAGTGGACCTCCAGCAAACTCCAACAGACCTGCAGCTGAGGGTCCTGACTGTTAGAAGGAAAACTGGCAAACAGAAAGGACATCCACACCAAAACCCCATCTGTATGTCACCATCATCAAAGACCAAACATAGATAAAACCACAAAGAAGGGGAAAAAACAGAGCAGAAACGCTGAAAATTCTAAAAATCACAGCGCCTCTCCCCCTCCAAAGGAACATAGCTCCTCACCAGCAATGGAACAAAGCTGGATGGAGAATGAGTTTGACGAGTTGAGAGAAGAAGGTTTCAAACAATCAAACTTCTCCAAGCTAAAGGAGGAAGTTCGAACCCATCGCAAAGAAACTAAAAACCTTAAAAAAAGTTTAGACGAATGGCTAACTAGAATAACCAATGTAGAGAGAAGTCCTTAAATGACCTGATAGAGCTGAAAACCA
This sequence comes from Rhinopithecus roxellana, assembly GCF_007565055.1. Classification (NCBI taxonomy): domain Eukaryota; kingdom Metazoa; phylum Chordata; class Mammalia; order Primates; family Cercopithecidae; genus Rhinopithecus; species Rhinopithecus roxellana. Next base: position 134,879,372 of record NC_044552.1, read on the forward strand.
TGGTAGGAGAACTACATGACAAATGCACAAGCTCCAGTAACCAATTCAACCAACTGGAAGAAAGAGTGTCAGTGATTGAAGATCAAATGAATGAAATGAAGCAAGAAGAGAAGTTTAGAGAAAAAAGACTAAAAAGAAATGAACAAAGCCTGCAAGAAATATCGGACTGTGTGAAAAGACAGAATCTACATCTGATTGGTGTACCTGAAAGTGACGGGGAGAATGGAACCAAGCTGGAAAACACTCTGCAGGATATTATCCAGGAGAACTTTCCCAACCTAGCAAGCAGGCCAACATTCAAATTCAGGAAATACAGAGAATGCCACAAAGATACTCCTCGAGAAGAGCAACTCCAAGACACATAATTGTCAGATTCACCAAAGTTGAAACGAAGGGAAAAAGGCTAAGGGCAGCCAGAGAGAAAGGTCGGGTTACCCACAAAGGGAAGCCCATCAGACTAACAGCAGATCTCTCCGCAGAAACTCTACAAGCCAGAAGAGATTCAACATTCTTAAAGAAAAGAATTTTCAAACCAGAATTTCATATAGAGCCAAACTAAGTTTCATGAGTGAAGAAGAAATAAAATCCTTTACAGACAAGCAAATGCTGAGAGATTTTGTCACCACCAGGCCTGCCCTGCAAGAGGTCCTGAAGGAAGCCCTAAACATGGAAAGGAACAACTGCTATCAGCCACTGCAAAAACATGCCAAAATGTAAAAGACCATTGATGCTAGGAAGAAACTGCATCACCTAACGAACAAAATAACCAGCTGACATCATAATGACAGGATCAGATTCACACATAACAATGTTAACCTTATATGTAAATGGGTTAAATGCTCCAATTAAAAGACACAGACTGGCAAATTGGATAAAGAGTCAAGACCAATCAGTGTGCTTTATTCAGGAGACCCATCTCACGTGCAGAGACTCACATAGGCTCAAAATAAAGGGATGGAGGAAGATCTACCAAGCAAATGGAAAACAAAAAAAGGCAAGAGTTGCAATCCTTGTCTCTGATAAGACAGACTTGAAACCATCAAAGATCAAAAGAGACAAAGAAGGCCATTACATAATGGTAAAAGGATCAATTCAACAAGAAGAGCTAATGATATATCCTAAATATGTATGCACCCAATACCAATACCAATACCAATATGTATGCACCCAGATTCATAAAGCAAGTCCTTAGAGACTTACAAAGAGACTTAGACTCCCACACAATAATAATGGGAGACTTTAACACCCCACTGTCACCATTAGACAGATCAACAAGACAGAAAGTTAACAAGGATACCCAGGAATTGAACTCAGCTCTGCACCAAGTGCACCTAATAGACATCTGCAGAACTCTCCACCCCAAATCAACAGAATATACATTCTTCTCAGCACCACATTGCACTTATTCCAAAATTGACCACATAGTTGGAAGTAAAGCACTCCTCAGCAAATGTAAAAGAACAGAAATTTTAACAAACTGTCTCTCAGACCACAGTGCAATCAAACTAGAACTCAGGATTAAGAAACTCTGTCACAACCGTCCAGCTACATGGAAACACAACAGCCTGCTCCTGAATGACTACTGGGTACATAATGAAATGAAGGCAGAAATAAAGATGTTCTTTGAAACCAATGAGAACAAAGATACAACATACCAGAATCTCTGGGACACATTTAAAGCAGTGTGTAGAGGGAAATTTATAGCACTAAATGCCCTCAAGAGAAAGCAGGAAAGATCTAAAATTGACACCCTAACATGACAATTAAAAGAACTAGAGAGGCAAGAGCAAACACATTCAAAAGCTAGCGGAAGGCAAGAAATAACTAAGAGCAGAACTGAAGGAGATAGAGACACAAAAAATCCTTCAAAAAATCAATGAATCCAGGAGTTGGTTTTTTGAAAAGATCAACAAAATTTTTAGACCACTAGCAAGACAAATAAAAAAGAAAAGAGAAGCATCAAATAGATGGAATAAAAAATGATAAAGGGGATATCACCACCGACCCCACAGAACAAACTACCATCAGAGAATACTATAAACAACTCTACGCAAATAAAGAAGAAAACCTAGAAGAAATGGATGAATTCTTGGACACATATGCTCTGCCAAGACCAAACCAGAAAGAAGTTGAATCCCTGAATAGACCAATAACAGACTCTGAAATTGAGACAATAATTATTAGCCTACCAACCAAAAATAGTCCAGGACCAGACGGATTCACAGACAAATTCTACCAGAGGTACAAGGAGGAGCTGATACCATTCCTTCTGAAACTATTCCAGTCAATAGAAAAAGAGGGAATCGTCCCTAACTCATTTTATGAGGCCAAAATCTTCCTGATACCAAAGCCTGGCAGAGACACAACAAAAAAAGAGAATTTTAGACCAATATCCCTGATGAATGTGGATGCAAAAATCCTCAATAAAGTATGGTAAACCAAATCCAGCAGCACATCAAAAAGTTTATCCACCATGACCAAGTGGGCTTTATCCCTGGGATGCAAGACTGGTTCAACATATGCAAATCAATTAATGTAATCCAGCATATAAACAGAACCAAAGACAAAAACCACATGATTATCTCAATAGATGTAGAAAAGGCCTTTGACAAAATTCAACAGCCCTTCATGCTAAAAACTCTCAATAAATTCGGTATTGATGGTATGTATCTCAAAATAATAAGAGCTATTTATGACAAACCCACAGCCAATATCATACTGAATGGGCAAAACGATGCATTCCCTTTGAAAACTGGCACAAGACAGGAATGCCCTCTCTTACCACTCCTGTTCAGCATGGTGTTGGAAGTTTTGTCCAGGGCAATCAGGCAGGAGAAATAAATGAGGGGTATTCAGTTAGGAAAAGAGGAAGTCAAATTGTCCATGTTTGCAGATGACATGGTTGTATATTTAGAAAACCCCATCGTCTCAGCCCAAAATCTCCCTAAGCTGATAAGCAACTTCAGTAAAGTCTCAGGATACAAAATCAATGTGCAAAAATCACAAACATTCTTATACACCAGTAACAGACAAACAGCGAAATCATGAGTGAACCCCCATTCACAGTTGCTTCAAAGAGAATAAAATACCTAGGAATACAACTTACAAGGGATGTGCAGGACCTCTTCAAGGAGAACTACAAACCACTGCTCAACGAAATAAAAGAGAACACAAACCAATGGAAGAACGTTCTGTACTCATGGATAGGAAGAATCAATATCATGAAAATGGGCATACTGCCCAAGGTAATTTGTAGATTCAATGCCACCCTCATTAAGCTACCAACGACTTTCTTCACAGAATTGGAAATAAAAAAACTACTTTAAAGTTCATATGGAATGAAAAAAGAGGCTGCATTGCCAAGACAATCCTAAGCCAAAAGAACAAAACTGGAGGCATCACGCTACCTGACTTCAAACTGTACTACAAGGCTATAGTAACCAAAACAGCGTGGTACCAAAACAGAGATGTAGACCTGTGGAACAGAATAGAGCCCTCAAAAATAACACCACACATCTACAACCGTGTGATCTTTGAGAAACCTGACAAAAACAAGAAATGGGGAAAGGATTCCCTATTTAGTAAATGGTGCTGGGAAAACTGGCTAGCCATATGGAGAAAGCTGAAACTGGATCCCTTCCTTACACCTTATACAAAAATTAATTCAAGATGGATTAGAGACTTAAATGTTAGACCTAAAACCGTAAAAACCCTAGAAGAAAACCCAGGCAGTACCACTTAGGACATAGGCATGGGCAAGAACTTCATGTCTAAAACATCAAAAGCCATATCAACAAAAACCAAAATTGACAAATGGGATCTAATTAAACTACAGAGCTTCTACACAGCAAAGGAAACTACCATCAGAGTGAACGGGCAACCTACAAAATGGGAGAAAATTTTTGCAAGCTACTTACCTGACAAAGGGCTAATATCCAGAACCTGCAAAGAACTCAAATTTACAAGAATAAACCCCATCAAAAAGTGGACAAAGGATATGAGCAGACAATTCTTAAGACATTTATGTATCCAACAGATATAGGAAAAAATGCTCATCATCCGTGACCATCAGAGAAATGCAAATCAAAACCACAATGAGATACCATCTCACGCCAGTTAGAATGGTGATCATTAAAAAGTCAGGAAACAACAGGTGCTGGAGAGGATGTGGAGAAATAGGAATACTTTTACACTGTTGGTGGGACTGTAAACTAGTTTAACCATTGTGGAAGACAGTGTGGCGATTCCTGAAGGATCTAGAACTAGAAATACTGTTTGACCCAGCCATCCCATTACTGGGTATATACCCAAAGGATTATAAATCATACTGCTATAAAGACACATGCACATGTATGTTCATTGCAGCACTATTCACAATAGCAAAGACTTGGAACCAACCCAAATGTCCATCAGTGACAGTCTGGATTAAGAAAATGTGGCACATATACACCATGGAATGCTATGCAGCCATAAAAAAGGGTGAGTTCATGTCCTTTGTAGGGACATGGATGAAACTGGAAACCATCATTCTCAGCAAACTATCGCTAGAACAGAAAACCAAACACCGCATGTTCTCACTAATAGGTGGGAATTGAACAATGAGATCACTTGGACACAGGAAGAGGAACATCACACACCGGGGCCTGTGGAGGGGGTGGGGGCAGTGGGAGGGATAGCAGTTAGGAGATATACCTAATGTAAATGATGAGTTAATGGGTGCAGCACACCAACATGGCACATGTATACATATGTAACAAACCTATACGTTGTGCACATGTACCCTAGAACTTAAAGTATAATAAAAATAAAATAAATAAATAAATGAAAGAAAACAGGCACCTTAGTCCTACAACCATATGATGACCTGAATGAGCAGGAAATAGTTCTATTGAGCCTCCAGAAGGGCTACAGACTGCTGAAAGCTTTATTTTATTCTGATAAGATGTGTAGCAGACCTACTGAACTCTAAGATAATAAATTTGTGTTGTTTAAAAAACAAACAAAAAAAAGTAAGTTCAAGAAATACTAATCATGCTCCTTAGATTAGATCTGGGCCTGGGGGGGAAATAACTACAAAGGACATGATTGGGACAATTGACAAAATTTCTTGGGACTGTGGATCAGACAGTAGTGTTGTTGAAATATTAAATTTTCTGATTTTTGAGATTGTCCTAGATTTTGGAAAGTGCAATGAAAGGGAAAGGGGACACAGTGTCTTCTATTTACTCTTAAATGGTACAGAAAAAAAAATAGATACATACAGACACACAAGCTTTTTTTTTTTTTTTTTTTTGAGACGGAGTCTCGCTGTGTCACCCAGGCTAGAGTGCAGTGGTGTGATCTCAGCTCACTGAAAGTTCTGCCTCCCAGGTTCATGCCATTCTCCTGCGTTAGCCTCCTGAGTAGCTGGGACTATAGGCGCCCCCCACCACACCCAGCTAATTTTTTGTGTTTTTAGTAGGGATGGGGTTTCACTTTCTTAGCCAGGATGGTCTCAATCTCCTGACCTCATGATCCACCCGCCTCGGCCTCCCAAAGTGCTGGGATTACAGGCGTGAGCCACCGCGCCTGGCCCGACACACACACTTTTCATATATATATATATATATATATATATATATATGTATACATTTATATATTTATATATAGAAATAAATGAATAAAACAAAAATTAAATAGTTGGAGAATCTGAGTAGAAGACATATGAGAGTATGTTGTCCTATTTTTAAAACTTCCTGTTTGATGAAAACTATATATTTTTTTTCCCCAGAAAATAATTAACATTGGTTTCTTGTCTTACCCCAGTAGATTAAGTATTAAACAGTTACTGACCATACCTTGTTTGGAAATCTTTTGTTTACTTGGAATGTATATTCCAATGTTATGATATTTTAAAAATAGAGGAGTTATATTTATGTATTTGTGTATTAAGTTATAGTTACTCCTTTTTAAAAACTTGTTTGATGAAATTATAGTTGCTTTGAAAAATATAAAGAGATTAAAATGTTGAATAAATATCAGGAAATACATGTAATCTGTGACTATAAATATTTCAGTATCTGAATCATTTTAATAATACATTTGTTTAGTATGTGTTTTTCAAGCATTTCTTATACCACTTCTCAGTGTTCTCGGAGTTATGTGGAAGTCTTGTTTATATAATAACTTGGGAGGTTGAAGGACTAAGAGTATAAATGTATATGTGATGTTGCCACAAAGTTAGAGGTTATTAATCCCATTGTTATCACTGACTACTTTGAAAGTGTTATGAAAGCTGTGGATTCTCAGGCTAATGTGTATTGCATTTTTGCATGTAATTTGGGGAGAGTTCCAGGAAGAGGCAAGATAAAGTGCTACATTTTTGAGACTACAGTACAAGCTACCTATTCTTGTTCAAGAAATAACAAGGAGAACAATGTGGCAGAATCCAGAATGAGAAGGAGTGATAGGATAGGAGATGAGGATGAGGGTGGTGGGGGGGAGGATTCAAACAGAGAATTGATAAATTTTGACTTGTATTTTTAAAGTATTTTTTCCTTTCTGTAATGGACAAGATTGGAAAAGGCAAACTCATTAGTACATTATTAAATAATCAAGGTAAAAAAGATCTTGCTAGGATCAGAGTTTGCAGAAGAGGACATGGTGAGTAGTAGTTGGATTCTGGATGTATTTTGAATGTAGAGCTGACAAAATTTAACAGATTCATTGGCAAACTGTAAAAGATACAGAGAACTCAAAAATGACTCCCAAGAGTTGGACCTGACAACTGTAAGATCATTCTTAACCACTGTAGCCATTTATAGACTTGTGGGGGAAAATCAGGACTTATCAAATATACATAAGAAATGTGGAATTGGATATATACTTATACAAAATCCTAAGGTTCAGAGAAGTCTGAACAGAAGATATAAATTTGGAAGTTAGCAAATACACCTCATGGTATTTAAAGGTGGTATATTTATTAGACTGCATGAGATCATCAAGTGTAGAAAGAGGAGACAAGTAATCCAAGAGCTGAAGCCTGAGGTACTCCTGACACTGGGACATGAAAAAGAACCAGTATAAAGGACTGAAGGAGCACAGCAAGGGAGAAGGAAAACCAGGAGGTCTTGATAACCAAGAAAGCAAGTATAAAGTAGGGCATCAAGGAATGGGGTGGGAAATAATCACCTGTTCATGCTGATAGGGGTCAAGGAAGATGGCATGTAAGCCTTGAATTTAGGTGGCAAAAAGCACAATTACTTTCACACCAACCTAATAGGAATATAGAAGTAATCTGTAACCTTGACGAAAACTGTTGCAGTGAGTAGTGGGGATTAAAAACTTGCCTAGGATGGGTCCAATATAAAAATCAAAGAGGAAGAATTAGATAGAGACAGAAGAATTAAAACTTTGTCTTTCAAGGTGACTTTTTGGTATGCTAACGGAGAATAATTTATATCAAATTTTTCATCGTTCTAGCCAGGAATTTATTATTACACTCTTGTGATTCTTAAAGGTACTAAGTTTGAAAATCTCTGCTCCAGCCTGCAGTTGCTGTTCTCTAACCAGTCATGCTTCAGTGTAGCAAGTGATTTAAAAATTAAATGAAAATTCACGGTAATTCTTAAGTGGCCAAAATTTACAGTTGTCAGTGATTCTCATGAATCCAGTAACAAAACAGGAACTTAGAGGCCAAGGACAAAAGTAAAAGTTCTTTTTGCAGTTCCTGTTTCTTAGAAAGGATGTCTAATCAGCAAAAAGGAGTTAATGAATTTCAAAAATACATCTTGAAAATTTCTTTTTAAAATAATGTTTAGTATCCAGCATCCTTTACATCCTTTATTTTAAATAAAACAACATTGAAAAGTGAATTAGTGGGGTTACAACTGCCAGAAATTTCTGCTAAATAGTATATGCATCAGTGTCTAGGAATAGGGATGTTTTGGAAACAGTATGAAATAAAAAATGTTAAGTTGCTTTACTGAAATGAGCTCTTTTCAACTTAGTTTCTTAAATTTCGCTTACTAATGCAGAAACCCAAATTGTTTTAAACTTCTCTACACTGCTAATACTTAGATATTAGGACTGAAAGAACCTTCTAAAGTCATTACAACTTTTCCACTAGGTCTTTAGACAGGATTAAATTATTTCAGATAGAAAAAAATTTGGCCTAATTTTAAAGACCCTCAAAGAAGGCAGTTTAAACTTTCCTTAGCAATTTATTCATCTACTTTTAAAATAGTTTTCTTTGTAACTACCAAAAGATACATTCTACATTGATAAACATTAAGTAGCTGACCTTTAAGGCTTATTTTCTATTATTTCATATATTTTAATCTGAGTTGCAAATTGCAGTGTGGTAATTGTAGTTTACCAAGATAGACCCGAATGAGTGGCTAACTTTACTACTAAAACAGTATGACCTTTAGTAAATTACTTTATTTTTGTAATTACATTTCTTCGTCTCTAAAATGATAGGATTATTGAATCCCAAGAAAGAAGGATGAAGAAATATGGGACTTCAGATAAGACATGTGCCAGATTTAGGAATGTCAGTTATTGCCTGGTTTCACATTAGACTGTAAAGCTCATGCTTGACTCATTCATCTCATGGATCCCCAGCACTTAGCATAGTATCTGACTTGAGTAAATAATAAATAACTGTTGACTTAGTGGAAATTAGGGCGCTTCATAGGGAGTAAGCATTTGCACTTAGCCTTGGAGGAAACGAGACTGGGCAGAAAGGAAACCATATTAGATAAGAGAGAATAACATGAGAAGAGAATGCAGGTAAGACAGGAATCCAATCTTGATTGAGGGAAATGGAAATAAGACTGAGTGTCCACAAGGTGGAGGGCCTTGAATGCCAGATTAAACTGTATTTATACTGAGCCAGTCCTATAATGTCTCAAAGCCTTAGTGTGAGTACAATGTGACCTGCCTAAATTTCGAGGTTCTGATGAGGACCAAGTAGAGGAAAATGTGTGGAAATACTTTATAACCTGTAGGATGTTCTAAAGATGTCAGTCCAATACTTTAATCTTGCCTTGGATTTATCTTATCCAACTAGCATTTAATATGTGTCTTCTATCCATGGCATATTGATTTCTTTATCTTTATTCCCCAAATATTTCCTTATTTCTACCTTTGCTTGTACTTTTCCTTCTCTCCAGAATCTTGTTACCGCTTCAGTTTTTTTCATAACTTACCCATCCTGCATGGCCAAACTAAAGCATCATTTCCTTTACCTTATTCTGTTTTTTCTTTATTCTCTGAATTGTTCCATGTACTTACTATAGGAAACAAGTTTAATACTTCCTACTAAGTGTGTTTTTATAGTAATAGTTCTTTGTATTTTAATTTCATATCCATAGCCAGATGATTAGCTCCCTAAGGGCAGAAATAACGTATTGACTTACTTTATATATCCCATATTGCTAATTAAAGGTCTTAATTAATAGCAAACTTTTACAGAGCCTAAAAGTATGTTGAGGTTAACTATACATATCTTATGTTTTCCCCCAAAGAGGGAAAATTTAAACCACTAAAAATGTAGAGTAGTTAATTAGCTTCATTAGTTTTCATTGCTGGAGCATAGGTTAATAATAAACATTTTAAAAGAATGTCATTTTGCAGATACTGAATTCAAGTGGACATGTGAACATAGAAATTCAAATCTGATAATAATCTAACATTTGTAGCCCTTCAATTCTAATCACTCAAGATTTTGAAAAATTAAAAGTCTGGAAAAGTCAGTGCTTTAGCATATATTCTTTGCTCTGAAAGAATGAAAACGAAAGAAAAAGGTGAACCACAGGTTATTGCTGTTTCTATAGGCCTAAAACAAACACTGGAAATTTCAAGTCATTCTATCTAACTGTATCATAAATGTAACAGAACTTGCTAAATCCAATAGCCCCTTACGTACGACAGAAATAATGATCTCTTTATTCAGAAACTTCAGTTAGAATCAGTTAAGCTTCATACGTTGGAGATATGTATGCATCTTGAGCAGCTACTACATACTGATCACAAAGCCAAGTGGTTGGTATAAACAGATAGACTCTTCTTTTAATGAGCTTATATTGTAACGTATGTGTGTGTTTTGAGAGTCGGAGAGGACACTTTGTCAGCATCCTTATATAATTACAAACTGTGATAAATGTTGTTTTAAAAAAAGATGTAAGATTACTGGAGAGTCTGACCTTAGATTGGGAACATTAGGAAAACCTTTCTTAGGAAGTGGCATTTGATCTGACATATGAGGAATGAGCTGAATAGGAGTGAGTTAGCTGGGTAAGGAAGAAAAAAGACAACAGGCAAATAGGTTGTATGGGCCATGGCATGTGTAGTAACAGAAAAATACATAGCTGGATAGTAGTCAGTGAATGGGATAGGGACATTGAGAAGAGGTTGGACAATCAAGAATCAGGTAGAGTAGACCCTTGTATCCAAACTTAGAATTTATTTTGCATTTTAAATGAAAAGATTGATATGAATGGATTTATATTTTAGAAAGATCCCTGTACTCGGAGTACTAGATGAGGAAGATGTGGTAGGGGCTAGGGCAAGAATGGAAGTTGAGACAAATTAGGGGGCTATTGCAGCGAAAATGGGGAGATGAAGACCAATCAAGGTATGTTTCAGAAGGAAAATCAACTGGATTCTTAGTGAATTAGGTAAGGGAGTGGGGAGAGAGGCAAAGCATAGGGATAACTGTTAAAAATGACTCCTCCCATTTACTTGAGAGTGAAGTTCCCAGAGGAAAGGAAAGGTGGTAGGGGGATCAAAAGAACAGTTTTAATTTTAATTGTATGTGAGACATCCAAGTGGTGATGTCACATAGTGAGTTGGATATTTGTCCAAGCAGATTCTGGCTAGATTAATAAATTTAAGAATAATAAATTTATCAATAGTACTTAAAGCTATGGGAAGGCATATGAAGTGGTAAAAAAAAAAATAAGCTAGATGGCAGGATCATGATGCTTGTATGAATCTGGTAGGTGGTATAATGACTTAAGACAGCCCACTGTAAGATAACAAATGGCAACTGATATGTTGTATGAACTTGAGATGGGGGAGAGGGAGAATGAATGAATGTACATTATCTGAAGGGAACTGCCTGTATTCATTCAGCTCAGATAATTATTACTAAATAAATGTGGGCCCAGATCTTTCATTTTTAAAAGAGAAGTTAGAAATTTGGCTTTTCTGTAAGTTTTCCCATATTTGAATATAGAAAACATAATTCTTATTAAAAATTCTATATGTGTTATTATTGATTGCACCCACTGTTTTGCACTCTCTGCTAGGACAGAGTATTTAAAATTACTTGAAGGTCAGCTGGAAGATTAGGAGCCAAAGGAGATAGGAAAGAAACCAAGAGAATTGAGTGTCACAAACCAGAGATAGAGAATGTTTCCCAAAGATTGGCATAGTCCAGGGCTTTTAATATATTTACAGAGTGTAGCAGTTTGGTAAGATGATACCTAAAAAGTGTGCCTTGGATTTTCTAGAATGGACTAGGCAGTTGATATTAACAAGGTCAGTTCCTCAAATGAACTGAAAACTTAAGTGAGGTACAGGCTGATAGATGTGGGCGCCCTACCAGTGAAAGACACAGGCATATTCAGATTCCCTAACCTTTTGTGTTACTGGAGAATATGAAGTAAACAGAAAAGAAATACACCCTCCCCAGCCCCAGAGTGAACTGAATGGTAAAGAAGTGAAGACTTTAAATGTGGATACTTCTGTTGGAAAGCTCATTTGTGAAGTGGAGCAAAATGTCATACCTGGAAGAAAAATCAGAATCCATGTATAGATTTTTTAATTGAATATGTAAGAGGAGTGTTTGATAAGAAGGAAATGTGATACAAATTCAGTAATTTAGGGGTTAATTTTTTTAGTTTTCTGTACAGAAGCTACCTCTAGTAGTATCTAGAGACTCACATTATAGAATACTCAACTAAGTATCTGGACCACATGCTGCATTTGTACTCATCAATGACCTAGTGGATCTTTGCAAAAGGATACTCTATTTCTTTTTTTTTGGCTGGGAGGAGGTCTGGAGCCGGGCTGGTGCAGTGGCGCAGTCTTGGCTCACTGCAACCTCTGCCTCCTGGGTTCACATGACTCTCGTGCCTCAGCCTCTTGAGTAGGTGGGATTACAGGTGTCTGCCACCATGCCCGGCTAATTTTTTGTATTTTTTGTAGAGATGGAGTTTCACCATTTTGGCCAGGCTGGTCTCCAACTCCTGAGCTCAGGCCATCCACCCTCCTTGGCCTCCCAAAGTGCTAGGATTACAGGCATGAGTCACTGTGCCTAGCTATTTCTCTTTTTTTTTTTTTTTTTTTTTTTTTTTTTTGGAGACAGACTCTTGCTCTGTTGCCCAGGCTGAAATGCTGTGACATGGTTTGGCTCACCACAACTTCTGCCTCCCGGGTTCAAGTGATTCTCCTGCCTCAGCCTCCCGAGTAGCTGTGATTACAGGCGCTTGCCACCGCACCCAGCTAATTTCTGTATTTTCGGTAGAGACAGGGTTTCACTATGTTGGCCAGGCTGGTCTCGAACTCCTGAACTCGTGGTCTGCCTGCCTCAGCCTCCCAAAGTACTGGGATTACAGATGTGAGCCACCATGCCTGTTTTCAGATAGTAAAACCACATTCGCTCTCAAACTCTAATGTGCATATTTTGCTCTCAATCTATAATGTGTACCTGGGGTTCTTGTAGTGCAGGTGCAGACTGGCACTGGTAGATCAGGTTCAGTAGATCTGAGGTGGGCTTGAAGATTCTGCATTTCTGACAAGTTCCCAAGTTATAACGATGCCACTATAAAGGTCAGTTGAAAATATAAACTAAAAATCACTAGCACATCCAAAATTCTAAGAGGTTTTTATATTTTTTAAAGCAAATTTTAATCTTATATCCTGTAACATTAGCATATCATGTAAAATTAGTTTTAAGGCATAGAAGAGGCAACTAACAGGTTCTTCATCTTTTCAGTTCTTCTTACAACAACCTAATTAGGTATTATTTTTCCCTTTTTAGAATCAGTGTGACTGAGGTTCAGAGCTGTTAACTAGCACGTGACTAGTTAAAAAGTCAGGTTTACCTATCAGTCTAGCATTTGCTTTAACCACTACATCATCTTAATTTTTTTTTTCTTCATTTGTACAGGTCTTTTTTTTGTCTTTACTGAAAATAATTAAATCTATTGTTATTTTTATATTTAGTCTTAGAATTCTACTTTAGCCTGTTTCTCCCCTGTGCAGAAGAGATGCAGATTTTCCTGGAAGGACACTCCTGTTTTTACCTTGCATATCCTTTCTGAAATGTTAAATGATAAAAGAGAACTGGGCATGCGTTTTGAGAACAATAGCTTTTCATGAATTCTGTCAAGCCTTAAATACTTGGTGGATTCTAGCAATAGGGCGGCAGTTGCCAGTTTCTTTCAGAGCTGTAATCTGCATAAATAGGTTTTATCTCAGAAATATGAGATAGATCATCATAAATGTTTACTGTTTACTTCTTTACTATAGTCCAATGTTGATATAAAAATGCTCTCTTTTAGAATGTGAAACACAGGAAGTATGCCAGATGGAAGGCAACATACATCCATAATTGTTTAAAGAATGGGGAGACTCCTCAAGCAGGCCCTGTTGGAATTGAAGAAGATAATGGTATGTATTTATTTATTCTGAGTAAAAGGACTTGGTAGAATCATAATTATTCAGTAGATTATTCAGAGTTTTTGGAGGGAACAATACAATTTTGTTTTCATCAGGCCCAGAATCTCTAAAAGTTAAGTATAAAATCATAAACTTAGGGACAGTGAGAAATAGAAATAAAGGTCAAACTTGTAATACCTGTCCATGTCAACAAAATGACTTATCTGTCTCCTACTTTTAATCAGATTTCATTCCTGTTATATAGGAAAGGCAATCCATTTATAATTTATAAAATGTTTTTAAACCACGAAGAATACTGTATAATTTTTTGTAAATGTCTTTGAGTTGTGTAGGTTATTTGGGGAGTTAGTAACTTACATTCACATGGTTCAAAACAAATATCATAGAGTATATAAAAAATATGAAGTGAATTTCTCCTGTCTACCACATCTCCTACCAAAACTTAAGTAAGCATTGTTTTTAGTTTTTTTGTGTATCTTTACAGAGATCATTTTTTATGAATTTACTACCGAGTAGAAACATATATGCTCCCGTTTTTCACACAACTGGTAATATACATGCTGTTCTGTACCTGGCTGTGTTTTTTTTAAAACTTTATATATACAGGAAAATTTTACCATCACATAATGTGTTTTACAAATTTTAATCATGAAAAAAATAAAGGTCATTATTTTACTTGGCCTTTCAGTTAATGTGTAATAGAAAAGGGAAACCTTTTTTCACTTACTTGTTTTTTATGTATTAGACGTAGTAAATAGATGGTTATAAAGAGAATGACCACTGTTCTTGGAACTGAGAAAATTCCAAACGATCCTTGCATTTTGCTACACACTTTTAGGCATATGTGAAGATAATTATCCATTACAGGCATCAGTAAACTTTCTTAAAGGATCAGATAATAAATATTTTCAGTTTATGAATGATACTGTCTTTGTTGCAACTGTTTAGCTCTGCTGTTATAGTACAGAAGGAGCCATAGATAATATGTAAAAAAATGAGTGTGGTTGTGTTCCAGTAAAGTTTTATTTACAATAACAGGCTACCACCCCACTGGCCATAGTTGGCTAACCCCAATCTGATTAATCTCTTTAGATCTAGTATTATAATGAATTATATTGAAATATTGCCTATTATTGAACCAGCTCTACATTGTGTAATAAACCCCACTTGGTGATGGTATATTTTTTTTTATTATACTGATAGGTTCATTTCACTACTATATCATTTAGGATTTTTACATTGACATTTTTAACTAAAAATGGTCTACAGTTTTCCTTTTTGGTATCAATGTTATGATGTTATGCTTACTTCATAAATAGAATGTTTCTAGTCTTTTTCTATGCTTTGGAACAGTGGAATTATCTGGTCTTTAAATTCATCCTAGACATTTTTTTGTGAAACCAGCTAGCCATTTTACTTTTCAGGACTATTTTAGATGTTTCATTTTAGGTATACTGAAATACCTAATAAATTGTCAATTTGGGGTTTTTGGCTTTCTTTCAATATCAATGACTTCTTTAAAAACTCTTTAACATTTTGCCTTTGAAAGTAGGAAGTGTGCATTTTGATTATCACGTTGATCTGTTTTGTTCTGAAATGGTTATTGTAGGCCCTTACTACTAATAATACCAAATAGATTATTTAATGTAGATAGTTTTTGTTTTCCAAAAGTCAGCTTAAATGGAAATTGTCATTTCTGTTATTTTCATACAGATTTGATGGAGTTTCTGGATAGTAGAAAATTGTAAGCTACAGAATATTAATAATAAATCCTCTACAATATAAAGAAGAATATGTTCACTGCATACTTTTTCAACTCTTTAACTTAAAACATAACCTGGTGTCATAATCAGGGCTTAATGTCATAATATCTAATAATGTCTTCTCAAAGATAGCCTATATATCTACAAGATATAATGTCATTAAATCTGAATTTGTGTGAGAAAAGTCTTAAGACTTTGATTTGTTTTCTTTTTCTGAATGTAGAATTATATTCTGTTGTGTTTTAGGATTAACTCTTGGATCATAGTCTAAGTGTAAAAGATAGTATATTTCACAAAAACCTAATTTTTTATTGTTCTGGAATTGAATTTCTAGTAAAACCAGTATAAAATAATAGATACTGTACTTTAGTTAACTTAGATAAAGAACAAGAGTATATACTTTTGAAAACAGTACTGTGTATTAAGTTCTAGCTGAATACCACATCACCATGACATTTTAATAGATATTACAAACAGGCTTCAACTTATCGTTTAACGTATACTTTTTCACCTTTAAGAAGATAGCAAAGCAATATGCATTCAATAGAAACTGTACTTCGAGAACCCTTACAAAGTCATTGTTTTTCACTTTCAGTACAGTATTTATTAAATTACATAAAGGCTTTGTGTTAGATGATTTTGCACTAATGTAAGTGCTCTGAGCATGTTTCGTGTAGGCCAGGCTAAGCTATGATCTTCAGTAGGTTAGGTATTTTAAATGCATTTTTTACTTAGATTTTTGACTTACAGTGGGTTTATTGGGATGTAACACCATCATATGTTGATGAGCATCTGTAGAATTAATGATAAAAAAAGAACAATAGATCATTGAAACCACTCATTTTATATGGTAAATTTGTTTTGATGCAATGTCAAATTTACTGGAAAATTGCCAGAATGATATAAAGAATTCCGATATGCCTTTGATCCCACATTAAACATTCTCTCATTGATTCATAGTCTCTTTCTCTTTCTCACCCCTTGTCCCCTTTTCTCTCTCCCCACTCTCCCTACCACACATACACAAGAAAGGACATGAGGTTATTTTATTTATAGATAGATAGATAGATAGTGTGTGTGTGTGTGTGTGTAAAATTTTAAAATACAACCTGGTATCATAATCTGGTGTTAATGTCATGATTTTTAGCTGTATCTCTTTAGAAATGGCTTATGGCTTCACAAGACGATATATATATATATATGTATATTTTTTCTATATATGTATTTATTTTCTATATATATATTTATTTATTTTCTGTATATATATATATATAGAGAGAGAGAGAGAGAGAGAGGTCTTTGTTAGGAAATTAGAGATACTGCTCTTTTACTCCTGAATACTTCTGTGTTTTCTAAGAATAGTGGCATTCTTTTTACTACAGTATACTTATCAAAATTGAGAAGTATAGTATTTATTCAGTGTATCAACTGATCTCCGTCTGTATTCAGATTTCAGCAGTTGACTCAGTAATACCCTTTGTAGTTTTTTTCCTCATGCAAATAGATCATACGTCGCATCTGGGTGCCATATCTCTTTAGTGTCCTTAATCTGGAGTAGCTCCCCAGGATTTCCAGTGTTTCTTTGCCTTGATGTTTTTGAAAAGTACAATTACTTGTTAACTTTTCCTCAATTTGTTTGTCTGATGTTGCCTCATAATTAGTTTAACCCTATGCATTTTTTGCAGAATAGCCCAAAATAAGGTTTTATCCTCCCTGGCTTATATTAGAAGTATACGATTTTGATGAAATATTGGTGATGTTAAGTGATCACTTGGGTAATGTGGTATCTTCTGAGTTATTCCCCATTAAAGTTATTTTTCCCTTTGCTATTTAATTTAAGGAAGATACTTGGATATTACGTAAATATCCTATATTTTTTATGCAACTTCACCCCCTAGGTTGATGATTTATCATTCTTTTTGTCTTAATTAGTTGGCACTCTTCCATGAGGATGGACTTTCCAGTCTATACATAAATAAATGTGTGTGTTTATTTAATTATTTACATCAATACGGGCTCATGAATTTATATTCAGTGATTATAATTCATTACCCATTATTCTTTATTATGTTCCTTTATGTGACTCCTGTTGCAACTTCTGCACCAGTTGTGGTTTCATTACTTGAGCAAATTAACATTCTTTGGTACCCAGTATACAGCTGTTGATCTGTCCAGTGCCTTTTTCTTCATAGCTGTCCATAAGGTTCACTAGAAGCAGTTTGCTTTCAGCTGGCATGGCCCCAGTACACCTTCACTGTCCTACCTCAGGGGTGTATCAACTCTCCAGCTCTATGTCACAATTTAGTTTACAGGGATCTCAATAGCCTTCTTACCCTTCCACAAGATATTACATTGGTCCATTATATTGATGACATTATGCTGATTGGACCTAGTGAGCAACTAATCTGAACTTAGTGGTAAGACATTTGCTTCTCAGAGAATGGGAAATCAGTCTGACTAAAATTCAGGAACCTCAGTGAAATTTCTAAAGTTCTAGTAATATGGGGCATGTCAAGATATTCATACTAAGGTGATGTTGTCGTATCTAGCCACTCCTATAACCAAGAATAGAGGTACAGTGCCTAGTGGACCTATTTGGATTTTGAAGTCCACACGTTCCTCATTTGGGTGTATTACTCTGACCCATCTGCTGAGTAACTCAGTCTTCTTTTCTTTTTCCTTTATCTTAACTATTCTGTCCTTTGAGCGTCCACATAAATTTTAGAAATAGATTTTCAGTTTCTCTTTTTTAGAAAAAAATGCCTACTGGGATTATGATTAGTATTAAACTTAGGGAGAATTAATTGTCTTTTAGTACATGAACATAATATATCTGTCCATTTATTTAAGCTTTCTGTAATTTCTTTCAGCGGTATTTTAGATTTTTTGGAGTAGAGGTTTTATACTTCTTTTGTTAAATTTACTTCAAGTATTTTGTGTCCTTTCATTCTCTTGTAAATGAAATTAATTTTATAATTTAATTTTCCAGTCGTTTGCTTCTAATATGAATTACAATTGATTTTTGTATAATCTTTTATCTTGCAACCTTGCTAAATTTACCTGTTGATTCTGATAATTACTCTGTAAATTCATTGAGAGTTTGTATGTAGATAATTATGTCATCTGCAAGGAGAGACAGTTTTGCTTCTTCCTTTCCAATCCTCATTTCTTTTTCCTGCCTATTGTGCCAGTGGCAATAAATATGTCCATTGTTTTGTTTGGTTTTTTGCCCTGTGCAATACTGAGAAATTTTCTTTAGTTCTAGGGTGCTGAGAAGTTTTGTCATAAATATTGAATTTTGTCAAGTGCTTTTTATGCACTTAATTGAAATTGTCATAGGACTTTTTTTCTTCTGTTAATATGAGTTACATTGATTTTTCAAATGTTGAACCAACCCTGCACTCATTGGTAAACTTAGTCATGATGAGGCCTTGTATTATATGACTGGAGTTGATTCTGATATTAAGAATTTATATGTCTACATTTCAGTATTTGTGAGATTTGGTTTCAGGGTTACACTGGCCTCATAAAACAAGGTGAAAGTAATCCCTTCTGTTTTCTGAAAGTGTTTGCATAAGATTGGTATTTTTTCTTACTTGAATGTTTGATGTAATTCACTGCTTATTCCATCTAGGCCCTGCATTTTCTTTGTAGGAGGGTTTTTAACCATGAATTCAATTTCCCCAATAGATTTAGGACTATTCAGATCATCTCTTTTTGGGTGAGTTATGGTATTTGTATCTTCAAGTGGTTTGTTCATTTCCCTGAGGTAGTGCCATTTATGGCATAATATTTTCTTATTGTCTTAACTATCCTTTTAATGTCTGTAGGATGTATTTGATATCACCTCCTTCATTTGTCATATTCATAATAGCTGTTTCCTCTTTTTTCCCCCCAACCTCTTGACAGAGATGTTTTAATTTTTTTTTTATTATTTCAACAAGTATTTAGTAAGTTTTTTTCTTTTTTCTTTTCTATTCCTTTTATTTTTTCCTGCACCACACTTAGAGTTTAATTTACTTTTGTTTTATTTAGCTTCTTAGGGAGGAAATGTGGATCTTTGATCTTTAAATCTCTCTTTTCTGATAGAAGAATTTAAATCTATCAGTTTCCCTCTAAGCATTGGTTTTTAGTGACATCCTGCAAATTTTGGTATCACTCAGTTCACCATAATTACAGTTTTCTTTGTGATTTCTTCTTTGAGTAATGGATTATTTAAATATATTAATTTCAGAATGTTGGAGATGTTTCTAGATATCTTACTGATTTCTAATTCAGTTCCATTTTAGTCGGAGAACATACTATAAAAGATTTCAGTATTTTGTAGTTTACCAAGATTTATTTCATGGCCCAGCATATGATCTGTCTTGGTGAATGTCCCATGTGCAGTTGAAAAGAATGTATTCTGCAGTTATTCGTTATGATGTTCTGTGTTAAGTCTCCAACTATAGTGGTTTTACTAGTTCTGTCAGTTTGTTTCATTTTCAGACTCTGTTATTATATTAGGCACATGTACCTTTATAGTTATTTTTTATGAACTAACCTTTTTATTATGGAACATCCCACTATATCTTGCTGATATTCCAGGTTATTAATTCTGTTTGTCCTGATTTTAAAGTTTACTACCCCAGCTTTTGTCAGCTTGATATTTATGTGACGTTTTTATCATTATGATGGTCCTTTTTATCTCAGCTAATATTCCTTGTCATTGATTCTATTTGTTTATTATTAAAATTAGTCACCAGCTTTTGTCTACTGGATATTCGCATGGTATGTCAGTTTTCCTCCTTTTAGTTTAAACAAATCTAGATCTTTGTGTTTTGAAGTGCATTTCCTGCAAAAAACATAAAAGCACTTTTTTATTCTGACTCTCGGCCCGTGTGAGAAATAGTGTTTAGTTCGTTTACATTTAATGTAATTGCTATAGCTAGATTTAAACCTGTTTTGCCATTACCTTTCTGTTAATCCCATCTGTTTTTTTTCTCCTCTTACAATTTTCCCCCCTCCGGTTAGTTTTTTCTCTTTCATTTGTTATGTCTATGTTTTTCTTTATGGCCTTGAACAAATTTGTCATAGCTGCTTTAAAGTGCGTTTTTGCTGATTTTCAGTATCAGAGTCATTTTGAGGTCTTTTTTGTAGACTCTTTTTTTTTTCACATTTTCCTTTTCTTCCCTGATTTTTAATAACTTCTATTGTTGATAACATGTTGAAGCTCCTCTGCAGCCTGTTATCTTTCTCTGCAAAGTCCTGATTCTTGTTCAAGCAGACCATTGACTTGCCAGAACTCAAACTTTGTCCCCCACTTTCAGCTGTAAGTTGTTGCTTTTCTCCAGGGCCCCCTAGAGTCTTACCTGAGTGTGCATAATTCAGGAACTTGTAGGTATTTAGTTGGGATTCATACAAACATTTCATGACTCACTTCTTGGCAACTCTTTCTTTTGTGTAGACTATTGAGTGCCCTCAGATGAAAAGCCACATAAAATCAAATGTTACCTGGTAAGATTTCCTCTTACCTTTACTCTCGTTTCTACCAACTTTTGATCATGCTCTAGTGCTTTTATGTTGTGGAGCTTTTTTCTTTCTCAGAATGTAAAAACGTTAGAGTTCTCCAGTATTGGGAAAAGTCATGTTAATGTGTGTAAAGTATAAATACATCCACAAGGTTGCTTGATAAAATGCTCATCTCAGATTAGTAAGTAAATTTAACTTTTTTCCTATTTGAAATTAACTACATTGAATAACCTGTTTATAATCAGACAAAAAAGTTATTTAAAAATGTGGTAGGAAGCAGTAAGATCTATTCTCTTTGATGAACCTGTAGCTCTAGCTTGCTTTTATTCTAAGTTATTATGATTACCAATAGTGGCTGATTGTTATTTTATACTCAAAATTCAGTTTTTCAAAGTAGTTTTCAAATTCGGCTCATGATACAGTATATTTTAAAAGTTTACATTTCAGGACTTTTCAAAATGAAATATCTCATTTCTTTCTACATAGCTAAATGCAAAATTTTATTCCTCTGTTTTTATTAGCTAAATGCATTGAACAACTCACAATCATTTAGTAGCTAGTACACAGTAAATCTTAAGTGAAAGTCAGCTGTCAGAAAATGGAGTTCTTATTGGATAGCGTAAATGTGACATGTTTTGCCAGAAATGTCCTTGAGTCTTCATAAGTTTAAAGAAAGTTTATTTTAAAGAAAAATATAGGTCAGGCGCGGTGGCTCACGCCTTTAATCCCAACACTTTGGGAGGCCGAGGCAGGCAGATCACAGGGTCCGGAGATGAAGACCACCCTGGCTAACACGGTGAAACCCCGTCTCTACTAAAAATACAAAAAAAAAAAAAAAAAATAGCCGGGCGTGGTGGTGGGCCGCTGCAGTCCCAGCTACTTAGGAGGCTGAGGCAGGAGAATGGTGAGAACCCAGGAGGCGGAGCTTGCAGTGAGCTCAGATCATGCCACTGCACTCCAGCCTGGGCGACAGAGCAAGACTCCATCTCAAAAAAAAAAAATACATATATATATGTGTGTGTATATATATATATATCTACACACATATGTACACACGCACACACACTATATGCAGAGATTTTATAGAATTAGAAAATATTAACCTGAAAGACGTGGTAATCATATTGTCAGGTACGTTTACATTTTTTAAGAAAATAAAAAAATTAAAAATATTGTTTTAAGCATAGAGAGCCTGCTTCTCCACTGCATTAAATAGAATTGCATTTAAAGATTCCTATTTGTCATGTGTATAGTGAAATAAGAATACTTAGCATTTGTATTTCAAAATAGCTAGTATAACATTGTGTATATGTGATCTGATAGATGTTGAAGAAAATGAAGATGCTGGAGCAGCCTCTCTGCCCACTCAGCCAACTCAGCCATCATCATCTTCAACTTATGACCCAAGCAACATGCCATCAGGCAACTATACTGGAATACAGATTCCTCCGGGTGCACACGCTCCAGCTAATACACCAGCAGAAGTGCCTCACAGCACAGGTAGGAAACTATAACTGAATGATTTATTTAATTCCCCTTTTATAAATAAGAACTGCATTTCTTATCATATATGTGCCTCATAATGATGGTCGTGAAACATGACAAGTTCCTTGAATTCCATTTGAACCCACAAGAAACATTAAATTATTTTCATTAAAGTTTTAATAAAAGTTGTATTCTCGTTATTTGAGAAATGACAAGTATTATGTGCATTGATTACTATTAACTTTATATTTTATTAATAAGATTAGTTTCTATGCTTTTCATATATATGCTGTTTTTCTTTTTCTTCTCTTCCCTTTCTTTTCCCCTCACTATTGTTTTAGAATGGCTCAGAGGTGAGTGGGGTTGATTAAAGGATGTGTCAGTTAGGGTCTCACTGTGATACCTAAGTTTGTTTTATTCCCTTGGGACTATGCCTCTGCCCGTGATAGGGAGTGGGCTTTAAGGCATAAAATCTCAGTAACAATGAAATCATAAGACAAGTGAAAGGAGGGATTTGGGTTATTTTTTTTTTAACCTTACAAATGTGACACTTTAAAAAACTAACAGGAAGGAAAGACCTATCTTTGAATAAATCAGTGCTGTATGTGTATGTTTTTATTTTTAAAAATCTGACAAAATTAGTCCTCAGTAGTTAAGTCAGGGTCAGTAAAGACACTTTGACAAAATTTCAGTTACTCTTCCCTTTAATTGCATTGTTGACAACGTGTCACCTTTATCTCCAAGTAGCACACTTGCAACTATTATTTAAATTTTACATTTAATTTAATTTTTTCAAAAACTTTTCTTAAAAATTTACTTTTATCCCAGGTGACTTATGGTACTAAACTATATAAATGCTTTAAAATACTTAATGAATGGAATGATAGTCATCCTTCGAGCCCTGATTTCTACTGTTCCTATTATGTAACACACTGTTACTTTATTGACTTTCATTTGTCAGCCTTACTTTACCCAAACCTTGTAAGTTATTTTGCGTGAATTACATTATATGCAAGTTTTCTATTTTGATCATTGTAACATCAAGTATGATTAGTGTCTTTCCTTCTGTTTTAAACTTTCAAGTTTATATTATCTGCAAAAATATTGCTAACATTTTCTTTAAGATTATTGATGAAATGATAATTTTAGCACTGATCTCTTTTTGTGTCTTCATTCAGCATATTTTACCCTGACATTTCAATATTTTATGGCCTGTGTGATGACATTAATAGACAAACCTATTTGCATTTGTTTTGGAAGTAAAATTTCTTGGAACACAATGATAAGTATTTTGTTATGTTTAGAAATATTCATTATTTCCAGTGTAGAATAATGTAAGTGAAACCAGCTACTTAGATCTGTTTGCCTTAGATGAATACTGTTCAAATTATACTTGAAGGTTTAAATCCGATCAAGAGTCCTAGACACAAGCATTCTATAGAGGAGCCAAGAGGAAATAAAATGCATTTAGGAGGCAAATCATATTGGTTATTTGTTTCTACCCCGTGCTAAAGCATAAACTCAGCTGATATTTAACCTCTCATGACCTTAATTTTTCTTCTTTCTAATATGAAATTAATCATACTTCTCATGGTTATTTTAATTATTAAAAGGGAAAAAACTATAAAAATGGACTAGTAGTAGGCCTATCGCAAAATGAGTGTTCAGTAAATTAGCCACCTTTCCCTCTTTTTTTTCCTCTTCCTTCCTATTTCTGTGCCAAGGAGAGACAAGGTATTTAATGGCAAGTTAATGGTCACTTAAAATTATTATGCAAATCAAGAGAAGTATCACAACTGGGGGTAGGATATTAACCTTATAGAAAGACTGTCCAAAAAGTTTTGTTTTAGACAGTATATCTCCAGGCAGAGTTGTGGCATAGGCATATCAATGTATATTTTATATATAGGTAAACTCTATGGGTATACGAAAGAGAACACTTTTAGTAGGAGGGCTATAGTAGATTGATCCATATGAAATTGCTAGTTTTGTGTAACAAAAACGATAAAGTATTGGTAGTTTTATATGTTCAAACTAATACACAATGTATCTCCTGGCTAGAATAGTCATGACATAAAGATAAATATTAGGTGGTTTTCCATTACAAAGTTTTCTGTCATAAACAGTTCAATTTGATCCAGTTAACTCTAGCATGAGCCTCTTGTTTTCTCTCTCTTTTGTTCCTTAGAGGGAAGAATAAAACTAAAAAACTTAAAACTTTTATAGAATGAGATCCTATCATATTTTATACACTCTTGTAGCCTTACCAGTCAAATGATTATCATAGCTAATTTCCACACTTATTCTCGCGCAACTATATTATATGTTACTGTCTTTAATTCACAAACTCTCAAGAGACTAAGCAGTTATTCTAAGAAAACAAACATACCCGGTAATGACAGAACCAGGATTTGAATCCAAGTTTTCTTGACTTCATGTTTTGGCCACCTGCCTTCTATGTTCCTTCCTCTAGGGAACTCAAATCCTCTCAAAACCTACTTTTCTGATAGTATATTTCCCCTTAAGATTGGTTTGAGATGTTGAAATCTCCTTTTAGCCCCAGATTTTTTTTCTATTATATTTGAAACGGTAAAAAAAAGAAGTTCATAGTTGCCTAATAAAAAACAAAATAATGTTTTTAATGTATAAATAATAGCAAATGTTTCCCTTCTTACTCACTTTAAGAATGATTTATTTTCTCTCATATAAAGGTCCAGGATGCACTTTTATCAAAGGGAAATCCTTAAGATAGCTGAAAAGAATAGTATGTACTAATTTGCAGTTTTTACTTCTTCCACAAAAAAGCAAAGGGAGTTCAATGAGGACAGGGATAGTGATTGTTTAAACAGGCGAAATGTTTGCTTCTTGTGCTTTCACCACTGCGCAGATATCACGTGTAGTTGATACAGTGTGTTTTTTTCTTTCTCAAGAAACAAAAGCTTTTTATAGTTCATATTACAGGAGAAGATTTTAATAATAAAGCTAGATTAAATAATGAAGTTATTTTATGATCAAAGCTACCCTTTCATTGTAAAATGCAACTCACTTCATAGATCAAAATATAGGCTGTGTACTTGTGTCAGAAGTACCATGTTTGCATTCTTCTGTAAGCTTTGATATCCTATTGTTGATACTCTGGCCTACACATTTCTGTCAACACTATCTCTCATGATTAAGGTTTCACTCATTCTTTGCTTATGCTGTTCCTCATAGGTAATGTAGGTAACATGTCTTTCTCTCTTTTTCTGTGTCTCTCCAAATGTTATGTTCTTTCAGGAGTCTGTTTAATCACACTTTCTGGATAGCCTTCTCTATTTAGAGATTTGTTTGGAGTATTTTAATTTAGGCAGAAATGCAAATTACTTAGCAACGAATGGCATTGATCTATAGATTGGACCGTTAAAGTGTAGTAGATTTACCTTGTTTATAAGGATATATATGAAAAATACATGTAATCTACATAAGCTATAGGTACACCTGTTTCAAAGCACTAGACACGACTAGTCTCTGAAGATCCATCTCAGATTTTACATTCTAGCATTTTTAAAATAATATATATTTATATGCCTTTCAGTGTTTGGCAACTTTTATGGAGAAAATTGTCAGATGTTTATAATTTAAATACATTCGGTGAGTATTTATCAAAATCAAGCAAAAAATAGTCATTGAATATATCAGCCTAAAACTGGTCTGTCTCCTCACTTTGGATTTATATTTTATACAGTTTTCTATAAATATATTCATATACACAGTATATAAGAATATTTACTGTAGGATTATTTGTAATAGCAAAAGATTGGAAATTAAAACTTAAATGTCCATCAGTAGTGGATTGCTTTATAAACTATGCATGCAGAGGATGGGACACTAACCATTAAAAACAGCGCGACTTATATATATTAATCTGGAATTATTGCTAGGACACATTAAGTGAAAAATGCATAAAACAGTATCGTATGCAGAACTTACTACCATTTGCAAAACACACACACACACAGTATGCCTTCTAGAGGATTTTGGTTTAGACAAGTACACAAATTTCTCAGCAAAGAACAGCATTGACATATATACATGGATTGGATTGGACACACAGTTATTTGTAGGTGGGTGGAAAGGTGTCATAGAAACTGGTGCTAGCCCTAAAGTGCTTTGGAGTAGGAGAGGCAGGCTTTCTCCTTTATATTTTTTTGTACTATATAAAATTTGTACTTCACCGTTCATCTGTATCCCTATGTACTTTAAAATGTTTCAATTTTTAGTTAAAAAACAAGATTTGTATGGCTTTTAATAGTTCCAAAGGGTATAAATATGGAGCGAGTTTGTCCTTAAGCACAATTAAGTGAGGTAAGTAATGTATATTTAAACCATTTTTTCTCTTAGGTTGGGAATGAGAAAAATCTTAAAAGTCAAAACTTCACACCAGAAGAACTTTGGAATTTCATACGAGAAAAACTTTAGACCTTTAGAAAATTTTAGAACTTCAGCCATCTTTTGTGAAACCGTTATTCTAGAACTCTCAGTGGATACATATCCATTCCCCTAGAAACTTCCTCTTTATTTAACCTTTTTCTCTGTTTCCTTTTTCTTATTCCAGTATTTTTCCCACTTTACCCTTTCTACAAATCGCCTGTTTGAATTCAGTGTATTAGTTTGGCAAACAGTCCATTTTGAGAGACTGTTTAACTCCATTGATTTGCCATAATCAACTTTTCCTCATTTTGTTTTCCTGCTGATAGAATCATTTCAGTCCTTTTTCGGGGGGGAGCTTTTAACACTTTTTGTTAGTTTTTTAGATGATTAATGAATAATCTTCAACTTTAGTATATTCCTTACCATTAATCAAGAATGCTAAGTTACTCATTAATATGACAGTTTTGAAACATTCTAACAAAGTCAAAACTGTTATTTATTGGATAATTGTTAGGATATATAAAAATATCTTAAAATGTGTAAACTAGAAAATTACAAATATTAATTTATAATTTCATGCACAGTGATGAAACTGGATTCATCTTCTAAGTTAAACTAAATTAGAATTTTGTCCTACTTTATCACCAAATTAAATTGGCTGAGAAATTTAAAGGTAGGAAGTCTGTTACTTCTACAGATATTTGGTAAGCTTTAATTGAGAAGTAATCTGAAGCATTAGACAAAATATATATTAGGAAAGCATAACCCATACACATATGTAAACACTCGATATCCTCCAACATCAAATAAGTATATCCAATTAGAATCCATTGATGTTTCAAGAAAATAAATAAAATAATGAAATTGCCTCATGATTTTTAAGTGCTGCCCTACTGTATAATTAAAAAGTGTAATACTTTTATACCCATTTATGCTTTTCTGATTTGCAGGTGTAGCAAGTAATACTATCCAACCTACTCAACAGACTATACCTGCCATTGATCCCGCACTTTTCAATACAATTTCCCAGGGTAAGTCAGCTGACTGTTTTGTGAGATACATTTATCTCCTGTTTTGGGTTGCTGTTTTGTAATTTTACCTTGACAGTACCATATATTTAAATGTTGTTACTTAAATTTGAATTTCTAGGTAATTTGAAATAAATTTCCTTGAATGCTTATGTTCACTAGATTCTCAAATGAACCAGGATTGTTTGATATTAAAAATACCAACATCCAAAGGTATCCTCTTTTGTTACAGTTATTTTCTTCATGCACTACCGAATATAGAACAGACGTATAGCCAAGGCTGCCATGGAAGCCAATGCTAGATTATATTAATTTAGTTCAAGATTATTGTGAGTTCTCAAACAAATATACGAGAAAAAAACAAACAACCCCATCAAAAAGTGGGGAAAGGATATGAACAGACATTTCTCAAAAGAAGATATTCATACAGCCAACAGACACATGAAAAAATGCTCATCATCACTGGCCATCAGAGAAATGCAAATCAAAACCACAATGAGATACCATCTCACACCAGTTAGAATGGCAATCATTAAGAAGTCAGGAAACAACAGGTGTTGGAGAGGATGTGGAGAAATAGGAACACTTTTACACTGTTGGTGGGATTGTAAACTAGTTCAACCATTATGGAAAACAGTATGGCAATTCCTCAAGGATCTAGAACTAGATGTACCATATGACCCAGCCATCCCACTACTGGGTATATACCCAAAGGATTATAAATTAGTCTACTACAAAGACACATGTACACGTATGTTTATTGCGGCACTATTCACAATAGCAAAGACTTGGAATCAACCCAAATGTCCATCTGTGACAGACTGGATTAAGAAAATGTGGCACATATACACCATGGAATACTATGCAGCCATAAAAAAGGATGAGTTTGCGTCCTTTGTAGGGACATGGATGCAGCTGGAAACCATCATTCTTAGCAAACTATCACAAGAAGAGAAAACCAAACACCGCATGTTCTCACTCATAGGTGGGAACTGAACAATGAGATCACTTGGACTCGGGAAGGGGAACATCACACACTGGGGTCTATCATGGGGAGGGGGGAGGGGGGAGGAGGGAGGGATTGCATTGGGGAGTTATACATGATATAAATGATGAATTGATGGGTGCTGACGAGTTGATGGGTGCAGCACACCAACATGGCATAAGTATACATATGTAACAAACCTGCACGTTATGCACATGTACCCTAGAACTTAAAGTATAATAATAAAAAAAAAAAAAAAGATTATTGTGAGTTCTGATTGTGACTTATCTATCTAAAAAGAAAGGAACTGACCATTATTGAAAATAAAAATCTCTGAGGTTACTTTGGTTGTTTGGTTTACAGGCTAAATGATTGGTTTAAGTATAATCTTTACTTCTCTGATTTTTAGCCCAAATCAGGCATTGTGTTTATTTTGGTCTTTCTCATTCAGACTTTTGTTTTCTTCCTATGTCAGATGATATTTAATCCTTTTATATTTAAAGTGAAGATCTTTTTTGTTTTCTTTTATTTTTTGAGATGGAGTCTCGTTCTGTCGCCAGTCTGGAGTGCAGTGGCACAATCTCAGCTCACTGCAACCTCTGCCTCCTGGGTTCAAGCAATTCTCCTACCTCAACTTCCCCAGTAGCTGGGACTACAGGCGTGCGCCACCATGCCCAGATAATTTTTATATTTTTATTAGAAATGGGGATTCACCATGTTGGCCAGGGGATGGTCTCGATCTCTTGACCTCATGATCCGGCTGCCTCAGCCTCCCATAGTGCTGGGATATTTGGTAAGCTTTAATTGAGCTACCGTGCCCAGCCATTTATTTCTAATAGCTGTTATTAAGTTTCCTCTAATACTGTCTGTCAGTGTGTTTTCACCTCGAATTTTCTGTTCTCCCTGTATGAGTGGGAACTGGCTAATTAAGCCTTCCTGCCTCTCAGCCATGGAATGAGGAGAGCCTTTTGTGGGTGAGCTGGATATCATACCTACCTTAAGAGTCCTAACACTATCTGGGCAGTTTGTTACACAGTTTTAGGGAGATGTTCTTTAAATCTCTTGTCAATTTTCCCTTTTCAGTTTTTTCATTCTTTTTCTCTTCTCTTCTCCTTTTCAATTTTGTGGATTTATTTCCTTTTGTGTTACTTTATCATTTCATTATGGTTTCAGGAGGAAGAATAGTTAATTATATATGCTTAGTCTACCACGTAGAACCAGAAACCTAGAATTCTTTACCCATCTAAACTGTCAGGCAGGTGTTAGGGCAAAATAATTTTTATATATGTAAGAACTCTCACCTTTTGCCTAGCACATACCTTTTTTAAGGAACTTAGGATGTACTCCATCAAGATAAGGGTGGTAATCAAGCAAAAGTGAAATATGGAATATAAGAAATGGTGAAATATACTTCTTTAGATACTCTAAAGAAGAAAGATTCTATGATAGCTTTCCCACATGCTTGGAAAGCAATTGCTCCAAAATTAGAATAGGAAATTGGAGAACTCCCCTCCTTTAAGAAAAGTAACATGAATTTCATGTAATATATAGAATAGAAGCTTCAGAATATGAAAGACATAGATAAGAAGCCGTAGAATCCTGCCAGTAAGAAAAAAAAAAAAAAACTAAAACAAAACATCTAAGAAAAATTTTGATATTATATAAGAAATCTTAATTTGGAAGCAAACAAAAATATGCCTTGATTTTGAACAGTAATAGAATTATGGAATAAAAAAGAAAAGGATTTCATTTGACTTAGACACAAAGAACATTCTCCTTCAAAAGGTACCAGGCTTATGACAAAACATAGAGTACTTCATTCAGGATGAAATATAAACATCAACACTGACATTTTAACATTATACTGGAAGTCCTAGCTAGTGCAGTAAGAAAGGAAAAATAAATAAAAGCTATAAAGATAGGGAAAGAAAAAATAACACTATTTTTGTTCATAGATGACATGATGGTCTGTAGAAAATCTGGAAGAATCAAGCAAAAAACTGATAAGCAATTATAGCTGGATTGCTGTATACATGATTAATATGCAAAAATTAATTGCTTTCCACATAGCACAAAACAAGTGGGATTTCAAATTAAAATACACTGCCATTGTGTTTGTATTTACATAAACACAACAATCGAAAGCAAAGTACCATTTACATTAGCGTTCTACCAAAAATATTCAGGTATAAATGTAACAAAACCCATTACAAGATCTGTATGAGGAAAACTACAAAATGCTGATGAAAGAATCAAAGAATTACATAAATGGAGATTTCATAATCATGCATAAGAAGACTCTGTATTCTCAAGATGTTAGTTCTTCCCAGCTTGATCTATAGATTATGGACAGTTCCCATCAAAATCCCAGCAAGTTATTTGGTGCATATGAACTCCAGCTATCTAAAGTTTATATGGGGTGGTAGAAGACCCAGAATAGTCAACATAGTAGTGAAGGAGAAGAACAAAGTTGGAGGACTGACACCACCTAGACTTCAAAACATAAATCTGCAGTAAATTAGACAGTATGGTATTGGCGGAAGAACAGACAAATAGATCAGTGAGACAGAGAGTCCAAAAAATAGACCCATATAGAAAAAGTCATATGATCTTTGGCAAAGGAGCAAAGGGAATACCATTGAAAAAAGATACTCTTTTCAACAAATGGTGCTGGAATAACAGGACAGTCACATACAGCAAAAAAACAAAAAAGTGAATCTAGACACAGACCTTCCACTCATCTCAAAATTTAACTCAAAATAGTCTGATGCCTAAATTTGAACTCCAAAACTAGGGACTTCTGGTTCCAAAATGGCAATGTAGAAGCATACTGACTTCATTCCCCACCAACAGAAAACAAACAAACAAAAAAAAAAACAAATATACAGCACCGAGATCGACAC
Organism: Rhinopithecus roxellana; assembly: GCF_007565055.1. NCBI lineage: Eukaryota > Metazoa > Chordata > Mammalia > Primates > Cercopithecidae > Rhinopithecus > Rhinopithecus roxellana. The sequence goes on from NC_044552.1 coordinate 134,911,128, forward strand.
CAGCAACAACCCAGAGCCCAAGTATGAGGAAGAAATAGTTCCTGGGCCACAGAGAAGTGGAAAAACTCCAGTAGGAGAATCGGACTTCCACTTTCTTGATGCTTCTGCCCTGCCCTTATGTCCACACAGAAAATCTCCGCCACCTCATAATTTCTACACTGGAAGAAGTAAAATTGAAGTGGTCAACCATCGTCCCCACCTTCTTGGGTTCCTTGGCAGGAGACCTGTCCTTGCCTTAACCCACAGGTAGCATCATGACTGCCTGAAGGGAAAATATCACTGAAGACCAGCAGAGACTATTATTCCCAGCCCCAGGGACTTCACTCTGCATCTTGGCCAAAGGAGACACCAAATCAGAGTGGCTGTTCAGCAGTACCAAGCTGCAGGAGGTATATTTCCTAGGTCCTGTAAGCACAAACCCCTACCTAGTCTGCCTTCCCACACTGCCAGTGTAATCCATTTGTGACATTCAGTGCTCCAAACATTTACTAAAACTGAGGGAAACCTGCGCGTACGGCGCCACCTAGAGCTGAAAAGGAGGTAGCGACATAACAGTGAAGATTTGTCAGCAAATACATGCAATAAAAACCAAAACAAGCTGGACAGAGAAAACTGGAATAAATAACTAATTCTTCCAGTGCAAAGACATGGAAAAGACCCACAAGAAACAACAGCAAACAGGGAATCATGACCTTCTCAAAAGGACAAAGCAAAAATCCTGGCCGAGCACGGTGGCTCAAGCCTGTAATCCCAGCACTTTGGGAGGCTGAGGTGGGCGGATTACCTGAGGTCAGGAGTTCAAGACCAGCCTGGCCAACATGGTGAAACACTGTCTCTCTAGTGAAAATACAAACAAAAAAAATTAGCTAGGCGTGGTGATGCATGCCTATAATCCCAGCTACTTGAGAGGGTGAGGCAGGAGAATCACTTGAACTTGGGGGGTGGAGAGTGCAGTGAGCCAAGATCGCCCCCCTGCACTCTCCAGCCTGGGTGGCAGAATGAGACTCCGTCAAAAAAAAAAAAAAAAAAAAAAAAAATCCCGAAACTGACCCTAACAAAACAGCAGTTTGTGAGCTCTCTGACCAAGACTTCAGAATAACAATTTTAAGAAAACTCATTGACCTCTAAGATAATACAGAAAAGCCATAAAGAAATTTGACAGATATTGGAATAATTTTTCAAAACAAAAAATAAAATATTGGAACTGATAAATACATTTGCCAAACTGGAAAAGTCTTTTGAGGCTCTCAACAGCAGAATGAACTAAGCAGAGGAAAAAAAAACAGTGAGCTCCAAGACCAGCTATTTGAAAATACACAGTCAGAGGAGGGAAAAAAGAATGAAAAGGACTGGCTACAAGATATAGACATCTACCTCAGAAGACCAAATCTAAGAGCCACTGATGTTCAAGAGGGAGCTGAACGAGAGGTAGAAAGCTTATTCAAAGAAATAATAACTGAAAACTTTTCAAAACTTGAGAAAGATAAATATCCAGGTACAGGAAGGTCTTTTTTAACACCGAACAGATTCAACCCCCAAATAAGACTACCTAAAGGCATGTAGTAATCAAATGCTAAAGGCCGAGGACAAAGAGAAGGTCCTTAAAACAGCAAAAGGTAAGAAGCAAATAGCATATAAAGGAGCTCCAAGTCATCTGGCGACAGCCTTCTCAACAGGCCAGGAGGGATTGGAACAACATTTTCAAAAAAATCCTATCATCTAAGAATATTGTATCCAGCAAAATTGTCACTTAAATATGAAGGAGAGGTACAGTCTTTCCTAGACACAAAAGCCGACCCATCTTCCAAGAAAAGCTAAGGGGAGTTCTTCAGTCTGAAAGAAAACACTAATGTGCAGAAGAAAACATTTCAAGGTATAAAATCCACTGGTAGAATTAATACTCTCTATAGAATTTTTTAGTATAGAGCAATTTTATAATATAGAGAATAGAGCAGTTAGGCAAAAGAAAGAAAGAAAGTTCATCCAAGTTGAAAAGGAAGAAAACAAATTAGCCTCGTTCACAGATGGCATGATCTTATGCCTATAAAAACCTAAAGACTCCACCAAAAAACTGTTGGAACTGATAAATTTAGTGAAGTTACAGGATACAGAATCAGCATACAAAAATCAGTAGCATTTATAAACACCAACAGCAGATAATCTGAAAAACAAATTAAGAAAGCAATCCCATTTACCACAGCTACAAAAAAATATAAAATACCTGGGAATTGATCTAACTACAGAGATGAGATATCTATGTAAGAAAAACTATATAAAATTCTGATGAATGTAATAGAAGTGGACACATAAAAAATGTAAAGATACTCCATGCTTATGGATTAGAAGAATTGATATTATTAAAATGACAATGCTACCCAAAACAATCTACAGATTCCGTTCAATCCCTATCAAAATGCCAGTGACATTCTTCGCAGAATGACATTTCACCAAAAAATAAGAACCCGAAGATTTATATAGAATGATAAAAGACCCTGAATAGCAAAAGCAGAACTGAGCAAAAAGAGCAGAGCTAAAGGCATCACACTCTGTCTGATTTCAAAATTTACTACAAAGCTATGATAACCAAAACAACATGGTACTGACATAAAACCATACACAGGGACCAGTGGAACAGAACAGAGAATCCTGATATAATTTATGCATTTACAACCAACTCATTTTTGACAAAGGTGCCAAGAACCTACAATAGGGAAAGAACGATCTTTTCAATAAATAATGCTGGGAAAACTGGATAACTATATGCAAAATAATGGAAGTAGACCCCCATCTCTCATGATACACAAAAATCAAATCAAAATGGATTAAAGACTTACATCTGAAACCTCAAATCTAAGACCTGTGAAACTAATACAAGAAAACATTAGAGAAATGCTCCAGGACATTGGTCTATGCAAAGATTTTTTTGTGGAAGACCTCAAAAGCATAGGCAAATAAAGCAGAAATGGCCAAATGGGATTAGATCCAGCTAAAATGTTTCAGCATGGCAAAGGAAAAAACCAACAAAGTGAAAAGACAACCCATGGAATGGGAGAAAATATTCACAATCCATCTATCTGACAAGGGATTAATAACCAGAATATATAAGAAGCTCAGACAACTCAATAGCAAAAAACAAATAATACAATTTAAAAATGGACAAAAGATCTAACATTTCATATATGAAATGTCAAGTATATGAAAAAATGCTCAACATCACTAATCGTCAGAGAAATACAAATCAAAATCACATTGCAGTATCATTTTACCCTAGTTAAAATGGCTCATACCAAAAGACAGGCATAGAGAACAGTGCAGAGGTTTCTCAAATAACTAAAAATAGAAGTACCATATGATTCAACAATTCCAAAGGAAAATCCAAAAGAGGAAATCAATATGCTGCAAGAAATCTACACTCTCATGTTTATTGCAGCACTATTCACAGTAGCCAAAAATGGAATCAACCTAAATGACCATCAGTGGATGAATGAATAAAGAAAATGTGGTATATATACACAATGGAATATTATTCAACCAAAAAAATAAAAGAATTATATTATTTGCAGCAACATAGATAGAACTAGAGGTCATCGTTTTAAATAAAATAAGCCAAGCCCAGAAAGACACATATCATATGTTCTCACTCACATGTGGGAGCAAAGAAAGGTGGATCTCATGAAAATAGAGAGTAGATTGGTGGTTACCAAAGGCTAGGAAGGAAAGGGGGAAGGCGTGGAGGATGAAAATGGAAAAAAAAGAATATACGTGTTTTTATTACCACTGAAATGCATGCTTTGAAATTATAAAGATGGCAAATTATATATGAATACTTTACCTTAATAAAAATAAGTTTAAGAAGTAAGTAAAATGCGAAACTATAAAACCTCTGAAAGATAGCAAAGAGAAAATCCAGATGACCCTGGGCTGAGCAAAGACTTTTTAAATGCATGATCCATAAAAGAAAGAAATGATAAGGCAGATTTCATTAAGATTAAAATTTTCTGCCCTTCTAAAGATGCTGTCAAGAAAATGAAAAGACAAGCCACAGACTGAGAGAAAACATTGCAAAAGGCTTATCTGATTAAGGACTGTTAACAAAACATACATAAAACTCCTAAAAAACAATAACACAGACAACCCTCTTTTAAAATTAGCAAAAGGCCTTTACAGTCACCTCACCAAAGAGGATATACAAATGGAAAGCAGACATATGAGAAGATACTTCACCGCATATATCATCAGGAAAATGCAAATTAAAACGATGAGATACCACTACACACCTGTTAGAATGGCCAAAATGTACAACATTGACAACACCAAATGCTGGTGACGATGTGGAACCACAGAAACTCTCATTCATTGCAGGTAGGAATGCAAAATGATACAGCCACTTTAACAGTTTGGCAGTTTCTTACATAACTAAATATATTTACTTTAGGATCCTGCAGTTGTGTCCTTGGTATTTACCTAAATGAGTTTAAAACATATATTCACATGAAAACCTGCAAGCAAAGGTTTATAGCAGCTCTGTTTATAATTGCCGAAACATGGATGGAACCAAGATTATCTTGCTGTAGGTGAATGGATAAATAAACTGCAGTACATCTAGACAATGGGATATTATTCAGTGCTAGAAGGAAATGAGCTATCAAGCTATGAAAAGACATGGAGGAAACTTAAATGTATATTACAAAGTGAAATTTTAAAAAGCTATATACTGTATAATTTCAAGTATGTGACATTCTGAAAAAGGCAAACAATAGAAGAGGTAGAAGATCAGTAGTTGTCAAGAGTTAGGGGGAGAGGGAGGGATGAATGAGTGGATCACAGAGAAGTTTTAGGGCAGTGAATCTGTTTTGCATGACACTGTGTATTAGTCTGTTCTCATATTGCTATAAAGAACTACCTGAGACTGGTAATTTATGAAGAATAGAGGTTTAAGATTCACAGTTACACAGGCTTAACAGTAAGCATGACTGGGAGGCCTCAGGAAACTTAAATCATGGCGAAAGGTGAAGGAGAAGCAGGCATCTTCCTCACATGGCAGCAGGAGACAGGGAAGGGGGAAGTGCCACACACTTTTAACCATCAGATCTCATGAGACCTCACTATCACAAGAACAGCAAGGGGGACATCCACCCCCATGATCCAGTTACCTCTCACCAGGCCCCTCCTTCAGTTCAACATGAGGTTTGGGCAGGGACACAAGTCCAAATCATATCATTCTGTTCCTAGCTCCTCCCAAATCTCATGCCCTTCTCATATTGCAAAATGCAAGTATCTCTTCTCAGTAGTGCACCAGTCTTAACTTGTTTCAGCATTAACTCAAAAGTTTATAGTCCAGACTCTCACCTGAGACAAGGTAAGTCCTTTCCACCTATGAGCCTGTAAAATCAAAAGCAAGTTAGTTACTTCCAAGATACAGTGAGGATGCAGGCATTGGGTAAATGCTCCCATTCCTAATGGGAGAAATTGGCCAAAACAAAGGGGCTGCAGGCACCATGCAAGTCTGAAACCGACCAGGGCAGTCATTCAATCGTAAAGCTCCAAAATAATCTCCTTTGACTCCATGTCTCACATCCAGGTCATGCCAATGCAAGAGGTGGGCTCCCAAGGCCTTGGGCAGCTCCACCCCTGTGGCTTTGCAGGGTACAGCCCCCTTGGCTGCTTTCACAAGCTGGTGTTGAGTGTCTGTGGCTTTTCCAGGTGCATGATGTAAGCTGTCAGTAGGTCCACCATTCTGGGGTCTAGAGGATGGTGGCCCTCTTCTCACAGCTCCACTAGGCAGTGCCCCAGTAGGGATGCTGCATGGGGGCTCCAACCCCACATTTATTCTCTGCACTCCTCTGGTAGAGGTGCTCCATGAGTGCTCCACCAGTGCAGCACACTTTTGCCTGGACATCCAGGCATTTTCATACATTCTTTGAAATCTAGGCAAAGGTTCTCAAACCTCTGCTCTTACCTTCTGCACACCTATAGGCCCAACACCATGTGGATGCCACCAAGGCTTGGGGCTTATACCCTCTAAAACCATGGCCCAAGCCACACCTTGGCCCCTTTTAGCCATGGCTGGAGCTGGACCAGCTGGGGTGCCATGTCCCAGGGCTGCACAGAGCAGCTGGCCCTGTATCTGGCTCATGAAACCATTTTTTCTTTCTAGGTCTCCAAGCCTGTGATGGCAGGGTCTGCCATGATGGTCTGTGAAATGCCCTAGAGACATTGTCCCCCACTGTCTTGGCTGTTAACATTTGGCCCCTCTTTACTTATGCATAGGCTTGTATTTTGCCCCAGAAAATAGGTTTTTCTTTTGTACCACATGGTCAGGCTGCACATTTTCCAAACCTTTATGCTCTGCTTTTTAAATATAAGTTCTAGTTTCAGATAATCTGTTCATGCATATGAGCGTATACTTTTAGAAACAGCCAGGTCACCTCTTGAATGCCTTGCTGCTTAGAAATTTCTTCCGCCAGATACCCTAAATCATCTCTCTCAGTTTCAAAGTTCCACAGATCTCTAGGGCAGGGGCAAAATGCCTCCAGCCTCTTGGCTAAAGCGTGGCAAAAATGACCTTCCTCCAGTTCCCAATAAGTTCCTCATCTCCATCTGAGACCACCTGAGGCTGGATGCACTTCATTGTCCATATCATTATCAGCATTTTGGTCAAAATCATTCAACAAGTCTCTAGGAAGTTTCAAACTTCCCCACATCTTCCTGTCTTCTTCTGAGCCTTCCACACTGTTCCAGCCTCTGCCTGTTACCCAGTTCCAACATTGCTTCTACATTTTCAGGTATTTTTATAGCAGTGCCTCACTCCCTGTACCAATTTTCTATATCAGTCTGTTTTCACAGTGCTATGAAGAAGTACCTGAGACTGAGTAGTTTATGAAGAAAAGAGATTTAATTGACAGTTCCACAGGCTGCACAGGAAGCATGACTGGGAGGTTTCAGGAAACTTACAGTCATGTGGAAGGCAAAGGGGAAGCAGGCACCTTCTTCACACGGCAATAAGAGAATGAAGGGGGAGGTGCCACACACTTTTAAACCATCAGGTTTCATGAGAACTCACTGTCACAAGAACAGCAAGGGAGACATCCACCCCCATGATCCATTCACCTCCTACCAGGCCTCTCCTCCTATTCAAAAGGAGATTTGAGTGGGGACACAAATCCAAACCATATCACACTATAACAATAAATATATGTCATTATAAATTTGTCCAAACTCATGGAATGCACAACATCAAGAGTAAACCCTAACATGGACTCTGGGTAATACTGATGGATCAATGCAGATTCATCAATTGTGACAAATGTGCCACTCAAGTTGGGGAGTTTAATAATGGAGGAAGCTATGCATGGTGGGGAAGAGAAGATAAGGGAAATCTCTGTACCTTCCTCCCAACTTTTCTGTGAACTTAAAACTGCTCTAAAAAATAAAGTGTTTTTTAAAAAATAGTGCATTTATAATCACTGTGACTACCATTACCACCGCTTCTAGTACTTCTTATATCCCTTTTCTGCTACATATTTCTCCTTAGTGCTTAGTACTTAATCACCTTTTAATGCATATATGTGTGATATTAATGGATATTAAATATATTGTAATGAATTTGTGGCTGACTCTGGAGAGTGGGATTGCATAGGTAGGTATTTGAAGCACAGTGTTTACTTTTTTTACTTTTACATCTCTGAATAGTATGAGAGTGTGAATGACAACTTACCTCATAAAGTTTTTTGAGCATTGGCTGGGCGTGGTGGCTCACACCTGTAATCCCAGCACTTTGGGAGGCCGAGGCAGGCAGATCACAAGGACAGGAGATCAAGACCATCCTGGCTAACACGGTGAAACCTTGTCTCTACTAAAAAAAAAATACAAAAAATATTAGCCAGGTATGGTGGTGGGCACCTGTAGTCCCAGCTACTCGGGAGACTGAGGCAGGAGAATGGTGTGAACCCAGGAGGTGGAGCTTGCAGTGAGACGAGATTGCGCCACTGCACTTCAGCCTGGGTGACAGAGCGAAACTCTGTCTCAAAAAAAAAAAAAACAAAAAAAAAAGGTTTTTGAGCATTAAGTGATATAATATCTGAATAGTATTTAGCACAGCCCTTGACATAATGAAATTCTGCCTGTATGCATTACTACTGTCGTTGAAATTGTTAAGTGACATCTTTTAGCAATGCCTGTATGTATGAAGGTTCTGTCTGTGTCCTGTGCATTCCATCCAAGTCAAAGGATAATAGAGTATACCAGAATGAGATCATCCAAGGCCTTTGACATAAGAATTTCTAGAACTATATAGTAAAATTGGAAAGAGCCTCTAAAGACTCATTTTGGAGATTATTTACAAGTGTTCTATCCTCTCTTATGACGTTAGATATATCAACCTTGGAAATGGATGCTTATGTCAACTGGGCACACAATGTTTTCTCTTCACACCAAGTAATGTTATCTTTGATCCAGTGCTGACCCAGGCTCTCTTTGCCACTGTAGTAGAGAATTTAACTGATAGTTCTAGCTCTCTTCTGCCTGATCTTGTCCTGACCTCTGAAGAGATGAAGCTTTCTTATATATAGATGGTCCTGTCTGCAACTCATCTGGAACTTATAAGCTAAAATTTCAGAAGAGAGATATATTAGGCAACCCCTCTAATCTTTGAAACATCTTTAGGGTCCACTTGCACATACTGTGGTTCTGATTATGGCCTCTAGTAAATGTTAATGATAGAAAAACAGCTTTTATTTTGGTGCATTAAGCTTATATTGACCATTTTGAGTATAAAATCAGATAAACTGAAATTTAACACTTGTTCTCTTTCTGAAATGTGTTTACCCTTATATATTTTTTGTTTGTTGAGTTTTTAAATGCTAATTTTAAAGACTCATAATTAGGTGGCATTTTATTTTTACTTAGTTTAAGAATTTAATTCATATTTTATTAATGAATTGTAGACTACTATATTTTTAAAATAAAGGAGAGCCTATGTGTTACAAAATAGCAAGTAACATGGTTTTTTAGCTTATATTTTTCATTGTTGAAAATAAATCTAATATCTGTCTATGAATTACATTTTGGATCTAAATCTATACACTGGTTGTTATTTAGTTCTTGCATTTTATATATGAGTTATATAATTAGTTATGCATGTCTGTAAACTATATATTTTATAATTATATTTTTCTGTTAATATATTTTCATTCACATTTTATAAATATTGAAATTATTTCACAAAAATACTATATTTGTGTTTTAAAATAATTTAATCCTTAGTAGATAAGTTTATAAAACAAAAATAGTAACAGAGATCTTGCCTTTTTACCTTATTAATAAGTGATACATCAGCCAAACAGTGCTAAAGCCAATGCTGTAGAAATAAGATTAATCTGACCATTACGGCCTTCTTTCAGCACGTCCAGTAAATTCTGGATGGATGCCCTGTATATTTAAAAGAGTGCCCTGAGACAGGAGAGACTTAAAGCACAAAATGTAGCATTAAAGTAAACTCAATTTTCAACGATGTTTTCTCACCTAGACAGCATATGTAGGGTAAATATATTTTGAAAAACCATTAAAGAATCTGGTAGGTATTTTTCAAGATCAGAAATATGAACTGGAGCATACCTGACTAAATTGTAAACAGAACTGCAGGATAGCTGATGTTTACATTTAATGGGCAACAAACGCCAAGTCAGTAACCTCTATTAAAATTGGAATCGGTAATCCCTGATTCACAACAGTGAAGGCCAAATTTTATGTAATCTTAAATACTACTAGTTCAACAAATATTCGAAGACTTACTGTGGTACCCTACACTAGTAAATATATGTGTATTTTAAAATCTGCAATTAATGTTTAATTCTATATGAACTTAGTTTTAAAATAGACTAAATAATTTAAAATATAACTTTTTCATATTCATGCAGTGAAGTTACTGAGTACCTACAGATGCCTGGCACTGTGCTGGAAACTGTAGCATATATTGTTTCAGTACTCTTTTTTGAAAATTTTATAAAGCAATAATTTGGATCAGAATATTGTATCAGCTTGCCTGGAGTTGCTACCTACTTTGAAATCTTTGAAATGCTGTGTGTGTGTATACACACACACAGCATAAAATATATACATATGGCAAAATTAAAAGCAACTAAATGAAGTCATTCTATTTATCAGTGCAGTCTTGCACTTATTTCAAACAGAATTGAAATATGTTATCTGCTTGTTATATTCTATGCCTCCCAGCCTTCTGATTAGTACTCCTTAGAATTCTCATAAAAATTTCCAAAGAAAATGGTGGTTATTTCAAAAGACAAGATATAATGTCCATTTTTAATTTTGTCTTTAGAAATGTATATTCAAGGAAATTTGCATCTTAGATTAAATGAAATGTTTTTAATTTTTTGTTACTGAAATTGTTTAGTTGGGCCCTACATATTCATCATACGTATAACTAGGAAACTTGCTAAGAATAAATTTTAGAGAAATAATATGTAATGGTTGTTTAATTGCATATTTCAGTGATATAAAATTTAAGAAACCTTAAGAGATTTTTACATAGATGGCACAAAAATGTAAAATATTTTCATGCTTAAAATAAGCTAAGCAACCTGGTTTTCTTTACATAAAGTTTGTTATTCACTTTTTTTTTATTGAAGGGGATATTTATATTCCAGCTCAAATGAGGGTTGAATTGGTTTAGTCTGTGTGTATTGTTCCATGAAGAGAAAGGCTGAGTGATTCTAGCATAGACACCAAAGCTACTATCCTTGTTTGTCCTTATTGCTTCTTGAAGGAAAATCTTATTCATCTAAGTGTCTATGGTTTATTTTAGTAATAAAAAGACAATTGAAAAGAATGAAGAAAATGTATCAAAGTTCTTATGAGATTGACTAAAACTACGGTTTTTACATAGCCTTAAATATATTTTTTAATCTTAAACATAAGCATTTGCCCAACCTTACAGAACACTTTTTATATTCTTATAAATATCTTGATTTTTTTTTTCTTCTAGGGGATATTCGTCTAACCCCAGAGGACTTTGCTAGAGCTCAGAAGTACTGCAAATATGCTGGCAGTGCTCTGCAGTATGAAGATGTAAGCACTGCTGTACAGAATCTACAAAAGGCGCTCAAGTTACTGACGACAGGCAGAGAATGAAGCCTTTGTATAACAGACCCATGTATTTTTGGCATGAGGAACTAACAGTCCATTACTCTATCTTCAGCCTATCAGGATCACAGTTTTAAGGAAGACTTGGTTTCGTTTAATATGACAATGAAATCTGTGTGTATCAGATTTTTATTGAAGCATTCATCAGCAGCCTCAACCAGTTTTCATTGTCCATTTAGTAGATTCAGTCATCTCTGAGTATATAGGGCTGATGTCAGCAATACCCTAAAAATTCCCATTGAACCCTGCTTCAACAAATGAAAACACACCTCTATAAAACGTATACTGGGAATAACCTTTGTATTTACATACATTAGGGGAATTTTTTGAAATCTTTAATGTTTGGACAAACAGATGATATTACTTTGCTATAAAATTATAAATGTAACTTTTAATAAAGATTGCCAGAATATTCTAAATTAGAAATTATGTTTTTGTTTCCCTCAAGACATAAAACAAATATGAACATTCTAAACTGCTGGATTAATCTGAAAAGACATTCAGTTCAATTTTATTTTTTATTCTCATGTTAAATATAACTCCATTAAAAGTTTAGTATTTCATGGGAGAAAATACGATAAGGTAAAGAGGTAGAATCACTTTCAGACTTACGAATAATGTTGATTTCCCAACTGCTTTACCTTATCAAAGCATAAGATGAATTGGTATTTGCTGCAGTAGGCAGTTTGACTGCATGTATTAGAGAATGAAAAGCAGATACTTGCCTGGAAACTTGGTGCTTTAAATTAAGGTACTCCTCTGCTGCTGTAGAATGGATTCCACACAGTGGATAGCTATGGATGATTCAGAATATTACGTTTAGATTCCCATTTGTTAAGTTTATAAGTTTTGTGGGGAATTATGAACTTACTGTGTACCACCTTCATTTGTACTGTGTGAAAAATAAATACAAGGATTCATTTAGCTAATTCAACTTACTACAAAGACAAATGTCTGTTTTTATTTGCCTGCTAGAATTGTCTTTTTTAAAAGTCATTTTTATTTATAGGAATATGGGTGTTTCTATAGGAAGAGACAGTTTTTTTGTTGTTGTTGTTTTTAAAGATAAATTTGACAAAGTTACCTGAAATTTATCTGGTCCATTTTATTCATGCTACTAAGATGGAAATCTTTAAACACAAGGGTGAGCAAGCTTTGGCCCATGGATTGGCCACCTGTTAATGTAAATAAAGTTTCTTTGAAACAAGCCTATACTCATTCATTTATGTTTTGTCTGTGGTTGCTTTCACAACTGCAGAGTTGTATGGCTTGCAAGTCCGAAAACATTTACTGTTTGGCCCTCTAAGAAAAAGACACCTAGTCTAATGGCCTGTTTGGGAAAAAACGCATCACTAACTCATAATCATTTATATCCATTATTTTCTGCATAAATGTAATGCTATTGTACAAGGTTTGGTAGAATAAATATTCAGACTGACTATTCTAAATTATCACAAAAATATCCCCAAAAAACATGCCTCCTAAAAAACATTTTCCTATCTTTTACAAGATGTATGAACATTTGTAGGGTTCCACATTTGCATCTAGAAATCCAGTGCTCTTCAGAACGTTACTAGATCGCCAGGATGACCTTTAGTGTTATACGATGTTCAGCAAATTTTAATTTAAACCTTGGTATGTCTGGACACTAAAAAGTAAACCTATCACCTCCTATTTCATACCGTACCTTTTGGTTCCCAGTTGGGAGAGCACATGAAGGGAAGGAGATGATATAGAAACTATGGAGTTCACTGATAGTGGGCTGCATGGTGTGACAGAGCCCTTCTCTGTAAAATGGAAATGACACCACTAGCCATCTCAATAGTTAACGAGAATTAAAAGAGACAGTACCCGAAGTGCTTAGTACCTTGGTAGCATTTCATAAATGTTTAGTGTCAATAGTAATGCTCTAGTAATGTAAATTGTTAATAATTTATTTCCCAAGTATCAGGAAATCCCAGTTGTCTATGTGGCCCAGTGCTTAAAAATGCTTTCTTGCATGAGGGGATTGAACTATACAATGTTTGTTAACTTTGTATTTGTATTTTTTCCTATAAAATGTTACAGTAAAATTAGGAGATGTGTTCTGATGTAACAATAGGATGAGCAATTTTCATCTATTCCTTCAATATATATTTACTGAATAGCTACTATGTGCCTGGTATTGTTCTTTGCAAGCAGAAACAGCAGGGAAAAAAAGGTCCCTCCGTCACAGAGTTTAACGTTCTAAAAGGCAGGAAATAGATAATAAAATATACAGTACATTTCATCAGTGGCTCTCTGAGTGTGATTGGAAATACAAATCTTGGGCCCCACATGTCCTACCCAATCAGAAACTCTAGGGATGGGTCCCAGCCTTCTGAGTTTTAAGAGACACTTAAGGTGGTCCCTAAAATTTGAGTGGTGTAGTTCTACCCAAATTAGAAATGTTGCAAGTCTGAGAACAGATTCTCCTGAAACTGGTTCTCAAAGGTGTGGTGTCTGGATGACCGGCATCAGCATCACTTGCGAACTTTAAAGTTCTGGGGACCACACTATGGGAACTTCTGTATTAAATAGTGATAAATGCTATGGAGGAAACATTGAGGACAGAATAGGAGATGTTTACGTGTGTACAGACATATGCATATTTCAATAGGATAGCCAGCGTAGACCTCCCCGAGGTAACATTTGAGCAAAGAAGGAAAAGAGTAGTTAGGCAGATACATACATAGAGGAAGAGCATTCCCAACAGGTAAGACAGAAATCAGGTCAGAGGGTAAAAGTGGGAGAAAAGCTGGTGAGGGAGCTAAAAGCTTAGGATCATACAGCTTTTTTGTTAGGGACTTGACTGGGAGCTATATGGAAAGGTTTTCAGCAGAGCGTAGCCTGATGTGACTTGACTTTTGAAATAATCATATTGGCTCCTATGTTGAGAATAGACCATAAGGAGGGTGGTAAGGAAGGAAGCTGGGAGACCAGTTAAAAGAGTATTAACAATAGGCCTGGAGCGGTGGTTAGCACCTGCAATCCTAGCACTTTGGGAGCCGAGGCAGGTGAATCACCTGAGGGCAGGAGTTTGAGACCAGCATGGCCAACCTGGGGAAACCCTGTCTCTAGTAAATATATATGAATATATATATATTTATTAATATATAAATGTATGTATATAAAAATCATATATATTAGCCTGGCATGGTGGCATGCACCTGCAATCCCAGCTACTCAAGAGGCTGAGGCGGAAGAATCGCTTGAACCCAGGAGGCGGAGGTTGCAGTGAGCAGAGATGGCGCCACTGCACTCCAGCCTGGACGATAGAGCGAGACTCCTCAGAAAAAAAAATTACAATAATCAAGGTGAGATGTTACGATGTCTTAGTCCAGGAGTAGCCTTGGGGGTAATAAAATGGGATTGGTTTCTGGCAGCTTTTTTTTTAAGTAGAGCCACAGGATTTCTGTAAACTGGATATGAGGTATGAACATAAAAGAAGGAGTAAAGGTTGACTCCAGATTCACCTGAATGCCTGCAAGGAATAAGTAATCACGTACTGCAGTAGGGAAAGTTGCAGAATTCCTCTCACACTTAGATTGAAGTGCAATGTTTCCAAGTTGTTGTGACCATTCCAAGTGAAATTGATAACAGTGTTTTGTCAATGCGGCAGAGGGAGAAGAAAAAATAAGTTTCTGTTGACAATGATGGCCACAGATATCTCACCAAATCACTGCTGAATGAAGCCACAAGCCAAGAATAGTTCCCATGGTTCACATGGCCGAGGAAGTTTACTGACATCAGGACTACACCAAGAAAAAGACTCCAGTTATGGGTCTTGAAAATTAATATCCTCAGATGTTTGTAGAATTTATATATGACTTGTAATTCTAGAAATCTGAGAATTCTATGTATACATTAAAAGGTTATATGCTGTCTTTTCTAAAGAAACGCCCTAATAGCAGCATTGTACAAATATTTTCAACTCTCAAAGAATAATAGCTAATGGAGTTGATGGGTTTTGGTTATCAGCACTGCTTCCTCTCTTCACCCATTTCTTTCTTTCTTCTTTCTTTTTTTTTTTTTTTTTTTTCTTTAACTTGACTCATTTTGGAACATTTGGATCAGATCTTCTATTTTGGCCCATAAACAAAGCTTCATCAGTAGAAAAGTTAAGACATACAACAACAACAAGAACAAAAAAAAAAAAAAAAAAAAAAAAAAAAAAAAAAAAAAAAAGCAGCAGAAACCTCTGCAGACGCAAACGACTCTGTTTGACAGCTTTGAAGAGAGCAGGGGATCTCCCAACATGGAGGTTGAGATCTGAGAACGGACAGACTGTCTGCTCAAGTGGGTCCCTGACCCCTGAGTAGCCTAACTGGAAGACATCCCCCGCTAGGGGCAAACCGACACCCCACACCTCACACGGTGGAGTACACCCCTGAGAGGAAGCTTCCAAAGTAAGAATCAGACAGGTACACTCGCTGTTCAGCAATATTCTATCTTCTGCAGCCTCTGCTGCTGATACCCAGGCAAACAGGGTCTGGAGTGGACCTCAAGCAATCTCCAACACACCTACAGTTGAGGGTCCTGACTGTTAGAAGGAAAACTGTCAAACAGGAAGGACACCTACACCAAAACCCCATCAGTACGTCACCATCATCAAAGACCAGAGGCAGATAAAACCACAAAGATGGGGAAAAAGCAGGGCAGAAAAGCTGGAAATTCAAAAAATAAGAGCGCATCTCCCCCTGCAAAGGAGCGCAGCTCATCGCCAGCAATGGATCACAGCTGGACAGAGAATGACTTTGACGAGATGAGAGAAGAAGGCTTCAGTCCATCAAACTTCTCAGAGCTAAAGGAGGAATTACGTACTCAGCGCAAAGAAACTAAAACTCTTGAAAAAAGAGTGGAAGAATTGACAGCTAGAATAATTAATGCAGAGAAGGTCATAAACGAACTGACAGAGATGAAAACCACAACACGAGAAATACGTGACAAATGCACAAGCTTCAGTAACCAACTCGATCAACTGGAAGAAAGAGTATCAGTGATTGAGGATCAAATGAATGAAATGAAGCGAGAAGAGAAACCAAAAGAGAAAAGAAAAAAAAGAAATGAACAAACCCTGCAAGAAGTATGGGATTATGTAAAAAGTCCAAATCTACATCTGATTGGGGTGCCTGAAAGTGAGGGGGAAAATGGAACCAAGTTGGAAAACACTCTTCAGGATATAATCCAGGAGAACTTCCCCACCTAGTAGGGCAGGCCAACATTCAAATTCAAGAAATACAGAAAACACCACAAAGATACTCCTCGAGAAGAGCAACTCCAAGACACATAATTGCCAGATTCACCAAAGTTGAAATGAAGGAAAAAAATCTTAAGGGCAGCCAGAGAGAAAGGTGGGTTACCCACAAAGGGAAGCCCATCAGACTAACAGCAGATCTCTTGGCAGAAACTCTACAAGCCAGAAGAGAGTGGGGGCCAATATTCAACATTCTTAAAGAAAAGAATTTTAAACCCAGAATTTCATATCCAGCCAAACTAAGTTTCATCAGTGAAGGAGAAATAAAATCCTTTACAGATAAGCAAATGCTTAGAGATATTGTCACCACCAGGCCTGCCTTACAAGAGACCATGAAGGAAGCACTAAACATAGAAAGGAACAACCGGTCCCAGCCATTGCAAAAACATGCCAAAATGTAAAGACCATTGAGGCTAGGAAGAAACTGCATCAACTAACGAGCAAAATAACCAGTTCATATCATAATGACAGGATCAAGTTAACACATAACAATATTAACCTTAAATGTAAATGGACTAAATGCTCCAATTAAAAGACACAGACTGGAAAACTGGATAAAGAGTCAAGACCCATCAGTCTGCTGTATTCAGGAGACCATCTCATGTGCAGAGACATAGATAGGCTCAAAATAAAGGGATGGAGGAAGATCTACCAAGCAAATGGAGAACAAAAAAAACAGGGGTTGCAATACTAGCCTCTGATAAAACAGACTTTAAACCATCAAAGATCAAAAGAGACAAAGAAGGCCATTACATAATGGTAAAGGGATCAATTCATCAGGAAGAGCTAACTATCCTAAATATATATGCACCCAATACAGGAGCACCCAAATTCATAAAGCAAGTCCTTAGAGACTTACAAAGAGACTTAGACTCCCATACAATAATAATGGGAGACTTCAACACCCCACTGTCAACATTAGACAGATCAACGAGACAGAAAGTTAACAAGGATATCCAGGAATTGAACTCATCTCTGCAGCAAGCAGACCTAATAGACATCTATAGAACTCTCCACCCCAAATCAACAGAATATACATTCTTCTCAGCACCACATCGCACTTATTCCAAAATTGACCACATAATTGGAAGTAAACCACTCCTCAGCAAATGTACAAGAACAGAAATTATAACAAACTGTCTCTCAGACCACAGTGCAATCAAATTAGAACTCAGGGGGGGCGGAGCAAGATGGCCGAATAGGAACAACTCCAGTCTCCAACTCCCAGCGCGAGCGACACAGAAGACCGGTGATTTCTGCATTTTCAACTGAGGTACTGGGGTCATCTCACTAGGGAGTGCCGGACAATCGGTGCTGGTCAGCTGCTGCAGCCTGACCAGCGAGAGCTGAAGCAGGGCGAGGCATCGCCTCACCTGGAAGCGCAAGGGGGAAGGGGATCCGTTTTCCTAGCCAGGGGAACTGAGACACACAACACCTGGAAAATCGGGTAACTCCCACCCCAATACTGCGCTGTAAGCATACAGGCATTCCAGGAGAATATATCCCACACCTGGCCGGGAGGGTCCCACGCCCACGAAGCCTCCCTCACTGCTAACACAGCAGTCTGCCGCGATCTATCCGCAAGGCAGCAGCGAGGCTGGGGGAGGGGCGCCCGCCATTGCTGAGGCTTAAGTAGGTAAACAAAGCCGCTGGGAAGCTCGAACTGGGTGGAGCTCACAGCAGCTCAAGGAAGCCTGCCTGTCTCTGTAGTCTCCACCTCTGGGGACAGCGCACAGCTGAAGACCAACAGGGGAAGTAGCGGGAGCCGGTGCAGACGCGAACGACTCTGTCTGACAGCTTTGGGGAGAGCCGCGGATCTCCCAACGCGGAGGTTGAGATCTGAGAACGGACAGACTGCCTGCTCAGGTGTGTCCCTGACCCCTGAGTAGCCTAGCTGGGAGAAATCCCCCACTAGGGGCAGTCTGACACCCCACACCTCACAGGGTGGAGTACACCCCTGAGAGGACACTTCCAAAGGAAGAATCAGACAGGTACACTCGCTGTTCAGCAATATTCTATCTTCGGCAACCTCTGCTGCTGATACCCAGGCAAACAGGGTCTGGAGTGGACCTCAAGCAATCTCCAACAGACCAACAGAGAGTCCTTCTGACTGTCAGAAGGAAAACTATCAAACAGGAAGGACACCTATACCAAAACCCCATCAGTTCGTCACCACCATCAAAGACCAGAGACAGATAAAACCACAAAGATGGGGAAGAAGCAGGGCAGAAAAGCTGGAAATTCAAAAAATAAGAGCGCATCTCCCCCTGCAAAGGAGCGCAGCCCATCACCAGCAACGGATCAAAGCTGGTCAGAGAATGACTTGGACGAGAGGAGAGAAGAAGGCTTCAGTCCATCAAACTTATCAGAGCTAAAGGAGGAATTACGTACCCAGCGCAAAGAAACTAAAAATCTTGAAAAAAGAGTGGAAGAATTGACAGCTAGACTCATTAATGCAGAGAAGATCATAAACGAAATGACAGAGATGAAAACCATGACACGAGAAATACGTGACAAATGCACAAGCTTCAGTAACCGACTCGATCAACTGGAAGAAAGAGTATCAGCGATTGAAGATCAAATGAATGAAATGAAGCGAGAAGAGAAACCAAAAGAAAAAAGAAGAAAAAGAAATGAGCAAAGCCTGCAAGAAGTATGGGATTACGTAAAAAGACCAAATCTACGTCTGATTGGGGTGCCTGAAAGTGAGGGGGAAAATGGAACCAAGTTGGAAAACACTCTTCAGGATATCATCCAGGAGAACTTCCCCAACCTAGTAGGGCAGGCCAACATTCAAATTCAGGAAATACAGAGAACGCCACAAAGATACTCCTCCAGAAGAGCAACTCCAAGACACATAATTGCCAGATTCACCAAAGTTGAAATGAAGGAAAAAATCTTAAGGGCAGCCAGAGAGAAAGGTCGGGTCACCCACAAAGGGAAGCCCATCAGACTAACAGCAGATCTCTCGGCAGAAACTCTACAAGCCAGAAGAGAGTGGGGGCCAATATTCAACGTTCTTAAAGAAAAGAATTTTAAACCCAGAATTTCATATCCAGCCAAACTAAGTTTCATAAGTGAAGGAGAAATAAAATCCTTTACAGATAAGCAAATGCTTAGAGATTTTGTCACCACCAGGCCTGCCTTACAAGAGACCCTGAAGGAAGCCCTAAACATGGAAAGGAACAACCGGTACCAGCCATCGCAAAAACTTGGCAAAATGTAAAGACCATCGAGGCTAGGAAGAAACTGCATCAACTAACGAGCAAAATAACCAGTTAATATAATGGCAGGATCAAGTTCACACATAACAATATTAACCTTAAATGTTAATGGACTAAATGCTCCAATTAAAAGACACAGACTGGCAAACTGGATAAAGAGTCAAGACCCATCAGTCTGCTGTATTCAGGAGACCCATCTCACATGCAGAGACACACATAGGCTCAAAATAAAGGGATGGAGGAAGATCTACCAAGCAAATGGAGAACAAAAAAAAGCAGGGGTTGCAATCCTAGTCTCTGATAAAACAGACTTTAAACCATCAAAGATCAAAAGAGACAAAGAAGGCCATTACATAATGGTAAAGGGATCAATTCAACAGGAAGAGCTAACTCTCCTAAATATATATGCACCCAATACAGGAGCACCCAGATTCATAAAGCAAGTCCTTAGAGACTTACAAAGAGACTTAGACTCCCATACAATAATAATGGGAGACTTCAACACTCCGCTGTCAACATTAGACAGATCAACGAGACAGAAAGTTAACAAGGATATCCAGGAATTGAACTCATCTCTGCACCAAGCGGACCTAATAGACATCTATAGAACTCTCCACCCCAAATCAACAGAATATACATTCTTCTCAGCACCACATCGCACTTATTCCAAAATTGACCACATAATTGGAAGTAAAGTACTCCTCAGCAAATGTAAAAGAACAGAAATTATAACAAACTGTCTCTCAGACCACAGTGCAATCAAACTAGAACTCAGGACTAAGAAACTCAATCAAAACCGCTCGACTACATGGAAACTGAACAACCTGCTCCTGAATGACTACTGGGTACATAACGAAATGAAAGCGGAAATAAAGATGTTCTTTGAAACCAATGAGAACAAAGATACAACATACCAGAATCTCTGGGACACATTTAAAGCAGTGTGTAGAGGGAAATTTATAGCACTAAATGCCCACAAGAGAAAGCAGGAAAGATCTAAAATTGACACTCTAACATCACAATTAAAAGAACTAGAGAGGCAAGAGCAATCACATTCAAAAGCTAGCAGAAGGCAAGAAATAACAAAGATCAGAGCCGAACTGAAGGAGATAGAGACACAAAAAACCCTCCAAAAAATCAATGAATCCAGGAGTTGGTTTTTTGAAAAGATCAACAAAATTGACAGACCGCTAGCAAGGCTAATAAAGAAAAAAAGAGAGAGGAATCAAATAGATGCAATAAAAAATGATAAAGGGGATATCACCACTGACCCCACAGAAATACAAACTACCATCAGAGAATACTATAAACGCCTCTACGCAAATCAACTAGAAAATCTAGAAGAAATGGATAATTTCCTGGACACTTACACTCTCCCAAGGCTAAACCAGGAAGAAGTTGAATCCCTGAATAGACCAATAGCAGGCTCTGAAATTGAGGCAACAATTAATAGCCTACCCACCAAAAAAAGTCCAGGACCAGATGGATTCACAGCTGAATTCTACCAGAGGTACAAGGAGGAGCTGGTACCATTCCTTCTGAAACTATTCCAATCAATAGAAAAAGAGGGAATCCTCCCTAACTCATTTTATGAGGCCAACATCATCCTGATACCAAAGCCTGGCAGAGACACAACAAAAAAAGAGAATTTTAGACCAATATCCCTGATGAACATTGATGCAAAAATCCTCAATAAAATACTGGCAAACCGGATTCAGCAGCACATCAAAAGCTTATCCACCATGATCAAGTGGGCTTCATCCCTGGGATGCAAGGCTGGTTCAACATTCGCAAATCAATAAACGTAATCCAGCATATAAACAGAACCAAAGACAAGAACCACATGATTGTCTCAATAGATGCAGAAAAGGCTTTTGACAAAATTCAACAGCCCTTCATGCTAAAAACGCTCAATAAATTCGGTATTGATGGAACATACCTCAAAATAATAAGAGCTATTTATGACAAACCCACAGCTAATATCATACTGAATGGGCAAAAACTGGAAAAATTCCCTTTGAAAACTGGCACAAGACAGGGATGCCCTCTCTCACCACTCCTATTCAACATAGTGTTGGAAGTTCTGGCTAGAGCAGTCAGGCAAGAGAAAGAAATCAAGGGTATCCAGTTAGGAAAAGAAGAAGTCAAATTGTCCCTGTTTGCAGATGACATGATTGTATATTTAGAAAACCCCATCGTCTCAGCCCAAAATCTCCTTAAGCTGATAAGCAACTTCAGCAAAGTCTCAGGATACAAAATCAATGTGCAAAAATCACAAGCATTCTTATACACCAGTAACAGACAAGCAGAGAGCCAAATCAGGAATGAACTTCCATTCACAATTGCTTCAAAGAGAATAAAATACCTAGGAATCCAGCTTACAAGGGATGTAAAGGACCTCTTCAAGGAGAACTACAAACCACTGCTCAGTGAAATCAAAGAGGACACAAACAAATGGAAGAACATACCATGCTCATGGATAGGAAGAATCAATATCGTGAAAATGGCCATACTGCCCAAGGTTATTTATAGATTCAATGCCATCCCCATCAAGCTACCAATGACTTTCTTCACAGAATTGGAAAAAACTGCTTTAAAGTTCATATGGAACCAAAAAAGAGCCCGCATTGCCAAGACAATCCTAAGTCAAAAGGACAAAGCTGGAGGCGTCACGCTACCTGACTTCAAACTATACTACAAGGCTACAGTAACCAAAACAGCATGGTACTGGTACCAAAACAGAGATATAGACCAATGGAACAGAACAGAGTCCTCAGAAATAATACCGCACATCTACAGCCATCTGATCTTTGACAAACCTGAGAGAAACAAGAAATGGGGAAAGGATTCCCTATTTAATAAATGGTGCTGGGAAAATTGGCTAGCCATAAGTAGAAAGCTGAAACTGGATCCTTTCCTTACCCCTTATACGAAGATTAATTCAAGATGGATTAGAGACTTAAATGTTAGACCTAATACCATAAAAACCCTAGAAGAAAATCTACGTAGTACCATTCAGGACATAGGCATGGGCAAGGACTTCATGTCTAAAACACCAAAAGCAACGGCAGCAAAAGCCAAAATTGACAAATGGGATCTAATTAAACTAAAGAGCTTTTGCACAGCAAAAGAAACTACCATCAGAGTGAACAGGCAACCTACAGAATGGGAGAAAATTTTTGCAACCTACTCATCTGACAAAGGGCTAATATCCAGAATCTACAAAGAACTCAAACAAATATACGAGAAAAAAACAAACAACCCCATCAAAAAGTGGGGAAAGGATATGAACAGACATTTCTCAAAAGAAGATATTCATACAGCCAACAGACACATGAAAAAATGCTCATCATCACTGGCCATCAGAGAAATGCAAATCAAAACCACAATGAGATACCATCTCACACCAGTTAGAATGGCAATCATTAAGAAGTCAGGAAACAACAGGTGTTGGAGAGGATGTGGAGAAATAGGAACACTTTTACACTGTTGGTGGGATTGTAAACTAGTTCAACCATTATGGAAAACAGTATGGCAATTCCTCAAGGATCTAGAACTAGATGTACCATATGACCCAGCCATCCCACTACTGGGTATATACCCAAAGGATTATAAATTAGTCTACTACAAAGACACATGTACACGTATGTTTATTGCGGCACTATTCACAATAGCAAAGACTTGGAATCAACCCAAATGTCCATCTGTGACAGACTGGATTAAGAAAATGTGGCACATATACACCATGGAATACTATGCAGCCATAAAAAAGGATGAGTTTGCGTCCTTTGTAGGGACATGGATGCAGCTGGAAACCATCATTCTTAGCAAACTATCACAAGAAGAGAAAACCAAACACCGCATGTTCTCACTCATAGGTGGGAACTGAACAATGAGATCACTTGGACTCGGGAAGGGGAACATCACACACTGGGGTCTATCATGGGGAGGGGGGAGGGGGGAGGAGGGAGGGATTGCATTGGGGAGTTATACATGATATAAATGATGAATTGATGGGTGCTGACGAGTTGATGGGTGCAGCACACCAACATGGCATAAGTATACATATGTAACAAACCTGCACGTTATGCACATGTACCCTAGAACTTAAAGTATAATAAAAAAAAAAAAAAAAAAAAAAAAAAAAAAAAAAAAAATTAGAACTCAGGACGAAGAAACTCAGTCAAAACTGCTCAACTACATGGAAACTGAACAACCTGCTCCTGAATGACTACTGGGTACATAAGGAAATGAAGGCAGAAATAAAGATGTTCTTTGAAACCAATGAGAACAAAGATACAACATACCAGAATCTCTGGGACACATTTAAAGCAGTGTGTAGAAGGAAATTTATAGCACTAAATGCCCACAAGAGAAAGCAGGAAAGATCTAAAATGGACACTCTAACATCACAATTAAAAGAACTAGAGAAGCAAGAGCAAACACATTCAAAAGCTAGCAGAAGGCAAGAAATAACTAAGATCAGAGCAGAACTGAAGGAGATAGAGACACAAAAAACCCTCCAAAAAATCAATGAATCCAGGAGTTGGTTTTTTGAAAAGATCAACAAAATTGACAGACTGCTAGCAAGACTAATAAAGAAGAAAAGAGAGAGGAATCAAATAGATGCAATAAAAAATGATAAAGGGGGTATCACCACCGACCCCACAGAATACAAACTACCATCAGAGAATACTATAAACATCTCTATACAAATCAACTAGAAAATCTAGAAGAAATGGATAATTTCCTGGACACTTACACTCTCCCAAGACTAAACCAGGAAGAAGTTGAATCTCTGAATAGACCAATAGCAGGCTCTGAAATTGAGGCAATAATTAATAGCCTACCAACCAAAAACAGTCCAGGACCAGATGGATTCACAGCTGAATTCTACCAGAGGTACAAGGAGGAGCTGGTACCATTCCTTCTGTAACTATTCCAATCAATAGAAAAAGAGGGAATCCTCCCTAACTCATTTTATGAGGCCAACATCGTCCTGATACCAAAGCCTGGCAGAGACACAACAAAAAAAGAGAATTTTAGACCAATATCCCTGGTGAACATCGATGCAAAAATCCTCAATAAAATACTGGCAAACCGGATTCAGCAGCACATCAAAAAGTTTATCCACCATGATCAAGTGGGCTTCATCCCTGGGATGCAAGGCTGGTTCCACATTCGCAAATCAATAAACGTAATCCAGCATATAAACAGAACCACAGTCAAGAACCACATGATTATCTCAATAGATGCAGAAAAGGCTTTTGACAAAATTCAACAGCCCTTCATGCTAAAAACGCTCAATAAATTCGGTATTGATGGAACGTACTTCAAAATAATAAGAGCTATTTATGACAAACCCACAGCCAATATCATACTGAATGGGCAAAACCTGGAAAAATTCCCTTTGAAAACTGGCACAAGACAGGGATGCCCTCTCTCACCACTCCTGTTCAACATAGTGTTGGAAGTTCTGGCTACGGCAATCAGGCAAGAGAAAGAAATCAAGGGTATCCAGTTAGAAAAAGAAGAAATCAAATTGTCCCTGTTTGCAGATGACATGATTGTATATTTAGAAAACCCAATTGTCTCAGCCCAAAACCTCCTTAAGCTGATAAGCAACTTCAGCAAAGTCTCAGGATACAAAATTAATGTGCAAAAATCACAAGCATTCTTATACACCAGTAACAGACAAACAGAGAGCCAAATCATGAATGAACTTCCATTCACAATTGCTTCAAAGAGAATAAAATACCTAGGAATCCAACTTACAAGGGATGTCAAGGACCTCTTCAAGGAGAACTACAAACCACTGCTCAGTGAAATCAAAGAGGACACAAACAAATGGAAGAACATACCATGCTCATGGGTAGGAAGAATCAATATCGTGAAAATGGCCATACTGCCCAAGGTTATTTATAGATTCAATGCCATCCCCATCAAGCTACCAATGAGTTTCTTCACAGAATTGGAAAAAACTGCTTTAAAGTTCATATGGAACCAAAAAAGAGCCTGCATTGCCAAGACAATCCTAAGTCAAAAGGACAAAGCTGGAGGCATCACGCTACCTGACTTCAAACTATACTACAAGGCTACAGTAATCAAAACAGCATGGTACTGGTACCAAAACAGAGATATAGACCAATGGAACAGAACAGTGTCCTCAGAAATAATACCACACACCTACAGCCATCTGATCTTTGACAAACCTGACAAAAACAAGAAATGGGAAAAGGATTCCCTATTTAATAAATGGTGCTGGGAAAATTGGCTAGCCATAAGTAGAAAGCTGAAACTGGATCCTTTCCTTACTCCTTATATGAAAATTAATTCCAGATGGATTAGAGACTTAAATATTAGACCTAATACCATAATAACCCTAGAAGAAATCCTAGGCAATACCATTCAGGACATAGGCATGGGCAAGGACTTCACGTCTAAAACACCAAAAGCATTGGCAGCAAAAGCAAAAATTGACAAATGGGATATGATTAAACTAAAGAGCTTCTGTCCAGCAAAAGAAACTACCATCAGAGTGAACAGGCAACCTACAGAATGGGAGAACATTTTTGCAATCTACTCATCTGACAAAGGGCTAATGTCCAGAACCTACAAAGAACTCAAACAAATTTACAAGAAAAAGCAAACAACCCCATCAAAAAGTGGGCAAAGGATGTGAACAGACATTTCTCAAAAGAAGACATTCATACAGCCAACAGACACATGAAAAAATGCTCATCATCACTGGCCATCAGAGAAATGCAAATCAAAACCACAATGAGATACCATCTCACACCAGTTAGAATGGCAATCATTAAAAAGTCAGGAAACAACAGGTGCTGGAGAGGATGTGGAGAAATAGGAACACTTTTACACTGTTTGTGGGACTGTAAACTAGTTCAACCATTATGGAAAACAGTATGGCGATTCCTGAAGGATCTAGAACTAGAAGTACCATATGACCCAGCCATCCCATTACTGGGTATATACCCAAAGGATTATATATCATGCTGCTATAAAGACACATGCACACGTATGTTTATTGCGGCACTATTCACAATAGCAAAGACTTGGAATCAACCCAAATGTCCATCAGTGATAGACTGGATTAAGAAAATGTGGCACATATACACCATGGAATACTATGCAGCCATAAAAAAGGATGAGTTTGTGTCCTTTGTAGGGACATGGATGCAGCTGGAAACCATCATTCTTAGCAAACTATCGCAAGAACAGAAAACCAAACACCACATGTTCTCACTCATAGGTGGGAACTGAACAATGAGATCACTTGGACTCAGGAAGGGGAACATCACACACCGCAGCCTACCATGGCGGGGGGAGGGGGAGGGATTGCATTCGGAGTTAATACCTGATGTAAATGATGAGTTGATTGGTGCTGACGAGTTGATGGGTGCAGCACACCATCATGGCACAAGTATACGTATGTAACAAACCTGCACGTTATGCATATGTACCCTAGAACTTAAAGTATAATAATAAAAATAAATAAATAAAAATAAAAAAAAGTTAAGACATCCTTCATATGAGAAGTATCCTTCCCTGGTTGGTTTTAGTCTTTGAAGTCTATGTGGAATTCTAAGACTGCAGGCTTGTTCATTGGAGTATACTTAAGTAGGACCAATTCTAAGTAAGCACTAATTCAATAATAATCATAATAGCTAACATTTCAGTGTTTACTAAATGTCAGATACTATTCTAAGTATTTTGCATATATTAATTCATTTAATATTGTCAGTGGTCCTGAGAGGTAGGCTTTATTTCTGTTTCAAGATGAGGAAAGTGAGCCACAGAGTAACAAATTTGCCTAAGGTAACACAGCTAATATTTACTTCTAAGCTCAGACTGCCTGTTTCAGATCATAAGAAGTATCCTCCATATAAGTAAGTCACCTGTTACATTATGAGTACAATGAGACGTTATGAGTTCCACATTATCAAGGTCATTGGACAGTTCCTTTTATTAGTGAGAGGTGTTAGCAGCTAAATTTTTCTATTATCTGGGCCATATGTTCCAAATGACAGTGAGTGCTAGGCAGTGAACAGTGTGTGAACCTGAAAATCTGATTGCACCCTCAATATCTGGAATATACACTGGTTTATGACCTGAAATTGTCTAGACTGCAGCAATCCAAGGGAATAATAAGTAGGATTTGAGTAATGCTACAATGGCGTCATAGGTTATTTTGGAGAAGCTGTTCCACATCATTAGGGAGTCTGGGTTTCCCAGATGTGCCTGTTTTATCCTTTTTATTTTAAATAACATCACTGTCTTTCCTAACTAAAATTCCTTCATCTTCAGGAAATAAGATTAAGGTACGGACTGAAAATATAAAATTAGCAATAATGTTTATTATTAGATATTTCCTCAATTAAATTTCTTCCTGAAAGTCTTAGGCAAAAGCCCCTGTCTCTTACTTCATATATCAAGTTTGGAGGGAAAGACATAATTGCATAGCAGTATTCCATGAATATAACTTAATGGAGATCTGGCTTCAGAATTCCGCAACCTTGGGAAGTCTTGTCAAATATTAAGTCATTCATATGTTCAAAAATATTCATATTTATTGAGCATCTACCATCAAATGTTTAATATGATAATGCCATACTGGAGATTATATATGAGATACAATAATTCTTCCTAAAGAAAGTCAGGGAAAGCTTCACAGATAAGGTTGAGCTGAAGGTTTGGCAGGCAGGGAAACAAGGAGAAGTAAGCAGAGAGAAAAGCACAAGCAATGCCATGGAGGAAAAAAATGTGGGCAATTCAGGGAACTCAAGTAATTTAGTGTTGCTATGCATATGGCCTATGGGGGCCAGAAGTGTAAATGTGTTATGGGTGGGGTGGGGGCGGGGCGGGGAATGTGTTATGACCAAATTGTATCTCTTCAAAATTCACATTTTGAAGCACTGATCTCCAGTGTGACTGTGTTCAGAGATAGGTCCTAAAGGGAGTCAATTAAGGTTACAAGAGATCATAAAGGTGAGGACCTAATCCTAAAGGTCTGCTGTCCTTATAGGAAGAGGAAGAGCCACCGGAGCTGGCTCATTCTGTATGTGTACAGAGAAGAGGCCATGTGAGGACATGGAGAGGCTCGAATATGCTCTTAATCCTATCAGTTTCCTGCTTTAATTCATCCCGTGGAATTGTTTTGTCTTTTCGACCCCTCAGCTATATTATTTATATTGTGATATAGGGGATAATCAGAGTCCCCTGAGAAGGAACAAGGACATTGGATTGTGTATTGTGCTATGCTTATATACTTTCTGTATATAATGCTTTCTGTATAAAACCAGTAATACCCGCAGAAACAACAGTAACTTAGCAAAATTACTATTTACCACTTCACTTTTTATATCACGTAAGTTAAACTTTATTTATTTACATGTGTCTCCCTCATTAGATGCTAAGTTCCTTGATATTTTATACATTTGTGAATTCTTGGTAATTCACATGAAGCCTGATGCATTATAAGTATTCTGAACTGGTGAAATAAATATATGAATGGGCAAAAAATACATATACTAAAATGATCAAATAAAGGTTATGTTCAGAAACCTCTGTTCTGTTATATGGTAGTGTGATTTAAGATTATAATAATTGCATCAGAACGCTCTGAAATCACTTGTTAATCTTACTTATCAAAAACATCCAGTCCATGCCACCCAGCAAGTCTCGATTCTTAATTCAAATGCGTGGTTCTTTTTCTTTTGACACCATGAAGCATGACGTCAGGTATGCTCAGGACATTCTTAGAATCTACACTAGCCAGACGCGGTGGCTCAAGCCTGTAATCCCAGCACTTTGGGAGGCCGAGACGGGCGGATCACGAGGTCAGGAGATCGAGACCATCCTGGCTAACACGGTGAAACCCCGTCTCTACTAAAAAGAACAAAAAGCTAGCCGGGTGAGGTGGCGGCGCCTGTAGTCCCAGCTACTCGGGAGACTGAGGCAGGAGAATGGCGTAAACCCGGGAGGCGGAGCTTGCAGTGAGCTGAGATCAGGCCACTGCACTCCAGCCTGGGCGACAGAGGGAGACTCCGTCTCAAAAAAAAAAAAAAAAAAAAAAAAAGAATCTACACTAATAACATCCTAGTCACAGACATACATGACATTTGTTAGCAGCTTATGTGTTCTTGGTCTGTCTATACTCTGACAGAGATTAACATATTCAAGCTCAATGGAGTGAAGAAGTAGCAAGGTGTATCTTAAAAACAGGGAAAAAATATTTAGACCACAGTGAAAATGGAAAATATTTACAATGTCTGAGGAAATTGTAAGTGGAAAGTTATTTCTCCAGATGAAGGGGAAGTGGAAATTTAAAACGAAAGCCACCGTTGACATATGAACATTTTGGGAAAGTCAGAACTCATTTGATTTTTTTCCCTCAATATTTAATCTTTTCTTCTGCCTACTGGTTCAAAGATAAAAAACTGAAACAAAGGTGTGAAGATGATAAAACCATAGGCACAGGACGCTGCCATTCAGAGGGGTCTGTTCTGAATCAGGAAGCTGGTGTTCTGGTACACTCATTGTGGCAATCTGTTATTTCTACCAGAAAATCGGCCCTTCTGAACCTCCTGTGAGCTTTAGTTTTCCCACAAAAACCATAAGCAGGCAAAACTAGATTTCTATCTTGTGTTGAAGATCTGAAATTCAAGTCTCTGAATAATACTTAGACTTCTGCAAACAAAATTTGGGATGAGGTCTGTGGCCCTTGAAACGCCCACATTTTAACTAGACATAACACGTTTTTAAAACTTAAATCTTGACATTCATCCTATTCTGTGAGTAAATATCCCCTGAACATCTTCTGTTAATATACCAAGAATTCAGTAAATAAATCCCTTTGATCTAAGTTAAATCAAAGATCATAGTAGCAAAAGAACTGCTGTTCCTTTGGGCAGGTAATATTCTTCTGCCAGTGTAAAGATTGTCAATGAGCACAAACCTGAAGAAGGTTTAAGAGCAAAGAGCATTACCAAGGATAAACAGAGTCATTTCATAATGACAAAGTGGCTCAGTCAAGAGAATATAACAATCTTAAAGGTTTATGCGCCTACCCACAGAGGTTTAAAATAGGTGAAGCAAAAGCTAATACAACTTCAAAGAGAAAAATAGATTTTGACACCCTCTCAATAATTGCTGGAACCATTAAAAAATATGACTAGTGCCTTGGATCCAAAATAAATTATCCCTTATGACCCTGAATGACACGGTGTTTTTTTTTTTCTCTTCAGTGAACTCTCTTTGGGGGTGACTCCTATATAGAATGGTATAAAAATGATTCACTCCTGAATGGAGATTTTATTTCTACGCTGATGAAGATTGTAAACAACATGCCTGCCTTTTTTGGTCCTGAATTTAAAGGGAAACACAAGATGTGTTTAGTTATTTACAAACGAGTATATATTCTTGTTGATCCTTTTTTCAATACTGTCTTGAGATACTGTTTGTAAGTATCCCCCATAAGTATTTCCAAAAGTCTGCCAACCAAGCAGTTTAGAAGAATTTATTCCAAGTTCCTATAGCAAAAACTCTGAGATGAATTTATTATTTTCTGGGACCATTTATGAGAAAAATTTCAGCTTTGAAGGTAGAATAGCATACAGAATCCTGTTAAATAGTACATTTGTATATGTCTCTGTATGATATATATCAGATATACACATATGTATCACTAACCCCTCTGAAAATATTGTTTTAATTGTGTGAACAAAAAGCAAAGTAAATCAGAAAATAACTTATTTTCTAATCTCATCTGCCAATGTTGGAGATGACTTTTTGTTCCTGTCATACGAGGTAGTTATGTCTCCACAAAATCACTGCAAATGATTGAACCATTTCTGATGAATGATCTTTGACCTACTGCTTAGACACAGTAGATATTCAATTAATATCAATTCAACACACTTTGGTTAAGTGCAAAGCACTGAGAACATAAAGTTTTCATTGGAGGTGTCTGCCACTCAGGAGCTTAACGTCTATTTAGGGTCACAGATGTGCACAAACATAATTGAAGGCATAGTTTAAATGCCAAAAAGAAGACACATTAATGCATTGCTATTGAAACTTAAATTTTTTTTTTCAAACTGTGGTAACTGCGTCACTACATTTCACTGGGATGACAGCATTTGAGTTGCACGTTACAGAATGAGTAGAATTTCAATAGGTAAAGTGAGATGGGTAATTAAGGTAAAAGGAGGCATAAGAGGAAAAATATGATTGTGGGGAAACAAGTAACTTGTGTCAATAGCAGCAAAATGGCCCTGTTAGTCCTAAGGAGAGGCTGTTTAGTTTATATATCTATTCAATATATCAATGAATGTATTTTTGAAACAAATTACTCCTTGTTTGCATGTTTTACTAATTTGAATTTTAAAGTTTAGCCTACTGCCTTGTCTTAGTCCATTCAGGCTACAACAAAATACCTTAGACTGGGTAATTTATAAACAATACAAATGTACTACTTACAGTTCTGGAGGCTAGGAAGTACAAAATCAAGGCACCAGCAGATTCAGTATCTGGTGAGTGCTCTCTGCTTTATAGACAGTGCCTTCTTGCTGTGTCCCCACATGGCAGAAGGGGTAAACAAGCTCACTCTGGCTTCTTTTATAAGGGCACTAATCCCATTCACGAAGGCTCTGCCCTCATGACTTAAGCACTTCCCAAAAGCCCCTGCCTCTTTTTTTCTTCTTCAACTGTTACTTTAAGTTCAGGGGTACATGAACAAGATGTTCAGATTTGTTACATAGGTGAAAATGTGCCATGGTGGTTTGCTGCCCAAATCATCCCATCATGTAGGTA
The DNA here is from genome assembly GCF_007565055.1 of Rhinopithecus roxellana. NCBI lineage: Eukaryota > Metazoa > Chordata > Mammalia > Primates > Cercopithecidae > Rhinopithecus > Rhinopithecus roxellana. The sequence continues at coordinate 134,943,618 of NC_044552.1, forward strand.
TTAAGCCCAGCATCCATTAGCTATTCTTCCTCATGCACTCTCTATCCCCAGCCTTCCACCATCAGCAGGCCCTAGTGTGTGTTGTCCCCTGCCCCCAATACGTCCATGTGTTCTCATCATTTGGTTCCCACTTATAAGTGAGAACATGTGGTGTTTGGTTTTCTGTTCCTGCATTAGTTTGCTCAGGATAACAGCTTCCAGCTCCATCCATGTCCCTACAAAGGACATGATAGTGTTCTTTTTATGGCTGCATAGTATTCCATGGTGTACATGTAGTATGCTTTCTTTATTCAGTCTATCATTGATGGGCATTTGAGTTGATTCCATGTATTTGCTGTTGTGAATAGTGCTGCAGTGAACATATGCATCCATGTATCTTTATAATAGAATGATTTATATTACTTTTGATATAGACCCAGTAATGGGATTCCTGGGTCAAATGGTATTTCTGGTTCTAGGTCTTTGAGGAATCAACATACTGTCTTCCACAATGGTTGAACTAATTTACACTCCCACTAACAGTGTAAAAGTGTTCCTTTTTCTCCACAGCCTTGTCAGAATCTATTATTTGTTGACTTTATAATAATTGCCATTCTGACTGGCATTAGATGGTATCTCACTATGGCTTTGCATTGCATTTCTCTAATGATCAGTGGTGTTGACCTTTTTTTCATATGTTTGTTGGCAACATGTATGTCTTATTTTGAGAAGTGTCCTGTTCATGTCCTTTGCCCACTTTTAAAGGAGGTTGTCTGGTTTTTCTTGGAAATCTGTTTAAGTTCCTTGTAAACTCTGGATATTAGACCTTTGTCCGATAGATAGAGTGCAAAAATTTTCTCCTATTCTGTAGGTTGTCTGTTCACTCTTTTACTGTGCAGAAACTCTTTAGTTTACTTAGATACCATTTGTCAATTTTTCCTTTTGTTGCAATTGCTTTTGGTGTTTTTGTCATGAAATCTTTGCCTGCAGTTATGTCCTGAATGGTATTTCCTGGGTTTTCTTCTAGGGTTTTTATAGTTTTGGGTTTTATCTTTAAGTCTTTAATCCATCTTGAGTTGATTTTTGTATATGGTGTAACAAAGGAGTCCAGTTTCAATTTTCTGCATGTGACTAGCCAGCACTTCCAGCATCATTTAGTAAAAAGGGAATCCTCTCTCCATTGCTTGTTTTTGTCAACTTTATTGAAGATCAGATGGTTGTAGGAGTGTGGTCTTATTTCTCAGTTCTCTATCCCATTCCATTCGTCTCTGTGTCTGTTCTTGTACCAGTACCATGCTGTTTTGGTCCTGTACCCTTGTAGTAGAGTTTGAAGTCATGTACTATGATGCCTCCAGCTTTGTTCTTTTTGCTTAAGATTGTCTTGGCTATTTAGACTCTTTTTTTGTTTCCATATAATTTTAAAATAGTTTTTTCTAATTCTGCAAAGAATGTCAATGGCAGCTTAACGCGAATAGCATTGAATCTATGAGTTACTTTGGGCAGTATGGCCATTTTCACTATATTGATTCTTCCTATGCATGAGCTAAAAAACATTTCTCCATTTGTTTTTGTCTGTTAGAAGGAAAACTAACAAATAGAAAGGAATAGCATTAACATCAACAAAATGACATCCACACCAAAACCCCATCTGTAGGTCACCAACATCAAAGACCAAAGCTAGATAAAACCACAAAGATGGAGAGAAACCAGAGCAGAAAAGCTGAAAATTCCAAAAAACAGACTGCCTCTTCTCCTCTAAAGGATTGCATCTCCTTACAAACAAGGGAACAAAACTGGATGGAGAATGAGTTTAATGAGTTGACAGAAGTAAGATTCAGAAGGTTGGTAATAACAAACTTCTCTGTGCTAAAGGAGCATGTTATAACCCATCTCAAGGAAGCTAACAACCTTGAAAAAAGGTTAGATGAATAGCTAACTAGAATAAATAGTGTAGAGGAGGCCTCAAACGACCTTATGGAGCTGAAATCACAAGAGCTTTGTGATGCACACACAAGCTTCAATAGCCAATTTGATCAAGTGGAAGAAAGAGGATCGGTGATTGAAGATCAAATTAATGAAATAAAGGGAGAAGACAAGATTAGAGAAAGAAGAGTGAAAGAAAATAACAAAGCCTCCAAGAAATATGGGACTATGTGAAAAGACCAAATACATGTTTGATTGGTGTACTGGAAAGTGATGGAGAGAATGGTACCAAGTTAGAAAACACTCTTCAGGATATTATCCAGGAGAACTTCCCTAACCTAGCAAGGCAGGCTAACATTCAAATTCAAGAAATAAAGAGAACAGATTTTGTCACCACCAGGCCTGCCTTACAAGAGCTCCTGAAGGAAGCACTAAACGTGGAAAGGAACAACTAGTACTAGCAACTGCAAAAACATGACAAATGGTAAAGACCATCGATCCTACGAAGAAACTGCATCAATTAACAGGCAAAATAACCAGCTAACATCATAATGACAGGATCAAATTCAAACATAACAATATTAACCTTAAATGTAAATGGGTTAAATGCCCCCAATTAAAAGACATAGACTGGCAAATTGGATAAAGAGTCAAGACCCATCAATGTGCTGTATTCAGGAGACTCATCTCATGTGCAAAGACGCACATAGGCTCGAAATAAAGGAATGGAGGAAGATCTACCAAGCAAATGGAAAGCAAAAAAAAAACAGGGGTTGCAAACCTAGTCTCCGATAAAACAGACTTTAAACCAACAAAGATCAAAAGAGACAAAGAAGGCCACTACATAATGGTAAAGGAATCAACTCACCAAGAAGAGCTAAGTATCCTAAATATATACGTACCCAATACAGCAGCACCCAGATTCATAAAGCAAGTCCTTAGAGACTTACAAAGAGACTTAGACTCCCACACAACAATAATGGGAGACTTTAACACCCCACGGTCAATATTAGACATATCAATGAGGCAGAAGGTTATTGAGGATATCCAGGACACGAACTCAGCTCTGGACCAAGCAGACCTAATAGACATCTACAGAACTCTACACCCCAAATCAACAGAATATACATTCTTCTCAGTATCACATGACACTTATTCTAAAACTGACCACATAATTGGTAGCAAAACACTCCTCAGCAAATGTAAAAGAACAGAAATCACAAGAAACTGTCTCTCAGACCACAGTACAATCAAATTAGAACTCAGGATTAAGAAACTCACTCAAAACCACACAACTACATGGAAAATGAACAACCTGCTCCTGAATGACTACTGGGTACATAACTTAATGAAGACAGAAATAAAGGTGTTCTTTGAAATCAATGAGAATAAAGACAGAACATACCTGAATCTCTGGGACACATGTAAAGCAGTGTGTAGAGGGAAATTTATAGCACTAAGTGCCCACAGAGGAGGCAGAAAAGATCTAAAATTGACACCCTGACATCACAATGAAAAGAACTAGAGAAGCAAGAGCAAACAAATTCAAAAGCTAGACAAAGGCAAGAAATAACTAAGATCAGACAGAACCGAAGCAGACAGAGATACAGAAAATCCTTCAAAAATCAATGAATCCAGAAGCTGGTTTTTTGAAACAATCAACAAAATAGATAGACTGCTAGTAAGACTAGCAAAGATCAAAAGAGAGAAGAATCAAATAGACACAATACAAAATGATAAAGGGGATATCACCACTGATCCCACAGAAATACAAACTACCATCAGAGAATATTATAAACAACTCTATGAAAACAAACTAGAAAATCAAGAAGAAATGGATAAATTCCTGGACACATACACCCTCCTAAGACTAACCCAGGAAGAAGTTGAATCTCTGAGTAGATCAATAACAGGACCTGAAATTGAGGCAATAATTAAGAGCCTAACAACCAAAAAAAGTACAGGACCAGACGGATTCACAACCAAATTCTACCACAAGTACAAAGAGGGCTGGTACCGTTTCTCCTGAAACTATTCCAATCAATAGAAAAAGACAGAATCCTCCGTATCTCATTTTATGAGGCTAGCATCATCCTGATACCAAAGCCTGGTAGAGACACACACAGAAAAGAGAATTTTAGGCGAATATCCCTGATGAATATTGGTGCAAAAGCTCTCAACAAAATTTTGCCAAACCAAATCCAGCAGCAAATCAAAAAGCTGATCCATCGTGATCAAGTCGGCTTCATCACTGGGGTGCAAGTCTGGTTCAACGTATGCAAATCAATCAATGTAATCCATCACATAAATAGAACCAAAGACAAAAACCACATGATTATCTCAATAGATGCAGAAAAAGCCTTTGACAAAATTCAACAGCCCTTCATGCTAAAAATGCTCAATAAAGTAGGTATTGATGGAACGTACCTCAAAATAATAAGAACTATTTATGACAAACCCACAGGCACTATCATACTGACTGGGCAAAAACTGGAAGCATTATTCCCTCTGAAAACCAGCACAAGACAAGGATGCCCTCTCTCACCACTCCTATTCAACATAGTGTTAGAAGTTCTGGCCAGGGCAATCAGGCACGAGAAAGAAATAAAGGTATTCAATTAGGAAAATAAGAAGTCAAATTGTCCCTGTTTGCAGATGACACGATTGTATATTTAGAAAACCCCATCGTCTCAGCCCAAAATCTACTTAAGCTGATAAGCAGAGTCAGCAAAGTCTCGGGATACAAAATCAATGTGCAAAAATTACAAACATTCCCATATACCAATAATATACAACCAGAGAGCCAAATCATGAGTGAGCTCCCATTCACAATTACTACAAAGAGAATAAAATACCTAGGAATCCAACTTACAAGGGATGTGAAGGACCTCTTCAAGGAGAGCTACAAACCACTGCTCAATGAAATAAACGAGGACACAAACAAACGGAAGAACATTTCACGCTCATGGATAGGAAGAATCAATATCGTGAAAATGGCCATACTGTCCAAGGTAATTTATACATTCAACGCTAACTCCATCAAGCTACCACTGACTTCCTTCACAGAATAGGAAAAAACAACTTTAAAGTTCATAGGGAACCAAAAAGGAACCCGCATAGCCAACACAATTCTAAGCAAAAAGAACAAAGCTGGAGGCATCACACTACCTGACTTCAAACTGTACTACAAGGCTACAGTAACCAAAATACCATGGTACTGGTATCAAAACAGATATATAGACCAATGGAACAGAACAGAGGCCTCAGAAATGACACCACACATCTACAACCATCTGATCTTTGACCATCCTGACAAAAACAAATGGGGAAATGATTCCCTATTTAGTACATGGCGCTGGGAAAACTGGCTAGCCATATGGAGAAAGCTGAAACTGGGTCCCTTCCTTACACCTTATACAAAAATTAACTCAAGATGGATTAAAGACTTAAATGTAAGACCTAACACCAGAAAAACCCTAGAAGAAATCCTAGGCAATACCATTCAGGACATAGGCATGGGCAAAAACTTCATGACTAAAACACCAAAAGCAATGGCAACAAAAGTTGAAATAGACAAATGGGATCTAATTAAACTAAAGAGCTTCTGTACAGCAAACGAAACTATCATCAGAGTGAACAGGCAACCTACAGAATGGGAGAAAATCTTTGCAATCTACCCATCTGACAAAGGGCTAATATCCAGAATCTACAAAGAACTGAAACAAATTTATAAGAAAAAAAAAAAACAAATAACCCCATCAAAAGGTGGGCAAAGGACATAAACAGACACTTCTCAAAAGAAGACATCCGTGCAACCAACAGACATATGAAAAAATGCTCACTATCACTTGTCATCAGAGAAATGCCAATAAAAACCACAATGAGATATCATCTCACACCAGTTAGAATGGTGATCATTAAAAAGTCAGGAAACATCAGATGCTGGAGAGAATGTGGAGAAATGGGAACACTTTTACACTGTTGGTGGGAGTATAAGTTAGTTCAACCATTGTGGAAGACAGTGTGGTGATTCTTCAAGGATATAGAACTAGAAATACCATTTGACCCAGCAATCTCATTACTGGGTATATACCCAAAGGATTATAAATCATGCTACTATAGAGACACATGCACACGTATGTTTATTGCGGCACTATTCACAATAGCAAAAGACTTGGAACTAACCCAAATGTCCATCAATGATAGACTGGATTAAGAAAATGTGGCACATATACACCATGGAACACTATGCAGCTATTTAAAGTATGATTTCATGTCCTTTGCAGGGACATGGATGAAGCTGGAAACCATCATTCTAAGCAAAGTATCACAAGGACAGAAAACCAACCACCATATGTTCTCACTCATAGGTGGGAGGTGAACAACGAGAACACACGGACACAGGGCAGGGAACATCGCACACCGGGGCCTGTCAGGGGGTTGGAGAGTGGGGGAGGGATATCATTAGGAAAAATACTTAATGTAAGTGATGAGTTGATGGGTGCAGCAAACCAACGTGGCACATCATGTATACCTATGTAACAAACCTGCACGTTGTGCACGTGTACCCTAGAACTTAAAGTAAAAAAAAAAAAAAAAAAAAAAAAAAAGAAGAAGAAGCTTTTGGGCTAAGACAATGGGGTTTTCTAGATATAGGACCATGTCATCTGCAAACAAAGATAATTTGACTTCCTCACTTTCTATTTGAATATGCTTTCTTTCTTTCTCTTGCCTAATTGTCCTGACCAGAACTTTCATTATTTTGTTGAATAGGAGTGGTGACAGAGGACATCCTTGTCTTAAGCCAGTTTTCAAGGGGAATAGTTTCAGCTTTTTCCCATTCAGTATGATATTGGCTGTGGGTTTGTCATATATGGCTCTTATTATTTTGAGGTGTTTTCCTTCAATACCTACTTTATTGAGAGTTTTAACATGAAGGGATGCTGGATTTTATTGAAGGCTTTTTCTGCATCTATCAAGATTGTCATGTAGTTTTTGTCTTCACTTCTGTTTATGTGATGAATTACATTTATTGGTTTGTGTACATTGAACCAACTTGCGTCCCAGGGATAAGGCCAACTTGATTGTGGCAAACAAACTTTTAGATGTGCTGCTAGACTCAGCTTGACAGTATTTGGACAAGGATTTTTGCATTGATGTTCATCAAAGATATTGGCCCAAAGTTTTCTTTTTTTGTCATATTTCTGCCAGGTTTTGGTATCAGGATGATGCTGGCATCATAGAATGAGTTATGAAAAAGTCCCTCCTTTTCAATTTTTTGCTCAGAGGATCACTGGTGATTATTGCTGCCATGGTCTGTGCTGTGAATGTTTAGGGTATATCATGAAAATGCTACAGTGCTTGTTAGAAACTTGTGGAAAATTTCACAATATGCTTTCATTTAAAAAGTTTCCAAGGACTTCACCACCTAATCCTGCTTTGATCTAGATGTAAAACTGTTTAACTAGGACTGGAGACAGAGTATCACTCCAAATGAGTCTCTGACAAGAAGGAGCACATATTATTGGAGGCGTGTTTAATTTAGTCACAATTTACCTTCTCAGGAAAGTCTTAGTGTTTAGGCATTTAAATTCTTATACTACTTGGGGAATGTATTAGTCAGGGTTCTCTAGATGGACAAAACTAATAGGATAGATAGATAGATATAAAGGGGAGTTCATTAAGTATTAACTCACATGATCACAAGTTTCCACAATAGGCCATCTGCAAGCTTAAGGAGCAAGGAGAGCCAGTCCGAGTCTCAAAAGTAAAGAACTTGGACTCCCATGTTCGAGGGCAGGAAGCATCCAGCATGGGAGAAAGATGTAGCCTGGGAGGCTAGGCCAGTCTCTCCTTTTCCCTTTTTTCTGCCTACTTTATATTCACTGGCAGCAGATTAGATGGTGCCCACTCAATTAAGGGTGGGTCTGCCTTTCCCAGACCACTGATTCAAATGTTAATCTCCTTTGGCAATGCCCTCACAGACACCCCCAGGACCAATACTTTGTATCCTTCAATCCAATCAAATTGACAGTCAGTATTAACCATCACAGGGAAGATGAATAATCCTGGAAACTTGAATTCAGTACTAATGAAGTATAAAAAGCTTTAGTAATGTTGATGAAGGTGATCTAAACTCTTTGATTCACAAACTCTTAAAGAAGGAAGGAACCTTAAAGATGGTATTATCCAGTCCTTCCATTTTACAAAGGATGGACTTGAGACCCAGGAGAGATGCAGTTATTTACTCAGGATCACACAGCTGGTTGGTGAAAGAGAAAAAAACAAAATACCTCTGACTCTTTTCTTATATCACATTCTGAAGACTATTTCAAAGTGACTCAGCTAGCTAAGCACATTTTGAAATTTGACGTTTTCCCCAAAATATATGTGTAAGTCCAGTGGGGATCATTAATTGATTAGTCAATTCCTTCATAAATATTCACTAATTATTACTCTAAAATGCCCTCAAAACTCCACAAAAGTACAAAGATGTATATCACTTCTGCTCACAGAGCTTCCAATCTCCCTAGAGCAGTAAGAAACAGACAGTAAAATGATACCTAATGTCCCAAGATAAAATGTCAAATTGAGATGTTGTGTAATAACATGTTAAATTGAGACATTGTGTAATAACATGTCAAATCATAGGATAAAATGTCAAATTGAGAAAGAAAACAACAAGGGTGTAGGCTATCACTGTCCTTAAAAATGTCCAAGAAGGCTTTGTAGAGTAAGCAGAGCTTGAAGATATTTGGATTTTCCTGGCATTATGGAAACTCTCACCCTTGCTGTTCAAGATAATTTGCATGACCTGTAGAACAGGGTCTGTACTCTTTTTGCCATTCCCAGGGCAACATCAGTGTTTTAATTCTTGAGGTCTCCTTAGAACAAGAGGTTCTTAACTTGGAAAAGGGTCGATGATCTTGGATAGGATAGGAGAAAAAACCTTATCTTTACTTTTTTATATCTAGCTGAAATTTAGCATTATCTTTCTCTTTCTCTCTCCCTTCCCTTCCCTCTCTTCCCCTCCCCTCCCCATCCTTCCCCTCCCCTCCCCTTCCCTTCCCCCCTTCCCTTCTTTTGAGTTTCACTCTTGTAGCCCAGGCTGGAGTGCAATGGCACGATCTCCGCTCACCACAACTTCCGTCTACCAGGTTCAAGCGATTCTCCCACTTCAGCCTCCCGAGTGGCTGGGATTACAGGCATGCATCACCACACCCACCTAATTTTGTATTTTTAGTAGAGACGGGGTTTCTCCATGTTAGTCAGGCTGGTCTCGAACTCAAACTTCCGATCTCAGGTGATCCGCCCGCCTAGGCCTCCCAAAGTGCTGGGATTATAGGCATGAGCCACCGTGCCTGGCCAAAATATAGCATTTTCTACAATTACGAATATAAACAACAAACCACAGTAATATTAGCAATTTCTGTGACCATCACCAATAGAAATTAATTACAGATATTTTCAAACCTCATTACAGTCATTGCAGAAAAATAATTTATGTTCATCACTGTTTTGAACATATGGACATTGTTAGATCTGTTCTAGATCTTGTTATTTAACGTGATAATAAAGATGAACATTTATTATTATATCAAACATTTGGCTTTTAATATAGTTTTATTACTGATTTCCACATAATTATTTTATCTATAGTTCTACTAGGTAAAACAATGGCCACCAAAGAAGGCTAAACCCTAATCCCCAGTACCTGTGAATATGATCTTATAAATGGCAAAAGAGACTGTACAAATATAATTAAGGTTAAGGAAACCGCTGGGGAGATTCCACCAGGTGGGGAGATTCTACCAGGTGGGGAGATTATACTGAATCACCCAGATGGGCTCATCTAATGTGTTTATAGAAGCAAAGAACCTTTCCAAGCTGTGATCAAAGACGGCTATGGAAATGACTTGATCACCTTTGCAGCCTTTGAAGATGAAAAAAGGGAACCATGAACCAAGGAATGTTGGTGGCCTCGAGAAGCTTAGACAGGCAAGGAAACACAGCCTCCCTTAGATCTTCCAAAAAGGAATGCAGCCTTCTCAACACCTTAATTTTAGTCCAGTGAGACCTCTATCAGACTTCTGACCTCTAGAACTGTAAAACAAATTTGTATTCATTCCCCAAATTTGTGGTATTTTGGTATAGCAGCAGTAGAAAATGAATACTCATTTTTACTTTATTTTACTTTATCCATTTCAAAATATTATTCTAAGAAACTTCACCAGACAAAGCTGCTCAGGCACAAAAAATATATATATAGTTTAAAAAAAAAAAAAAAAAACCCTCCCTAAGTAGTGTATGCAGCTGCCCTTACAAGGAAAACCTTATGTAATTTGACACTGACACCAGTCAATGTCTAGTGGGACCTAAAAGGAAAAACTCTATTTGTTTTCACAATTATGCAGATGCTCCAGTAAAAATTTTTGTAGCAAAATCACAAGTTAAATTCTCACTCAAGCTTGGCTTTTCCCTTGACTTTCTTTTTCAGTGTTTCTTATTTTTTCTGGCTTCCACCATTTCCAAATTTGGATTACATTCATACAGGCAATTCATTCATGCAGGAATGACAGCCAAGGGAAGAGTGTTTTTAATCCTTTTGATTGACATTATTACTTTATGAGCCTTCAAATGAACCCAGCAGTTACTAAAATATCATGCTAGGGAATTGTAGGAAAATGATAACCCAATAAAGAGGGCAAATGGGAAAGGAACCGTGTTTCCCCTTCCCGAGGGTGATTGGGTCTCTGGAGATTTCTTGATTGGAATTCTCAGGATCAATTACTAATCCTGTTATAAAATGTTAATGACAAAACAATTTTTACAATAGTTTTAATTTCCTATCTGTTAAATGTAAATAACACTTTTTGAAGTATCTGACTGACTAAAATTGCTAGTGATATTTAAGTTTTGTCAAGTTCTGGGGAAAGGCCTTATATAATTTAAAAGTGCATTCTTTTTTTTTTTTTTTTTTTTTTGAGACGGAGTCTCGCGCTATCGCCCAGGCTGGAGTGCAGTGGCCGGATCTCAGCTCACTGCAAGCTCCGCCTCCCGGGTTTACGCCATTCTCCTGCCTCAGCCTCCCGAATAGCTGGGACTATAGGCACCCGCCACCTCGCCCGGCTAGTTTTAAAAGTGCATTCTTAACTGTTATTTTAGAGTCTGTCAGTCAGTTAAAAAAAAAAAAAAAAATTATTTGTAATCCAAAAGAATTTTCTTTCCTTGTGAACAACCACAACCATGAAATAACCAAACCTGAGTCTAAGAATTGTTTCTTTCCTTATGAACAATCACAACCATGAAATAACCAAACCTGAGTCTGTCTTTGTCAACAGCAGCCCCGTCTGTCTGCTATTAGGCATAATTTGCAGTATACTTCCCAGAAAAACGTCCACATCTTCTGGTAGCAAGCAGTTTTCTTTAAAGCATGCACTCAGATCTTAAGAGAATAAAAAATTAAAACTGTCGATGCAAACAATGTAAAATTCCAATTTTTTGATCAATTTGCTTTTGAAAATATGCATGAAGGAATATAATCATTCTTTCCCAGGACTAGCTCCTTTGAGTAATCAAAGACAGATGTGCTAAAGATGTCTGTCTCTAGTCTAGGTAGAGAATTACATATAGTGTATAATAAAGTATGATATCTGGATCTTAGACAAAACACAATGCCAAAACTAGAATGTTGCCAGCTTTCCACTGTGCAAGGTCTAATTTAGTTGATAAATCTGCTTTCTATCCTTCATGGATCTCAATGTGTTTTCAGGAATTCAAAAGTAATATTTCTCAGTATTTAGGATATGTAGTCATTGTGGCCTCAAGTACATGAAGTTGTATTAAATGACAACTATTTTAACATGGGAGATTTTAGAATATCTTTTCTTTTTTTTTTTTTTTTTTTTTTTTTTTTTGAGACGGAGTCTCGCTCTGCCGCCCAGGCTGGAGTGCAGTGGCCGGATCTCAGCTCACTGCAAGCTCCGCCTCCCGGGTTTAGGCCATTCTCCTGCCTCAGCCTCCCCAGTAGCTGGGACTACAGGCGGCCGCCACGTCGCCCGGCTAGTTTTTTTGTATTTTTTAGTAGAGTTTTCTCGTATGTGAAAAAAAAGTCGTGACGTTAAAATTCAGTTGAAAAATTCTAAAAATTTAAATTGTGCATCATAGAGTTTTCAATTACTTTTTCATTGAAGCAATTGCATTTCCCCACACCTGAAAAACACACCTCTAACAGTAACCCTCAGCTGAGACCAGCATTTTATTGGTGTTTTCATAAACTAAACAAATCATAAATGCCTGTGCATTGTAGTGATAATTTTTTTTTTTTTTTTTTTTTTTTTTTTTTTTTTTTTTTTTTTTTGAGACAGGGTCTTGCTCTGTCACCCAGACTGGAGTGCAGTAGTGCAATCTCTGCTCACTGCAACCTCCATCTCCCGGGTTCAAGCAATTCTCCTGCCTCAGCCTCCGGAGTAGCTGAGATTACAGCCACCAACCACCATGCCTGGCTAATTTTTGTATTTATAGTAGAGACGGGGTTTCACCATGTTGGCCAGTCTGTTCTCAAACTCCTGACCTCAGATGATCCTCCCGCCTCGGCTTCCCAAAGTGCTGGGATTACAGGTGTGACCCACTGCGCCTGGCCAACAGATAGGTTTTTTAAAAGGCAGAAAATATTTGCTGGTGATGCAAATGGTTTGCAGTTAGTAGATCTGAGTTTTTAAAATTAATTTTAATCTAATAGAGAATGTCTACAATTTCATGCTACTAAAGAAAACCTGTAGAGGTTCACAATACCCAAAGTGGATTATACTACTATAACATATGTACTCCAAAATGCATAATAGCAAAAACACAATATAAGTTTGTTTTTCACTATTATGAAAGTCCCAGGAAGGTATATCTGGTCAGAGGGTGGCTCTCTTGCAGGTGGTGATCAATGAAGCCGGGTTCCTTCTCTCTTGCGGCTCCATCATCACCCAAAGCTGTTTCATCATCCACATCCAGTGGGAGGAATGGGAAAGAGCCCTTGGAGGTGGTATGCTATCTCCTTAAGGCCTTTCCCCGGAGATTGTACTCATCACTTCTACTTCAATTTCATTGGAAAGACAGTCATATGGCTACATCTGGCAGCAGAGGAGGTTGAGAAATGGAGCACAGCCATCTGCCCAGAAATAAAGGGGAGCAGATTGTGAGAAGCTTTGCATGGGGTAATTTCTAATATCCAAATCATTTTAGGTTAATTTTCATGGATATGAATGAGATACACAGCTTCTTAGAAAAACAATTCATTCTCAGGGGAAAAAGAATCCAAAAACCATAGGAAAAAAAGCAAAAAAGTAAAAAATCCCCTCAAGCCCAGAGACAATCACTGTAAACACTTTGTATTATGTATAGAAAACATGGGTATATTTGGATCTATGCAAAAGAGTCAAACTACGCATACCCATTAACCTATGTTTACATTCTCAGGAAGATAGTCTTCCCTCTTTTAATTATGAGATGCAATTAAAATCAAACAAGAAACAAGTAAATTTTAATGGGACATATCTCAAAATAATAAGAGCTATTTGTGACAAACCCACAGCCAATATCATACTAAATGGGCAAAAACTGGAAGCATTTCCTTTGAAAACTGGCACAAGACAGGGATGCCCTTTCTCACCACTCCTATTCAACATAGTGTTAGAAGTTCTGGCCAGGGCAATCAGGCATGAGAAAGAAATAAAGGGTATTCAATCAGGAAAAGAGGAAGTCAAATTGTCCCTGTTTGCAGATGACATGATTGTATATTTAGAAAACCCCATCGTCTCAGCCCAAAATCTCTTAAGCTGATAAGCAACATCAGCAAAGTCTCAGGATAAAAAATCAGTGTGCAAAAATCACAAGCATTCTTATACACCAATAACAGACAAACAGAGAGCCAAATCATGAATGAACTCCCATTCACAATTGCTTCAATGGGAATAAAATACCTAGAAATCTAACTTACAAGGGATGTGCAGGACCTCTTCAAGGAGAACTATAAACCACTGCTCAACGAAATAAAAGAGGACACAAACAAATGGAAGAACATTTCATGGTCATGGATAGGAAGAATCAATATCGTGAAAATGGCCATACTGTCCAAGGTAATTCATAGTTTCAATGAAATCCCCATCAAGCTACCAATGACTTTCTTCACAGAATTGGAAAAAACTACTTTAAAGTTCATATGGAACCAAAAAAGAGCAAACATTGCCAAGACAATCTTAAGCAAAAAGAACAAAGCCGGAGGCACCACGCTACCTGACTTCAAACTATACTGCAAGGCTACAGTAAACAAAATACCATGGTACTGGCACCAAAACAGATATATAGACCAGTGGAACAGAACAGAGCCCACAGAAATAATACCATACATCTACAACCATCTGATCTTTGACAAACCTGACAAAAGCAAGAAATGGGGAAAGGATTCCCTATTTAATAAATGGTGCTGGGAAAACTGGCTAGCCATATGGAGAAAGCTGAAACTGGATCCCTTCCTTACACCTTATACAAAAACTAATTCAAGATGGACTAAAGACTTAAATGTTAGACCTAAAACCATAAAAACCCTAGAAGAAAACCTAGGGAATACCATTCAGGATGTAGGCATGGGCAAGGACTTCATGTCTAAAACATCAAAAGCCATGGCAACAAAAATCAAAACTGACAAATGGGATCTAATTAAACTAAAGATCTTCTGCACAGCAAAATAAACTACAATCAGAGTGAACAGGCAGCCTACAGAATGGGAGAAAATTTTTGCAATCTACTCATCTGACAAAGAGCTAATATCCAGAATCTACAAAGAACTGAAACAAATTTACAAGAAAAAAACAAACAACCCCATCAAAAAGTGGGCAAAGGATATGAACAGACACTTCTCAAAAGGAGACATTATGCAGCCAACAGGCACATGAAGAAATGTTCATCATCACTCGCCATCAGAGAAATGCAAATCAAAACCACAATGAGATACCATCTCACACCAGTTAGAATGGCGATCTTTAAAAAGTCAGGAAACAACAGATATGGAGAAAGGATATGGAGAAATAGAAACACTTTTACACTGTTGGTGGGACTGTAAACTAGTTCAACCATTGTGGAAGACAGTGTGGTCATTCCTCAAGGATCTAGAACTAGAAATACCATTTGACCCAGCCACCCCATTACTGGGTATATACCCAAAGGATTATAAATCATGCTGCTATAAAGACATGTGCACATGTATGTTTATTGCGGCACCATTCACAACAGCAAGGACTTGGAACCAACCCAAATGTCCATCAATGATAGACTGGATTAAGAAAATGTGGCACATATACACCAAGGAATACTATGCAGCCATAAAAAAAGGATGAGTTAATGTCCTTTGTAGGGACATGGATGAAGCTGGAAACCATCATTCTCAGCAAACTATCAAAGGAACAGAAAACCAAACATCGCGTGTTCTCACTCATAGGTGGGAATTGAACAATGAGGACACTTGGACACCAGAAGGGGAACATCGCGCACTGGGGCCTGTTGTGGAGTGGGGGGCTGGGGGACGTATAGCATTAGGAGATATACCTAATGTAAATGATGAGTTAATGGGTGCAGCACACCAACATGGCACATGTATACATATGTAACAAACCTGCACATTGTGCACAAGTACCCTAGGATTTAAAGTATAGTAATTTTAAAAAAGTAAAAAAAAAAAAAAAAAAAAACCCACATATTTTAAAAAGGACATCTTTGTTAAAATAGTATCCATGATGGTATTATTTGGCTAATTTTAATTGGCTATTCTGGACTTTAATGGCTAAAATAATTCAAAGAGTTGTAGGAATCTTGCTCTCTGAATATACTAAATAAAAATAAGGCATCACCTTGCCCCCAAAGGCGTTGGCCTAAAGGGCACTGGGCTTCATGATCAAGGCTCTGTCATCATGAGTCACATGATATTAGCCTCCTGTCTTTCGGTTTTCTTGAGACCCACATCCAGTTAGATCTCTTGTTTTTCTAAAACATTACAACATATTTGTGAAATAAGTCTTCCTCTCTCCCTCTTCAGCTTTCAGTACTAAGTATCCTGGAACAAAGAACTACAGGATGATAACATTGCTTTCAGCCGTATCTATTACATGTGATGCCCTGATTCTGGGACAGGCCCTCTACAAAATGCATGATGTGTTCTTTCATAATCTTATAATAACGCTGGAAGGTAACTGGTTTCTGTTTCCATCAAAGGACATAAAGCCGAAGAAGGTGATTAACTTACCAAGTCCATACACCTAACAAGGTTTAAATCATATCACTGTGACTGCAAAGCCTGAACTTCACTGTTAGGCATCCCTGTGTTCTTGTCACTTGGTGCCATCGATATTTCCTGGGCAGTAAGAGTGTGTCATAGTCCCAGAAACAACTCTGGTTCTTCTAAGATGTAAGATTTAAATTTCTCTAAAAAGTTGCTGTAGCTTAACTATTTAGTTGTTTTGATATGTATGTGTGATGTGCCTTGGGTTAATTTTTTCGAAAAGTTTTTTTTTCTGATTATAGAAATACATTTTTTCATTTTAGAAAGTTAAGAAAGGAGTCGGGTGCAGTGGCTTATGCCTGTAATCCCAGCACTTTGAGAGGCCGAGGCGGGTGGATCCCCTGAGGTCAGGAGTTCGAAACCAGCCTGGCCAACATGGCAAAACCTTGTCTCTACTAAAAATACAAAAATTAGCCAGACCTGGTGGCAGGTGCCTGTAATCCCAGCTACTCGGAAGGCTGAGACAGGAGAGTCGCTTGAATCTGGGAGGCGGAGGTTGTGGTGAAGCAAGATTATGTCATTGCATGCCAGCCTGGGTGACCAGAGCAAAACTCCGTCTCAAAAAAAAAAAAAAAAAAAAAAAAAAAAAAAAAAAAAAAAAGCGAAGAAAGTTAATGAAGGGTAGAAAAAGCTATATAACAAACAGTAAGTATCACTCATAATCTCACTACTCAGAGAGATTCCTTGATGACATCAATGTCCACTCCTCAGACCTAGGGAGGAAGGGCAGGTTAGCCTAACTAATACAGTTCCTGCCTGGTCCTTTACAGAAAATGATTTGTGACATATATCATAAAACATTATGGCAAATACTTTAGCCCAGAGAGTTCAATACTGGGTAGTACTAGTAATCTGAGAGATGTTCAATATCTCTCATTCATATATTCACAATTCTTTAGAATATCTGGCTTAAACTGCACTCTAGTTTGATGGATCTGCCAGGAGTTAGCTGAAAAATTTACCAAACTAGCAGAATCAATTGATTTATCTGAAGAGTGACTTGGAATTGTACATTCGAACATTAGAAAATGTCTACCAAATTTGTGTCTGTGTGTGTGTTTATAGAAGTTAATGGTATGACGTTGAGCTGTTCTTTCAGCGAGTAATTAGTAATCAGGCCCTATTCTTAAGAACATCACGGTTTATGATAGAAAAATTGCATCGCCATTGAAGAAAATAAAGCTTTTTTTTTTTTTTTTTTTTTTTTTTTGAGACGGAGTCTTGCTCTGTCGCCCAGGCTGGAGTGCAGTGGCCTGATCTCAGCTCACTGCAAGCTCCGCCTCCCGGGTTCCCGCCATTCTCCTGCCTCAGCCTCCTGAGTAGCTGGGACTACAGGCGCCCGCCACCACGCCAGGCTAGTACTTTTTAGTAGAGACGGGGTTTCACCGTGTTAGCTAGGATGGTCTCGATCTCCTGACCTCATGATCCGCCCGTCTCGGCCTCCCAAAGTGCTGGGATTACAGGCTTGAGCCACCGCACCCAGCCGAAAATAAAGCTTTTTTATTGCATTGACAAGTTGGCATGTGTCCAACTTATCTAAAAATGGAATCATTTAGATATGTTAGAGGAGAGGTACGCAGGGCTTGTCCAACCTCTTTTCTATGCTTAACATTGAATTTTGATCTGCCAAAAGACTATTTCTTTAATTTCCAGGGCTTTTCTATGCTTAACATTGAATTTTGATCTGCCAAAAGACTATTTCTTTAATTTCCAGGGACAGCAGTAGCATTTTGATACTTTCTGTGAAACATGGTTGTTAAAAGTATGTCTTCTTCCTCTCTCCCAGTGTTAAGTATAACCAGTAATTGCATGCTTGTGTGCATAAACCAATTTCTAATTATGTATTTTAGAGGTTTGACAAATGTTAGTAATGATTCTTTGTGGGAAAAAATAAACAAATGATAAAAATACAGTTCCTGATAGTCCATCACCATAATAAAATCGGGCTCTACAACTTGCTAACCATGTTGTCATTGACAAGTTACTTGGAACCCACACAACTTCCTTGTCCTTACCCACAAAATGGGGGAAATAAGATTACTTGAATAACAAACTGAATACTTGTGAAGCACTTATATGATGTCTAGTGTGGAGTAAAACATAAATGGAAGTGTTTCTGCTTATACTTACAATGATTGATGCATGTGTCCTTATAAGCCTTTTCCATCTCTGGACATTAAAGTTGGTGATAGATCAATAAATGGTGCAAAATATCTTAATCAGTGATTGCGGGAAAAAGTACTGCATCTTCTGAATTTCCTCAACAAGAAGAAAAAGCACAGCAATAATCACTTGTGGAAAAGCGACACCTAAAGTCTGCTTCCTCCTTATTCAAGGTCCCCAGAACTGTAGCATCTTAAGAAAAGGAAGTTAAAATATGAAAGAATGTCTAAAGTGGAAGCATAATTTGTAAAACACAGAGGATTACTTTTTTTGAAAATAGGGAAGGCAAATGCTTCAAACATGTTCCTCTCAAGAAGTCAAAAGAGAATGAATGGATGCCTGCCAAGTGTTCTAGAATAAAGGAGATACACAGGACATGTCTCTGAAATCATGAGATGTATCTTATGATTCATGCTAATGTTATATTCCCGATCTTATTTTTATGTTTGTTACCTTCAAATGTTCTTAAAAATCTCAATGAAAGGGCACTGTGTGTGTTTGAAGGCTTTTTGCCACACTACTGTTTATCAGATGGGAAGCACAAGGGCACAGGAGTTTGTCTACAGTCTACAGACATTATCACTAAGGAATACATTAACATAGGAGAGAAAAGAACCTGTCACCTTGAACAGCAATCAAACAGTCATAATGATAATTTATGGAGTTAATGTGATACTGACAAGTCACTATTAAAATAATCCTTTGGGAAAATTGTTAGATATCTGCTGTAAGGTTTTATTTCAAGGGAACCAGTGACAACCTTCATCTTAGGAAACTAGTTATGTAATGAAAAGAATGAGGATTTTGCAGTTAATGTATTCTAAACCTAGGTCTGCCGTTTACTAGTTAAAGGAAAGTTATATAACTTCTCTGAGTCTCTTCATCTACAAATGGGAGTACCAATAAAGAATTATTTAAAGGATCAGAAATAATGAGTATAAAATGCTTAGCTTGAAGTGGGGTGTGGTGACTCACACCCGTAATCCAAGCACTTTGGGAGACTGAGGCGGGTGTATCACTTGAGGCCAAGAGTTCCAGAGCAGCCTGGCTAACATGGTGAAACCCCGTCTCTACTAAAAACACAAAAATTAGCTGGGCGTGGTGGTGCACACCTGTAGTCCTGGCTACTCGGGAGGCCAAGGCAACAGCATTGCTTGAACCTGGGAGGTGGAGGTTGCAGTGAGCCGAGATCGTGCCACTGCACTCCAGTCTGGGCAACAGAGCTAGACTCCGTATCCAAAATATAAAAGAGTAAAAGAAATGCCTAGCTTGGTTACTGCATATACTGGATGCTCAATATAATATAATTATACTTTATAAGGTTTTAATCATTCATTCATATATTCACTTACTCATTTTGGCAGAATTGTGTGTTGCTGAGACAAGGTGAAAAGTATAGTCTGAATTCCATTCTTGACACACATTGTATTGATATCTACACACAGAAGTTTCTTCAGATGATCAGTAAAGATCCCAGTGTTCACTGGCCACTAAATAACCCAGAGCAGTTTGAGGAATTTATTTTCTACAAAGCAATGAGGTTAGAATTCCAGTAGGTTGTGTGTGCATATAGGTCTATCTCAAACTAGTTATTGAGCTTTCAGTATGAAAAAAAAAAAAAAAAAAGCATCATACTAGCTTACAGAATGAACAGGGCTGGCACAAAATGGAATAAAATTGCTGCTTCTACTGTATAAGGGGCTCACCTCTAAAGGGGATAAAACAGTGAGTATGCAGGAATGCTAGTGTATTTGTTTTTGAAAAATAGAATGAATGTAGGCTCTAGGAATAGATATTCTCAAAGCTTATGAATAAAATGTCAACATAAATGGAACACTTGCTAGAAACATGAAGCCTCCAAATAAAACTCTGCAGTGTCAGCTCCAAAATTGCTATGTGGGGGGAGTCTAAGACCATCTGGGAGGAAGGAGGCCAAACAGACTGCCCTTGAAGCTTTGTTTACCTGTACACAGATTTTACTTGCGGTGGTTGTGGTGGTGAAGGAGATTTGGAGAATGTTTAACCACAAACACTATCCACCACTCCCACCCAGTGTCCCCTTAAAATGTGGATTTTAGAATTGGTTTTATCCTTATATTTGGAAGCTGAAGTTTGTTATTTTAATATATGCTGAGCACCTTATAAGTAAGGCGCCAGGCGAAGACACAGTATCTTTTCCCGGGGGGCATGGGTTCCAGTCTATGGGATAGAGACCTGAAAACAAGAAAGTACAGGATGTCATAAGCGTCTGTCTGGACTTGTTTCTTTCTAACACTCGATAAACTGGGTAGAAATCAAGTTTCTATCCAGAACAGGCAAGGTAGTTTTCACAGAATTGGGGGTGTTGAAATCAACTTTGAAGGAAATCTTTCTCCACAGTACAATTTCTGTAAAAGAAAGCTAAATTTCAAAGCACATGTTCCCTATAAATATTATCTTCACTAGTAAATTTTAAAAATGACTCAAAATTACAAAAACTTTGCACATAACTCTCCTGAAAACCCACAGATTGAAAAAAAATCACTGGTGCTGTTTAACAGTCCACTGAAAGTAAAAGAAAAATACTTTTGCTGATCATAGCTAATTTAGTTAATAAGGGCCCAATGAAAGCTAAACCGTATTTTGTAAAATGCTGAGAATACTGAGTGATTACCATAAGCCAAGATAGCAGTGGGTGATTTACACACATTACATTTATCAGAATTCTACAGAATGCTTCTTATACAAATTTATATGTTAAAGCCCTAAATTATTCTTCCCAATGACAGTTTTCATTTCCAGGATTGCCCTTCCCTTCAGCTACCAACTATCAATCCAAGAGCAGGCCTTAGAAAACAAGGCCCTAAAACATTTAATTTCCTTTTGGTTTTGGTTTTATGTGTGATCACAAATATTTGGCTTAGAATTCATAGCTTCTACTGTGCCTTAAAAGAGTCAAATTCTAATGTGAGTCTCTGTGAAATGTTTTCCAAAGACTTGAAGCTCTCAGTATAATATTGACTAGATAAAGAAAGAAACTTTACAGAAGTATAAATGTGCTTTTCTCCTTTTGCTAAAAAGTAGTTAGTTCAATGGTATTGGGCTGCTAGTAAATAAAAATCAAAGAAAAGGAAAATAAGGAAGAAGTATTTAGTTCAAGAAGAAAATGCTTAATGATATATTGAATAGAACATTTACATCTCGGGTTTAACCAATACCAAATCAAATACATTTCAGATTTCAAGAGATCAAGATCATCCTGGCCAACATGGTGAAACCCCCACTCTACTAAAAATACAAAAATTAGCTGGGTGCGGTGGTGGGCACCAGTAGTCCCAGCTACTGGGGAGGCTGAGGCAGGAGAATCGCTTGAACCCGGGAGGTGGAGCTTGCAGTGAGCCAAGATTGCGCCACTACACTCCAGCCTCGTGACAGAGCAAGACTCCGTCTCAAAAACAAACAAACAAATAAAACAACAACAACAACAACAGCAAAATAAACACCTCAGATCATGTACTGTAATGAACAGAACCATAGGGACTGGGTATCCCAGTCTGCTCACTTTATGGATGAGGCAGCAAATCCAAAGAAGAGAAGAGTCTCCACAGACTGTGCAGCGCGAAGACAAATGCGGGTAGGGCTAGAGTACATTCCACACTCCATTCCATTGCCTTTTCCACTGCACTTGTTTTTCTTTTTGCTGGTGTATGTGGTATTTGTATGCAGAGTTCCCAAGGACCACTCTCAAAATGTATGATGCTGGCTACACCTCTGCATTTTCCTCATTCTATTGTTTTTCTCAAGTATCTCTAAACTTCAATAAAGGTCACTCAAGATTGCAAAAACATGCTGTCATTTCTCTACAGCAGGAATGCCCCTATTCCACTGGATACCAGAAAATTCCGATTTGTAATGACAATAACAAATAATTCATTGTAAAGCCAGGATAAAACATGACCAGAGTTTAGTGGGGGGATGGGCATGCCAACCTTGGGAATGGCTAAGAGTTGATAATGGCATAAGCTCAAAAGAGTATGCTCCCGTTTTTATTAATTGATAGGGGCACACAACTAATAAATAATAAAAGACGACGATTGACCTATTAGTTGCCAAATGCATAAATTCATTTAGTTTTCTGGGTTTTACTTTTTTATTTATAACATTTTGTATAACTAGCTGTCCTCCCCTTTTGAGTTTGTTTTCCCTTGGCTTCCTGGATACTTCATTACCCGTTGTCCCATTTTCCCCACAGATTTCTCCCTTCATCTCTCTCCTTCAGGTGCCTCATCTAGGAACTGCTGAATATTATATTTCCCGGATGCTCTTGTTTTCTACTCTCTCTCTCTCTCTCCTTCTCTGTCCTGATTTCTCTGTGGAACAATAATTTTGCATATTAAACACCCACAGAGAGCTTCCACTATGTATTTCCAAGACTTCTCAAACTTTGTGTGTCAAAAATGAACTCATTTCATGTACAAACGTCACCCTCAAGGAATTGGTGCATAATTCCCCATTTCTTAAGTGCAGGCTGTGCGTAGAGACTTCCTTCCAAAGAGCACAGTAGAATAAAGTTGGGGGGAGTGTAACTTTATGTGGAGAAACCTGACAAACCCTGCCACAGCCTGGTGACCAAGATCAACACCAACAGTGATAAGTCATGATAAGTCATATTGACATATATACCCTTACTATTCTGTGATGAACATGGTACCCTTACTGCCCTGTGATCTCCAGAAACCCTTACCCAGACAAATCATGAGAAAAATGTGAGACAAATTCCAATTGAAGTACTTTCTACAAAATACCTGACCAGTACTCCTCAACACTGACAAGGTCATTGAAAACAAGGAGAGTCTGAAAAACTGTCACAGCTGAGAGGAAACTAAGAAGACATGACAATTAAACATAACCCACTATCTTAGGTGGGATTCTGGAGCAGAAAAAAAGGGATGCTAAATGAAAATTAAGACAATATGAGTAAAGTATGAACTTCAGCCAATTACAATGTATTAATATTGGTTCATTAATTTTATAAGAAATGCACCACACTAATATAAGACTTTAAAAACAAAGGAACTGGGTGTAGGGTATAAGAAAGCTTTCTGTGCTACTATTACTATTTTTCTGTAACTCAAAAACTATTCTAAATTTAAAATTTTATTTTGTTTTTATTATTTATTTATTTATTTATTTATTTATTTATTTATTTATTTATTTATTTTTGAGACGGAGTCTTGCTCTGTCACCCAGGCTGGAGTGCTGTGGCCGGATCTCAGCTCACTGCAAGCTCCGCCTCCCGGCTTCACGCCATTCTCCTGCCTCAGCCTCCCGGGTAGCTGGGACTACAGGCGCTGCCACCTCGCCCAGCTAGTTTTTTTTTTTTTTTTGTAGTTTTTAGTAGAGACGGGGTTTCACCTTGTTAGCCAGGATGGTCTCGATCTCCTGACCTCGTGATCCGCCCGTCTCGGCCTCCCAAAGTGCTGGGATTACAGGCTTGAGCCACGGCGCCCGGCCTTTTTAAAAAATTTATCAGGTTGCCTTCCCAGCCTTTTTTCTCATTTTATGTTCCCTATTTCTGCCCATGTAATTAGGATGGAGCAAGTGGGGCTTTGCCCCAAGGATCCACGTTTATAAGGCACACAGGTGTTAGTGAATGAAGTTTTATTAATTATGGAACTTAACATCTAAGTTAAATTACACATCAATTAAAAAACAGTTAAAATAGGAAACTTCCAGATAGTCCCTATTTTTAACAACAAAAATCTGGGTACCACACCATTAAATACAGAGTTGATTTGAGGCAATCTAGAGTGGAGAGGTCAAAGTGGACCCACTGTGATTCTGATTCAGAAAACTGTAAATTTGTTTCTCTATAACTTAACTGGACTGGCTCATTAGGACCACCTCACAGGGCCTTCTGCCTCTTTTGCTTACCATTTTACATTTATTAGTTTTTCCAATTAAATTCTATACTCATCTCCCTGGTTAAATAAGTGCCTATTGAATACATACACAGTCTTCACCTTTTTCTTCTTTCTACTTGTCTTCTCAGATTTAACGTCTCAAGCAGGCTCAGTGACCAGGCATGAAGTAGCACCTGGTCTGCCACCCTCCCCTGTCCTGGTGGCCTCTGCTGTGGTCTGGATGGACCCATTTGGTCACAAACATGCTGAGCCTGTGTTCATACCATGAGGCACTGCTGAGTTCATCTATTCTCTCAGGTTCTATACTTCTCCTCTGCTGAGCTCCCAGCTGTGGCCTCTAGTGCTGGTGTTCTGCTCACTTTTCAGCCTCTGCTTCCTGATCTCTGGTCTCTTCCAGTTCTCTTACCACATCCACATTACTTCCAGGGCATGCAGAAGCTTCCAGAACTCTTGCACTCCAAATAAAGGCCCTGGAAATCAAGAATAGTATCTCAGGCCCATATACTTAAACCCCTTCTTTAACATTGGCTTAATGTTTAATCATCCACTGCTATATTTCCAGGTTGCTGTGTTGCTCTAGAATGATGCTAAATGCAAGCATTCCTGAAGGGGCCATGCCATAGGAAAGAAGGAGCAAATCCTCTGGCTTTGGGGTTATTCCAAAGCTATTGAGGTTCTTCTACCACTGTGACTGTCATCAATAAGTCCCTCTTCACCTTTGTAAGACAGCAGCAGAGCATGGACTAGACTCCCCAAATTGGTCAGCTTTTGTTCTTGTCTTCATGCTTCATCATGCTCACATGCTTTCTCTGTCCTTGTTCTCATTGTCCTCTCCCACCAGACTCAACTCCTCCCCTTAGACATAGAAAGGACTTTTATTTCCTTTACTTCCCTCATAGGAATTGCTCTCACTTATGTCATAGCCATATCCTTCCCTAATGTGTAGTTATATTAAATCTTCATGCCTTTGGGGAGGCCTAGGAGGGAGAATCATTTGAACCAAGGAATTCAAGACCAGCCTGGGCATCATGGTGAAACCTCACCTTTACAAAAAGTACAAAACTTAGCCAGTTGTGGTGACAGGCACCTGTAAGTGCCAGCTACTTGGGAGGCTAAGGTGGGAAGACTGCTTGAGCAACCTCCACAATAGCAACCTCTGTTGTGGAGGCTGTGCTTTAGTCCTCTGTATATGACTTAATATTCAAAGCCTAGATTTGGAAATTCTGGAAAAACCCATTTAGTGATTATTAAGCCAGAAGCTTAAAATAATAAAAAAAAGAACTTCTTTTGAGATTATCATCTCACCATAGACTTCAAAAATACCTATTTTGAAATTCAAAGCAGAACATTGATTTCTTTGGTCTCGGCAGTGTCTGCCCTCTGCTGCCCTTAGAAATAAGATCAGGCTTAGATCTGAATCTTCATGGCAGAAGGGCTGCCAGAGACAAACCTCCATTACTCAGAGGAATAATGCCATAGGTTATACTTAAGCTATTATTTCAAAATAAATATCTGTATTCTCCTTGGCTCAGATTCCAGCAATGAAGGTGATGGCTTTGGACAGAACTCCCATTGTCCTAGTTACCAAGGCAAGTAACAACGGCGTTTTGTTTAACTGCTTTCTCTGATTTCATATTCAACTAAATATCAAGTATTGTCAATTCCATCACTATACTTTTTCTACCACTTTTCCCTCCTCCCAATTTCCGTTAATTCTCCCCTTACTTCTCACCTAAAAGTCTTTACACCTTCAGTTTATTTCAGAGATTCTTTCTTTAGGTTTGGAACATGCAACTTGGGGTTCTGTAAACCTTAGATCCAATTCTACTTCTACATTTGCTAGTTTGGGAATTTGAGCAAGTTTTTAAACCTATATTTCCTCGCCCTTATAAGGCTATCAGGAGGACAAAATAAGATAATGCATCATGGTGTCTAGTGCAGAGCAAGGCAAATGGTTGCCATTATTATTATTAACTATTATTCTGCTCAAATGTCAAAATGTTTCATACAATCCAAGAAAGAGATCAATGTTAAAGGCAAGGTAGGCTTCAGAAGAGTGTAGCAGTGGGAAAGATCATGCACATGGGTGTCACCGGAAGTACAGAGTGGTAAGAAAACAATTAAATGGAAGCAGACAGGGTCAGGGAGGAAGGCAGAGAAATGTTGAAGAGGTGGACTCAGAATTGGTATTTTATTTCACAGGCATTGAAGAGATGTTTCCTTTATACAACAATGTTGTGCATGTGTAGTGTAAGTGTGTGTGTGTGTGTGTGTGACTCTAAAATTAAAAATAAAAGCCAGAGGTTTGAAAGATAGCAAAAATGAATGGCTCTAACAATTAAACATGCTTATATTTTCTAAATCTGAAGCAAACTTCAGATTTTCTAAAAGAGATAAATCCTTACAGGTGAAAGTTAACTATCAAAATCTCCCCACCCCATTCTATCAACAAAATATTTCATTTAGTTTGTACGTAATGTCTGTTAAATATTTTAATTTTTTAACCTTAATTTTAGCTTTGCAATTAGGCCCTCCTGCCTTCAAATATGTTTACTGTTAATAACAAAAAGGGAGAAAGAGAGACATACGTCAAAACCCAAGAGAAAGAGAGAAAGAAATTACCAGCAGAATGAGATTTGGAAAAAGCCAACGATAAAATCTTAAGGATGAGAGGCATGAAAAGAAAGTATGCTTACGCAGAATGGCAGTAAATGAACGCACATACTTAGAATAAACATTCGATAACTGCCCCACCCTCAGACAACAAATAACCCAAAAAGAGGAATAAGACATACAATTAGTCAAGTAAGAAACTGCATCTCTTTCACATTCAGAAGCAAAAGGCTCCAAGTGAACATGGTTCATTGACAGTCACGTTGGGAAGAATTCAAGACTCAGCTCGTCAGGTGATCAATTGCCAAGCTCTTAGCAGAAAGGAACTGTATCTTATTTACTGTATCAGCTCTGGTTATCAACACATAATTGGCCTTCAGTAAATTTATTGAACTAAACGAAACACCTGAGGGTTAGAGAATATGAACTCTAACCATGGGACTGAGGTGGCTTTGACTCACCAACCTTTGAAAACAGGTCTATATTATCCTCCCTCAGCTAAACGATGCCGTAGAACTGGTTGAGGCGAGTCTTGCATCACTTTACATTCTGTCTGAGGAAAGTTTATGGGCTTTTTCTTTTGTTGGCCCTCCATTGTAAAGAGAATTTATCACAACTTTATTTATTTATTTTTATTATACTTTAAGTTCTAGGGTACATGTGCACAACGTGCAGGTTTGTGACATGTGTATACATGTGCCATGTTGGTGTGCTGCACCCATTAACTCATGGGTTCCAGTTGTTTCCTTCTGCTCAGGTTATCAGGAGTTGCACAAAATGGGCTGGTACTTGGGACACTTTATTGTCCCAAAAGGGTGATATTCAAAGTCTGGTTCTACTAACTCCACTCTCCTTCCTGTAAGACCCTTCCTAAGAGACTGTCAGCTGTTCCGTAAGGAGTTCAGAATTACTAATTATGAGTGACTGAAGAAAATGAGAAAGGTTGAGAATGCTAGGATGGGCAGACTAATAAAAATTTAAAATTTCAAATAATGTTTTGTATCTTTTACCCCATGTCCTCCAGGCTATTAATTAATTACCTGTTTCAGTGTACAAGAAAAATAGGACCTAACTCCTGGTGGATAAGCATCCTTTAAACCTTTATGATGCACTTGAATTACAGCTATTAATAGCAAGCTCATGGAAGAATGAGTAAGACATTCCTACTCATTAAAGTTCTCCCAAATGATACATTCAAAATTTTAAGTTCCTTAAGTGGCTGTAACTTTCCATTAATAGTGAAGAAAGTTTCCTTTTTAAAAATTTTATAGGAAATGGGGTCATCTTCTCTAAAAAAATGGTCAGTTCCTTTGTGACTAATTGTCTAAGGTACTTTTCTCTTTTCTTTTCTTCTCTCCCATTATTGGAGTGGAAGAAGGAGTGTGAGTAGCGTCCTATCCTTTATTTCTAGGCTTCTCCAGGAGATTATGTGGATCGGTGAAGACTAGTAAGGATTCAAAAAATGTGAAGACATAAAAAGTGTTGAAATCATTGTTATTTATATCTTTTTTGCTACTGCTGTTACCTCGCTAATTTCCATTTCACATGTTAACTTTCCATTTTCAGTCAGTGGTTTTCACCTGCTCAAAAGTCTTACTTTCTATCAATGCTCACTGTTAAATATCAGATAAATAACAAAAGTTCTTACATTTACATGGAGGTAAAAATAAAATAGTAAAGAAGGGCCAGGTGCCGTCGCTCACACCTGAATCTCAGCACTTTGGGAGGCCGAGGCAGGCGGATTGCTTGAGGCCAGGAGTTTGAGACCAGCCTGGCCAACATGGTGAAACCCCGTCTCTACTAAAATTATAAAAATTAGCTGGGCATGCCAGTAGTCCCAGCTACGTCAGGAGGCTGAAGCATGAGAATTGTTTGAACCCAGGAGGCAGAGGTTGCAATGAGCCACGATCACAGCACTGTACACCAGCCTGAGCAACAGAGTAATACTCTGTCTCAAAAAATATAATATAATATAATATAATATAATATAATATAATATAATATAATATAATGTAATGTAATGTAATGTAATGTAATATAATATAGAAGGAGGGGGAGAGATCTGCTCCTTGAAGAACTATCAAACACATTTTGGGGATGTCTTCATCCAAGGACAACTCTGATTACCTGAATCTTTCACCAGAAAGATCTAAAGAGAAAACCAAATTTTATTATTTATTTTTTGCAAGTTCTATTTTGGATTCAGGTTTGTGCAGGTTTGTTACATGAGTGTATTGCATGATGCAGAGATTTGGGGTAAAAATGATCCTGTGACCCAGGTAGTGAGCATAATGCCCAATAGTTTTTCAGCCCATGTCCTCCCCCGAGTAATCCTCAGTATCTGTTCTTCCCATCTTTATTTCCATGTGTAATCAACGTTTAGTTCCCACTCATAAGTGAAACATGTAGTATTTGCCTTTCTGTTTTTGCATTAATTTGCTTAGGATAATGGGCTCCAGCTGCATCTATGTCAATGCAAAGGACATAATTTCTTTCTTTTTATGGCTGTTTAGTATTCCATGGTGTATATATACCACCTTTTCTTTACCCAGTCCAGTGTTACTGGGCACCTAGGTTGATTCCATGTCTTTCCTATTGTGAATAGTGCTATGATGAACATGTGAGTGCATGTGTCTTTTGATAGAACTATTTATTTTACTTTGGGTATATACTCAATAATGGGATTGCTGGGGCAAACAGTAGCTCAATTTTAGGGTCTGCAAACCTAGTTTTCTTAGTTTGAAAAGCAGTCATATAATTTTATTATTATTCAGTTTGTAAATCTGGAATCATTTCTCAATAGGATGATAGTGTGTTAAAAAAAAAAGACAAAGAAAATCAGAACATTTAAATTCTAATCTGCTGGGCTCTTAAAAGAGCCTAGTTCAATTTGTTTTGTTTTGCTTTCTCACACAGCTGAGATACCACAGCTTTGTAGCATCTACAAAAGATTATTAAGGTGAACTGCAGAAGTTGTTGATTGGAAAGGAGGACTTTCCAGTTTTATTTTTATTCAGATTCCTGATTGATTAGACTGCAGCACAACCTGGTTGGTCACTGTGTAGGTTGAAGGAATCCTGCAGAGAAAATGAGTAAAAATCAGAGCCCAAACCAAATCCACATGTTTTCTATACACTAATCCCCAGGAG
Source organism: Rhinopithecus roxellana (assembly GCF_007565055.1). Classification (NCBI taxonomy): domain Eukaryota; kingdom Metazoa; phylum Chordata; class Mammalia; order Primates; family Cercopithecidae; genus Rhinopithecus; species Rhinopithecus roxellana. Next base: position 134,973,671 of record NC_044552.1, read on the forward strand.
CTTTAAATATATAAAACGTGGAAAAACATAATCAAGTAGCTACAAATTCCATCATAAAAGTTTTCCAGTGGAACTGGGCAATAAGTCCGTTCAAAACAAACCACAACAGGGATTCTTGATGGTGGAAAACATTACAAATAACTTGCAAGCTGGCAAGAAATTACAGCCAATAAGTGTGCTCTAAGAATAGTAGATACCTATAATAAATGATTTCCAAAGGAAATTCCAGCTATTAGAAGAAAGCCAGCAAAAGATTTGGAGATGACTTTAGTTCCAGCATGCTCTGTTTCTCTCCACTGGCTTGTGTTAAAGGGAAGAACTGTTTTTTAATTCCCCATTTCAAGTAGTTGCCATGCTTTAATATAGTCAGAAACCGTACATGTTTCCCCATAATGTAAAAGACAGCCTCATTCTTTAAGAAAAGAATTGCAAACAATTATTACCATTAGCATGTCTAGAGAGGATCATATTTATATATATTGAAAGACACATCCACGGAGTTTATAGATGAAGCCAGGTGGTAGAAATAAGGACTAGTCCTTTAAGAAATATAGGCATTTGGCCGGGTGTGTTGGCTCATGCCTACAATTCCAGCACTTTGGGAGGATGAGGCAGATGGATCACCTGGGGTCAGGAGTTTGAGAGCAGTGTGACCAACATGGCAAAACCTCATCTCTACTAAAAATACAAAAAATTAGCCAGGCGTGGTGGCGGGCACCTGTAATTCCAGCTTCTTGGGAGGCTGAAGCAGGAAAATCGCTTGAACCTGGGAGGTGGAGGCTGTAGTGAGCTGAGATCTCACCACTGCACTCCAGCCTGGGCAACAAGAGTGAAATTCCATCTCAAAAAAAAAAAAAAAAAAAAAAAAAAAAAAAAAAAAAAAGAAAAAGAAAGAAAGAAAGAAAAGAAAAGAAAAAAAAAGAAATATAGGCATACAAGGCATAAACTTGCTTTGATTGCCCACTAACAGGCCCTAGGGATTTGAAGTCAGACAAGACCCTGGCCTTTCCATCAGTGATTATGCCTGAGTGGAGGATGAGGAGAAATACATACATTGTCATGTTACCATATCATTTGTACAATAAAAGAAGTAAGCAAAAAAGCTCCAAGGAGAGAAATCTAAAACATACTGGGAGGCAAATTGCTTAAACTCCTGTGACCTGGATTTTCTCATCTGAAAAACAGAAACAAGGATAACCAAACTGTGGAAATATTGAAAGGATCAGATGAGTCATATTATAATGAAGAATGCTATACAAATGTGATCTATTGTTAATATACTTCTAAAACAGGGGTGTCCAATCTTTTGGCTTCTCTGGTCCACATTGGAAGAATTGTCTTGAACCACACATGAAATACACCAACACTAACAACAGCTGATGAGCTAAAAAAAACAAAAAACAAAAAATCACAAAAAAAACTCTTAATTTAAGAAAGTTTACAAATTTGGCCAGGCATGGTGGCTCATGCCTGTAATCCCAGCATTTTGGGAGGCCGACATGGCAGGATCACAAGGTCAGGAGATCGAGACCATCCTGGCTAACACGGTGAAACCCCTCTCTACTAAAAATACAAAAAATTAGCCGGGGGTGGTGGCAGGCATCTGTAGTCCCAGCTACTAGGGAGGCTGAGGCAGGAGAATGATGTGAACCTGGGAGGCGGAGCTTGCAGTGAGCCGAGATGGCGCCACCTCACTCCAGCCTGGGTGACAGAGTGAGACTCAGTCTCAGAAAAAAGAAAAGGTTTACAAATTTATGTTGGGCAGCATTCAAATCCATCCTGGACTGCATGCAGCCTTTGAGATGTGAGTTGGAGAAGCTTGTTCTAAAATAAAAAGCCTTTAATATGTGCTAAGCACTGTTATTGCTATTTTCATATATAAATCAATCCTCTCAACCACCCTATGAGGTAGATACTATTGTTAATATTTCACAAATGAGGAAACTAAGGCCCAGAAAGATTAGGTAACTTCTGCACAGTTACACAGCTAAGTTTCAAACCCAGGCATCTGGCTCCAAGCAGAGGATTTACATCGAAGCTATTGATGCGTAAGCTTTGGGACTTCTCCTTTGCATGTGCCACACCAAGACTCTAGGTGGGGTCCCAGTAGTGTCTTCATGTGGTCATATGTACTTGTAAAATTTGCAAAAGTAAGACATTTTATCCAATTAGTTCAGAATATTCTCCTTTTTGATTCTAACTTCAGATGCCTCATGTTTCCCCCCTTGCCAGGTAGAGTTAGAGTAAACATGTCATTTTTGAAATACAGCTAAGGGCTAGTTGAGTTGATGTTGATGACACATTCACTTTGGGTTTAGTGAGGTCTCTTTATGCAGCTTGCAGTCACTCCCATTACTGGTTGTTGGGGAGGCCTCACATGCCAGTCAGGGTAGAGACGGAATCCAGAGGGTTTGTCTGACTCTATTGAAAATTCTCCTGACCCTACACTCCTTTCATGTGTTCAGTAATCCATAAACAGTTTTCTTAATTCTTTAACTGAGACATGATAGTCTATCCTCAGCCATCAACAGCATTTGGTACTACAACTCGTCTCCAACCTGGCTTTAACACAGCTTTTTAGTTTATGTCCCCTCTAGATCTCCCTTTACACCATGCTCCAGCCAAAGGGCACTTCTTCCTTTGGTAGGCCATACTCTTTGCTCTTGTTTAGGCTTTTATTAATTTCTTGCTGACATGGCATGAAATCTGACATCAGCAAAGATAACATACACTCCTAATTCACCATAAAAAATATCAGTGTCACATTGGTTAGTGGGCATTAGTATTTAAAATAAGTCACTACACAAGAAAACTTGAAATGGCAGAAAACTTACAGCTTATATATAAAAAAGGAACTACAGTGTTTTTAGATTCAATGAGAATTCTAAAAATACATATGTCATTACTAGTAATGGAGTTTGAAGCTGAAAGTTTTCTAAACTACCAGTAACTATAAATATTGGCTAATAATATTTCCCTCACAATGGTGGAAAGACTGAATTTGCACACTATTCTTGCCAAAATAGTGATATATAAGTTGTTAAAGTTCAGCCACAGTAACTCACACCTGTAATTTCTTTGGGAGGCTGAGGTAAGAAGATTGCTTGAGGTCAGGAGTTCAAGACCAGCCTGGGCAACATAGTGAGACCCTCCCCCCCATCTCTACAAAAAAGAATGTTATGTGCAGCAAAAATTACAGTAGAAGTAGTATAAGGTGTATCAGAGGTTAATAAATGAAATATTTTTTCTGGACTTTCTGATTTGCAGAAAGTCTTTCAAAACTGTTCTTTTGTAACCTTTAATAAATATTTGTTTCATATCTAATTTTTTTCTATCCTTAAAGAGAGTTCCACAAAATGTATAAGATTTAGGCCTGACCAGGTATGGTGGCTCACACCTGTAATCCCAGCACCTTGGGAAGCTAAGTCATGAGGATTGCTTGAACCCTGTGTTCGAGTCCAACCTGGACAGCATAGCAAGACCTCATCTCTACAAAAAATAATTTTAAAAACGAGCTGGGTGTGGTGAACATGTGCCTGTAGTCCCGGTTATTCAGGAGGCTGAGGTGGGAGGATCACTTGAGCCCAGGAAGTCAAAGCTGCAGTGAACCATGACTGCACTACTGCAACATAGCAAGACCCTGTCTCAAAAAAAAAAAAAAAAAAAAAAAAAAATTAGGGCCCAAAAAATATTTGTCTCGTGTTTTTTCCCCTAACCCGTTTCCCCAATCCATTTTCTGTAACCCATTTTTTTCTAACTCAATAGCTTTTGGTTTAAGCTGTTCTGTTAGTTACATACCACTTTGAATGAACATATTGCTTTGTTATATGAATTTTGAGTGGTTGCATTAATGCTTTAAATGAACCAGAGGGTGACAGGAGCACAGACTGGATAGAGTTCTGCTGGGAGTGACCAGGTTTATAGTCCTACCTCTAGCTGTGTGTGTCTTGAATCCTAGTGCCTCTTTCCACTAGGTAAGTAAAGTAGTGCCTTCCACTACATGGTCTGCAGTGATTGTTCTGTGGCTCTGGGTTCTGTGGGCCTCTGATAACTATATGAAAAATATTATCTCTCTTTACTCTGTTATTTTTAGTTTGGCTAATAGGAAATGAATGTGGTTATTGGAACAGCAGAAAGCAAATAACCAATGACTTCTTGCCTTACTGCTTAAATTTGCTTATCACTCTATTACCTGCATCATTGAGGCTTCCTTATCAGTATTGTTAAGTATTAAATATATTGGTAGGAACTCTAACAAAATCAATTGCTGTGAGTTAAAGAAAAGCAAAGGAAGTTTCTGGGGCCAAAGGAGCCCAAGCAAAAATCAGGATGCAATAGTAAACGTGGTTCTGGGAAGTAACAAGTCAGGTTGATGGATTACATTACACCGAAAGCAAAATTATCATCGTCAGAGACCTAGCCATCCCAAGTAACAGCTTAGGTCTGTGGTTCACAATGCCAACTGAATATTAGAATCACCTGGACTTTAAAAATTAAGTGTCCTGCCCTGCTCCCTTCTGAGAGTCTGATTGCGTTTCCCAGGTGATCCTATGTGCAATTAGATCTGACCACCTCTGATCTAGGTGTTATGCTTTCTGGGGCAGTGGAGATGCTGGATGCTTATAAACCTTCTCTTAAACAAAGGCTAATATCAGAGCTGGGTCCATTTAGTAAAAGAATTCAGTTAAATATAGCTCTCCCAGAAGGAAAAGTATTTTAAGCTATTATTAGTCATTTATACTTCAGTGCAACTCTGTTCAATAAATAGAAGTTTCTGTGATGATGAAAATGTTTTATATTTGTGCTGTCTACTTTCTTAGTCCACTAGCCTCACGTGTCCATTGAACACTTGAAATGGGGCTAGAACAACCGAGTGACTGAATTTTAAAATTCGTTTTAACTCATTTAAATTTAAATTGTTGCATGTGGCTAGTGGCTACCATGTTGGTCAGTGCAGTTCCCATGTGAATGGGTAATGAGTAAAGCAATAAAGTAGGGGTTACTGTATGCCTGGGGAGAGGAGTTAGAAGGATGCCTGAGGATGGAAAAAAAAGGGAGTAAATGAGGTCAGGTTCACTGTAAAAACTCCATAGGGCGAGCAGAGGAGAAGCTATAGCAAAATGTGGCTTTGGGAATGCCTATCACTCTTGGTACCACCCCAAAATAATGTTGAACAGGAATTTCTGAGCTGGGGACTTTGGCTCTGATCTGCCCCACCTCTCTTCTACAGACCAGTGACTGACCAAATAGTAAAGCTCACAGAAGCCTTTGCTGCTGGGAACTGTTACTAGGAAAGCAGCAAAGAGAAGTGGAAAGAGTAAGGCGCTGGTGCTTACAAGCCAATAAAAAGTCACCTAGTATCTCGGAATCACTGTTGCTTCATAGCACAAGTGGTAAGATATAAGTGTCTACTCAGTGCCATTCAACACATATTATGTTGCCAGATTGTATCAGGCTATAGATGGAAGCCTCTTGGACCCTAAGAGAACCACTGAAATTATTGGTTATTCCTGTGGAAAGAGCTGATCCCACTTAAATACGACCCCTTCCAGAGGTATTGTGAAAGAACTTCCATAGATTCATGGGTGGTTCAGTGGTAGCATTTTCACCTGCCATGCGGGAGGTCCAGGTTCGTTTCCTGGCCCATCCAACATGTCATCCCATTTTGGCTAGGTGCGGTGGCTCATGCCTATAATCCCAGCACTTTGGGAGGTCAAGGCAAGCAGATCACTTGAGGCCAGGTGTTTGAGATCAGCCTGGACAACATGGTGAAACCCTCTGTCTACTAAAAATTAGCCAGGCCTGGAGGTGCACTCCTGTAGTCCCAGCTACTCATGAGGCTGAAGCATAAGAATCGCTTGAACCTGGGAGGCAGAGGTTGCAGTGAGCCGAGATTGCACCACTGCACTCCAGCCTGGAGGACAGAGTGAGGCTCTGTCTCCAAAAAACAGAGAAAATAGAAGAACTTCCAGGCCGGGCGCGGTGGCTCCTGCCTGTAATCCTAGCACTTTGGGAGGGAGGCCGAGGCGGGTGGATCACGAGGTCAGGAGATCTAGACCATCCTGGCTAACACGGTGAAACCCATTTCTACTAAAAATACAAAAAATTAGCCAGGCGTGGGGGCGGGCCCCTGTAGTCCCAGCTACTCAGGAGGCTGAGGCAGGAGAATGGCGTGAACTCGGGAGGTGGAGCTTGCAGTGAGCAGAGATGGCACCACTGCACTCCAGCCTGGGCGACAGCAGGAGACTCTGTCTCAAAAACAAAACAAAACAAACAAAAAAAAAAAAAACAAAGAATTTCCAGAGACATGAAGAACATGATGTCTGTAGATGTCAAGACTGGAAGGAATTTTCTAAGCATAAATCTTGGTCCTATGATGTTACAGGCCAAAAGAATGAGGCTCATGATCAACTCAGTATACCACTGGAGGCTATATGAGTAAGCAACAAAACTGTTTCTCATAAATGCAGAATGTTGGCAAACTGACAAAACTGCGTCTGCCACCCAAAAGGAATGCTGAGGGCAGTCATGCCCCAAGTGCAGTGTTTCTTGTGATTAGGTACATCTGAAGCCTGTTAGTAACAATACGAACCTGTGATCAATTAAGCAGCTGACCAGCCCTTACCGCTTCCTCCTTGCTCTTGTTACCCAATAAATAGGAGGGGCTGTGGAAGCTCAGGGACTGCCTTTGCTCACTAGAAGTGGGGAGTACTCTTTTTCTTCCCTGGCTCCCCTTCCTTTAAAAGTTTCTTTTGTTTTTTGTTATAATTTCTACGTTTGTCCCTTGGTTCAGTTTGTAATGACAGTCTCAGGCAGTAACAACAGTAACTGCTATAATGATGGTCTCAAGTAGTAACCATGGCAGTCGGCTACACTATGACACAGCCTATGGCAGGCCAGTCAGTAACACTTTGTAGATGGCTACCTACGCTATTAATTCTCATGAACTGTTCTTTGCCTCTAGTCTTTACCCTATTCCATGACTAGGGAGTTGATTGCATCAGTCTCTGCAAAACATTTTTTAAAACTTGACAATAGGCATTGACAATGAGTTTATCTGGTTAAATCATTCCTATTTAAATACCTGGTTAATGATATTTGGGTCTTATATCTACCCCCAAATCAATTTTATATTTTTAATGACACTACAGGTCAATTCCTTTTAAGAAAAATTGGCAAAGAAAATATTCTCATATTTTATTTGGATAATGGTCCCAGAGCACACACATTTTGACAGAGTGAAAAAAGTTCAGAAAAAAACCCACAAGCATAATCAAAACAGAAGGAAAGGTAAAATAAACAATAAGTCTTGGATAGAAGTGAAAGTGTGACCATCTGCAATAGCAAAGAGTATACCTGGCCGTCTTTCACAATTCACCTAAGGAGTTGCTAACAGATCTTGCATGGTGGCTTGAACTCTAGCATACTCCTTCTGATCTTGACCATGCAGCAGTCCTCCTCAGTCTCAATAGCCTCACATTACATGTGTGAGGCCCAGTCCCAAACCAAGGATCTAGAGTCCTTAGGTGCAGCACCCTTCCTACTTACTCTTTCTGATTCCAGAACTCTGACCTCTTCTTCCTCAGCTGAGTAGGGCCACAGTTTTCTTTCTGGTTGCATTCTACCTCTTTGTGCTCTGCTCAGAAAATTTTCTCCAGGCACAGAGCTAGCATGAAGTGGGAGTCATCTCATGAGATTATCTTCTGTTAGGGTGTGAAGGCTTGCACTGTCAATGTCCAAAGTCCACTGTTTGGAAATCATTGCTTCACATATTTTGTCCAGTCTTTTAGCTTTATGTTTCGTACGGGTAAAAGTGAAAGTCATTACTGTTTGATAAGATTTTTAACAAACCATTGCAATGTTTATAAGAGACATCAAAATACAGTGAATACAATAAAGAGATAGAAAATGATAGATTAAAAAAAAGACTACCAAGCAAAGCTATTGAAGCCTTATTAATAAAATATACATTCCAGCAGCATAATGATAAGCAAAAGGATTACTTATATATTGCTAATGGGAAAAGTTTATAGGAAAATATAACAAAGATGAACTTGTATGAGCTTAAAAACATAGCCTCGCTCAGAAAACAAAATATTTAAACACATAGAGAAATTCCATCAGAGTTGGACATTTTAGCCCACCTCTTCTCATAATTAATTGATAAAGTAGATGAATAATTAATTGATATGAACATATATTGTTTGAAAAATATGATTTATAAGCTTTATCTAACGAACAGATGCACAACTCTGCACCCAGCAATTGAGGGTACACATTCTTTAAAAACACACATGGAATATATATAAATATTGAACACTTAATAATTAATAGTAAGTTTTATCAAACAATATAATCATTTATATATATTAATTTAATATATATCAGAATCAAAACCCTCTTCTAGATTATTTTGACTCTAAGAAAAAATTATAATGTACATTAGAAACTAGAGCAAAACAATGATGACCATATTATATTAAAAAATGTAACCTGCAGCTATAAAAGTGTCCATAGAAAAAGGTATAATGTTAAATACTAGCATGAAAAGAAAGGCTGAAAACAATGAGTAATCAAAACTCATAGTTTAGAATCAAAACAACCCCAAATGTAGGAGAAAGAAAATATGACAAGAGAAAAAGAAAGTAAACAAAACAAAATAGATAGAACCAACCAACAAATACAAACCCCAAACATTGTCTACGAAGATGAACAAACCTCTGTTCATTCACATCAAAAGTGATTGATGAAAAGGGGGCATTATATTTAAAACAGAGATTTTTTTAAACACAGAAGACTACATGAATAATTTTATCTTTGATAAATTTTAATACTTAGCACTTAGATAAACCATTTCTTGGAAAAATATTAATTTAACTTTAAAAAACTAAACTTGTATTTTTAAATCCATTTATCGTTAACAAAAGAGAAAGAAAAAGTCCTGAAAAACACCACACAACAATGTTTTTCTTGGCAAATTATATGTAATCTTCAGGTAACATATAATACCTGTCTGAAAAAACTGTTACAGAGGATAAAAATATGGCATAACTCCCTAACTTATATCAAGAAGTTAGGGTGGAGTGGACAAAGAGAATATGAAGTAAAACATTCTAAAGTTCTCATAGGGGTAGGAAGAAAAGTTATAGGAAGAGGATGGTGAAAGTTTTCTAACATTTTTATGATATTGGGATGGCAGAAAAATAAGGAAAAATGAGCATATTAAATGGTAAACTGAAATTTAGGGGGACATGGCTGGGTTATTTTTGATTGATAATGTGAGCAAAGAAAGAAAAGTCAGCCATTGATGAAATGTAAAATTACATCAGAAATTCTAAAACAAGGTAATTAAAAAATATTTTAAAAATACAAATACAAATTTGATCAACCCACAGCAATAATAAGCAATAAAGATATGAGAAAATAATACAAGTAATAAACCTGAAGAAAGAAGGAATACATTAAGAATAATCCAAATCTCATGTTGAAATGTAATCTCTAGTGTTAGAGATGGGGCCCGGTGGGAGGTGTTTGGGTCAAGAGAGTGGATTCTTCATGAATGGCTTGGTGCCATCCGCACAGTAACGAGTTCACCCAAGAGCCAGTTGTTGCTGTTGCTCCCTCTCTCACTCCCGCTCTTGCCATGTGAATGTGTCTGCTCCTCCTTTGCCTTCTGTCATGAGTAAAAGCTCCCTGAGGCCCTTACCAGAAGCAGATGCTGGTGCCACACTTCTTGTACAGCCTGCAGACCTGAGAGCCAATTCAACCTCTTTTCTTTATAAATTACCCCATCTTGAGTATTCTTTTATAGCAATGCTAGAATGGCCTGACACAACCATGTATAAAATATGCATGTCATGTATAAAATGTAATTATAAGCAAAAGGATTACTTATATACTGCTAACAAAAAATTCATAGGAAAAGATAACAAAGCTGAACTTGTGTGTGTTTAAAAACACAGCCCCCAAATGCAAAAAAACAAAATATTTAATTAAACACATAGAGAATTTATAAATAGTGCATTCCATCAGAATTTATCACATGAACAGACATTTCTCAAGAGAAGACATACAAGTGGACAAAAAACATAAAATCAACATCACTAATCATCAGAGAAATGCAAATTAAAACCACAATGAGATATCATCTCACACTGGTCAGAATGGCTATTACTAAAAAGTCAAAAAATAATAGATACTGGTAAGGCTGTGTAGAAAAGGTAATACTTATACACTGCTGGTGGGAAAGCAAACCAGTTCAGCTACTGAGGAAAGCAGTTCAGAGATTTCTCAAAAAACTTGGAACTATTAGGTTGGTGCAAAAGTAATTGAGGGTTTTGCTATGATTTTCAATGGCAAAACATGCAATTACTTTTGCACCAATTTATACTATTCAACCCAGCAATCCCATTACTGAGTGTATATCCAAAAGAAAAGGAATTGTTCTACCAAAAAGACACCTGCACTCACATTTTCATCACAGCACTATTCACAATAGCAAAGACATGGAATCAACATACATACCCATCAGAGGTGGACTGGGTAAAGAAAATGTGCTGTATCTACATCATGGAATACTATACAGCAATAAAAAAGAATAAAATCATATCCTTTGCAACAACATTGATGCAGCTGGAGACCATCATCCTAGGCAAATTAACTCAGGAAGAGAAAACTAAATACCATATATTCTTATTTACAAGTGGGTGCTAAACATTGGGTACTCATGGACAAAGAAGGCAACAATAGATTCTGGGGAATATTAGAGGTGGGAGAAGGAGGCAGACAAGGGTTGACAAACTTCTGGGTACTATAGTCACTTCCTGGGTGATGAGATCAATTGTACTCCAAACCTCAGCATCACACACTATCCATGTAGCAAACCGGCATATGTATCCCCTGAATCTAAAATAAAGGTTGAAATTACAAAAACAAACAAACAAAAAACCAACAAACAACAAACAGGAATACCTGTCATCACACTAAAATTAAATGGACCACATTCAATTCTTCTGTTAGAGAGAGTATTTCAGGTTACATCTTACAGGAAGTCCGCAGAGTTAGGAAACACAGAATCAGCTTATTTTTAAGCAGTATATTAGTTGTATTGTTTTAAGCAGTATATTAGTAAGTTTTTTTTTTTACATAAAAAAAAAAACCTTCCAACACATTTTCAAATGATGCATGTTTGGATTAAAAGTGCTGGCTTTAATTTTGAATATGAACTGTTCAAAAGTTTAGAAACGCAACAAAAGTAATGTATTTATTGTACCTTTTTCAGATTAACAATTAAAATTTGGATGTAAAATTTTAATGAGAATACTTTTGTAAGAAAATCTAGGAGTAGAGAAAATTTTCTTAACCAACACTGAAAATTCAGAATTATATAACAATTTTAAAATTAAAAGCTTCTGCTAGGCACAGTGGCTCAGTGCCTGCAATGAGACTCTTTGAGAGACCAAAGCAGGTGGATCACTTGAGTCCCGAAGTTCCAGACCAGCCTGGGCAATATGGCAAAATCCCATTTTTACAAAAAATTAGCTGGGCATGGTGGCACACACCTGTGGTCACAGCTACTCAGGAGGCTGAGATGGGATCATGCCACTGTACTCTTGTCTGGGTGACATAGCCAGATCCTGTCTCAAAAAAAAAAAAAAAATTAAAAGCGTTTATATAACAAAACTGTTACAAATAAAATCAAGAGGTGATTATAAGGATGGAGAATGTTTGTAATGTGGATGTTAAAGCATTAATGTATACTCATACAAAGAGCTATTAAAATTGACAAGAAAATGACAGCTCAATAGAATATCCAATAGCATAACCTAGGAGTGCATAAACCACAGAGGAGTTAATCTAAATGGGCAAGAAACACTTAAAAGAAATGCTTATTTGAAAAAAAAAAAAAAAAAAAAAAAAAAAAACAGAAAGAACACTTTGTACCCATCAGGCTAGTAAAATTTAACAATGAGCTACAACATCCCATTGTTGTCAAAATGAATATAAAGATTACTTTCATACTTTCAATGTTAACGTGATGTGTTACAACTTCTTGGAAAGCAATCTGGCAAGATACACTAAAATTAAAAATAAGTGTATTCTTGACCTAGCCATCTCTCTTGTGGGACTCTCTTCTAATAAAATATAAGCACTAACATGTAGGAACAGATGTATAAAACTATGGCAACCATGTTTTAGTGGCAAGAAAACAAGCAAAATGTTAATATCCCCTAACAGGGGAGTGGATGAAGAAATTATAGAACACTTACTCTTGTAAACCCTTGTTTATAAAATATTATTCAACCATTAAAAATTATTGCTATATTACTTTAGTTGAAAGTATTTTCATGAGCTACTATTGAGTAGAAAAAAAAGATGCAGAAAATACGTATAACAATATGATCTCATTCTTGTAAAATGATGTTTTTAAAAAATCTTTCTGGCCGGGCGCGGTGCTCAAGCCTGTAATCCCAGCACTTTGGGAGGCCGAGACGGGTGGATCACGAGGTCAGGTGATCGAGACCATGCTGGCTAACACGATGAAACCCTGTCTCTACTAAAAAATACAAAAAAACTAGCTGGGCGTGGTGGCGGGCGCCTGTAGTCCCAGCTACTCGGGAGGCTGAGGCAGGAGAATGGCGTGAACCCGGGAGGCGGAGCTTGCAGTGAGCTGAGATCCGGCCACTGCACTCCAGTCTGGGCGACAGAGCGAGACTCCGTCTAAAAAAAAAAAAAAAAAAAAATCTTTCAGCACATATGTTTATACTATATATATAGAGAGAAAAGAAAGGTTAGTGTCTCAGCTCATGCTTCTAGTCCAAGAGTCTAGTATAGTGACAGCTTGATGTATTACAGATCAGAAGGGTATTACAGCAAAGCATTAGAGATCAGTAGAGAAACGATGAATGTTTAAGAAATCGTTCTGGAATAATTAACTGGGGGAGGTGGAAAAATAAAACTAGATGTGTAGTGCACATCAAATAGACATAAAAATTCTGGAAAAAAAATCAAGACCAAAACTTTAAAACTAAAAGGTGTGGGATTTTTGCACGAACATGGAAAAATTGTTATGCTATTAGGCAAAATATTTGCTTTTAAAAAACAATGACAAAAAGCACAATCCATAAAGGAAAATATTAATTAAAATGGCAATTTTAATTAAAAAGTATGCTTCACAGTGGGGGAAAGGTGCTCCAGATTTGGAGAAGGTATTTGAAAACTTTATACATCCACATTTTTTTTAAAAAGCTACTAAACGTTAATACAAAAATAATTCAACAGAATAATAGGTAAAGGATTTGTATTAGCTAAGGCAATGCTGCCAGCTTCTGTAATAAATAAACCTCCAAATTTGATAATTTAAACTACAGGAACATGAATAAATAAAATGAAATAAGTATTGCCATATATTAATAAAATGATTCATATGTATACTTACATTTTCATCTCTAAATGTATTTGACAAAACCTATAGTTTTAGCCTTAGTGCGAGGTAGCAGTTCTTATTCTGTCAATGAAATATTTACATCACTAACTAAAGGACTTAAGTAACAACTAAGAAATGGTAAATTTGATATCTGAATCCCAGTTTATCTTGCTTCCAATTCTTATTATTAAACACTAAGTAATACTCTCTTAATTTCCTTACCTTTAACATACAAAGGATTAAATAAGAAAGTCACTGGACCGATACATTGCAATTTCTCAAAGTGGGTGATTGTCTTTGTTCTCAGTGGCCAACTTATAGCGATTGTTCTTGCCCAAGGTCTTGATAAAAATGTATAGTGATGGGCTCACTTCTATCTAATATTGTGCTATTAAACAGGAATGACAAGTATGTATATTCAAAGACACCAGTGTGCTATCAAAAATTGTGCTGAAGCTATTTTGTGTGTGTGTCGAGTTCTCAAGTTAATTTTCCTTCCTGAATACTAATAAAAACGTAATATGTGTTTAAAAAGAATTATCATAACATACTAGATGAAAACACTTTCTCTTGTGACTTTAAATGATGGCTGTAAACTCTCCTGTTTAATTGACTGAGAAGACCCATCCCCCATCTTGGTATTCTTCTAACACAAATGTAATCTTGCAAATAATACCCTGTTCTTTTACAAAACACATCTGTAAGTGAGAATAGTTAATAGGGACAAATTAAGATTTTTTAAAAACGATGATCAATAAAATATGACAGAGCAGTCAGAGTCTGATCATTATGAGAAATTTGAAGATTAATAGCACTATTGTCAGTAATAAAAGCCATTTTATTCCTGAAAATTACCATATCAAAAAAGAGACCACCACTCACTGCCTCCTTATAAATTCATAGTTCCATGTAAATAGGAATACAGTAAACTTTGCAAAATTTCAGACTAAGTGAATTTAAATTTTTTAATACAGGACTTCTCAGAGCCTTTATTTTGTTATTCTGATTTATGATTCTTCAAGAGAGGGGTTTACTGCACATGACTATGTGACTCCCCCATTTTATTCAGATTCTCTTATTAGATAAATGTTTCTAGGAATATTGAGGACTTCTGCCCCTGAAAGCTATGTATTTTAATGTCCTGTATTGCCTTCAATTTAGTATATATTTGTTTCTTTATTGAGTTTCTGCTGTGTACCTTGTACTATGTTGAAGGCTGGAGATGTAGTGAAGTTCAAAGTCCGGTTGGAAAGGCAGATATGCAAACAAAGTGTTATATGATAGGCTTAGTTCAAGTTTGGCTCTGGGTTAGGACAGTGGAAGATGAGAAGGAAGAACAAACTATTGTCTCTATAGTGGAGAGTAAAGTTCTTCAATTGCAGGTAGTCAGAGGAGAAGTAAAATTTAGAACTGGTCCCACACCAGACTGAGAGGTAGAGTTTACTTTTAGTGTCTATAATGAGACTGAAACTCTACCTGAGACAAACCTTGATTTCCTTTTCTTTTCTGCAATATCTCTCAAGTGCCTCCCACCTTAGGCCCAAATCCCTACCAGGAACTCATCTAGAACACTCTTCTCTGGAACTCATAAGTCTAACTCTTTGTTTTCAAACTCACTCCTTCAGGGCTGGACATCTCCTGAAACTCTGTTCTTACCCATAGTTGAAGATCTCTTTCCTGAACCCATTAAAAGATGACTTCCTTTAGCTTCTCCAGCAATTTGTTTTCTTATCCCATCTCTCAAAGTCAGACTTTTTCTATCACCAAGAAAACTGTTACTATATCTGATATTCTGATTCTTACTAATGTGTTGATGGGGGTGTGTCAGTTTTAGACCTCAGAGAATCAGATGCCAAAACAGGATTAGAAGTGCAAGAGAGATATTGGGGGAAATGCTTACAAAAGGTTAAGGGAAGACAATAGAAGAGGAGGGGAGTTGGGTCTGCAGTGCAGTTCTGATGCCTGTGGAGGAAAAGGACTGGGTAGGAAGACATGCAGTCAGCAGCACAGCTCTAAGAAGACATCCTCTCATGACAAGTATTAAGTGGTGGTTGTTATTTTCAAAATTACTAGAACTCATGAATATGAGCATAAATGATATGCTTTCATCTATTGTATTTTTTTTTCATAGATGTCGCATCTTTGGTTGGTAGGACCATGTTAGATTGGATCCTGATTCATTCTGATGCAATTATAGTCTTTGATAAATTCATTGCCATCTGATATGATAACAGATTCCAAACTCATTTCATACAATTCCTACCCCAGACCTCAGAATTATACATATCTCTAAGATATGTTTCTTTTAGTGGGAAATATGATTCAGGAACTGGAATCTATTCCTTAAGGATATTGTGGTTATTCCTGATCATTTCTAGGCCTTTTCAGTGGACAGAGCTATAAAATATACATTAATTTTGATACATTCAATGCAAATTCAGAACTGTATTGTTTCTGCTTACCCTAAACTGTCTTACAATTACAGAAGTTTTTCTTTTAACCAATGCCAAGTGTCCTGGTTTTCAAAGACAATGGTGACACTAAAATGTGAGTATTACATAACTGTTCATTTGATTTAGTACACTTGAGTCACAGAACACTCTAGAATAATTACATTAGTACCACTAATAACATAATCGCTGAAAGAACTAAATATTTAGTAGCTCTTTTGTTCTCTGTATACCCCACTGAAACTATACAAATTTCTGTGTTTTAAAATCATAGGAAATAATTCTACTTAGTGTGGTTGTGCCACCAATTGGTACAAAATTGGTTCATTTAAAAATTTATTTTTAATATTTAGAAATTTTTAAAATTTTAAAGTTTTTAAATAATTATGTTAAATAACATGTATGTTTCAAAAAACAAATCTACAAGTAGAAGATATAGTCAAAGAACTGTAGCTCCCGTCCCTGTCCCTTCTACCTGAGTTCCCTTCTTCACGTATTGTTAACTAAAATAAGTAAGATTTATCATTCCTTTGTTCTTTTGGTAATATAATACATTATATTACAAAATATAATAAGATATTATATTACAAAATATACATATTTTATATTACCAAAAGAACAAAGGAAGGATAAACCTTACTTGGTTTACATGCATTTTCTTTTTGATAAATAATAGCATTCTAAACACATTTTATCTTGCTTTTTGGACTTAAATCTTGGAGACCGTCCCATAGTAGTATATATAGATATTCCCCATTCCTTTTTTACATGTCCGTAATATTCTATTGTGGTTTATGTTTTATTCAACCAGCCTCTTGATGACAATTTGAGGTGTTTTCAGTCTTTTACTGTAACAATAGCCCAACCATCTAGATTGTCATACTTGTACAATTTTTCCCAGGGTAATAGGTGAGAAATTGTATCTCAGTAGAGTTTTAATGTGCATGTCTCTTGTGAGAGAGTTCGTGTGTCTTTTTCTATATAAGTAAGAACCATATCCCTTTCTTTTTGTGTGAGCTGTTCATTTTGCTAGCCTATTTTCCTACAGTATCAGTCTTCTCTGTTGCATAAATGAAGCAGGAAAGGGATTGAGAGATACGGAGAAATAAAAAATAAATTGTAATTTGGCTGATGATGATGAATGAATCCCAGAACAGCTTTCTTACTGTGGCTGTAGACATCTATTAGACCACAATTCAAACTTTCAACAACCACAAGAACACTGAATTGTTAGCATGGGTAATTCTCTGAGTCCTAGTGAGGCCTCCAATGCTTCAGTTAAGTGATCTAAGATACAGAGTACCTAAGATTTTGTTCTTACACATATTCCTCTTATTATCTGCTGGCTGAAAGTAGTACTCTATAAGGAATTACTTCCCATCCTTTTTTCAAATAATGGCAAAATAGACAATTAATAGTGTTTATATAGTACACCGAGATAAGCTACTAGTAGTTTGGGGATGTTTATATGAGACTTTCTGAAATTATCTTTACATTACTTAACTATCATAAAAGCCCAAATTATTACAGATGATATTAAAATTTGAATTTGTCTATAACCTCAAAATTACATTTTTTGAATTGGTTAATGAGAAACTTAAGTTTGATTTTGTGAATACATCTTTTTAAAGTTAGTCTGAAATAGCGACATGAAATTCTTAATTTTCCACGAAGAGATACTTTGTTAACAAAATGAAGTGACGAAAATATTGCAACCTCATGTTTTAACCATTCCCAAATTTATAACTTTTGAAACTGTATTCAAAAAATGAATGCCTCTTGCTCTTCTTTCAATAGTAAATGTCATATGAAAATTTCCTAAGATCTGTGGAAACTTAAGTTTGGAGCTACCCCCTGGTGCTGCTACTGCCAGTGCACCTGGCCAAGCTTCCTTAGACCAGCTTACCTCGGTCTATGGGCCTTTTCCTCGGCCATGAACTCTTCCCGTGGCTCCCCTAATGTAGAAACATGATGGGTAAAATGGCATTCTCTGAGACCAGTTGCCCAAGAGGTTGTCCAGGTGGTGGATCATCAATTTGGCTTCCCCAGTCACTTCACTGAAGAGAGGTAGTATTAGATGCGGCTCACAATGCTTATCACCTGCAGCAGTAGCAAGACACACCATTAGACCTTGTGCCACCAGTTACCATCTGAGGAGCTCCAAACATGCCTTCTTTGGTCAGAAATGACCATCCCTAGGGCTCCATCTACCTGACAGCTGAAGGGTCAGGATCTCCTGGCACACAGGTGACCCACACAAGTTGAGAAGAGCTGCTACCGTGCAGTATGAATAAAATGCATTGGTTAGAAATAGCCATTTCTAAATTATTTCCTTACCACTCCTTAGTGGGTTACATAAGGGAAACAAAGGTTTCAAAGGGTTGTTTTTAAATGGAATGTTTGCTAAATTAAAAACAAATTGAGAAGCGACTCTGCTGAAGATTGTATCTTACTCATTTGGGTGGAAATGAGAGTTTTTAGGTAGAAAAAAATTATATATGTGTAAGAACTGTGTTTCCTGGCTTACTTCTCACATTGTCAGAAAACTGTACTTAAGCGACAGGCTATCCCAAAGCACCCTCAGATTCCAAAACTCACCATGGCTTTGCCTAACATTCAATTCACTGCAAACACCTTAGACAAGTGTACAAGTTATAGAGGAAGAACAGGAAACATCATTGATATGGGTTGGCTGTGTCCCTTGAATTCTAGCTCCATAATTCCCATGTGTTGTGGGAGGGACCCGGTGGGAGATAACTGAATCATGAGGGTGATTTCCCCCATACTGTTCTCATGGTAGTGAATAAGACTCACAAGATCTGATGGTTTTATAAAGTTTTTGCTTGGCTCTCATTCTCTCTTGTCTGCTGCCATGCAAGACTTGTCTTTCGCCTTCCACCATGATAGTGAGACCTCCCCAGTCATGGGGAACTGTGAGTCCACTAAACTTTTTTTTCTTTATAAATTACCCAGTCTCAGGCATGTCTTTATTGGCAGCATGAAAATGAACTAATATAATCATCTTACCAAACTTGACTTTCTCTGGCTTATAATAGATATGTTTGCCCATAATGTTATACTCTTTCAAGAAGATATTCTAAATCAACTGGCCTATAGACATCCAAATTCTGTGGTTAAGGACAGCATGACTTATATTTCTTATGTGTTCAGCAGATGTAAAGAATATTGTCAAGATATCTCTCTCTCTCTCTCTCTCTCTCTCTCTCTCTCTGTGTGTGTGTGTGTGTGTGTGTGTGTGTGTGTGTGTGTGTGTGTGTGTGATGAGGAGTCCAATAACATGAGGGAATGATGGGAAGAGAGAAAAAGTAAAGACAGGGAAGAAGCACGGAGAGGGAAAGGATTGGATGACCAGGATAGAGGAATAAATAGAGATAGGTGGTTAAAGATAGAGATTGTTATAGCACAGAAACACCCAAGTTATAAATTATTACCTACTTAACTCCACAAAAATTTAAGTGCCTACTGTATCAGGAGCTGGGATACAATAGTGGACAAAACCAGATAAAACTCCTACCATTTGTAGTTTACATTCTGGCTGATTCTGTGCAGCTGCCAAGACTAGTAAATAACTTTCTTAAAATACATTCAGGAAACATCTCTATTCATAGATAGTACATCTTGAGGGTTTGAAAAGGAACATTCAATTTTTTTTTGTCTTTTTAAAATCTTATTTTCAATTGACAAATTATAATTGCATATATTTGTGGAGTACAATGTAATATTTTGATATAGGTATACATTGTAGATGATAACATCTAGCTAATTAACAAATGCGCTGCCTCACATACTTTATCACTTTTTGAGATGCAAACATTTAAAATCTACTCTCTTAGCAATTTTCAATATAATGCATTATTATTAACTATATCCATTATGCTGTGCAATAGGCCTCAAAAACGTATTCCTTTTATCTAACTACAGCCGTCCCCTGTGACCAACATCCTCCCCTTCCCCGCTCCAGCACCACACCACTTCAGTCTCTGCCATTCTACTCCATTTCTCTGAGCTGAACATTTCTAGATTCTATATATAAATAAGATAATGTAGTATTTGTCTTTCCGTATCTGGCTTATTTCACTTAGCATAATGTCAGCCAGGTTTATTCCTGTTGTTGGAAATGACAGAATTTCCTTTTTAAGGCTGAATAGTATTACATTGTGTACATATAACACATTTACCCATTGATGGACATCTACACTGATTCCATATCTCAGCTACTGTGAAAAACACTTCAATAAACATGGGAGTGCTGACACCTCTTTAACATACTGATTTTAATTCCGTTGGATATATACCCAGGAGTAGGACTGCTGGATTATATGGCAGTTCTATTTTTAGCTTTCTGAGGAACTTCCATACTGTTTTCCATAATGGCTGTACTAATTTACATTCCCACCAACAATGTACTAGGGTTCCCTTCAGTCCACATCCTCACCAACATTTATCTTTGTTTTTAATAACAGTCATTCAAACTGGTGTGTGGCAATACTTACTGTGGTTTTAACTTGCATTTATCTGATGATTAGTCAAAGATATATACAATTTTTATTTTCAATTTTGAGAAATGTAGCAGATAACCAAGTAGTATACAACTGTCTTAATTTCATGATATATAATGATTTTTTAAATGCATAAAACAACACAAGTGGTTTAATGAAAAGTTATAAAAACAAAGTTGTACATTTTGTTACCACTATCTATTTCCATTTATCTATTTTCAATAGGAATTTTGTGAGGTCTGTGTTTTCAGGGAATTCATTTTCAGATTGTAAAATTCCTTCATAGACTATAAAATTATATACAAATGAGTGGTGACAAATTGTATTTTCTATTCCTCATATTTCAGGGAGTTTCTCTACCCTCTTCCTGAGGCCCTGACCCACACCAAGCCAGATCAAACAAAGATGACCATCTTGTCACTCTTTAATAAGTGGAATAATAGACCTGGGGGTCTTGTTGACATAATGAAGTATCAGGGATTATAGGCATGAACCACTGTAACCGGCCCTACTCCCTTTTCTTTCTGCTTCCTAGTGGTGTGCTGCTGCTTCTAGGTCACGAGGCTGGGAGATCAAGACCATCCTGGCCAACATGGTGAAACCCTGTCTCTACTAAAAATACAAAACTTAGCTGGGTGTGGTGGCATGTGCCTGTAGTCCCAACTACTCAGGAGGCTAAGGCACAATAATCGCTTGAACCCAGGAGGCGAAGGTTGCAGTGAGTCAAGATTGCACCACTGCACTCCAGCCTGGCAACAGAGTAAGACTCCATCTTAAAAAAAAAAAAAAAAAAAAAAAGAAAAGGGAGTGGAGTCAGAAACAGATGAGGAGGACACTGTGATGCCCACACAAATGTACTGATTTGCCCCATGCTCTAAACTACAAAAACAAGATTTCTTTCCTGTCCTGGAAGCCATTAAGCACATGCGTGAGGGGCTTCACAAAGATTTATTAACCATTATTATTATTATTATTATTATTATTATTGCTGCTGCTGCTGTTGTTGATATGGTGACAGACTGTAAACATGCCTGTCTTTCACACACCTCCAATGCTAGTAATGCCTGCCATTAGAATTCAGAGCTACTGCTTTCATGTTTCATTATAAAATAACAGTGAGGCCAGCATGGATATCGTATGCAAGTCCACTTTCCCATGCTCATGGGAAGCAGGAGGCAGCAAACCTGTGCCTGTCCAAGGACCATATCCTGGTCTTTTTCTTCCTCCATGGATTCCCAGCAGGTCCCTCGGCTTCCCACTTTCAGATTAGAATAAAACTGTAAGCTGCTGTCTGTTTTAAAATAAGAACTACTCAAGGGCAGTGAACAAAACCATTGAATAAGTGCTATATGCCAGAAGTTTTACTACTCTCATTTAATCCTACCAACAAAACTATATGTTGTTGTTGTTATTATTGAGACAGGGTCTCTCTCGTTCACCTAGACTGCAGCAATCACGGCCCACTGCAATCTCCGCCTCCCAGCCTCAGGCAAGCCTCCCACCTCAGCCTCCCAAGTAGCTGGGACTATAGGCACGAGCCACCACTCCTGGGTAACTTTTTGTATTTTTAGTAGAGACAGGGTTTCGCCATATTACCCAGGCTGTTCTCAAACTCCAGGACTCTGGCAATCTGCCCCCCTAGGCCTCCCAAAGTGCTGGGATTATAGGCATGAGCCACTGTGCCCAGCCCATGTTATTTTTTAGTTACCGTTAGTTTACAGATGAGCAAACAGAGGCTTGGGAAAGTTAAGTAGATTGTACCATATCATATTTGCTAATAAGTAGTAAAAACAGAATCCAGATCTAAATCTACCTAATGTCAGACTATATATTTTGCACTGTATATCATTTCTAGAGCCTGCTGTTATTTCTGTTGGGTGTGGTAGCAAGGCATATGGATTAAAATGCTCCCTTATGAGTCAGACAAGATCTAGGTTTAAAAGCTAGTTTCATCACTTTCCATTAGCGTGATTTTAGCCTACTCACCTGTACAATGGGGATAAGAGCAATATCTACTCATGGAGTAACTCTGAGGATTAAATAATGTCCCTAAAAACTTGGTTCAGTGTGTTATGTAGTAAGCACGATAGCTGAATGAGTCTACTTGGAACAGCATATAACAGCATTTAACTTTCACTGCCAACGGCACTCATCCTGACTTTTTTAAAAAAAGCTCTTTTTTGCTCCTCTCTCTGTTTATAATGTCATAATTTCCCTTGGATGACTCTTTCTCTTCTGGAAAAGATAATTTCCTCATGAATAATAGTCCTGCAAGAACTTGGTGTCTTTCTAATTTTAGCTGTAAGGAAAGGGCATATTTATAGACAGTGATGATAACTCTCCATCTTAATTTTCCGTGGTGAAATTGTATGACCCTTTTCTTCAGACAGACCACCAAAAACATAAAGGCTGTTAGCTATAGGTGTTAATTAAATATGTGTCAGACATCTTTAAAATGTGTATTTCTCTAAAAAACATGGCTCCATCCTGAAAGCAAGGCATGGAAAGAACTCAATTTTTAAATTAGGAACGTGCTTTGGGTGATACCTTTAATTGGCCAAATTCTTCTTTTCTAAATAATTTGGTAATCTTGAATGGATTTGTATGTAATTTCACCTAATCCAGAGATTTTCAATTAGAAATTTCAAAGTTCAGCCCCAAAAATGCCCTGTGGGGGGAACTGATACCCAGACATCATTATTCCCAGTGATACATGGAGATCTGGGGAAGGGAGAAGGTGGCAGCCACATGTTCAGATGATGTGGGAGACAAATAGGTCAAAAGGCTACCTGCAATTCTTTTGCTCTAAAGAGCCGGGACATCTCATTTAAGAAGCTTGTGAGACTTGTATGTTATATTCTAAAGAGCATGTCCTTCCTCCCCGCTGTAAGTGGCAGATCTAAGTCCATAATGTGTATGCTGAACAGATGTTTTATTTGTGTCCCACATGTTCCTAGTAGGCTGCTGGGTGAGTAAGAGGCGAAGAAGAAAGATAAGTGAAAGGCATAAACTCTGCCTTTGGAATTTATACTCCCATTGAATTGAATTAGAATGACCTATCCTTATGCTGAGCTTGTAAGAATTATCCCTCAAGAACAAAAAGTTGGTAGCACTTACTATAAAGTCAAATGCATTTAGACTCTTGGATGATGAAGTGTGGCCATGAGAAATGAATGGGAAATTCATTCACATGGATTTGAAGTCAGTTACCTGGACTTTTAGTGCCAGTTTGTCTCTAATTTTGTAGGTCTTATATTCAATCACTATTAAATCTAACTTTTAATTTCTTTGTTGATAAAGCCTACATTAAATCACCTTTAAGTCTCTTTCAGAAATATGTTTCTACAATTTTAAGTGGAGGTTATAAGAATCAAGGCAACAAAACTGTCTTCAGGAACCACTAAGTGCTCTGCACTATGTCCGCTGGTGTGGAGGAGTGAATGAGGAGTGAGTCATGGATCCTAAGGACAAGGGATTACTTTCTATGGAGGAAACTAAATATGCATCCAGCATGGATATGTGACTATGCAACAAATGAGTTAATGCTCAAACAGGTCCAAGAAAGGTAAGATACACGTGCCTGGGTATATTTATTAATTTTACTCTCTAAGGCACTGGAAAAAAGGCAAAAGACCTGCCAGACCAGACTGACAACTTCTTCTTCCTGATCTGAACCCTTATTTGTTATTATTTTAATCTGTATATAGGTATCTCACATACACACACATTGTGTTTTATGTAATGCGCTTAGTTTGTTACATTAATTTACATTCTAGATGCACTAGGAGAACTAATGCATTCATCAAGGTTCTTCAGTTTCAAGCAATGTAAACAGACTCCGGATAATGTAAGTGAAAAGGGAGTTTTCTGTGAGTTGCTGAGTGAGATCACAGAGTGAAGGGAAAGCACTAGAACCAGCATAAGAAAGTTCAGGAAGCAGCTAGCTCCAAGGATTTCAGTGGCAACAGAACTCTGTTGCTTTTATCAGTCAGTGAGCCATCAGAAGTAGAAGACATTCATTCCAACCATCTTTTCTAACTTTAGGCTCAAGATTCAAAATCCTGGGAGAGAAAAAATCTGATTCGCTTAGCTTTGGCTTTATGCTTACCTTTTAGCCAGTTGAGGGAAGATTCCTCGTTTTTCGGTACTCTAAGACTGCACACAACGGGAGGCGGTAGGAAACTGGGAGATGTAAATTAGATGCTCAAAAGGACAGACAGTATGGATGCTGAATAGTTAACACCAAAAACACCCATTATAGCTAGCTATTGTCAAAAAGCCTGAATTTTTCTTAAAGAGCAATTAATTATCATTGAAGTCTTCTTAAAGGCTGAGTTTGGGTTAATTTCTAATTTATTTTTAAAATTGATATTTTAAAAATATATCTGTGATTTTTAAAAGATTATTTTGGGGGATAAAATAGATGTTCCAGGAATATATAGCATGTTTATTCTTTGGCTATAAGTAACCTTTGACACATCTTTTGAAACTCCAGGAAACAATTATAGCTGTCTAGAGGAAGGCAAAGTTGGAAAGAGCTGTTGATAGTGTCAAGGAGACCAGATTTGTATCTTCATTATGTACTATATGCACAATTTTAGACAAACCCTTTGACTTCTCGGTATCTCAAATTCCTAAATCATAAAGTGGAAATAATCTGTGACGAGTGCACAGTGAGTGGAAAACAACTTAGAACAGTGCCTGGAACACAGAGAATGTTAATTGTGGTGTTGCTGTGATTGAATAGATATGCTATGCGGGTCACAGGACATCTGTAAAATAGAATGTTTTACTTTCTAAGGGACTCAGAAATACTTCTCAGACCAGATGAATAACTTATCTGTTTTAAAATGCTCCATAAAAATCAGGTATTATCATTATTTCCTATTCTTCTTAGGTTGAATTTGCCACTTGAGCCAGGAAATTGTCTCATGATTCCTGATTATTTCTGCTAAAAAAAAAACTTTCTTAATGATAGCACCTTTGCCTATAAATTTATATTTCCTTCCCCCTTTTTTATATGTATTCAATTCCTGTCTTCAATTAATGCCCATCTCATTCCCCTTCTTCTCCATGATGCTTTTCTCAGCCCTGAATAAGGGTTTCTCTTTTCTCAGAATTCCTGCATTATCTTTGCACAGATCACTCATTTTGTCACCTACTTATCCACTATTTTGAAATGTTATTGTTACTTGTTGCTTTATGCATCTGGGACTTGGCTATATTTGGTACCTAATATGTGCCCGGCCCAGTGCCAGATCTTTCAGAGATTTCAAGGATGAGTAACATAGGTCCAGACCTCAAGAAATTTGTAGTCAGGTAGGAAAATGAAGATGAGCACAGCAGAAAGAGAAGGCTTTTGAATGTCTGAATCAGTTTGGGTTGCTCTGACAAAGTGCCATAGACGGTGGCTTATAAAAAACAGAATTCGTTTCTCAGAGTTCTGGAGACTGGAATCCAAAATGAGGGTGCCTGCATGGTTGGGTTCTGGTGAGGATCCTCTTCCAAGTTGCAGATGGCTGTCTTCTGGTTGTATCCTCACATGGCAGAAAGAGGGTGACAGAGCTCTCTGGGGTCTGTTTCATAAGGGCACTAATCTCATTCACCAGCTCTGCACGCTTATGAACTAATTATCTCCCAAAGGCCCAACCTCATAATACCATCACGTTGAGGGTTAAGATTTCAACTTATGAATTTGGGGACAGAACACAAACATTAATTCATTGTGGATAAATTAGGATTTGAGAATTATTTTCCTCATCAAGAAATAATGGTGAAGGCTGGGTAAGGACCAGGCAAGCAGGAAGGACTTTCCAGTCAGAAGGAAGAAAGCACACGAGAACCACATCATTCATCTCTTTCTAGCCTTCCACAGAACGTGGCCTGTGCTACGTACATTGGTGGAGCTTTAATAACTAGCAGTTACATTTCACAGAAAGAAAGAAAGAGATTGAGAAAGAACTATGCTAAAGGAGTCTGAAAACTCAATATTGTTCTGAGTCTTTTTTTTTGGAAAGTAAATCAAGCTTGAATTTGTCTCCAACTGTTTTAGCCAGAGTGTTCATGGAACAGAGATGAGAGTGACCATGGAGATGGTCATTACTTATAATTTATATCCTGCTTCAGAAACTTGGGGACCTCCCTGAGCTAGTCCGTGTAAATTACCAATATGCTATCAACAGCTCTGATGAAAGGCTGTGTTAGTTTGTTCTCATCCTGTTAATGAAGACATACTTAAGACTGGTAATTTACAAAGGCAAGAGGTTTAATGGATTCACTCACAGTTCCACATGACTGGGGAGGCCTCAGAATCATGGCAGAAGGTGAAGGAAGGGTAAAGGGACATCTTACATGGTGGTAGGCAAGACAGCATATGCAGAGAAACTCCCCTTTATAGAACCATCAGATCTGATGAGACTTACTCACTATCAAGAGAACAGAATGGGACCCCCCACCCACCATGATTCAATTACCTGCCATCTGGTCTCTCCCACGACACGTGGGAATTATGGGAGCTACAATTCAAGATGAGATTTGGGTGGGGATACAGCCAAACCATATCAGAGGTTGTATCTTCAGTGGCTCTGGAGTAATTCACAACTTTGATTTCTCTCAGGAACTTCAGAGGTAAGGGGAATCAGAGCTGAGATTTCTTTAACTCAGCAGTGAACACAAGAGACTCAATCCCAGAGAAACAACCATGTCAACAGGGGGCTGTGGATTTCATGTCTTTGTATTTGGGTAGAATTATGCTTGGATGATTATCTTTACCCACGTCATCATTCTTGTTTTTAAAAACAAGTACATTATTCTACTTCCTTTCCTGATTTACAAATTTAGCTCAATGACAATTTATGCTTTCTTCTACCAATTTTTGTTGCTGTTGCTTACATTTCAAGCCAAAGCACTAAAAACTCGTTTTGAGGCTACCTTAAGTTTACTTATTTTTGACGTAGAAGCTCACTGCCCCAAAGGAGTCTTTACATAGTTTTTCCTCTACACATACACAAAGTGTTTTCCACAAGGATCTTTTCAAATTGTTCTGGTTTCCATTGTGACTACTACATTGTACTGTACACCCAAGAGTTCCTTGTTTTTCATGCATAATAAAATTTAAAACCACATATTTCAGCCAATATTTCTCATAGAAACTCCTACCTCAACAGGAGGAAATTAGGTATTCTTTTTGATTTATTAATTGACCATTAGGCATAGGCATTTACATGCATGCAGAGAAACAAGGGCTGTAATGAAGTGCAAGTGTTCAAAGAATAAAGTTTCCTGTAAACAAAATGAAGTGAAACAAAATGCTATTCCAAGAGAAACCCTATTCAGGGAGATTCCAGAGAGCATATCTTTTCAGCCTCAGGCAGAGAAACAGTACAAACATTTCTAGAGAAATTCTGGGCACTTATCAAAATATTCACCTCACTAAAGCAAGAGGGCATTTCAAGGAAAAATTGAATAATGATTTGTACTGCAGGGCTTCCAATTTAATATTCAGGTTTCTCAACAGTCCAAATATCAAGTGTTCCTGACTCACATTTCTATATATCTCTAAGGTATGTAAGTGATATTTTTCTTTGACCAGCATTCACTCAAGACACAATAAGGAGAGCTCTCTCTAGTCATTTTTTTCACATCCTCTTAAAAATTCTTTGGATTCTGTCCTGACATTGGCATGTTGCACAATAATAAAATGCTACTCTCTTCTGATCTTTTTAAAGATGAACAAAAAAGGGGTCATGTTTCAGTTGCCATTCTGTTATTTTTTCTGATTCATACTTTTGGAATGTAGCTATAGATTATGGGTCATTTAAAATCGATAGGCGGAGCTGATTTCCCAGGTGCTGACATGGGCCTTATCCTGAAAATTACCTTTACTACTATTGTAAATTCCTGAAATTCTACCCCGGGTATGTATTAATTGTGTTCCCTACATGTTAAACTACAAATATCCAGGAAAGAAGGTAACTATAATAGCTCTAGTTCTAATGTTTATTTACAACTTTCTCAACTTTTTAGTTGGCAGCCCATTTTGATGAGGGTTAGAGAGAGAACACAAAGCCCATAAGGGAGCCTGTACCTGAGGGAACAGAAAGCCCATGAGATGCCATAAATGAAAGGAGAGAAAAAAAGGAGGGGACTTTCAAGGGAGGTTAAGCATGAAGGGTCACATGTTTACTAGCCAACTTAATGTCACTTTCACCCTAAAGTCTTCCCTGTGTGCTCTAGTAGAAAGCAAGAATGTTTCCTCGTTCCTATTAACCGTGGTAAGATTCAGCACTAATATCAGGATATCCCCACATACTACCTTGCATTGTGGTAGTTTTTACAAATGCTTAATCTCCTGTTTTGTGTAAAAATATATTTTATAAACTTCTCTAATTTTTTTTCCCCTACTTACTCTTAAGCTGGTTTGCCTAAACCTGAAGCAAGTCATTTTATACAGCAGCTAAATCTGGAGTGAAAGGTGAGAGAGGAAAACAAGGACTGACTAGGACTGACTTCCTTCCTGGGACAAATGATGCCCCCCTGAACTATGACCACAGAACACCTTGAGACACACAGAGCCTGCCTTTGGTTACAGGAAAAACATGCTCTAAAAAAAGATAGCAGTACAGCTTAAGCAAATATTCTATGTGGATAGAGTATGTGTTATTTGAATAATAACAGAGCTATTTATATTTGCATAGGTGAGGTCTTTATCCTTACTGCAATATAGCAACATTATGATAATGTTATGATGTCAGGCTTTTGGTTAATTTCACACACACACACACACACACACACACACACACACACACACACACACTCTCTTTTTCTGTCTCAAATAGAAATGTCATCTAAAGCTAATAGAAGTTAAATGATTTCCTTAAAGAACAGAAAGTCCCCTGTGGGAGGCCAAGGTGGGTGGATCACGAGGTCAGGCGTTCGAGACCAGTCTGGCCAACATAGTGAAACCTCGTCTCTACTAAAAATACAAAAAATTAGCCAGGTGTGGTGGTGGGCACCTGTAATCCCAGCTACTCAGGAGGCTGAGGCAGGAGAATCTCTTGAACCCAGAAGGCAGAGGTTGCAGTGAGCCAAGATCATGCCCTGCACTTCAGCTTGGGTGACAGTGTGAGACTCAGTCTCAAAAACAAAAACAAAACAACAACAACAACAACAACAAAAGAACAGAAAGTCCCGGTGGGTGCTGAGAATACTATATCAAGAAAGGAAGAGTTCGGTCACTACACTTTAGTATCATAAATGCCTTACTGATCCTTTTCTAGAAAAGAATGCCTACACTTTGTTCCCAATCTCATTTTGGAATTATTATCCTTCTGTTCATTCAGATACAAACCCCAGAACCACTTAATAGCCTCCTTTATTCCCAGAATCCAAATACCCTCAATTCTACTTTGGCAATGTTAAAAACATTCATTTTCACTGAAAATACCTTAATTCCAGTTTTCTATTCTACACACAAATATTTTAAATATCCAACCATTTCTACAATGTCAGAATTATTTCTCCTTTCAGTTTTGTCAGTTTTGGAAGGTTTGCTATTAGGTGCATATACATTTATAACTGCTGTATCTTCTTGTTGTATTGACCCTTTTAACTTTATGATATGTTTGATGTCTCCTGTAGAAATATTCCTTTGCTGGATGCCCTCTCTCACTACTCCTATTCAACATAGTGTTGGAAGTTCTGGCTAGGGCAATCAGGAAAGGCAAAGAAATAAAGGTATTCAATTAGGAAAAGAGGAACTCAAACTATCTCAGCCCAAAATCTCCTTAAGCTTATAAGCAATTTCAGAAAAGTCTCAGGACACAAAATCAATGTGCAAAAATCACAAGCATTCCTATACACCAATAATAGACAAAGAGTCAAATCATGAGTGAACTCCCATTCACAATTACTACAAAGAGAATAAAATACCTAGGAATCCAACTTACAAGGGATATGAAGATCCTCTTCGAGGAGAACTACAAACCACTGCTCAACAAAATAAAAGAGGACAAAAACAAATGGAAGAACATTCCATGCTCATGGATAGGAACAATCACTATCGTGTGATTCACTAAATGGCCATAGTGCCCAAGGTAACTTATACATTCAATGCCTCCCCATCAAGCTACCACGGACTTTCTTCACAGAATTGGAAAAAATGACTTTAAAGTTCATATGGAACCAAAAAAAAAAAAAAAAAGCATGCATTACCAAGACAATTCTAAGCAAAAAGAACAAAGCTGGAGGCATCATGCTACCTGACTTCAAACTATACTACAAGGCTACAGTAACCAAAACTGCATGGTACTGATACCAAAACAGATATATACACCAATGGAACAGAATATTGGCATTAGAAATAACACCACACATCTACAACCATCTGATCTTTGACCATCCTGACAAAAACAAACAATGGGGAAAGGATTCCCATTTAATAAATGGTGCTGGGAAAACTGGCTAGCCATATGTAGAAAGCTGAAACTGGATCCCTTCCTTACACCATATACAAAAATTAACTTAAGATGGATTAAAGGCTTAAATGTAAGACCTAACACCATAAAAATCCTAGAAGAAAACCTAGGCAATACCATTCAGGACATAGGCATTGGCAAAGACTTCATGACTAAAACACCAAAAGCAACGGCAACAAAAGCCAAAATAGACAAATGGGATCTAACTAACCTAAAGAGCTTCTGCACAGCCAAATAAACCATCATCAGAGTGAACAGGCAACCTACAGAATGGGAGAAAATCTTTGTAATCTACCCATCTGACAAAGGGCTAATATCCAGAATCTACAAAGAACTTAAATTTACAAGTAAAAAACTAACAATTCCATCAAAAAGTGGGCAAAAGATATGAACAGACACTTCTCAAGAGAAGACATTTATGCAGCCAACAGTCATATGAAAGAATGCTCATCATCACTCATCATCAGAGAAATGCAAGTCAAAACCACAATGAAATAGCATCTCATGCCAGTTAGAATGGCAATCATTAAAAAGTCAGGAAACAACAGATGCTGGCAAGGATGTGGAGAAATAGGAACGCTTTTATGCTGTTGGTGGGTGTGTAAATTAGTTCAACCATTGTGGAAGACAATGTGGTGATTTCTCAAGGATCTAGAACTAGAAATACCATTTGATCCAGCAATCTCATTACTGGGAATATACCCAAAGGATTAGAAATCATGCTACTATAAAGACACATGCACATGTTTGTTTATTGTGGCACTATTCACAACAGCAAAGACTTGGAACCAACCCAAATGTCCATCAATGATAGACTGGATTAAGAAAATGTGGCACATATACACCATGGAATACTACGGAATAAAAAAGGGTGAGTTGATGTGTTCGTGTCCTTTGCAGGGACATGGATGAAACTGGAAACCATCATTCTAAGCAAACTATCACAAGGTCAGAAAACCAAACACCACTTGTTCTCACTTATAGGTGGGAGCTGAACAACAAGAACACATGGACACAGGTCAGGGAACATCACACACCAGGGCCTGTCGGGGGTGGGGGGCTGGGGGAGGGATAGCATTAGGAGAAATACCTAATGTAAATGACAAGTTGATGGGTGCAGCAAACCAACATGGGACATGTATACCTATGTAACAAACCTGCACGTTGTGCACATGTACCCTAGAACTTAAAGTATAATAAAAAAAAGAAATATTCCTTTGCTAAAAATTTTGGTCTTACGTTAACATAACAACTCTAGCTTTCTTATGCTTACTTCTAAATTTACGCTGTTTTCTATCCTTTTTCTTTCAACTTTCTAGTGTTTCTGTATTTCATGTGTGTCTCTTTTAGACAGCAGTAGAGTTCTGCTTTTAAATCCAGTTTGGCATTCTTCTGACTTTTATTTTGTGTGTTTAGTCAATTCACATTTAATAAAATTATTTATAGTGTGGGTTTCAAGTCTATCATTTTGCTGTGTTTTTAAATTGGTTTCATTTCAGTTTTGTTCTTCTTCCCTTTCTTTCCTGCTTTCTTTTGTGCTAACCAAATATTTTGCATTATACCATTACAAATCTTGTATTGACATTCTAACATGTCTTTTTGTTTCACTAGTGGTTGCTCTGGGTATTAAACATGCAACTTTAACTTACCAAAATCTACGTAATTACTATTTAACTGCTTCCAGTTCAATATGGAAAATTTTCAACAGTCTAGTTCTGTTTCTCCCTCTTTTCTTTGGAATGTTTTCATCTATATACAATATAATCCCAAGAGTATAGTAGTATAAATTTCACTTTAAATATGCGTATATTTTGTAAGAAGTCAATAAAAAAGGATGTGTCTGTACATATAAAATAACTCATATAGCACACATATCCTTTCTGTTGTTCTTTATTATTTCCTGTATGTCTGAATTATCATATGATGCAGTTTTCCTTAGTTGGAAGAACTATCTATAGCATTTTACATAGTGCAATTCTACACTATTTAATAGCAATTATTTTAATCAAAAATAATTTTAGC
Source organism: Rhinopithecus roxellana (assembly GCF_007565055.1). NCBI lineage: Eukaryota > Metazoa > Chordata > Mammalia > Primates > Cercopithecidae > Rhinopithecus > Rhinopithecus roxellana. Next base: position 135,006,564 of record NC_044552.1, read on the forward strand.
ATTTTAAGTATTTTAGCTTTAGTTTAGAATAATTTCTCTGACTATAGGTATCTTGAATTATAGGCTTTTTTCTTTCAGTGTTTTAAATATATCATTCCAATATCTTCTATCCTGATGCTAATCATATTATTTGTCATATGTCATATATGCCATATGTAATACGTCATTTTCTGTTGCTGCTTTCTAATTTTCTGATTATTTCTAGTTTTCATTAGTTTGAATTTGATGTGCCTGAGTATGATTTTCTGTTTTCCTTCTACCTGAGTTTCACAAAGATTCTTGTATTTGTAAGTTTATGTTTGTCAACAAATTTAGAAACATCTATTTAATTATTTATTTAATTGTTTTTTTCTCTCATTTATTTCAGTCCTCTCCTTCTCGGACTCTAATTACATGTGTGCTGTACCAGTTGATATTGTTGCAAATCATTTTCATTTTCTTCTATATTTGCTTCCTTTCTATGTATCAGAGGGAATAATTTTTATAGATCTATTTGCAAGCACACTAATTTTTTATATGCCACTTAAAATCTGCAGTTGAATTTATCATCAGGTTTTTCTTTTAGTTATAATTTTTAGATATAGACTTTTCAGTTTTTTATTTTCATTTATTTATTGATATCACTATATGTTTACTCATTAATATGATGTTTATTCTTTAATTATTTGAACAAGGTTTAATTTTTTGAAAATATTTGTAGTACTATTTTGAATTTTATAACTGTTTTTTATTTTTATTTTCTTTTATATTATTTTTTTCTTTTTTTATTATTATTATACTTTAAGTTCTAGGGTACATGTGCATAATGTGCAGGTTTGTTACATATGTATACTTGTGCCATGTTGGTGTGCTGCACCCATCAACTCGTCAGCACCCATCAACTCGTCATCTACATCAGGTATAACTCCCAATGCAATCCCTCCCCCCTACCCCTTCCCCATAATTGGCCCTGGTGTGTGATGTTCCCCTTCCCGATTCCAAGTGATCTCATTGTTCAGTTCCCACCTATGAGTGAGAAGAGAACATGCGGTGTTTGGCTTTCTGTTCTTGAGATAGTTTGCTAAGAATGATGGTTTCCAGCTGCATCCATGTCCCTACAAAGGACACAAACTCATCCTTTTTTATGGCTGCATAGTATTCCATGGTGTATATGTGCCACATTTTCTTAATCCAGTCTATCACTGATGGACATTTGGGTTGATTCCAAGTCTTTGCTATTGTGAATAGTGCCGCAATAAACATACGTGTGCATGTGTCTTTATAGCAGCATGATTTATGATCCTTTGGGTATATACCCAGTGATGGGATGGATGGGTCATATGGTACTTCTAGTTCTAGATCCTTGAGGAATCGCCATACTGTTTTCCATAATGGTTGAACTAGTTTACAGTCCCACCAACAGTGTAAAAGTGTTCCTATTTCTCCACATCCTCTCCAGCACCTATTGTTTCCTGATTTTTAATGATTGCCATTCTAACTGGTGTGAGATGGTATCTCATTGTGGTTTTGATTTGCATTTCTCTGATGGGCAGTGATGATGAGCATTTTTTCATGTGTCTGTTGGCTGTATGAATGTCTTCTTTTGAGAAATGTCTATTCATATCCTTTGCCCACTTTTGGATGAGGTTGTTTGTTTTTTTCTTGTAAATTTGTTTGAGTTCTTTGTAGGTTCTGGATATTAGCCCTTTGTCAGATGAGTAGATTGCAAAAATGTTCTCCCATTCTGTAGGTTGCCTGTTCACTCTGATGGTAGTTTCTTTTGCTGTGCAAAAGCTCTTTAGTTTAATTAGATCCCATTTGTCAATTTTGGCTTTTGCTGCCATTGCTTTTGGTGTTTTAGACGTGAAGTCCTTGCCCATGCCTATGTCCTGAATGGTACTACCTAGGTTTTCTTCTAGGGTTTTTATGGTATTAGGTCTAACATTTAAGTCTCTAATCCATCTTGAATTAATTTTCATATAAGGAGTAAGGAAAGGATCCAGTTTCAGCTTTCTACTTATGGCTAGCCAATTTTCCCAGCACCATTTATTAAATAGGGAATCCTTTCCCCATTTCTTGTTTCTCTCAGGTTTGTCAAAGATCAGATGGCTGTAGATGTGTGGTATTATTTCTGAGGACTCTGTTCTATTCTATTGGTCTATATCTCTGTTTTGGTACCAGTACCATGCTGTTTTGGTTACTGTAGCCTTGTAGTATAGTTTGAAGTCAGGTAGCGTGATGCCTCCAGCTTTGTTCTTTTGACTTAGGATTGTCTTGGCAATGCGGGCTCTTTTTTGGTTCCATATGAACTTTAAAGCAGTTTTTTCCAATTCTGTGAAGAAACTCATTGGTAGCTTGATGGGGATGGCATTGAATCTATAAATAACCTTGGGCAGTATGGCCATTTTCATGATATTGATTCTTCCTATCCATGAGCATGGTATGTTCTTCCATTTGTTTGTGTCCTCTTTGATTTCACTGAGCAGTGGTTTGTAGTTCTCCTTGAAGAGGTCCTTTACATCCCTTGTAAGTTGGATTCTTAGGTATTTAATTCTCTTTGAAGCAATTGTGAATGGAAGTTCATTCATGATTTGGCTCTCTGTCTGTTACTGGTGTATAAGAATGCTTGTGATTTTTGCACATTAATTTTGTATCCTGAGACTTTGCTGAAGTTGCTTATCAACTTAAGGAGATTTGGGGCTGAGACAATGGGGTTTTCTAAATATATAATCATGTCATCTGCAAACAGCGACAATTTGACTTCTTCTTTTCCTAACTGAATACGCTTGATTTCTTTCTCTTGCCTGATTGCCGTAGCCAGAACTTCCAACACTATGTTGAATAGGAGTGGTGAGAGAGGGCATCCCTGTCTTGTGCCAGTTTTCAAAGGGAATTTTTCCAGTTTTTGCCCATTCAGTATGATATTGGCTGTGGGTTTGTCATAAATAGCTCTTATTATTTTGAGGTACGTTCCATTAATACCGAATTTATTGAGCGTTTTTAGCATGAAGGGCTGTTGAATTTTGTCAAAGACCTTTTCTGCATCTATTGAGATAATCATGTGGTTCTTGTCTTTGGTTCTGTTTTTATGCTGGATTATGTTTACTGATTTGCGAATGTTGAACCAGCCTTGCATCCCAGGGATGAAGCCCACTTGATCATGGTGGATAAGCTTTTTGATGTGCTGCTGAATCCGGTTTTCCAGTATTTTATTGAGGATTTTTGCATCGATGTTCATCAGGGATATTGGTCTAAAATTCTCTTTTTTTTGTTGTGTCTCTGCCAGGCTTTGGTATCAGGATGATGTTGGCCTCATAAAATGAGTTAGGGAGGATTCCCTCTTTTTCTATTGATTGGAATAGTTTCAGAAGGAATGGTACCAGCTCCTCCTTGTACCTCTGGTAGAATTCAGCTGTGAATCCATCTGGTCCTGCACTGTTTTTGGTTGGTAGGCTATTAATTATTGCCTCAATTTCAGAGCCTGCTATTGGTCTATTCAGGGATTCAACTTCTTCCTGGTTTAGTCTTGGGAGAGTGTAACTGTCCAGGAAATTATCCATTTCTTCTAGATTTTCTAGTTGATTTGCGTAGAGGTGTTTATAGTATTCTCTGATGGTACTTTGTATTTCTGTGGGATCAGTGGTGATATCCCCTTTATCATTTTTTATTGCGTCTATTTGATTCTTCTCTCTTTTCTTCTTTATTAGTCTTGGTAGCGTTCTGTCAATTTTGTTGATCTTTTCAAAAAACCAACTCCTGGATTCACTGATTTTTGGAGGGTTTTTTGTGTCTCTATCTCCTTCAGGTCTGCTCTGATCTTAGTTATTTCTTGCCTTCTGCTAGCTTTTGAATGTGTTTGCTCTTCCTTCTCTAGTTCTTTCAATTGTGATGTTAGAGTGTCCATTTTAGATCTTTCCAGCTTTCTCTTGTGGGCATTTACTGCTATAAATTTCCTTCTACACACTGCTTTAAATGTGTCCCAGAGAATCTGGTATGTTGTATCTTTGTTCTCATTGGTTTCAAAGAACATCTTTATTTCTGCCTTCATTTTGTTATGTACCCAGTAGTCATTCAGGAGCAGGTTATTCAGTTTCCATGTAGTTGAGCAGTTTTGATTGAGTTTCTTAATCCTGAGTTCTAGTTTGATTGCACTGTCGTCTGAGAGACAGTTTGTTATAATTTCTGTTCTTGTACATTTGCTGAGGAGTGGTTTACTTCCAATTATGTGGTCAATTTTGGAATAAGTGCGATGTGGTGCTGAGAAGAATGTATATTCTGTTGATTTGGGGTGGAGAGTTCTATAGATGTCTATTAGGTCTGCTTGCTGCAGAGATGAGTTCAATTCCTGGATATCCTTGTTAACTTTGTGTGTCGTTGATCTGTCTAATGTTGACAGTGGGGTGTTGAAGTCTCCCATTATTATTGTATGGGAGTCTAAGTCTCTTTGTATGTCTCTAAGGACTTGCTTTATGAATCTGGGTGCTCCTGTATTGGGTGCATATATATTTAGGATAGTTAGCTCTTCCTGTTGCATTGATCCCTTTACCATTATGTAATGGCCTTGTCTCTTTTGATCTTTGATGGTTTAAAGTCTGTTTTATCAGAGACTAGGATTGCAACACCTGCTTTTTTTTTGTTCTCCATTTGCTTGGTAGATCTTCCTCCATCCCTTTTTTTTGAGCTTTTGTATGTCTCTGCATGTGAGATTGGTCTCCTGAATACAGCAGACTGATGGGTCTTGACTCTTTATCCAGTTTGCCAGTCTGTGTCTTTTAATTGGACCATTTAGTCCGTTTACATTTAAGGTTAATATTGTTATGTGTGAACTTGATCCTGCCATTATGATATTAACTGGTTATTTTGCTCGTTAGTTGATGCAGTTTCTTCCTAGCCTCGATGGTCTTTACATTTTGGCATGTTTTTGCAATGGCTGGTAACGGTTGTTCCTTTCCATGTTTAGGGCTTCCTTCATGGTCTCTTGTAAGGCAGGCCTGGTGGTGACAAAATCTCTAAGCATTTGTTTATCTGTAAAGGATTTTATTTCTCCTTCACTGATGAAACTTAGTTTGGCTGGATATGAAATTCTGGGTTGAAAATTCTTTTCTTTAAGAATGTTGAATATTGGCCCCCACTCTCTTCTGGCTTGTAGAGTTTCTGCCGAGAGATCTGCTGTTAGTCTGATGGGCTTCCCTTTGTGGGTAACCCGACCTTTCTCTCTGGCTGCCCTTAAGATTTTTTCCTTCATTTCAACTTTGATGAATCTGGCAATTATGTTGCTTGGAGTTGCTCTTCTCAAGGAGTATCTTTGTGGCGTTCTCTGTATTTCCTGAATTTGAATGTTGGCCTGCCCTACTAGGTTGGGGAAGTTCTCCTGGATGATATCCTGAAGAGTATTTTCCAACTTGGTTCCATTTTCCCCCTCACTTTCAGGCACCCCAGTCAGACGTAGATTTGGTCTTTTTACATAATCCCATACTTCTTGCAGGGTTTGTTCATTTCTTTTTCTTGTTTTTTCTTTTGGTTTCTCTTCTAACTTCATTTAATTCATTTGATCCTCAATCGCTGATACTCTTTCTTCCAGTTGATTGAGTCGGTTACTGAAGCTGGTGCATTTGTCACGTATTTCTCTTGTCATGGTTTTCATCTCTGTCATTTCGTTTATGACCTTCTCTGCATTAAGTATTCTAGCTATCAATTCTTCCACTCTTTTTTCAAGATTTTTAGTTTCTTTGCGCTGGGTACATAATTCCTCCTTTAGCTCTGAGAAGTTTGATGGACTGAAGCCTTCTTCTCTCATCTCGTCAAAGTCATTCTCCATCCAGCTGTGATCCATTGCTGGCAATGAGCTGCGCTCCTTTGCAAGGGGAGATGCGCTCTTATTTTTTGAATTTCCAGCTTTTCTGCCCTGCTTTTTCCCCATCTTTGTGGTTTTATCTGCCTCTGGTCTTTGATGATGGTGACGTACTGATGGGCTTTTGGTGTAGGTGTCCTTCCTGTTTGATAGTTTTCCTTCTAACAGTCAGGACCCTCAGCTGTAGGTCTGTTGGAGATTGCTTGAGGCCCACTCCAGACCCTGTTTGCCTGGGTATCAGCAGCAGAGGCTGCAGAAGATAGAATATTGCTGAACAGCGAGTGTACCTGTCTGATTCTTACTTTGGAAGCTTCCTCTCAGGGGTGTATTCCACCGTGTGAGGTGTGGGGTGTCAGTCTGCCCCTAGTGGGGGATGTCTCCCAGTTAGGCTACTCAGGGGTCAGGGACCCACTTGAGCAGGCCGTCTCTCCCTTCTCAGATCTCAACCTCCGTGTTGGGAGACCCACTGCTCTCTTCAAAGCTGTCAGACAGAGTCGTTTGCAGCTGCAGAGGTTTCTGCTGCTTTTGTTGTTGTTGTTGTTGTTTAGCTGTGCCCTGTCCCCAGAGGTGGAGACTACAGAGACAGGCAGGCTTCCTTGAGCTGCTGTGAGCTCCACCCAGTTCGAGCTTCCCAGTGGCTTTGTTTACCTACTTAAGCCTCAGCAATGGCGGGTGCCCCTCCCCCAGCCTCGCTGCTGCTTTGGTGTTAGATGGCAGACTGCTGTGCTAGCAATGAGGGAGGCTCTGTTGGCATGGGACCCTCCCGGCCAGGTGTGGGATATAATCTCCTGGTGTGCCCATTTGCTTAAAGTGCAGTATTGGGGTGGGAGTTATCCGATTTTCCAGGTGTTGTGTGTCTCAGTTTCCCTGGCTAGGAAAAGGGATTCCCTTCCCCCTTGTGCTTCCCAGGTGAGGCGATTCCTCACCCTGCTTCAGCTCTTGCTGGTTGGGCTGCAGCAGCTGACCAACACCGATTGTCCGGCACTCCCTAGTGAGATGAACCCAGTACCTCAGTTGAAAATGCAGAAATCACTGGTCTTCTGTGTCGCTCGCGCTGGGAGTTGCAGACTGGAGCTGTTCTTATTCGGCCATCTTGCTCTGCCTGAATTTTATAACTGTTATATTTAACTCCCAGTCCCACTTCAAATGAATTTCTCTTGACAGCTTTAATCTTTTTGTAAATTTTTTTGTATGACTTATAAACTTTAGTTGAATCTTAGACACTGTAACCATACTGCAATGTGTTTTCCTCTTCTGGGATTTGTTGAATTTTTGCTAATAGTCTCTAACTTGCCTGAACTCAAACTGTGACACCTATCTCCATGTAGTACATGGTACATATATCTCTGCTCAGTGTTTTGGCTTTTAGTAGCTGGGATTTTATTTCAACTGGCATCTTGTAAGTCTCCATGGCTCACGATAAAAAAAAAATCAATATGACAAAAGGGGTGTGTGTGTGTGTGTGTGCACTCGCACATGCACATGCACATATATCTTTATTTTGCTGGATGAAAATGGACAGTTTTAGAACCATCATACACTGAGAGTTCCTCCACCACACTGACAGGCCAAAGGATTATTTCTGGAAAAGATGCCATGTTGTTACATTTCCTCATTCAGTCCTGCCTCCTCTTCTAAAACACAATGAAGTGGAAGCTCAGGAGCTTCAGATACACCCAGCCTATCCATTCTATTTGATTTAAGCAATAGGTTATTGATTTTGACTTTGGAAGTTTATATTTACTTTCAAGAACTCTGTGTCCTGCCAACTCTGCCTGAGATTTTCTCTCTGTCTTCTCTCTTATAGTTGTCAGGATTTTACTGTACTTGGGGGCCCTTTTAAAATTATGGCTTAACACTTCAACGTTGTATTTCATACTGTCATCAAAGATAGATGACTTAAAAAAAACAACAGAAATCTGAAAACAATTTAAATTACATGGAAGAGTTTCAAATAATGATCAACATTCGCCCAACACTTTGCAATTTTTAAGGCACTGCCCATCTATTATCTAATGTGATCCACACAATAAGTAGAATAGGTGTCACTATAATTGTAATTTTACCAAAATTAAGCTAAATGTTCAAAGTCTTTTAGCAGTTATAACGTTTATTCACAGGATGCGTAAGACAATTCTGCTTTTATGTCCCCAGGGCCCATGTCATACTCCACTCAGCTTAGATTCTTTGGAAATATGGCAAGGGTCCATACTCACTTTGACTTCAAAACCAATGTTTCTTTCATTTATGCTATGCTTCCATAGCTATACTACTGTAGGACTACTAGGGATTACGTCAAAAATGTTAGTTTTAGAAATGTATTTAACAATTCCATCTGAAAGTCCAATCATGAAAATAATGTTTATACTTTTAGATTAAATTCAAATCAGATACAGTTACATATAATTAAATGTCCATAACTCACATTTATATTTATATAGTGTGTAGTTCACCAATTTAAGCAAAAATATTAATTTTAGCATATCATTATTTGGCATATGAACAAGGAAAATATATAGTGTAAATAATTTGAAATTCATAATATAGGGCCAAACAAGAAAACATGCTGTGACTATATTAATACATTGTCTATAAGGTTAGGCAGAAATTCAGGGTTAAGTCTGTTTTGTAGGAAACAAGCTTACCTTATTAGGAAGAAATGTAGACACATAAAAGAATAAGAAATTTGTGGAAACATCATAGTCAAATCTTTATTTTAGTTATAGGCACTAATAACTGTTTTGAAGACAAAAGAATATGACAAAATTAGCTGTAATACTTTTGTTAATATTAATAATTACTATAATTTATTTTATTCCTATTTTTGCCAGGCTGCATAATGGTGGGTGTTTTATGTAGAGTGCCCTTTACTGCTAAGTCTAAAAAGGAGACTTTACTACATTGTTAAAAAACTGCTTAATACATTGAATATTGTCTTTAGATATGAGCACACACAACAAAAATGGATTTTCATTTAGGGATTACCATTTTACTTTCTATGAAATATTAGATAATACCTCTAATTGAGCTCTCTATGTATTAGAACTCAATAAATGTTGAATTGCTAATAATTAAAGAAATTCTAAATTTCTTTATTAATCTAGCTCTGAGTATTTAAAACAAAGAAGTACAGCAAATAATTTTCTATTTTCTTCCAATTTTTACAATGATTTGCTGAAAGGGAAATGTCTCTTTTAAGAGGCAGTAGCCATTTCAAGTATGTTTCATGAATAAATCTACTCTTTATACAACATAACTTTGTATTATGTTAACTGTGTCAGCATGATGAAGAACCCTGAAGACCAGTGTCCAGCAAGAATAGAATAATAATTCTCTTAAACTGTGCTGAATTCAGTTCTCATCCAGAGAGATGGCCTAGGCCTTGAAAACAAGAGGAAAAGTTTATTGTGACTAGATAATCTGGAAAAGTAAGATATTGATTCTGGGGAAACCATAAAAATAATCACGTGCCCGCGGACAGGAGTCTTGTTAAATTTGGCAGAGAATTTCATTTAAATCAATGATCATATATAAAAATAGAAATATGTAAACTAAGAGTGCAACTCCATAGTGGCATTTGGCATTTAAACATTAAGCAATATTAAACTTAACATACTCATGTAGATTGTGATAAAGTAAAACAAAAATCAATTTGTGACATGACAGATGATTTCTTTGATATTGACCATTATTTCTATAATGGGTAATGAGAAGCTGATTATAAAATGTATTAATATAGTACAGAAATAAGAAAAAATATTACAGATAACTTTAAAATACTGATTTAAAATCTTTTAAATGATATTGTTTTAAAAAATATTTCACTGGTTGAATCAGTTTGGATTCTAGGCATCGTTGCCCATGCCCAAAGCACTGCCATTTTCCATGTCAAAATATTTTTTTTCCTGAAACTACCTAACTATTAGCAGCTGTCTGTGTGAGAATAGAGGGAGGATTGTTTTTACTTCACTCAAAGATTAATGATATTTTATAACTTCAAAAGAAGTTTTCAATTCTGGCTTTCATGGCAGGGACCTCCTTCTCGTCTCTTTTTATTTTATTGCCATGTTTTAAAAATAATTATTCATCTTGTGGCATATTAAAATCGTCTACAAAGGTTTTTTTTTTTTTTTTTTGTTAAAAACAAGATTTTGCTTGCTATTAAGTCTGCAGAATTTCACTATTTTCTCTTTCATTTACCAGGTAAGCATTATAATCATTCCAATCTTTTTTTTGCTCAAATATTTAATGCTGGCTAATGGAGATAAGAAAAAGGGTGGGATAGGGGAGGTTGAATTTGTTCTTATTTTTCTTCACCTTGTATTTTTTAGGTTCTCAAAAGAAGATGTAGCAACATTTCAATGATATAAATTAAGTCAGGTAGTAAAATTATTATCCACATCCACAATTCCCTGACTTGCTACCAGAGTTGTAACTAGGCAACAGAACAGTCATAAGCCTACACTTGAAATAAGCATGGCTTCCACCAGTCTGTCCTCTTCCTGATTGCCCCCTTTCACTTCATGTCAAAAGCCTTAGGCTTACTGGTCACTTTTTAATCTTGTGTGTGATTCTTCCAGCAGGACACCCTCAAATTATGAGAATTAAACTTTTTTTTTTTTTTTTTTTTTTTGAGACAGAGTTGCCCAGGCTGGAATGCAATGGCGCGATCTTGGCTCTCTGCAACCTCCACCCCCGGGGTTCAAGCAATTCTCCGGCCTCAGTCTCCTGAGTAGTTGGGATTACAGGTACCCACCAACATGCCTGACTACTTTTTGTATTTCTGTAAAGACGAGGTTTCGCCATGTTGACCAGCTGGTCTTGAACTCCTGACCTCAGGTAATCCACCCTACTTGGCCTCCCAAAGTGCTGGTATTACAGGCATGAGCCAACGCGCCCAGCCGAATTAAACTTACCAAGGATTTCCAACGAATTGTGTAACCACCTGTCCATCCTGCCATGAGGTCACTTTCTTGCTTTATGATTGTATTAGTCCATTTTCACACTGCTATAAAGATACTACCTGAGACTGGGTAGTTAATAAAGAAAGGAGGTTTAATTGACTCACAGTTCCACATGGCTGGGGAGGCATCAGGAAACTTACTAGTCACGGCAGAAGGCGAAGGAGAAGCAAGCATCTTCTTCACAAAGTGGCAGGAGAGAAAAAGCATGCAGGAGAAACTGCCACTTTTAAACCATCAAGGTCTCGTGAGAACTGCCCCACCATCACAAGAACAGCATGGGGGAGACCACCCCATGATATAATCACCTCCCACCAGCTTCCTCCCTCCAAATGTGGGGATTACAATTCAAGATTGGATTTGGGCGGGGACACAGAGCCAAACCATATCAATGATAGATAATCACCATCTTTCAAAGGCCATTCTAGAATAGTATAGTGGGACGCAGCTACTCAGGAGACTGAGGCAGCAGAATCACTTGAACCTGGGAAGCAGAGGTTGCAGTGAGCCGAGAGAGTGCCACTACACTGCACTGCACTGCACAGGCTGAGGTGGGAGGATCTCTTGAGCCCTGGAGGTTGAGGCTGCAGTGAGCCATGATGACGCCACTGTACTCCAGTCTCCGAGGGGACAGAGTGAGACCTGTCTCAAAATAAATAAAATAAAATTCCTTAATAGCATATCATATCACTAAAAATAAAATTCCTTTCTGCACCTTGACTTATAAGACTGCATTATCTGATCCTGTTTGTATGTCTGCTTTCCTATTTTCTCCCCTTTACCCATTATATTTTACCCATACCTACCTTCGTTTCTGCCTCTCAAGCTTATTTTATGTTTTCCTGCCTTAGATTTTTGTAGTAAGTAAATCCCTCTGCCTTGAATGTTTTTCTCCTAAATTTAGGCATAGCTGGCTCCATTTCGTCAACCAGATCTCATCTTAAGATTTTAAGTGTCACCTTCTTGGAGGTACTTTCTATGGGTACTCAACCTAAATTAGCACACTCCATTCTCAGAGTTATTTTTTCCATTATTTTAAATACTTGCCTCTTAGTTTAGATAATAGCTTCACAAATTGCCATTGTATTTCCTTTTCAAGAAAATCAAAATGTGCTCTAATACATCCAAAATCTAAAGTCTACTGTCTCTTCATCTCTATAAATAAATTATTGGTTGCATAGTTCTAAATAAAATAGTGTGCCTACCCTTTTAAATAAATCAATCTTTTCTCCAATTGTAAAAAAAAAAAAAAAAAAAACTCTGATACTAAATTCTGCATCAAGAGCCCTCATATAAAGGATAATTGATTTGGTTTCACAACGTGTTTACTTCTATTCCAGTTTATCATTCTCCCATGGGGAATTTGATTTTGCTTTCTGTCATGCACACATACACACACACATACAATTTCCATTTTCTGCCAAATCCCTGGAAAACTACTTCACTTTGATATTTTAAAAACAGATCACAGAAAACTTGTACAGAATCAACTCAATAAAGCAAAACTATTACTTTCTGTTTGTGCTTGTCTCTTTCTGGCCAGACTTTTCATTGTATATCAACAGTATGTCTGTTGTTCAGCAGTTTTGAAATAATGAAAAGATAAAGTTTCCCACATAAAGTAGATCCTTTTAATTATTTAACTATATTTGACAATTGATTATATATTGCTTTATTTATTCCTTAGATAATAAATATCGTATCAATCAGGATCAGCTAGATTACAGTTAGTAACAACTACATATCTTAGTGGCTTATAGTACTGAAAGCTTATTTGGGGCTCACGCTATATTTCCCCTGTCGGCTGGCTGGAGCAGCCACTCCACATCCTCCTCACTCTGGAATCCAGGCTGGTGAAATCTCCACCACTTATAATATGGCAGGTGGCTGTGTCAGGAGGAAGAAAAGATGACCAATTGTGCACTACCTCCTAACAACTCCTGCCTCAAAATGACACACATCATTTATACTCGTATCTCTTTTGCCAGACCAACTCATTACCATGCCTAACATTCAAAGGAAAGTGAAGAACAATCCTATATGTCCTGAGAAGAAGAATCACCCCAGTGGCAAGCAGCTCCAATAATTCCCACAGCTATATCATGTAGTAATACAAAAAAAAATCATGCATAATTGTATAAATTAACAAGAATCCAGCCAATCGTACTTTGCACAACGTCAGTCATCAAACAGTTTAGATATCTGTTATGAAAGATTGGACTAGATAGAATCAGGTCTCTTCGACTTCATATTTCCACCTCATCATATTTCCATTCTCCTTGAATTAATATTTTTATTGATGCTGCAGTATTCATTATCTCACCCAGTGCTACTGTAATGACTTCCTAACTTCTCTCTTTGCAGAAGTCTTCTTTATTATAGGTCCATTCTGATTAGTTTTCTACAACACTGTTTTAATTCTGTGGCTTCCTTGCCAAAAAGATAAACAAAAACAAAAGACAAACAGCAAAAAGTAAGCTTAACTGGTTCTGCATGTCCTGTAGGATCAAGTCAAGTACCTTAGCCTGACTCTCCAAACCTTCCACAATTTACCATCAATCAGCCATTCTCTCCTCATTGGCCTCTAGAATTCTACCACTGTAGCCAGGGTGTTTGTTCACATTACCACATTTTAAAAAATTTTTCATATTTTCCTAGATTGTTGCTAAAATAGTTCCACTGGTTCAAACTGTCAGTGTAAGTCCAACCTATTCTTCAGAATTAATTAGAATTCCATCTTACCATGAAAGTTCATTCTGCAATCACCAGGAAGTTTGACACTGACTTCAGACAAAATCTTAGAATGTAACGCTTAATTAACAACTTGTATTGTTATATTGTGAGTTGGCTGCATGTGTTAGAATATCTCAGACTTACCAAGTCCAAAACTGAACTCTTGAGTTTTCTCTCCAAAACTGTTTCCCTCCCCGTCTCCTCCAACTCTGTGATTAAAAACTCCACTCAGTTGCCTAAGTGAAATATTTCAGGGTATTCTTTGTTTCTGCTTTTTCTTATACTCAATATCTAATTATAAGCAAATCACCTTCAAAATATCCCATACTCAATTACTTCTCATCACTTCCTTTTTCACCACTATAGTTGATATGATACATTATTCTCTCTTACCTGGATTATGCAACAGCCAGCTAAATAGTCTCCTTGTTCTTACTTTTAAACTACCTAGAGTCTATCTTCCACATATGTCAGATCATGGTCTCATCTACTCAGAAACTTCCAGTGACTTCTGTAGGGAGAGAGATTAAAACCTTTTTTTTTTTTTTTTTAACCTTCTTAGGTTCAGTGGCTTGGGCCTGTGAATTACACTTCAAAAAGACAGATCAACAGGAAAAAAGAACCCCAGAATTTATTTATGCATGCAATATACATATATATAGAAGAACTCAATGATGGGTAACTCAAAGGTGTGATTAGAATTTGGAACTTATATACCATCTTAACAAAGAAAGATAAGTTTGTGGAGAACTGACAAAACAAAGGAAAAGGAAACTAGGCTTCCAGGGACAGTAAATTGAGGGAAGGTAAATATATAAAGGGAAACTAATGGAAGATAAGGGTTATTTTAGTAAGGTTTGTTTGTGCAGACCAATGTTGGTGCTGACATTCCAACTCCAGTAACAATGGTTGTTTTCCTCTTCGTGGTATGAGAGAAGGAAGGAAGAACACCTTCACAAAGTGACATTCACGTCCTGCTTTTAGGCAAATCAGGGGAGGACAAAGAGCCTTTTCTGTGTTTGTTGCTTCCTAATTGCCTTCAGCTCAAAATAATCATTATGCCAATGTAACATATCATGGGGTGGCATATTTTGATCCCCTTCACTAGTTTATCTTACAAAGCCTGTTCTATTGCTCACAAGGTACATAACTTGGTCTACTACATTCTCTTACAAAGAGAAAATGAGAAGCTATCTCTCTTCTATCATGTTAGAAAAGAGGTTGGGTGGGGGAGGGGCAGTTTGTGAGATCAGGGAGTTGAGTGGTTTCCAAGAGAAGCTGTGTACCCTGACCCTCAGACAGAGGCCCAGGAAGCAGGCAAGGCCACAAAGAGAGAAGGGCTGCTTGGAGGCGGCCAGGCTGATGAAGACTGATAGGCCATTAAGAGAATGAAGAAAGAGCCTGAAAGAGACTCACTTACCAGACTGACATCCTATGTGGACCAATGGCCAGCGACCAAAAAGGTTGATATTTACTGATACAAGTAAGTCAAAGACCACATTTTTTCTACCCTCTCTGCTGAAGAAAGCAAGAAACTTGATGAAACAGGAGGACATGGACTGATTAAGGCAGAATGAAACATAAACACGGAAATTTCCAAGTGGGTTGAATTATTTACAAATATATATTAATCTACTTGATTTGTAGAATAAAATTTATATACTCCCTGGCACACAGAAGGTCAATTTATTATAGTTACTATTCCTGCTATATTTTATTTTATGTGTATGTCCATCTCTTTTTGGTTAATCTGATGCTTAACTGTATGTGTCAACTTTGCTTGGCCATGGTGTTCAGATATTTGGTCAAACATTATTTTGCATATGTCTGTGAAGGTGTTTCTTGGATGAGATTAACATCTGAATCACTGGACTTTGCATAATGTCCTCTAGGTTCATTCATGTTGTCATAAATGACAGACTTTGTGTTGCTGAAACAATTTTTTGCTGATCAAAAAGTCAACACCAACTTTTATTTACATAAGAGTAATATCCAGTTCAAGAATGGTAAGGATCTCACTGTCATCAGGGCTGAGGTTTGAAATCCACTTTGAGTACACTGCAAAGAGGGCTGATGTTGACTCACATACAGATAGGAAAGGGCGAGTCACATGTGTGGTGAGGAGCCAGACACTGAATGGTTAAAATAACTAGGGCTGTCAAAACTGAATGAAGGAAGGCTCAACAGAGAGATGACAGCTGTTTTCAGATATTTGAAAGGCTTATTGTGGATGACAGAATGTGCTTGTTCTGAATGGGAGCTGAAAGCATGAATGTTTGATTCAATCCACAGAAAGAGGAAGCTTCTCACAGTTGAGTGTGCATCAATGTTAAGGGATTCAAACAGATGTTCAATATTCATTTTGTCTGGAATGTTGTCAGAAGATTCCTGTATGTAGAGGAATGTGGTCTTGGCACTTTTCAGTTTAGGATAATGATAATAGGGTGGGCAGAGACAACTAATATTAGCAAACTTCAGGAAATATGCTGAGTGCTTCATGTCATTAGAATGTCTAATGACATCAGAATGTCTCACTGAATCTGCCTAACAGCTGTATGAGTTAAACATTATAAGTATTATTATTCTTATTTTACAAATCAAGCTTACTTTACATAGCAAACTGCCAGAGTTCACAATGCTGAGAAATTGTAGGGGCAAGTTGAGAATCCACATCTATTGCATTAAAAGACTACATACTTTCCACCATACACTCCATTTCCCTAACATGCTTTTTCAAAAGAAAGGAACAAATTCTTAGTTTGAGGACTAAACTGCCAAAATATACAGATTTTATTAACAAACTGACCGATGACAGGCACTGATTCATTGAAATATTTTAGCTATGATTCTGATAATGTATTCATTTCAATGCATAAAATTATGAACATTTTAACATATAATAATATCACATGTGAAAACTACTGTCTTCTTGATGTATGTCCATCTTTTTTTGGTTAATGTGATGGTTAATTTTTTTATGTGTTAACTTGGCTTGGCCACGGTGTCCAGATTTGGCCAAGCGTTATTCTGTATGTGTCTGTGATGGTGTTTCTTGGATGAGATTAACATTTGAATCAGTGGGCCTTGTATAAAGTCCTCTAGGTCCATCCACGTGTCACAAACAACAGAATTTCTATCTTAAAGGTCGAACGGCATTCTGTTGTGTATATATTCCATGTTTTCTTTATCCATTCATCCACTGATGGACAGAAAGAGAAAAAGCAAATGATCCCACTTATATGTGGAATTTGAAACAAACTCATAAGAGTAGAGAATACAATCGTGGTTACCAGAGGCGAGAGGGTGAGGTGGGGTGGAATGGTGAAATGTTGGTCAAAGGATACAAAGTTTTTCAGTTAGAAGGAATAAGTTTTTGAAATCTATTTCACAGCATTGTGAATATAGATAATAATGCCTTGCATATTTCAAAATTGATAAATTTCAAATGTTCTTATCACAAAAATGATAGACATGTTAATTAGCTTGATATAATCATTCCACATGGAATGTCAAAATATAAAAATATCACATTGTATCCCACAAATATATACAATTATAATCTATCAAAGACAAAAATAATTGTCAAAAAGAAAATCAGAATAAAAACTATTTAAAAAAATCAGGGGACTATGTACAAAGAAGATTATCCTCCTTTCTGTAGGTAAGCCTCATCCAAGCGGTTGAAGGCCTTAATAGAACAAAGACTGATCAACCCTAAGCAAGAAGGAATTTTGCCAGACTGCATTTGGATTTGGACTATAACTCTTCCCTGAATCTCCAGGCTGCCTGACTGTAAATTTTGCACTTGTACCTCCACAATACCTTAAAACTAAAATATGTCAATCTATGTACATACACACATCTAACTGGCTCTGTTTTTCTGGAGAACACTGAATAATGCAGTTATTTATATTTCTTTTCTTTTTTTGAGACAGAGTCTAGTTCTTTTGCCCAGGCTGGAGTTCAGTGGTGCAACCTCAGCTCACTGCAACCTCCACCTTCCAGGTTCAAGTGATTCTTCTGCCTCAGCAAAAGTAGCTGGGATTACAGGTGTGTGCCACCATGGCTAATTTTTTTTTTTTTTTTCAGTAGAGATGAGGTTGCACCATGTTGGCCAAACTGGTCTTAAACTCCTGACTTCAACTGATCCACCTCAGCTTCCCAAAGTGCTGGGATTACAGGCATGAGTCACCATGCCTGGCAGTTATTTATATTTATTTGCTCTTATATTTCCAGGTTTCTTCTATCTTTAAAATTCTATGACTGGAATAAATACATATGTGAACTTGGAAGTAGATCTTTCCCTGTCAAGCCTTCAGATTGGACCACAGCCTTAGTCACCACTCTAATTGTAGCCTCCTGAGAGATATTGAGCTAAGGCACATCCACGTTCTTGACCCACAAAACTGAAATACATGTTGCTTTTAAAAAATTCCATGAGTGGCACTTAAATTTCTTTGGGACTATATCATTTAATAGAGACTGACTCAAAAGGGGAGTCTGGGAACCTGATCTTAGCCCCTGGTCACCTCTAGCTGGTGTGCACAGACCTCAGATCTTGTCAGTCTTATTTCCCTATCTGTTAATGTGAGAGAGTTGGGCAGAAGAACTTAACTTCCCTTAAATGCTACAACTCAACGTCTCTATTAATCATACTGTTTATTCATCAAAATGAATACTGATAAAAATGACAAGTAGAACACACCCTAGATGTTCAGGCCTCTGGAATTGGTGGCAGCGTTCCAGCTTCCTTTCTGCCTGTAACTGTGAGTAAGTCCTGCTTTACCTCTTCCCCACCCCCGCACCCACCAACAGTTCTCTATCATAAGCTAATCAGCGTTAAATAATTGTTAGGGCACTTCTGTGCGTGGCCCGTGCATGTGCCAGTGTGTACACCGTGCAAGCTGGGCTGTTAGGGTTCTGGATGTGCATACAGTCCTGGCACCGGAAGGTTTGCCTCTAGCATTTTGTGGACTAACTCTGGCAGTACACAATGGGAAGAAAACCTCTTTCCAAGTGTAAGCCCTTCTCGTTTCTCATTCCCAAGGAGGTGTGTCCAGATCCCTTTGCCAGACAGCTACTAAATTTACAGGAGCACTGGAGAGCAGGCAGCTAACTTTCCCCAACGAGCAGCTAGATTTACATTGGCAAATCAATCCCTCTCAATAGAATGTTATGTGACCATCTTCCCAGCCCCCTGTTAACATTCCTTCATTTTTTCGAGCAAGCGAACTAGTGAGAAAACACAGAAAAGTAAAGAAAGTGGCAGAAAAGTGAAGCAAAGCAACCACCCGGGAGCGTGGCGGGGGGCCCGCGCGGGGACTCGGGTGGACTGCAAACGCTGGGGAGATGCCACAGGAGCGCCTGCCTTCCTAGTTTCTCCTTTCTCTCCTTGAGGGTCTCCCCGGTTCAGCGCTCCCAGCCTTCTGGCGACCTCCAGGTCCGCCCTGTCCCCTCCCCGCTCAGCCGGCTCTGCGTCCATCGCCCACCCCACGCCTACCCGCCGCCACTCTCCCTTCGCCACTCGCTTCGAGAGCGCCTGTCCCGCCCCGCGGGGCGACTTCTCCCTTTCGGCCCTGAGGTTCAGGATCCTGGGTGGGGCAGCTGCGTCTCCGAGACAGCCCCAGCCGCAGAGCGCCCAGACCCCGGCCGCCGGAGTCGAGTCAGAAGTCCACGCCGCCAGCTCCGCCGCCGCACCTGAGCCCCGGCTCCGGTCACGCCGCTGCGCCGGAAGCGCGGGCGGAGCGCACGGGCCGGGGGAGAGTAGCCTGCGCCCACGAGGGGGACCCAAGTCCCCAAGGTGGTGACCGAGTCCCGCCTCCCGCTAGCAGGGGCGAGGACCTCCGACGCGCACCCCTCCGCCCACGCACCCTGCCCGGCCGGATCTCCTCAGCACCAGCCCCACGCACACCCGACTTCCTCAGCTTCTAGCCCTCACCCTGCCAACTTCCCTGCGAGGAGGAACCTGCCGCCAGCCTGCTTTCTCGCCCACAGGCCCTGCGCTGAACGCCGCTGCGCCCAGGGTTCACCTTACGCCGTCTGGAAAGCCCATGAACTCTCCAGAAACAGCATAAAGGAGGGTCCCGCCGCGGGTTCCCTCTGGGTGGAGCAGCGGCAGCAGAGCTGGGGAAGTGGTGGAGGATGATCTTGCGACCGAAGGGGACCTCGGCGCAGTAATGTCAACATGTAAGTCCCACCTTTCAGCTCGGAATTCCTTCACTCTTTTATCTCTGTCCACCCTCTGACGCCCCCTCCCCGACCACTCCACCCGCAAGAGAAATGATTTTGTAAAGACTTCAACTGCACGGAGGGAATAAACTAGTTTTGGCTTCAGTTTGTCCCTCGAGGCACTGAGGAGTAGGACTATTGCCAAGTGGAGTTGTGACACGTGTGTGTGGCTTCCCCCTCCCAGCGAGGTAAACCTCACATTTGGGCGGTGTAAAGCCTAATAAAAAGGGCAGGGCTTCAAGAATGGGGAAAGCGTGTTTTCAATTCAAATTAAACAAGGAGTAACAGGCACCGCTCCTCGGTCCAGGGGCCTGGCCCTGCCAAGAAGGCGCTCTCCGGGATCAACACCTGGGGTCTTGGAAGGTACTGGTATGCCGAGAGAATGTTGACTTTACACATTGTCACCATTGACTGTAGAAGTTATTCTTGGATCTTTGGGGTGTTTGAATTTTTTTTAAGGTGCGCAGAAAATGTTTTCAGTGTGCTTTGGAGATTAAGAAGTAATTAAGGGTTATGCCACGTTACGTGATAGGATCTGAGGGGACTTCCATAGACTTATGGGGGCGGGGAAAATTGGGGCATTGAAACAGAAACTTGAAAGGTTTTGCTTCCATAGAATTGTCATCCTAATGGTGAGGTGGCTCAGAGCGACCCCATAAAAGGGTCGCCAGGCACCGTCTGGCCTTCCAGAATGGGAAAAGGAAGATTGTACTCAAAAGGGCCAAGCTTATTTTTGTGGCCAAATAAGAAGTTTCTTTTTCTTGTAATAGGTAATTTTCCTTCTGGCGTTTTACTTAATCTTGGGCGGACACCGTGACAGACGTTTTATCCCCTTCCACTAACTCTCGTACAACAATTTCTAGAACTTGGTACTTAACCCTCCTTCCCCCAGCTCCTGGAACTTACATGAATTTACTCTTTCAGTTCAGTACATAGGGAAAGACCTGCCCCCTAGGTCCTATTTTTCCAGACTTTCCTGCACTTTCCATTACCTACTTCCCCACTCCCCAAACACACATTTTTAAAATAGGAGAAAGGATAGTGCCCACAAGCATAGCATTCAGTAACTCTGTTTCTAGTACTGTGAGATGTAATCAGAAATGAACCACGTATTTTTACTAAAACAGCATGTGAAATAATTCCATACCTGGGAGTTTTAAAGTTTCCTTTATGCCAGTGGAATCGGCAAGGTATAACTTGAAAAAAATTATTTTGGGATACAGCCAGCATTTTCATATAAGACTTGTTCTCATATACAGGCTACACATTTTGAAGTAATATGAGCTTGTTTTCAGCTTCAGTTTTTCTTGAAAATATACTCGGGATTTTGACAGCAGATATTTGCCCAGGTTTTTTCAGCTTTCCTAAGTATTTAGATCTTATGAGATAAAAAGCATATTACACATAAAAGTATAAATACCTGTTTTTAAAATAAAAGATGTTAAGCTTATCAACAGGTTATGTAAAAATTTCCTGATCATGAAATTAAGTTATATAGTCCACTTGAATTCTTCGTGATTAAAAAATCATGTCATTATTGGCCCCATTTGTTTAATCATTCCCGTTCCTCCTTACCTGCCTCCCCACCAGCCCCTTCTGTACACAAACACACACACACACACACACACACAATTCTTTTCTGAACCATATGAGAACAAGTTGTATACATAAGGGCTTAAGAGTTTAATTTTTCAATGGAAATTTTAAAGATATTTCTAACTTCAAATATAGTTGCCAAAAAGTACGGAGATCCAGTATACCTTTGACCCAGTTCCCCCAGGGTCATTATAGGGTAAAAACGTGAATATGAAATCACATAGAAAATAGGGCTTGATACCTGGATTTGAGATTCTTTATTGAGCTATTTTGACTGAAAGTTTCCATTTTTTACCAGATGGTAAGTATGTTTTTTTCCATTTTGCTGTTTACGATTCATATGGAGTGGTTTAGGATGGTCTGATTCTTTTTAGGTATTGGTTTGTTAGAATATATGGAAAGAATTACCAATCTTTCCAAGATTGATATTCTTACTATCTTGTTGAGAAATGTTAAAATGGGGAACATAAGCTATATTATGCTTTAAATTTTAATAGATTCAAGTACAGAAACTACTTAACGTGTGTTTTCTGCCTCCTCCTTGTGGAGAAAGTGTATTTGTATATTGTTACAGTCAAGTTCTTAAATTATAGACTTTACGAATATATTTGGGAGTTGTAGAGACTGCATATTTTTCATACCCTAAGAAATTTAGTAGATGTAGCAAGACTTGCGTTAATTCGTCTCAAGCTGCATGAAGCTACTGTTCCATTTATGGCTTATATAAATTATATGACATTGTGCTTTTTCAATATGAATGGTGAATAAAGCTATTGTCTCTTGGTTTATGGGAAATATTAGAAGCCTGTAGTTTTGTAGCCTAACTGGACACATGACTCTGATGTCTGGAAATAATGATTTGAAAGAAAGTTAGTTTACATATTAAAAATAAACTAATGACCGCTTTTTAAAATGTGACCATTTTTCTAACGGCCTATATATCTTACAGAGTTTACATTTCTGATGGGATGATTAAAAGTTTCTACAGTCTATTTAGAATTTAGACTAAATAGAAAAGACTTTGTTCAATGTTTGTGGTATGCATGGGCAAAAACTGTTATCTTTCAATTTTCATTTCTAATTGGATGAGATTATTATCTACATTGGATGATGTTAAGATGCAATCTAGTTGACTGGGGTGGTACTGTATCAAGGATATATTGATTAAAAAATGTGGCTACCTGAGTGTCATCTTACTTTCCTTTATAAGCATTACTTGAAATGGAATTATCTGTAATGCCTTAAAAAAAGCTTCAAGATTAATTTATTTAGAGCAGAGCAAATATGACAAAAGTTGAACATATTTAAAATAAGAGTGGTTAAAAAATCACAAATCAATGAGGAAAATATTTACATTTGTAATAGAAAACTATACAAATGACTTGAACGTGACAATCCAAACGAAATTCAAATGAGACACAACTTCTTCTATCAAAGTGACAATGATTAAAGCAATAATACTCAATAGTGAAGAGAGAGCCGTGACATGAAAACAGTGATATGTTTCAATGTAAATGTGTATGTATTTAACTCTTGTAGAAATCATTTTAAATCTACAGGAAGTTTTCAAGAATAAAAGTAATGCGAAGAAAGAACACACCTCTATACCTTTTACCCAGAATCACCTATTCTAATTATTGGCCCCATTTGTTTAATCATTCCCGTTCCTCCTTACCTGCCTCCCCACCAGCCCCTCCTGTACACACACACACACACACACACACACACACACACACACAAAATTTTTTTCTGAACCATCTGAGAACAAGTTGTATACATAAGGGCTTAAGAGTTAATTTTTCAATTGAAATTTTAAAGGTATTTCTAACTTCAAATATAGTTGCCAAAAAGTATGGAGATCCAGTATACATTTGACCCAGTTTCCCCAGTGGTAGCATTTGGAAAACCTATAGTACAATGTTAAAACCAGTATATTGATACAATTTACTTCTCTTTTTCAGATTTCCCAAGTTTCACGTGTGCTCATTCTTGTGTACCTATGTGTGTAATTCTTAGGGCTGAGTTTTACTCTCACCTCTGGTATAAGCCAGTTATACATGTTACTGTTCAAATAAAGTTTAAGATTTGTGCAGGGTTGAAGAATAAATCAGCCTTTTTGAAGTGGAGGTACACCCAACTTAATAAAGGGACTTAAATCGAGTTAATAGAATAGCACTTTTTTTTTTTTTTAATACATTACTTTGGCTCAGGAACATGATCTTTAACTAAAAAAAGAAATACGATTATGAGCAGACTTGAATAAACCAAATTACTGTTCTTTTCACTCTGGAAGAATTAAGGTATTTTCTCTGCCACTCCCCAGTCCCTTTTATGAAAAGATTTGCCATAGAAACAGGGATGGGATATGGCGAAAGCAGTTAATTCTGACAATTGCCGTTATTGGTTGCATTAGTGTCATATCAATTTCTCCGCTAATATCAAAATTTCTTCACTAATTTCTCTTTAAATTGTGACTTTTGGGGAAACCAGTAGGAGTAGAGAGATGGAAAATGGTAGGTTTTTAAGATTATTTCGGTGATCCATTTGGATAAAATAATGCGTACAAGGAATCATATCCACATTTAAAGCAATTCTGTAGAAGGGTTACATTCTAAAGCTTCCTGAAACAGGACTCAAGCAAATTGTATTTTGTAGCTTATGTAGATTGAAAAGGGGAACAAGTTTGCAACAGAGGTAGTGTGGTTCTCAAGAAGGATGCTAGGTTGGAAGCCAAGTGGCAAAAATGATGTTTTAACTCTGACACCACTGATCATATGATCTTGGGCAAGTAATTTAGTATCTTAGTTTTTCACCTGTAAGATGATAGATTTTTTTGCATAATCTTTAGATTCTTCCAGATATAGGAGTCTATGACTCTGTCTTTTACTTAAAAAATGTTCCTGCTGTCTTCAATAGAACTTTAAGACCACAATCAAAATGATATGAGTGTACTTGTGTGTGTGTGTGTGTGTGTGTGTGTTTTTCCTCATAGTTCATATTTAGAACCTTAGTAACCCTGTTCAGGATTTTCCATTCTTGGGAGATAGTTATTTAAATCTCAGGGGTGTATCTTTGCTAAGTGATCCCCTGAGAAAACACATAGTACTTTCCTTCCTCTGTTCTATTCTTAATTTATTTGTTTATCTTCTTCAGTAAACTGTAAAGTGGATGAAAGTTTGCCTGTCCTATGGTTTGTTTAGTTACAAGTGCTTGCCTTGTTGGGTTTCTTTTCTGTCTGAAGTGATAGAATCTGGACACATGGAATGCCTTAAGCCGTGGTCATCATTTGCAACTGATAGGATTGCAGGCAGCTTGGATAAGACAGCTTCAGAATTGAATACGGAATCCCTAAATGCTGAAACCTTTTATAGCGAAGAAGTTGCCTGAGCGCATAAATAATGTTTTGTGGCGAAACTAATGAGCAGGAGTCTATGAGTATTATTTAGAGATTATATGAATCTAAGAGCCATTATTTACATGTTGATAAAAGATAATTGTCATATATCAAAAAGTGTAAGAAGATGGGAATTCTCTTGAGCTGATACATCCTTCTGTTAATATCGGTAAGGGTGACAGCCAGGTTTGACTGGTCTGTCTCTTTATTTTTCTGGACCCAAGTTTCCTTTTTCTTGTGAAATGAGAAGATTCAGTTAGACTTCAGCATTGGTCCTTCTAGCTCTAAATTTCTTTGAATATATAATTGTACTTTTGTTTTAAAAGCATACTCATTCATCCAGCATCAGTAGGAAACAGGCCTATTCTTCCAAATAAGTGAACTTTCTATGGGACGGAAGTTTGTCACCTACTGTTTTAAAAGCCCTTACAGATTACCCTGTACTGTTATTTCAAGTTCTTTTTGGTGGGTAATATCCTATTTACAGAAGAAAAGACTAAGGGTTTAAGTACTTGCCCTACAAACCACACAATTTATAGAGGCACCAGGAGGTAAGTTGGTGCTGTTCGAGAGTCTACATCCGTTATTATAATTACTAATTTCTTACTTACTAAAACATACTTCTCATTAGCAGTGCTTCTTTTAATCTCAAATATTTTGGATGGATGGATTTGAAAACATACTTGCGAACAACAGATACTCTTCAAATCTTAACCTTTTCCTAGTTTCAAATTTTCCTAGTTTAGAATTTCCATCAGGAGACCTGCATGATTCTAGAACTTCTAGTTTGGTGAATAATAAAACGTGGCATGAGTTTCAGACACTACTTAACATTTCTGTATTCATTAGCAGACATGAATAACCAATTTCATTTCAGTCCCCAGGTGATCTCAGAAGTGACCATAAAGTCAATTGATTGGTCTTGGCATATGAGATTAATCTTGTTTATTCTTGATTGAATCTTTTCCTTTGATTTCACTATGGACAGAATAACAGCACTTGAAGGAGAATATCTGGAATGATAGGAATAATAATAATAATAATAATAATAATAATAATAATAGCTGATATTTATTGAGTACTTGCTGAGTGTCATGAACTGTTCTTGCAAGGTGTCGTGTTATGTAATCATCTCAGTAACACTGTGGACTAGGTTTATTGCTGTTCCTTATTTTACAGGTGAGAAATAGGAGGCACAAGGCATCAAGCAATTTCCCAAGGGTTGCAGCATAGTTCATAAGTAGCAAACCAGATCTGTCTCACTCTAAGCTTGTTCTCTTGGCCATGAGATGGAGATGGCCTCTTAAAGATTAAAAAATGCAGGCTTGAGGCAAGTGCAGGAGTCCTTTGATGTCTAATTTTGCTCATTTGAGTATTTCTCTTTCTGCTTTTCTGTTTAGTATTACACATTTTACCCAGGTAAGCAAACTTTAGGCTTTAGATATTACTGTGACCCTAAAGTATCTTTTTAGTTGCTCCTCGATAAAATGAGTCTCAGTTATTACTTACAGGCAAAGTAACTCTCCCTCAGGGGATTTTCAGGTCTCCTGGAGATTTCTGGCTACTGCTTGCTTACCTTTCTGCCTCCCAACTCTTCTGCTCACCAGTCTGCTTATGGTCCCTTTTGATGACTAACATTTTTAATTTCTTCCTTCTTTGCTGTTTTTTTTTTTTTTGATGGTGCTGATTCAATGAACTGTATTATACCATTTTTTTTGAGACAATATAATATGAATGTTCCTTTCTAAATCATTATTAAATGTAATTTTCAGAATTAAATGAGTCTGTTGTGCAGAAGGATTGTTGAGTTTTCAAAGCACCACCTCTCCATCTAATGTCATTTACTACTTTCTATAATACCTGGTGTTTAATAGCCATTTAAAAACATTGATAGCTATTTTATATATAAAGACTTTACCTTTTTTGGAATACTAATGCTTCAATGTATCACTTTAGGGGATAGAACAGAGCTTAGGCAATTTGATTTTATGTTAAATATTTCCATTTGTAAAGCAGCAGACATTAAGGAAAACACACCCTTACAGTCTAAATTTCTGGGAGATTATAAGGAAGGTTAATAGAAACATCCTTCTTCTACCCAGATGAGCATGAGTCTGGTGAGGCTGAAGCTAAAATTGCTTTACTTTTTAATAAGTAATTTTTTTGAATTGTCTGACTACCCATCCTTATGCAGAAATCACCTATTATGTATATTTTGATAAGGAAAGTGCTGCCATGTGGCAAATAAAATGCATGGATTTATTTTCTTTTGCTAATTAGCTTGAAGGAAGTCATTAGGTCATCGTCATCTTTTAAGTTGCTCCACTATTTGGAAGCAAGGCTGAAAAAGGTTTATTTTCCAGTCCATGCTGGAAACCTATACTATTACTTTATTTGTCGTAATGCTTTACTGAATGTTGAATGTCCTAATTGCCATTTTCTTTCTTTGCAGGATGTTTCGCTCAGATCGAATGTGGAGCTGCCATTGGAAATGGAAGCCCAGTCTTCTCCTGTTTTTATTTGCTTTATATATCATGTGTCTTCCTCACTCAGGTAAGACTCTTTCTCTTTCACACCTCGAGTTTAATCATGATGACATTGTCTGCAGCATAAGCATGCTACTTATTTACATTGCCTTACTTTTACTTGCTGCCTTTTTTTTTTTTTCCTGTTTCTATCCTTATAGGGCAGTTTTTTTTCTGTTTATGATTTGTCTATCCTCTTTGAAATTTGTGTGAATACTATTTCTTTGATCATTGTTTTATTTTCTAATGAGTTTATTTCTTTAATCTTTGCTGTCTTTTATTTATTTACTTAGCCCATATTGAGTGATGAGATAACTACATAAATGGCATTTAAAAAGTGCTAGCTGTTTCTTCTACTGTTGAGTAAATATACTGTACTTCTCTTTTCAAGTTTTCATATAGTTATTTATGGAAAGTACAGACTTTGCTAGTTTCATTCATCCTCATTTTATTAGCATGTTGCAATATGAATTAGGAATTGGAACTTAAGTTTTTAGACTATGCAGTTTAATTTACTTGATATGAAAAAGTTAATTTTAATTACAGCATTTCTGGAATTAAAGTGTCTATTTTTTCTAATTACATTTTTTTGAACTTTGAAATAAGATCTTGTTGACTGCTGAAAAAACTAAATTTTCTGTAAACAGCACATTTTATGAATAAGCCAATTAGAGGCTGAGGAATGTGAATGATGTTTCTTCATTTTCTGGTTTTGTCACTGAACTGAGCAAATTTATTTAAGTCCATTCTATTTTACTCTTTGTATTCTCCTGGTGTATGTATTAGGCTTATTATGTTTTCCTTTAGAATAAAGCTAAAATGTCAATTAAGAAAATCATAATTCTTGAAGTCTTATGTATTTATTACTTGGAATTTAATCAAGATTTATTAATTTCATATTTATAATGTATCTATATTATCATAAATAATACATTTTAAACATCATGGAAATAGATTATCTGCTAAAATTGCTTATTCATTCATCAATAAATTAAACTTGTATTGAGATGTGAAAACTTTTTTTTCTAAGCCTCCATGTGTTTTAAGAGTTTCAGTTACTTACTTGGAAAATTCCTGGCACGCACTTAATGGCTTCAAAACAGAACAGCTCTTTCAGTGAATTTTGTGTGTATTTGTTAGAATTTTATTGTAAAGCCATCCTTTTCCTTATTACTGTCATTATTAGAGGAAACACACTTGTAAACAGATTGAAAAATTAAAGATATATTAGATGTTATGATGTACAGTGTTGAACTACTTTCAAAAGTGATTAAGAACAAATTACATGATATGAGATAAATTATGAGATTAACATTATTGGTTGAAGTCTGTTTACTTTCATTTATGTTAGGTCACGTATTTGTATAATTTTAAGGCTTCTTGAGACCACAGCACCTCCAATTTGGACTTTTAGATGTCAACATTTTAATTAATATATGCCCATTCTTGAATTTTAATCATTCGAGTAAATGAAGCATGTCTCTTTAGGGTAAAGAAAGGGAATCAACTTGTCTGGGACCAGGCTGAGGGAGGAGAATCACCTGGGGTACAAAATTTAAGGAGACACTCATTCCCAAGGTCACCAGAATCAAAGTACTTACACTTGTTAAGTTACTCTCTCACATGAGCTTTTCTTATTTATTTGTTATTTCCTGCATTATTAAACTTTTTTTGTGTATCAGATAAGGTTTTGTGACAGATAGTTTTCTGTGTTCACTTTTGAGGCCAGAACATTTTGTATTAATACCTATATCACTCTAATAATGACTCACTTAAAATGCTGCCACTTCACAGGTAAGTGTCTGAATTCACAAACACTCTTTAGAGGATATTATTGGCATTTTAATAGAAAATTTTTGCCTCATAAGATGACTGAGCATGGGTGCCTTATAATGAATTCCCAAGCCATTTAAAATAATGCAAATTACAACTTTGGATATATCTGATATTTAAAATCTTTTTTTGCATAAATCAAAGTGTAATACTGCTATGTTTTTGAAGACTAGTGCTCAACTGACGTTATATCCTTGTTTACACCTTCGTTGACTAATTTTTGCTTCTCTGGATAACCCCTAGATGATCTCAAGTGGCTTTAAGTGACATCTTGACGCCAGCGTCCGCTAAATCTGTATTGTCCATCCTGGCCCCTTCCTGGCCCCTAGAGCCATCTCTTGAGGTGCTGATCCTCATCTACCCTTGGATTTATAATAGGCCTTAAACTTCAAATGTGCGAACAGGACTCCTAGTTCCTATCTCCTATCCTCAAATCTACTTCTCTTTTAATCTTTAAAATTCCTCCTTCTATCCTCCTATTCTCTACCACTCTCACTATTTTGTAGACACACTGGCCTTTCTATTCCTTGTCTATGCCTTCCTAGTCTCCTCTTCTCCCTCACCTCGTTCTTTTTGACACTCAGATCTCAGTTTAATTATTACCACCTCACATAATCCTTCCCTATCCCTCAATTCAAAGGAGCTCCACTGGATCATATCATATTCTTAGTGATAATCTGCATAGATTTTGGTTGTTGTCTTGTTTGTTAATTTTTTGTTAATTTGACTGTGATAGCTAGGTTAGGAGATTGGCAGATCTCTTTTGGTTGTTACGATTGACACTTAGATCAGATGATTAAAATTGGAATCTTATGGTTTGATTCCAATAACACCCATAGTTTAATTCTTATAATAGAATTGCAGTATGAAGTTTGCTAGTAGGTAAGTTAACATTTGTATTTCATGGGACACTTAAAAAAGAAATATGTGAATTTTGTACACTTCTGGATTTTCAAAAGTAGTGTGGAAAAATGGCTCACTGTGTCTTGACAAGTGATGATTATAACCTTTAATAAGAACTACAATAAAATAACAATTTAGAATACTTACACTCGTGCCATAGAAGTATGCCTTAAAACAATAAAATGTGATTTATTTTTACCCACTATCTTGACACCATTTAGAAAAGCTGACAACATCCAATTTAATCAAAATTGTTGGGAAAAGAGTGTACACTGACACTGTTGACTCTTTTGGGAGAGTAGGTAACACATAAAAATATTAAGAATGTGTACATTGGTATGTCACTCTCACATGTAGGCATATACCCTATAAAATAAAAAACATAAATATGTAGAGAAATCTGTATCACTATGTTAACTAGTATTGTAATAGCAAACCAGAAAAGACATTGTTCACCAAAAGGGGGATGGTTATGTGCATTATTTTACATTTGTTCCGTCGAATACTGTGCAGTGCCTCAAAACAATGTGGTCATACTGCCTATTGGCTTGGAAGGCTATTCATGATAATAATGTTAAGTTTAAAAGCAAATTATAATCAGGCACTGTGGCTCACACCTGTAATCCTAGTACTTAAGGAGGCAGAAGTGGGAAGATGGCTTGAGCCCAGAAGTTTATGTTGTAGAATAATGTAAAATTATCTTAGATTTGTAATAGCTTGCATTACAAACCTGGATGTATTATGTATCTATGTTTATATAAGACTTTGTAAACATGTTAACAAAACATGGAATGATACTTATCAGGCTTCAAAAATGGGTTATCTCAGAGGCACAGTTTGGAGAAACAGGAGGGATGACGATGGAACTTCATACACCTCTGAATTTTTTTGCATTCTTACAATGATCAGGTATTTAGTAATCTGAAAAAAAAGATGAATTTTTTTAAAAGGCACATAAAAATGATCAGAGAGGCGTAGAAGTGTATGAATATTTAAATTTTGTTAGTTACTTAACTGTTTCTCTGGCTCTTTCTTCACGTAATAGGAATCTCTAAAAGGAGTTCCAGATAATAACTTGTTTTTTGTGACCTAACACTCCGTGACTCTGAAGATAAATGATGATATTTCAAGCAGACAGAGGGTCATGGATTCAGGTAGAGTGGGAAACAGCCAAGAGCCAATACATTTCGAAGCAACCAGGAGCCTGTTTCCACACAGATCATCTTAGTCATGAGCAGTGTGGGAGGAGCCTCCCTTCTCTCCTGAAAATCAATGATATCAGCAGATCATTTCAAAGCACAGGTTATTCTGATATCTATGAGACATCAACAGCTGCAAGGGGAAATGTTTCTGAAAGTAAAATCTGGCCTGAATTGTGTATGTTCTAGCCCAGGGCACAACATAGTTCTGGAAGGCAGGTGATGGTGTAAAAAGAATCTTGTGCTTTTTTGTTTGTTTATGTGTTAATTTTTCTTATGATCATAAATGAACAATTATTATTTAGTATCAATTACATTGCAGTCTGTATTTAAGAGTTAAACCAAAGTTTGGTCAAAGGACTTTCAGATGTCTAGAAAAATAATCCTTTTATGAATGTGCATTTTTAAAAAAAAATTAGTATTGTGTATTGAAAATTACTAAGTAATTACTAAGTGTATCTTAAAGATCAAAAATAAGGCTCTAATTGTACAGACCATTTTGCATATAATGATAAATGTGTGTATGTGTGTTTCACTCAGAATCAAAATGCTCCAAATTACTGTCTGAAGACCTCAGATTAGAGTCAATGTGAGTGAATAAAGTCTAGAAAGTTTTATACAGATATTTCCTTAAGGCAACTTTCTAGATAATTTTCTTCATACACCTTTGGATGGCCTGAATTCGATGTTGTTAGATATGAAATCATACATTGAGGGGCCATAAAGCCAATTACATAAATGTAGAATGGAAAGGACCTGCCTTGTCACCACAGTGACAATTTCAAGCGACCCAGCAGTGTGATGGGACCATTAATGAAACTGACACCACTTAAGTGATATTAGGAAGAGGGAATGTCAAGAGTCCTACTTTTTATTGGTTAGATCACGCTTATCTCCAGGCATGGTTGTCATAATGTAGAGAGGGTTGGTGAACAGAGAATATTTAGACCAGGCATACCAGCATACTGATGAGTCTCAAGCTATCTGAGGAATTTTTGGAGCAGTCCCTGTCAATACTGAGTGAGTGAAACCTCTTTAGAGGTGGGCTGGGACTGTGGACTCCTTTTGTGTCAGCCACAACATTCTTGCTTTCATGTATCAATTTGTTTACTTTTTAAGTACAAATTTTGTTGCATTGTTGCATTAAAAATGGATGTAGAGAAATGGCACATTTACTTTAATAAAGTCAGTAGGAATAAGATACCGGCCTTTAGATATCTGGAGAGTGGTCATCTGGAAGCGATAACAGACTTCTACGTATCTCAAAGAGGAACTAGGACCAGTGTGTTAATGCTGTAAGAACCAAATGACTCTCTTAGTAATTAATTGTCCAAAGATAAACCTAGCTGTCCTTCAGATTCCCCTATCACTAGTAATTGGGACATGAAGGAATCTCAGGATTGAGGAATTTGTACTAGAAACCTTGAAGACCTCACTAGCCTACAGTCCAATCATGGAGTGTGTGTGTGTGTATGTGTGTGTGTGTGGTGTGTTATACAGTCTGTTTTGTTCTGTGCACATAGTTGTAATTGTTTTACCTGTAAAGTTTCTTCTGTGTGCTTCCAATTTTAGCAGGTACTTTTAATAATGAACTAGACCTAGAGCTTGGGCAGGTAACTTTCTTCGACAAGATAAACCTGGGGAGCTCTAGACTTTAATAGGGACATACCAACTCTGAGACTTTGGCAGGCACAAAATTGTCTACCACTTTTAAATTCTTTTTAATTCTCTAAGGAGTTTTCTTTTTATTTTCAGCAAGTAGAATATGTGCTTTTTGGCACTGTTCTTACTATTCTTTCTTCTTTGGCATTGTTCGTACTTGCAATATCATAGTATTCAGTAAGTAAAGAAGATGAAAAAAAAAAATAAAACAGAGTGGAGGAGAATCAAAGACAAACCCCAATATATTCCAGATATGAGCAAACATACTTTATAGGGTGGGGCAGCATGGGGAAGAAGGTTTTGAGGTTAGATGAGAAAAATGTATTAATCCCACAATGAGCATCAAGTCACATAAACATCCTTTCCCCTCCATTGAACTAAGATGATTAAACACCTGAAGAGAAAGCAGGGTTCCTTTGGGAGGCTGAGGCGGTGGGCGGATCACGAGGTCAGAAGTTCAAAACCAGCCTGGCCAACACAGTGAAACCTCGACTCTACTAAAAACACAAATATTAGCCTGGTGTGGTGGTGCGTGCCTGTAATCCCAGCTACTCGGGAGGCTGAGGCAGGAGAATCACTTGAACCTAGGAGGCGAAGGTTGCAGTGAGCCGAGATCATGCCCTGGGCAACTACGTCAATAAATAAATAAATAAATAAATAAATAAATAAATAAATAAATAAATAAAGCAAGCAAGGTTCTTGGGCAGCACATGGATGGTGGCTATCACCAGTTCAGGTTAACCTTCTTAACCATCTCCTACAGAAAAAACTCTCAGAGGGGAATAGAGTATCCCAGTGGGGAATATGTGGTTATCATATTTCTACGGTTACGACTATTATCTTGATTTCTTAAAATCATTAAAAATATTAGTAATCTTTTGAATGAGATTTTTCTCCGCAAAATGGTTTGAATTATTAGATATTTCATGTCAACGTATCTTGATTTTTAGTCATTCCTAGATTAACTTCATCTTAAACTTGTGGTTTAGAAATGATATGCTTTTGTAAAACAATTACATAATTTTCTGCAATAAATTATTATGAGTCAAAAAAGATGCCTTCCTCTACTACATTCTCCTCCAAGTTTGGTGCTGCTAGTTTAGATAAAAGAGAAAAAGTTCTTGTACTAGAGCTCAGAAGATGGATTGTGTCAACCCATTTAAAAATCAGGATCTTTCCTATAATAACTGCAAAATTACACTAGTCACTATTATTGGTTTGGTCAAAACTACAAGAATGAGAAAATGCTCATAATTTTGCAAAGAGAAGGATCTTTTTAGAAGAATCCTTACCTGGCCAAAACTTTATCAAACAGTATTATTGAAGTAAAATACAGATCTGGAGAAAAAAATACTCTGGCAATATTAATCACTGCTTTTATACACATTCACAGTTCCTTTCTTCTGTCCTTCATTTATTTGTTTTATGCCTTAAATACATGTCCAGAAATATGACATTATGTACAATTGATACTGTTCCCTATGAGTATAAGGAACAGTTTAGCTGTATCACTGGCCTTATTGAATAGAGTTTTAAGGCAGAGTTTCTGATCACAGTGATTTCAGTGGCTGCAGTAACAGTGCTCTAAGGAGGAAAAGCTAGACTTTTAGAGATAATTTACCTCACATTGGTTTTAATTTTAGAGAAAATGAGCTCCAAGTATGCACTGAGGTTGTGGAAATGTAGCTTCTCACCTTTTCCAGAATTCCCCTAATCAGATTGTGTACACCAGTTGTCTCCTGGTTGGCTCATCAGAGGTCAATATTAGTATTTTATTTGGACTGCTAATCTCATCTCTCTTTAGAATGGTAACCTGAAAATCTATTACTTGTAGGCAGCTCAAGACCACAAACATTTTTGTTTCAATACTGCTGATAACCTAATGTTTCACCAACAATAGGGTTTGTGGTTTTTCTCAGAGACTTTGCTAAGTTGATACAGGACGTTTCCTTCCAGTTTGGCAAGCATCCTTGATGCTTTAGTTGGTGTTTGGTTAGGACTCTTATTACTTCTCATCATCTGACTGGCTTCCATGTCCCACACACATGAGTTAGAGAGGTCTGCCTCTTTTATTGACCTTTTGGAAGAAAGTTCTCTTCTAATTTTAAGCCATTTCTGATATTTAAGGTAGTGTCTACTTGCAAACATGATACTACTGATTGTGACACCATGGAAGACGGATTCAGTAAATGTGTAGCTAATGAATTGAATTGCTTTCCAAGCTCTCTTGCCAGAGCTTGGATTTCCCTTAGCTAGTTGTGTCTAACTTATCAGAGAGTTAGGTATTCTTAATCAGAGTCTCCTCATTTCTCCACCGTTATTAAAGTATGTTCAACATTTGTGAGAGCATTATAGTACTTAAAGAAGTTACAGAGAACATAGAGTTAATATTGCTGTTCTTAGACTCATTTAAACACTAAAGGCTATGTCATAGTACTATATATGAGCGGTGTGTGTGTATTTGGGTGTGTGTGTGTGTATATATATATACTCATATATATACATATATATATTTAGGCTCATTTCAAAGTCCTAGTTATGCAAAGCAAAATCATTGCCTTTAATGTTAAGCAGTTTTAGTGTTATTGGGGAGACTAACATGAGAAAAAAAAAATAGGATGCAGTGTGATGTGCGATTTAGTAGAATTATAGTCATAATATCAAGAGATAACAGAAGAGGTCTCAGAAAAGTTCTCATGGATAGATAATGTTAAAACTGTCTTCTGATAACAACAGAAAGGGAGAAGATGGAGAATGGGTCTGAAAATGGAGAAGGGGGATCTAGGCAGAGAAAGGAGCAGGGACAAGGACAAATGCAC
Organism: Rhinopithecus roxellana; assembly: GCF_007565055.1. Classification (NCBI taxonomy): domain Eukaryota; kingdom Metazoa; phylum Chordata; class Mammalia; order Primates; family Cercopithecidae; genus Rhinopithecus; species Rhinopithecus roxellana. Next base: position 135,042,247 of record NC_044552.1, read on the forward strand.
AAATGCATTATAAATGACTTTGTAGAAGCACACGTATTTCTCATTACTAGAATAAAGGGTCTCTGCAGAAGAAGGTAGGGAATGAGGCTAGATGGGGAAGTGGGAGACCAGACGAGGATGTCAAGTGAGGGCCAATGCTGACAAAGCTGAATGAGGACTTGCAGCCCAGCAGGGGAGATAGACATGTCCCCACTAGCTACAGTTCTGTAAGTAAAATGTGTGCATTTGCAGATGAAGATGAATGCTGAAGGGCACAGAGGTTGAGAGCTTTCCTAGGGTGGTAGTTAGGGTACTCAATGAAAAAATTGTTTTTTGTTTGTTGAATCTGCAGTTTTATGATTTTTCTCAGTCATACTGTTGTGCCTTAGAAATGGCAGCCTTAGTTTCCTCATTGGTGAACAGCCCTGACACACATATTGAAAACCTGGAGATGGTAATAGCACTTCAGGCACCCTGGATGCCTTCTGCTTCTTGCTCAAATGCATATTTAGTTGTGACCGAGGGTTGGTGAATCTAGATAAGAAATACCTTCTTTGTCTTTATAACTATTGCCTTTGAGGCTTTCATCTCCACTGGGTATATTGTAAGAACTCCTAAGTAAACTCCCTAGGTCCAAAGTAAATTGGACAAAAATCTCCTTTTTCATAGTAAGTCTGGCTTAGGGTGAAATTGCATGACAGAATGAGATGACTGATGATTTAAAATTTAGTCTATTTTTTTTTTTTTTTTTTTTTTTTTTTTTGAGACGGAGTCTCGCTCTGTCTCCCAGGCTGGAGTGCAGTGGCCGGATCTCAGCTCACGGCAAGCTCCGCCTCCCGGGTTTACGCCATTCTCCTGCCTCAGCCTCCCAAGTAGCTGGGATTACAGGCGCCCGCCACCTCGCCCGGCTAGTTTTTTTTTTTGTATTTTTTAGTAGAGACGGGCAACCTACTCATCTGACAAAGGGCTAATATCCAGAATCTACAAAGAACTCAAACAAATATACGAGAAAAAAACAAACAACCCCATCAAAAAGTGGGGAAAGGATATGAACAGACATTTCTCAAAAGAAGATATTCATATAGCCAACAGACACATGAAAAAATGCTCATCATCACTCGCCATCAGAGAAATGCAAATCAAAACCACAATGAGATACCATCTCACACCAGTTAGAATGGCAATCATTAAGAAGTCAGGAAACAACAGGTGTTGGAGAGGATGTGGAGAAATAGGAACACTTTTACACTGTTGGTGGGATTGTAAACTAGTTCAACCATTATGGAAAACAGTATGGCAATTCCTCAAGGATCTAGAACTAGATGTACCATATGACCCAGCCATCCCACTACTGGGTATATACCCAAAGGATTATAAATTAGTCTACTACAAAGACACATGTACACGTATGTTTATTGCGGCACTATTCACAATAGCAAAGACTTGGAATCAACCCAAATGTCCATCTGTGACAGACTGGATTAAGAAAATGTGGCACATATACACCATGGAATACTATGCAGCCATAAAAAAGGATGAGTTTGCGTCCTTTGTAGGGACATGGATGCAGCTGGAAACCATCATTCTTAGCAAACTATCACAAGAACAGAAAACCAAACACCGCATGTTCTCACTCATAGGTGGGAACTGAACAATGAGATCACTTGGACTCGGGAAGGGGAACATCACGCACTGGGGCCTATCATGGGGAGGGGGGAGGGGGGAGGAGGGAGGGATTGCATTGGGGAGTTATACATGATATAAATGATGAATTGATGGGTGCTGACGAGTTGATGGGTGCAGCACACCAACATGGCATAAGTATACATATGTAACAAACCTGCACGTTATGCACATGTACCCTAGAACTTAAAGTATAATAAAAAAAAAAAAATTTAGTCTAATGACATTCAACTTTTGAGAGCCCATCTTTTTTACATGAAGCTTTTCATATTCTTCAAATTGTTCCTTTAGGTGCCTCTGACTTCTGGGCAACTAATATGACTTTTTTTGTCATTTAAATCAGATTTACCACCTGATTTGCCTAGTTCATTTCCCATTCCTATTTCTTTCTTTTGAATACGTTTCAATTTTCCCATCATAACTTAAATTTTTCCATAAGACAGTTATTAGGATATTTACTTTAAAGCAGTTGGTTCAAGTGAAACAGAGAGAAAGACTTATCTTTATTCTCTGTCCATTATGTGTGCCTGACATTACTTTACCACAGCCTTTATCTTTATCATAATTATGTTTGAAAGCATCTTGAATTGGGAACTTTGGGCTAATTTAAGTTTCAAACTCCCAACTGTGGGAAGTAGAGATTTTGTATAAAATATAAACATTTAGTGCTGTAAGTAACAACTTATTTTTTTGGTCAGAAAAAGATGTAGTTCATTAGACTTTGTTAAAATAGGTTAAAAGTATATTTTACCTTTTAGGGCAGAATACATAAACTAAACCAGTTCGTTCATGTGGAAGTAAAAAAAGTAGATTTGAAATATAATAATAAAAATGAACATATGTAATTTTCTTTTCCCCATACTTAAAGGAGAGCTTTTCATATTTTAAAAGTAAGACTACAGTCTTACTTTTTAAGACTATGCCTTGTAAGCATCAGTAGTACTTTCCACATGGTACCTTAGAAGTATTTTAATTTTTAGTAATCTTAGAAATAAAATCAGAAAATATATTGTGGGTTATTTCAGGTTAAAAATAAAGTATTATTTGAGAGAAAAATGTGCCTTTGAGAAAATACATTACAAATTTATGTTGGATTTGATTTAAACTCGAACAGCACACACCAAGCATTAAAGCCCTTTTTGATGCAACTAATTATGGGAGTGAAAATAGTTGCTTTTGCTATCAATAGCACTGCTAACTTGACTCTGAGTAACTTAATCAGTAACATGAATTAAAATGCTGACTCTGAAATGAAATTTTGCAAAAATGTTCCTTTACAGTCAGAGATATCTTTTCAATGTGTAGTGAGGCTTTGTTCCTTGTGAGCTGTAGTAGGAAGATACAGTTAGTACACATGGTGAAAACTGCATGCCTAAACTTTTAGCTTGTGTTTCTTTATTTTTTTTTTATTTTTATTTTTTTTTGAGACGGAGTCTTGCTCTGCCACCCAGGCTGGAGTGCAGTGGCCGGATCTCAGCTCACTGCAAGCTCCGCCTCCCAGGTTTACGCCATTCTCCTGCCTCAGCCTCCCAAGTAGCTGGGACTACAGGCGCCCGCCTCGTCGCCCGGCTAGTTTTTTGTATTTTTAAGTAGAGACAGGGTTTCACCGTATTAGCCAGGATGGTCTCGATCTCCTGACCTCGTGATCCGCCTGTCTCGGCCTCCCAAAGTGCTGGGATTACAGGCTTGAGCCACCGCGCCCGGCCGCTTGTGTTTCTATTAATAGCAAAATCAGGCAGAGGATGGTCAACAGACATTAAATTGGATGGTTGGTTTCTATTTTTCTGGTTTCATAGCCCAGATATAACTTGATGAAAAATTAGCTTCAGTACTTGCATATTCAATGCATAAGTGTGGTACAGCTTTATTTGAAATATACCATTAAGTTGAAAAAGGATACTGTGAATTAATTTCTTATTTTGTAGTCATCCCTTTCTATAAATATATATTAGAGCAGTAAGACATTTCCAAAAGCTGATAAATTCTGTATCTATCACACTTTTTAAACCATTTGACCAGTAGATGCCTATGTGTAACAACACATAGAGATTCTCATCAAAAAAATAGTTATAATAATTAAATATCAAAGACAAATATCCACCAAAAAAGAATTAGATAATTATGGAACATTTACATTATGAAAGGTCTGCATAACCATAACTTAATTTTTTGAAATGTTTAGTGAAATGGGATAAAGATAAAAATGTAATTGAGAAAAGCAGGGCATAAAACTGAGTAGTGTTTTTCAAACAATAGTCTGAACTAAATAAAAAAAAGGCAAGATAGCAATCTCCATGCTTTTAAGATTCACATATTTCCTTTTTCATTATATCCTTATGTTTCCAAAAATGAGCATGCATATATATATATATATACACACACACACACATATATATATATACACTATGATTTAATAATTGTATTATTGGGTATTTATCCAAAAGAAATGAAAATATCCACAAAAAGATTTACACAGGAATTTTATAACACTATTATTTATAATAGCCATAAAGTGGAAAAGAAAAATCCAAATGTCTATCAACATGTAAATACATAAACAGATTTTGGTATATTCTTAATATAGAATATTACTCAGCAAAAAAGGAATGAACTACCAGTGTATGCAAAAATATTAATAGGAATCTCTAAAACATGTTGAACAAAGAGGGACATAGAGTACGTACTCTATGATTTTGTTTATGTGGAATTATGGAATAGGCACAACTAAGTTATAATGATAAAAACCAGAACACTGGTGGCCTCTAGGGAGCAACAGACTGGAAGGAGATATGGTAAGATTCTCTGTGTTGATGGAAGTTTCAAATTTTGATTTGAATATAATTACACAGAGGTATACGTTTATCAAAACTCATTGAACAGCTTAGTTAAATCTGTGCATTTTTTTTCTACGTAAATTATACCTCTATTAGAACAGCGTCATCCAATTAAAATATACAGGTAATAGTTTTAGGACAGAATTAACATAATTTCACTGGCCCCAAAACGATCAGGATTTTACTATCTATATCGAGAATTAAGTGCCAGCTTTCTAAAACACAACTTTTAGTGGTTTGTCCTCATTTCACAAATGCCTGCTCTTGGTGAAAAACTCCACAAATCTTTATAAATTTCATTTCCCAGCAAATATAAAGCATGAACCAGAAAGTACATTTCAATCAAACACTTGAAAATACTGACCTAGAGTAGCTCCGCACCTGGTGAATGGCCTCTGAGAGGGTTATTTGTTCTGCCCTGGTTACTGACTTGAGAGGTTACATGAGTGAGTAGTGAGTTGAAAGCATCAGTCAAGACAGTCTCATTTCTGAAGAAGCACCTGCTATATCTGTACCCTTGGATAAATGTCATTTTTTTTTTTTTTTTTTTTGCCTGTGAAGCGTGTAATGAGAATGGGGCTATTGATGGAAGCAAAATAATAGGACCCATAATCATCAACTGTTAATGTTAAGATCCCAGATGACTTGTGGGTTATACAAACACATCTTATGAAAGTGAGAATATATCCTTATTAGATGGGATAATTTGAAGAAGTACGATATATAATTCAGTAAATCCAAAGGGTGAAAAGTGGTATAATTTTGAACTTCAGTACGCATTACAGAAAGGTGAGGCTCAATCTTTATGTCTTAAAATCTGTTCTCATTCCTTAGTTTATATGTTTAAATTAGAGCTGATTTAGCAGATATTTTGCTATGCAGGACCTGTGTTAACCGTTACATAGCCCTGTGCCACAAAACAATTGAGGTCGATGACAGTCCACATAGATGACAGTGGTCTCATAAGATTAGTTATGCATTGCTTAGCGACAAAGGTATGTTTTCAGAAATGCATCATTAGGTGATTTCATCACTGTGCAAACATCATAGAGTGTACTTACACAGACCTAAATGTTATGGCCTTCTACACAGATGGTATAGCCTGTTGCTTCTAGGCTATAAACCTGTTTAACAGGTACTGAATACTGTAGGGAATTGTAACATAATAGTAAGTATTTGTGTATCTGAATGTGCCTGGGAAAGGTACAATAAAAATGCAGAATTATATTATTATGGGCCCACCATCATATATATGGTCTGTCATTGACTGAAATGTTGTTATGCAGTACATGGCTGTATAATGGAGCAGCCCTATACAGGTGTACCATATTTTATCTTTTATATCACCGTATTTTTTATTGCTGGCTGATTATGAGAGCTTCTCATGGACCTCTGTAGCGATCTGAGCTCTTCTTCAACCTAACTGCTTTTTCCTGTCTTCAGTGTGTTAATATCACTACTTGTCTTCCTCCAGACTTCTTTGAGATCTAATTCATTACTAAATATGAGAACATCTCTTGTCTAACTGTATTTTTTTGAATGTCCTTTATTCTAATGCAGACCTTATTGCCTCTTGCCTCAGCTTCTGTAAAACAGAAAAACTGATTTTGTTGCCTTCTGTCTTCCTCTGCAATCTAGCAATAAAGCACTTTCCTATAAACATTTCTTTAAGTGTAATTTTAATTTGCACAGGGACTTAGGAGAGCTTTCAGTTGCTGATGTCAGCATTGCCTTTGTTGATTGGCATTGAAGTTCCTTCACCATGTATCCTCAACCAATATTTTCTAAACTATTTCCACTACTTCCTTACACATAATCTAAGAAATAAACAAGCTGAAAACATTGTTTCCTCTGACATTCCACAAACTTCCCTACCTCCACACCATTTATTCAACCTAAATCTCCATTCTCCTTCATTGCTACCTAATAAAGTGCTTTGCCATCTCATGACCTGTCTCAAATGCCTCTTCATGTAGGCAGCATTTAAAATAGGGATAGAATGATAGGTAGTTTTGTGGTCTTAATTATCATGTGTGTGTATACCCAAGTGACAACTTGTTGGATAGCATTTTAATGGTGGAAATGGAGTAGCAAAGCATTTTCTAAATCTCCAAGTTTCCTCCATCTCTCATTTGGATTTCTGTAACCATTCATACTTATTCTATGTCTTGTTGCCGTATTGTGTTTTATGATTATTAATATGTTTCTATTTTTCCGTTATTAGTGCCTACAGGTAGGGAGTATATCTTCTTTATTTTTGTATTCTGCACAAAACTAAGAGAGTATAGGTACTGCAATAGGAATGAAGTAAAGCCCATTATTTGAAGGAAGACATTTGTAATTAAGGCAGTACGTCCACTCTACAGTTTGATGTGAAGGGCAGAGAAACTATGTTGTAAACAAACAGAACGAGGCACAACCATGCATTTTTAGTTACATTGGGAGCATGTTTACTTGGATTATTTACAGTGCTAGAAATACTTGTAGATCATTCTGCATTCCAGGCATTTTGTCTCTTGCTGTTTACCTAAAAAGTACAGGATTTAAGAAAACCTTCCCAAGCAGTTGGTAACATAAGAACTTTGGACTGACAGACAATATGTCTAAAAGACCATGAAGTTTACTTCTTCCTGTCTTTTCTTGACCCAATAATCCCTGTGATAGGTTTGTGCTCCAGCATAGCCCTCCACTGTAATCACCTTCCTCTCGGTTCCCATAGGAGAGAAGTGCTAGAGCTTCCACCCAGCTCCACCTTCCTATTCTTTACATCTCCCACGAGGCTTGTAGCTTAGAAGAATCTTGGGCTGAGGCACCACGGTATTAACTGGATTTAGGATTAATTTTGTTTTAGCTATGTTATGAGTTGGCCTGAGATTTTAACTGAATTTGATAATGTTATTTCCGTGGGAAAAAGAATTCTAAAATCCAAACAACCAATTTGGAGCTTATTTTTTGCAACATAATGAATTGTATGTTTTGGATTTTTGACATTTGGAAGACCAAATATTTCTACATTTATTGTATCTGTGCCCTGTTTTTAAAATCAAAATACCTGTAACCATAGCTGTATTCAATGAATTATTTAGAAACATGATATAGTTTCAAACTTTTCCTAATTTATCTGATATGCTTCTCATTTAAGTGAATATTTGTAGACTTTTTTAAAAAAGGAGTTATCTTATAATTAGTGGATTTATTATACTAAAATTAAATGTAGGTGTTTAATTTTTAAAAATAGTCCCTGCTGTAATCATCCAGGAAGATAATGTACTTTTGATTAATTACTAAGAGGTTTACCTAAGAATATAATTTAGTAGCAAATGCTTGACACATGAAGATATTCATTTAAAACTATGTAAGGTAGAAAAAACAAAAACCCTAAAATCTCAATAATACAGAATAATTTTATGAATTATGGCAAAATGACTATAATTATAATGTAGAAATACATATAGATTTAGTATAACAAAATATTAATACTAAATACTATGTTTGCAAAATATGCATGCATATAAAAAACTAGTAGATAGTATGCAGATACTAACATAGGGATAAGAGAGTTAATAATAGTTTTATTTTTTTCAAAATATGTCTTCAAAATAATTCTACTTGACTTTAAACAGGTTGTTTCTAGAATAATTAATGTACACAGATTTAAAGTGGGATACATCAAAACAAATTCAAAACTTTATTGTTTCTCTGCATGTCCTCCCAGCAAAAAAAAAAAAAGAGAGAGATTTTTCTTAGTAAGTGATTTCCAGTTGTGTTTCCCTTTCCTTTCTGCAAAATTGTGAATTTTCAAAACTCCCATACAAAAAGAAATGGTAACAAAAAATGAACTTTAGAAAGATATTTGGCATATCTCGTTGGACCTAATTATTTACAGTATACAATGTGATCATGAGTTTTCGGATCCACTTGACTTTTTTTGTTTCTGTTTTTGGTCTTGAATATGGTTCAAGATGAGTGTCACACTGAATACCAACTCCTTGTACAGAACAGAGTTTTGTTCTTATGTACCCCTTGACTATTCACTGTTCTTTTAAAAATTAATAGTGTGAGAACAAACTCATTCTATGAGACTGAGATCATTTGTTATCAAAACTCTATTATTAGGTGGAGACAGATAAATCATGGCTGAGGAGATCACAGAAGCATCTGTGGAAAGAGTCATGCAGTCATGTTAAGTGAAGGTTAAGGGGGTGTATATGTGTGTGTAGGGGCGTGAGTGATTAGTTGGCTGTGAACCCCTTTTGTAGACTTGTGGGATTTATATTTGCATACATTTGCTTTTTATTTGAAAATCTTTTTAAGAATCCCTTTTAGATTAATTGACACAGATCATTCTTTCAGAAACTGATGACATCCAGAAAAAGTTTAGTACATTATTTAATGATTTAGTACCAAACCGTGGGTATTGTGAAAGTACCTGAGATAATTTCTCATCTTGGTCTGATTATAAAAGACTAGTATCCCATCTTACTCCAGTACTTTGTTTGGATATGTATGCTTTATTAATTAAGTTGTTTTTAAATGTAATGCAGTTGTCAATGGGGTAATATGACTTTTCTAAAAATATTTCAATTTTTAAAGCCTCATAAAGAATGAGGCAAATGAACCATAGATTTAACTTAGTAATAGGCAAAAAGATAAAAAGAAGAATTCATTTAAAAAAATAAGTCTGTAGCTCTCCTTGAAGAGGTCCTTTACATCCCTTGTAAGTTGGATTCCTAGGTATTTTATTCTCTTTGAAGCAATTGTGAATGGAAGTTCATTCATGATTTGGCTCTCTGTTTGTCTGTTACTGGTGTATAAGAATGCTTGTGATTTTTGCACATTAATTTTGTATCCTGAGACTTTGCTGAAGTTGCTTATCAGCTTAAGGAGATTTTGGGCTGAGACAATGGGGTTTTCTAAATATACAATCATGTCATCTGCAAACAGGGACAATTTGACTTCTTCTTTTCCTAACTGAATACCCTTGATTTCTTTCTCTTGCCTGATTGCCCTAGCCAGAACTTCCAACACTACGTTGAATAGGAGTGGTGAGAGAGGGCATCCCTGTCTTGTGCCAGTTTTCAAAGGGAATTTTTCCAGTTTTTGCCCATTCAGTATGATATTCAGTGAAATAAAAGAGGACACAAACAAATGGAAGAACATACCATGCTCATGGGTAGGAAGAATCAATATCATGAAAATGGCCATACTGCCCAAGGTTATTTATAGATTCAGTGCCATCCCCATCAAGCTACCAATGAGTTTCTTCACAGAATTGGAAAAAACTGCTTTAAAGTTCATGTGGAACCAAAAAAGAGCCCACATTGCCAAGACAATCCTAAGTCAAAAGGACAAAGCTGGAGGTGTTACGCTACCTGACTTCAAACTATACTACAAGGCTACAGTAACCAAAACAGCGTGGTACTGATACCAAAACAGAGATCTAGACCAATGGAACAGAACAGAGTCCTCAGAAATAATACCACACATCTACAGCCATCTGATCTTTGACAAACCTGAGAGAAACAAGAAATGGGGAAAGGATTCCCTATTTAATAAATGGTGCTGGGAAAATTGGCTAGCCATAAGTAGAAAGCTGAAACTGGATCCTTTCCTTACTCCTTATACGAAGATTAATTCAAGATGGATTAGAGACTTAAATGCTAGACCTAATACCATAAAAAACCTAGAAGAAAACCTAGGTAATGCCATTCAGAACATGGGCATGGGCAAGGACTTCATGTCTAAAACACCAAAAGCAATGGCAGCAAAAGCAAAAATTGACAAATGGGATCTAATTAAACTAAAGAGCTTCTGCACAGCAAAAGAAACTACCATCAGAGTGAACAGGCAACCTACAGAATGGGAGAACATTTTTGCAATCTACTCATCTGACAAAGGGCTAATATCCAGAATCTACAAAGAACTCAAACAAATATACAAGAAAAAAAACAAACAACCCCATCAAAAAGTGGGCAAAGGATATGAATAGACATTTCTCAAAAGAAGACATTCATACAGCCAACAGACACATGAAAAAATGCTCATCATCACTGGCCATCAGAGAAATGCAAATCAAAACCACAATGAGATACCATCTCACACCAGTTAGAATGGCAATCATTAAAAAGTCAGGAAACAACAGGTGCTGGAGAGGATGTGGAGAAATAAGAACACTTTTACACTGTTGGTGGGATTGTAAACTAGTTCAACCATTATGGAAAACAGTATGGCGATTCCTCAAGGATCTAGAACTAGATGTACCATGTGACCCAGCCATCCCACTGCTGGGTATATACCCAAAGGATTATAAATCATGCTGCTATAAAGACACATGCACACGTATGTTTATTGCGGCACTATTCACAATAGCAAAGACTTGGAATCAACCCAAATGTCCATCAGTGACAGACTGGATTAAGAAAATGTGGCACATATACACCATGGAATACTATGCAGCCATAAAAAAGGATGAGTTTGCGTCCTTTGTAGGGACATGGATGCAGCTGGAAACCATCATTCTTAGCAAACTATCACAAGAACAGAAAACCAAACACCGCATGTTCTCACTCATAGGTGGGAACTGAACAATGAGATCACTTGGACTCGGGAAGGGGAACATCACACACCGGGGCCTATCATGGGGAGCGGGGAGGGGGGAGGGATTGCATTGAGAGTTTTACATGATATAAATGATGAATTGATGGGTGCTGATGAGTTGATGGGTGCAGCACACCAACATGGCACAAGTATACATATGTAACAAACCTGCACGTTATGCACATGTACCCTAGAACTTAAAGTATAATAAAAAAATTTAAAAAATAAAATAAAATAAAATAAAATAAAATAAATAAGTATTTGGGAACTAGGAGGAACTGGAAGTACCATAACAGCAACTTTCTGTGTAAACTGGAAAATCCTGTCATTCAAATTTAACACATGGAGTTCACCATTTATATTAGGAAATGTTTCGGAACACAGTGTGAAAATCAGCTGTAGCAAGAAACAGATCTTAATTAATACAGACATAGAGTAAACCTCTGAGGCTGTTATTCAATACAGTTAGAGGATAAGCTATATAAGCTACTAGATATTTAAAGGAAATGTGTATTTTCATTTCCACAATTGTGTAACACCAGAACTCTTCCTCCTGCACCTGTTGACTTCTTACCCATCATCATTCTATTTCCCTTTCTCTGCAGGAGTATTATATAACCAATCTTTATTCATCCTATTTGGGAATTCAGTTATTTCTATAAAGGATAAGCTCTTTATCAGTTTTTTTCACTGAATTTCCTTCCATTTACTCCTCTACTTTTTTTCAAATCTTTTGAGTTAAAATATGCCTCCATGACTCATTGTAATGATCAGTAATCATAAACTAGTGTTAACGCTTAATTTTCTTGAAAGAAAACAATCCTACATTTTGAGGTTAAATCAAATTTGATCAAAATCTCAATAATGTTACTTTATTTTGCATATTGTTTCTTTGTGTATAATTTTTTTTCAGTTCATTAGATTCTTACAATTTCTCAAAAGGCAAAAGAATTATTTTTCCTGTGTTACAGATATGGAGACAAAAGTTAGGAATACTTAAGTGCCAGCCCTATAGGAAAACAGAAACAAAACAAAACAGAATGCAGTTCTTCGGACTCTTAGTCCTTAGTCATAGTTTTTTCCATTATGTTCGAGGTAAACCTCCAAAGGACCCACCAATATCAAGCAAAGGCTATGGAAGTTTATACCTCCTTACGTGCTTATCCTTTTGTTTTGTTTAGTTTTGTTTTTTTGAGACAAAGTCTTGCTATGTTATGCAGGCTGAAATGCAGTGGCATGATTTCAGCTCGCTGCAACCTCTGCCCACTGGGCTTAAGCCCTCCTCCCACCTTCAGCCTCCTGAGTAGCTGGAACTATAGGTACACATCTCCGTGCCCAGCTAATTTTTGTGTACTTTGTAGAGATGGTGTTTCACCATGTTGCTCAGGCTTGTTTGGATCCCCTGAGCTCAAGTGATCCTCCCATGTTGGCTTCCCAAAGTGCTGGAATTACAGGCATGAGCCCCTGGACTGACCTGCTTATCCTTTTCTGATTACATTTTTTTCATCTTGATAGCCAGGAGTGAGGTTGTGTTTTTTAAATCTAATTACAGTTCAGTAATTGTACTCAACAAAATTTCTTCTGTTATGTTTCAATTATAAGTATTGCCAGAGAGTTTTATACCAGTGGTTTTTCAAGTGAAGTCTGGTCTTGGGACCAACAGTAGAGTATCACCAGGAAATGCCATAGAAATGCAAATTCTTGGGCATCATTACAGACCTACTGAGTCAGAAAGTCTGGGGTAGCACTCCTTGACTTTTGTTTGCCCAAGCGCTCCAGGTGATTTTGATGTTAGCTAAAATTGGAGAACCACTGTTTTAAACTCTTAATTGATGAAACTGACATTGAGGTTAATTGTAGTTTAATTTTTGTCCTGAGCTACCTAAAAAGCCTGTCCAGCATTTATAATACTTTTCTTACTTATGTCCACATCCCCACATTTGCTCCCTGAAATGGTAGCAGAGTATAATGGTTCAGTGTGTGGGCTCTGAAGATGAACTGTAAGTTGGAATACTGGTGTTATTACTTACACTTCATATGGGCCCTGGAAAAGTTACTTCTTTGTGAAATGCAGTCATGGACTTCCTACCTCCTAAGGTCTTTGTGATAATTAAACAAGTAAAATGTTAGCTGTAGTTGTTATTATTCAGCACAGTTATTTGCACAGTGAATCATGAATTATTGTTTTGAAAAATAATATTTTGAGTTTCAACCAAGGACTTTAAAAATGAACTTTTGGGGAGACAATCAATTTGGAAGAGTTTCCAGGGTAATATATAATCTTCATGGCTCATTAGCCATATTTTTTCCTTTCTGAGTGTTGTTTGCAATTTCATTTTAATAATTTATTAATAACTAAAAGTAGCTATAAAGAAGACATTTATGCCAAAATATTTGAAGGTTTTTTTCATTTTTTTCTAATATTTTCACTTTTGAAAGGGAAGAAAATAATTGTATAAGCATCAGCCATCTTCTGCAGCCTTTTGCATTTACTTTACTTTATGAGATCATCACAGTCCGTACTAAAACAAAAATTGTCACAACGTGAATTTAATATAAACTAGCATTTCCTCCTTCCCTTAATGAATAATCATTGAATGTAGAAAAAGCTCCCATCATTGAATCATGTTTGTGATCAACACAAAGGATAAATGAAAGGACCTTAGAGTGGTGAATAGGTGTTCCTGCCCTGAGGGTTTCTTTTTCGTTTAAACATTGATGTACAAATACTTCAGTAGCTAATTCATTCTTGGTTACTCCTTAAGATATCTTATTCCTCTCTAAGTTTTTCTAATTGCAGTGCAATGACAACAGTCACATATCTGCCACTTATCATAGGAAGGGAGTAGAAAAGGAGACTGGGAAAAGACAGTTGTGTAAAGGTGAGATACGTGAGCACTGATGAACTTCACTCTCCACTGCAGCCCATACGTAGCTTGCAGCTGTGTGCTTCTTTATTTTAGTTTCTACTAAGCTCTGGCAAGGAAAACAACATGTTCTGCTGGAAGAAATTTTTCATTTGCCCCTGCAAATTTTTGTAAAGGGGGAAGTTAAGAATTAGGTGGTATTTGGTTTTCTGTTCCTGTGTTAGTTTACTAAGGATAATGGCCTCCAGTTTCATCCATGTCCCTCCAAAGGACATGATCTCATTCTTTTTAATGGCTGCATCAGATCAGGAAAAATAACTAATGGGCTTAATGCCTGGGTGATGAAATAATCTGTACAACAAACCCCCGTGACCCAAATTTACCTGTGTAACAAACCTGCACATGTACTCCTGAACTTAAAAGTTAAAAAAAAAAAAAGTGGAAAAAAAATTAAGTGGTGAAAACATTTTTTTCTTGATGATATTCTCAGCCAAACAGGATTATGCAAGCCAGAAAGATGTGGGAGTAAATATGGCAATGCCATTCATTAATCATGAAAACCATATTAAGGAAAGGGCTTCCCCTAACCCTCAATGTAATATACTAGGTCACCAAATCCATTTTTAGATTCAGAGATTTCTGCTCTCTGTTCAGAATCAAGAAACAGATGATGTATTACAGTTTTGATACTTTGCCTTTCCCTTCAGGAAAAGGAATAAAATATGCTTGAGAAGAAGATGGATTTGATTTACTATCACCTTGTAGTATGGAATGCATTTAGTGGGCTGAAAGTTGCAAATACTTTATATATCTTTTCTCCTGGGAGGAGGAATTTACAACTTACTCTTTCCATTTTCAAAACCAGAGTATAAAAACATGCTCTTTCTACCTTGAAAAACCAATTTTCAATTTATTATCCATCAGAGGAACTATAGCCAATATTTTTAGCATATATAATTCTTGCCCATGTAAAAAAATTCAGAACTGTTTCTTTAAAAAAAAGCTTTTTAAGCTTCATTTATATAACTGGACTTGATGAACAGTTTTTCTGTGGGAGCTCAGAAGCAAAACTTGTGTTTGCCTGAAGTCACTGATGGGGCCCAGGGAAGGCAAAACTCCTTTGGAGTTGAGGTCAGACATGGCTGTATGTGACAGGGACAGTCTATAGAATACAGCAGGGTATTTAGTGGAAAAGAGTTAAAAAAAAACAAACAAACAAACAAAAAAAAACTATCAAACAAGTGTTTTTCAGTTGTCCTGGACTTTTTAGTGTTTCCCCACTAAGATCTAACCTTTGCCATCTGTATGCTTTTAGTTCTGAGAAGATATACTGCCTCTTTTTCTTCACTGCCCCTCCCCACTGAATCTTATGGCTCCTTTAAAGTGTGTAGTTCAAAGAAAAGCCACAGTGAAAAGAACTGTGTCTTTTTAGGCCTAGTGAGACATGTCCTGCAGCCTATGGGCTTTGTGTGAGGCTTTCTGTGATCTCATCTTGCAGAGTCAGAAATGAAAAGAGATTCTTCTGTTCTGTGTCTGTTGGTATAATCATCGTGCTGTATGACGAAAATGCAGTGGAAATCCAGCAATGACATGACCCTCTGAAAAGGATGCTTTAAAAAGCTTTTTAGAAATGTTGTTAACTTGATCTCATTTTGCTTTCCTTGATGAAAATAGTCCTGAAATGCAGTGTTTTTACAGAATGTAGATCTAGATTGTTACATTTTTTTAAAGCAAAAATATTGATTACTATTGGCAGGGTTAATGGAATAGAATAGTTAATGAAAACTATTGCCTTCTGTGTTTTCTTCTTTTTTTTTTTTTTTTTTTTTGTAAATGGTCTTTTTTTTTTTTTTTTTTTTTAGTGTACTTGGACTAAGTAGGAAAATATGTGTCACTGGCACCCTGTCACTCCCCTCATTAACTAATCATTTTCATTCACAGCTTTTGGAATTTGGCATGTTTTCATGTTAACATTTTGTCTAGTCATTAGGCCATCTTTTACTGAGATGCAAATAAATGTTATCTGTATTTTTATTAATTTGGTACCATATTGGTATTTTGCAGTAGTAATAGCTTTATAATGGGACAATTAAATAAATATCTTTAGGTTTTTAGTGTAATATACTGTTACATCTAAAATACATATCATTGATACTTCAGAAAAAGAGAAACCATATATAAATGTAGGAATGGCTCACAATTCTTCTTAAACTTGATGGAATGGGATTTAAGATCACAATATGGGTGGCTGCCCCTTGTCGATTACTGTGAAACAACTATACATATGTAATATATAATAGGTTCTCTTTGTTGTGAAATATTTGGATACTGAATGTTTGCAGCAGAGAGACTGACTGACCACATAGTGATGAGTAGGTAGAAAGTCCTAGCATATTAGTGACACCTCTTCTAATTTAATTCACAAAGAAACTTAAGCATATTTATGTATTAGGTGTCTTTACATAGACATTGTAATTTTTATTTTTAATTATTAAAGTAAATTTTGTAAATTTCTGGCTTGAGACCTCAGTTGACTCTCTGTTCTCCACTAAATTAGAATTTTTTAACTAGCATGTTTTTTGCTTTTTTTTGAATGTGTGAAGGAAGTCTGGGTTAAGCAGAGTTGACATTCTGCTGGCTTAGATAATGAGCCACCTCATTTCAAGGCAGTTTCTCTAGGAAATTATTTCCTTTTCTTATGAATCTTGCATGGAGCTTGGATGTCATGTGGACATAAAACATTATTACTTACCATGTCAAAAATGATAGCTTTTGCAAGAGAGACAAAATATAGTAGATTGTGTTTATCTTTTAGACATCTATTGTTTATCTTTGGGATTTTAATTTAGTGAGAATAGCCTTCAGCCTTCATCCTCCCAAGCAACAAGTAAAGGACCATAATATGGGCTGAAGGATCATGGCAGTAAGAACGAGCCAATAGGAGTTCTTGAATCTTACGGGTAAGGGCTTCTGTCAGATGCCTGGAAAGTTAAGCACATGGAAGTGCTAGTGTGCAGTTTAGTTATCATCCTAGCCTAAGTACGCTAGGAAATATACTGAGTATAAAAATAGCTTGGCAATTACTGACTGAGAATTATTTGAACTGTTGCAAAAGCTAGAGTGGAGATGGTCACAGGTTTCCATTATTCAAATGGTAATGAGTGTGGAAAAGTATAATCCTGTCATGTGCCTTACATTTCAGAGCAAAGAGAATATATGATGCAAGTCTTGACTGAGACAGTGTTAAATTATTTTCTTGCTTGAATTTGTCGGTCAGTGAGTCAGTTTGATTTGTCAATCAAACTACGCTAGGATACAGAATGGTGGACCCAGATGGTTAGAAAAAGAGCACTGTCTGTATGATGACTCCTTTGTTTTAACTCATCACCAAGCATATTTGTTGGTTTTTCAGGGTTATATCCCCTCTGACCCTTTGTACTATTTCCCTAAGAGTTTACATATAACATTAGGATCACAAGGTATGGAAGACCTGGACTATCAGCTTGTTTGTCTTCTTGATATTAGTGTGTGGTATAGTGAAGACTGAATGTTGCAGTCAGGCAGACTGGAGATGTAATCTCACCTTCATCAGTTAAAAAACTTTTTATTATTATTTTAGTAGATATGAGGTCTCACTGTGTTGTCCATGCTAGGCTGCAACTCCTGGGCTCGAGCAGTCCTTCTGCCTTGGCCACCCAAAATGGTGGGATTACAGGCATGAGTCACCATGCCCGGCCACCTTCGTCACTTTTGAGCTTCAAGCTCTGGGAATTTGGAAATATTACTTAGTGTTCTTATCTTTTCAAGATGGGATCAATAATACCTATGTCACACTTTGGTGAGGCTGAAACAATACAATAGATATCCATGTCCCTGGTACATTGTAGTTTATTATTGTTGAGAGATGAGGAAATTGAATCACAGAGAAGTTAATTGATTTGTCCATCATCACATTAGCACTAAGTGGTGGGGAAGGACTTCAATTCCAGCCTTCTGTCTCTAATCCTATGGCTTGTCCACACTGTCATTGCTCTTAATTTAAATATATTTTGACAAATAAAATCTTTTATCTTTTAGGGTTGGTATGTGGTGTAAATTGCCACTAATAAATGGTATCAGATTTTTGTCTGAAGGAAGAAAGTGAGTTTTCCAACAAATGAATGGATATGGCATCTGTTCTATGATAGTTTCAAGATGTTCCCAAGGTTTACCCCAAGATATGAATGTTCAACTTGAAATTCTAGAAATATGATCATTAAAGGAAATACAAAGGCCTTAGACAAAAGATGGAAGAAATAATTCAGGAAGGAAGCTAAAAAGGATAACATTTCACATAAAAGGGAATCAAAACAGTGTTTGGCTAAAGGAAAAGGTGGTGAGGAGAAGAGACGGAAAAACAAAACTACTCCACATTGCCAGATATATTACACTTGTTAACACTAGGGAATCCAGTCTGTCTATACCATTCTATGCCCCCTAAAACCATGAAGTGGATTTGCAAACAGTAACAGATCGTAGAAGTGCAGTTACCTAACTCTCCACAAATAGCAGAAGCCCAAGCGCCTGTAGAGTTAGAGCTGGGAGTTATGCGTAAAAGCTACAGGAAGTATGTGTTGGCCCAGAATAAGGAAGAACTTTCTGACAATAAGAGTTGCCAACAATGGAATGGCCTATTCCCCAAAGCAATGAGCTTCCTCTCACTGGAGAGTCAGGTAGCTGCTAGAAGATTGGCAGGGGTGCAATCAAGGGACTCTAGCATGAGGTCAGAGTTTGAATCAGGTGAACCTGAAGGTCCCTTACCAAGATTTTGTGATTCTACGACTGTTTTGGTTACACCTTTTTTTTCTTTCACACTCAGTTTTACTGTGTTTCATAAGTGTCTTTTAATAAACAGAAGATAGTACTTAGGCTTATGAAATAAGATGAACTGTGACAATCCTTTTAAAACAGTAATCAAATGAAATTGAATTATAATTAACATCATTTGATTTATAATTTTGTAATCCCATAATAATCTAAAAGAAGTATAATTCCTACTTTCATCTGATATGTAACTGAAACATTTTAATTATTTTTTTCTGAGTCAAATAGTAATGCCTGTACGTCTTCTAGTCATTCATTTACCACCATCAAGCCCCTCATCTGCCCCACACACGTACTTGGAAACAACCAAAATGTAAATTGACTTTTCTTTCAATAGCTAACTCATTATTCCAAAAATTTATCAAATTTCCTTACCTACACAAACACATTCCACATTTTTCTGGATGCGATTATGCTGTATTAATTATCTAAATTAATGTAAGAATTTTTAAATCTTTATACTCTTAAAACTTCATATCCAGGATAGTTATCAATTTTTAACCTGTCTTTCACAGTAGTTGTACAGATCTCAGGTGTTAACTTAAATATTTATATACATTAATAATCATCTTTAATTTTTGAGTCAGGGATCCTATGGAGAATCTGATGTTAGCTATGCACAAGAATTCATAATCAGTTCTCACGGGTCAATATACTGCTTAGAGCAGTTGCAAGAACAAGCCAGGAGGAGAATCCCTTCTTTACTGTCAAATATCCACTGGCGCATAACAAAAATATGAATGCCTTCAGAAAAGCTGCAGACCAGCAAATAGTAGAAATTGGCATGTAGCACTGGAATTAAAGATTTGATTTAGGAAATATCAAACGTACTTCCATCAGGGCTAATGTCAGAGCTTTCTGGAAACTACACTAAAATTTGAACCCTCCTTCCCCTCCCAAATGTCAAGAATGAGTACTGATGTAAACTTAGGCCATTTCTTTTTCATTCCTTCTGCTTTGCTTGAGTATCTGGATTTGACATTATATGTTGTTACTAGCATTGTCTTATTTTAAAAAGCATGATCCTTTTGTATCAAAGACTGGGTTCATGCAGTGCTCTGTTACACTTGACAATGATGAGCAGGACTTCTTTAAGACTAGCCGTACTCATAGGACGTTTTGACCTCAAGGATTATTATATGCTTTACTAAAAGTACAGAATAAAAAACACTCTGAAATTACCTTCTAAGGCTTTTCATTGCAACTCTTTATACTTAATGGCAGATAATTGGTTTTGGATTGCCTTACATCATGGAAACTTCAAAAAACAGGTGATTTTTTTCTTTTATTCTAGTGTTTTGCTCTTTAACGTAATAGGATAAGTATTTTTTTCTGTGTTCCATTATCATACATGTGTATTGCAGGTGTGGTTGGCATTGGAAATTTTGGCTGCTGATAGGCAAAAAAACCTTCAAATATTAGATGCAGAAATTAGACAGTGCTAAGCCACCCCCTGTTTAATAAAGTTAACTTCTCTTTTGTCATATTACTGACAAATGTTGCACATTAACAGTAGCTTATATGCACAGTGAAACCAGACTCTCTCTCCTGAGAGTAATTCTACATCTGTGGAAAGGGGAGCATTGGAAGTGGGAGTTAGTTGTACAAGTGTTGCTATGCTGACTTAACAACTGCTGCAAGTTATTTTGCAAGAAAGACAAGGTGAAATGCACATGTATTAAGAATAAATGTCCGTTTATAGCAATTTTTACATTACCAAATATTTATCGTTTATCTAATAGGTACAAGTCTTGAATAACATTATTCAAGACTTGTTATTCAAGGTTATTTGTGGTCATGAATAAACTTACTCAATTCCCAGTGTGTGAATTTAGCTCACTATATAAGGTTGTAATGGTAATAAGGTTACTTGTAAGAATTTAGAAGGGCTCATATGTACACATAGCTATATAAGGTTACACTGCATGTAATCATAAGTATATACATATACATTGTTGTAAATCCATGTAGCAAAAACTTGGCTGTGCTAAGAAAAAAATTCAAAGGAGTATGTCCTTTTACTTTAAGAATCAAATGAAGAGATAAAGAGATTTCCATTCTCTGCCTATTCTGAAGCCTTTGAATAGTACATTTTTCTGAGAGCGACATTCTTGTCCCCCCACATCATTCCAAGTATAAGCAGAGAAATCTTTAACTCTTAATCATTGAAGTTGCCGAGTCTAATAAGGGGGCGGCTTTTACAAACTTAGAAAATGTATTTGAAGTCTGTATAGTATATGTTTTTGTTGTTAAGATGTTTGAGGATACTATCATAGTTAAATGTGTAGAGTACTGCCCTGTTACATCATTTTCTCTGGTTGTGTTGGACTTCAAATTACAGGATTTCTTAGGTTGTGGCATTTTTCATGTGTATAGAAAATAATAGTCTCAAAATGCAGGAGTAGGAATTGGTTCAGGAAGCCATGTGGGAAGATGTCTTTTTTTTTTTTCTTTTTAATTAAAAGGATTGTCATATGAGAGTAAGCATCTTGTTAGTGGATATTTATGAATGAAAGTGATCTTCAGAATCGAAAATTACATAGCCTAGAGTTGATTTCTGAATTTCAGAGTAATTAATGATGTCTCTAGGGTGTGATGGGTATCAGTAAATGAAGTTGTTAAGAGAAGAGGTTCTGGAGCTGGACTCCTTCAGTTTGAATCCTGTTCTACCACCTCCAAGCTTTGTGACTTTTGGCAGTTACTTAATTCTCTTTAAGCCTCGGCTTTATTAACTGTTCACTTGGGTTATTAGTAACTTCTGCTTCACTGGGATTCCTAGCATATTGTAAGTATATATATGAATGGAGACCTCATTGGAGAGCAAGATTCTAATGATAGTTGTGCCTTTGAGTCACTAACTATGCAGACTTGGACAGGTTGTACCCCATTTTTACCTCTCCTTCTAAATTGTAAAATTAGACAGTCTATATGCTCTCTAATTCTGTACCAATTAAAATTCCATAATTCTATGAGTATTTTACCAATGAGTACCAATTTTGTTTTTTAAAAAACTTGGATCATTCTGAAACTTGAGTGATTGAAATGCCTCCCAAACTGTTTTATTTTCTGAATGTAAAAAGCAGACCCTTAAGTCAGTCTCATGCCTAGAAGGCTTGCCACTTAGGGTTAATCTAGAAGACAGTTTTTTGGTGAAGTTTACCTCTTAAGATGCCCATCGTTTCAGCATTAGCAACTGAACTGGTTAGAAGAGCCTGCTGCTACAAGGATCTGTGTGCACAGAGGGAATAAAACGGAGTGGACAGCTAGCAAGGGAGCGGGATTATTGGAGAGATACAGCAAATGGAAAGAGGCAAGTGTAACTGAGTGGAAAAAAAATTATACAGAGAGAGTGGAGAAAATTGTTGAAAGGAAAACATAGGAAACTTTATCTCAGTGATTTATTCCAAGAATTAAATTCCAGAGAAGATGCATTTCCACAATGCTTTCTCAGTCCATACTTAGGCTGTGCTGCGGTGATGATGATTATTAAAAATGAGAAAATTGTAATATCCTGAAGAATCAAACAAAAGTTAAATGGTTTTTATTGTTCCATGGAATACAGTATATTCTTTGAAATGAATTTTAGGAGATAAGATTCCTACCATTAACTTAAAGAAAAGATTACGAAATCCCTAATTTCCTGAGCATTCTTATTGATACTTTACTGTCTAAATAAAGCATGTGGAAGTTTTCATAGTTAACTGGTTGTTTCAGTTGTGTTTTACCCAGATCAAAATTTGTAAGCCACGAGGCTAACAGTAGCATTCCAATGCTCTCTTGTGACCTTTTTAAAATTTTGCTAACCTTATAAGACATTTAAAAAATTATCAAAAGCACATAACGAAGCCAATCACACAGTTGAAAAATGACTGAAATCCATTTCATTTGTAATCATCTGGCATAGATTATTACTTCTGTAGGTAGATATGTATTTAGCTACTTAGAGGAGGAAAACTGATGGAAAATATTTTATTTTATATATTTTTAAATATATTTTAATAAGTAAAATGCTAAGAATAGAGATGAAATTTTGACCTCTGATTTACTCATGTTATTATTACTTTTGTATAAATTTCAACATGACTTGCAGATATACACGAATGGATTCTTAATATAAAACTGGGTAAAAGTTTTGTAAAACTTTTATATAGGGTAAAAATTTTTAATAAAAGTTTTATGAAACTATATGGGGTATATAAATATAAGCTTATAAAAATGTATTCTCTGCATTCTCTGCAAAATCAGATATGTGCTTTTGACAATATATAAAATATATTTCCTGCTTTTCCTGTTTTTTGTTTAATAATTTTCATGTTACCTAAGTAAGTGCCTATGCATTTTTCATATTCATGACAAACTTAAACAGTATTTACTTGGTTAGGACAAAGAGACTACTTGGAAATAAGAAAATAACATATCTTAAAAAAAATTCAATAACCAAAGATGACAAAGCATCAGTAAGCAAATAAATAATAAATTCTACTTTTTACAGTAATATTCAGAAAAAAATTATATATATTTTTAATAATAATGAGCAGGGATATCAACATCTTTCACTAAAGACCTATCTTTACTCTTTTAAAAAAACATGTATTTTTCTCAGATCTCATTTAGTGAAATTGTTCTAAGAAACATAAAACAATAAACAGTATTTAGGGATACATCTTTTTATTAAATCTACATTCAGGTTTTTCTTGAGATAAAATATAGTTTTACAGTTATACATTTTAAATTACATATTTTAACATTAGGACAATAAATAGGTAATAGTAATATTTTAATTACCATCGCAAAAAAGAGCAAGAGTCAAATTGAAAAATAGATTAGTTTCCAAGAATAACACTAAATCGTCCATGATTTTAGATTAACCAAATCCAAAGCCAATTCAATAACTTATTTCAACGTGGTACAAAAAGTCAAGTGTGTGAATTCTCTAGCAAAAGAAAAAAATTCAAAAGTGGGAATTCCTCAATTTATATTCTCCTGGATTGAAACATTAAGACTTAGAATACTCCATAGTATCTCATTTGGTGTACTTCACTAGTGCTTGAAGTTCACAACACTGAATTCCTGTTTCTTAAGCTTATCTAAATGCTAAATGAAATGTATGAAATATCTTCCTGTTAAACAATAGTTACAGTTCCTACTGGATTTTCTTTTGGTTGGAAGACCGAAATATAGTGCTCAGAGAGAAGTCAGAAAGATCCAGTTCACGTACTAATACATGACTTATTATTCCTGATTTATTACTCTGTGAAATGTGAAAAAAATCCTTCCCTAGATGGTGTCACTGATTCTTTTGTTTCCAAAATATTAGCGATAAGAAAAATATTACATGAGCTCAAAATTGTAAAACAAATACTTACTTGAGAAAACAATGTCTAACAATGTGATGTTCAATATAAACAAGCTTTTCTTTATGCTATAATTGTGTAGTAAAAAGGTTTTTGAAATGATTTGTTAATGCAGTCTGAGTATTTGACATGAGTCGTAGCACATCACACAGAGCTGTTCTAGATCACGTCTACTTTTTTGTAAATGTTCATAAGAAAATGTCTAGCCTTAAAGAGTGTGCAAATTAACTTGGCATTTCCTTGCAAACATATTTTAAAGAAAAGAGTGTGGATGAACATTTAAAGGCTTTTGATTTCTAGGATTTAAGGGAGGGAAATTCCTAAGACCAGGCAATATAACTTTTATAATTATCTCATTAAATGATGTTTTTTCTTAAGAAATCTGATATCAGGTGATACAATAATATGTACTTCTTTCTCCAAAAATTTTTCATAAAATAGCAGGCTTCCTTAAAACTGTAGGGAGAAAGCTTCTGCTTCTATTCTATTTGAGGCAATAATTGGTAGGTAAGAGTTTATGGAAAGGATATGCAGAGGAGATACAAGACACAGCTTTTAACATTTCTAACATACTCATATTCAGTATGAGTCTACAATTGTGGCTATCAAGTTGTTTTGTGATAAAGTAGATGACCACAGGGAAGTTTGAAAAATCTCCTCAGATGTTGGGAATATTAGGAAATAAACTGAGTCTACTGCCACTTCAAATACAGAGTAATTCCAAATACCTGAGGCTACAACATAGGATGAGAGGAATGGAACATAAGGGAATTAAGATTCCAACCAGCCCAATAAAAGTCAGAGTTGTCGGTCATTCAATAATTGGATTGTAAAATATTGCTGCCTGTGAAAGTCAAAAGAGATATGAGGAATATTTATTTTGTATTTTCAAGTTTTACATGACTAAAACATTTTCTACAGAGTGGTAAAAGGGTAAAGAAATATGTGCTACAGATTCATTGATGAATTAATAACATTTTTGATACAAACATGTAATTGTCTCTAATCTTTTTTAGTTTTCAATTAGGAAATAGCCTAGGGGAAAGTATAAGTAACTTGAAAACATATCGTAATATCTTTGGCAGTCGTAGTCAAGGCTATTCTGCTTATACTTGTTGGCTGATCACTATAAACATTGTCTACATGATGAAAATACTAACCCAAAGTTTGTAAATGTAAAATTAAACACTATATTAAACCTCTTATTTTTTGTTCAGAAGTTCTTTTCACATCATGATCAATTGTGTTTGAATTCAAAATAGTCTTTCTGGTTTACATGTCAGTGAAACACATGAATTTTTAGTGGGTGTTCCTGACATCCAAAAGGGAAAGGAACAGAATATCATAAATATTGGGTTCCTCCTCCCCCTAACAGCATGTAATGAATATACCCTGCAAGATGTTTTTTATGATTCATGTAAATTTATGATCAAATAATTCAGTCAACTAAAAATATATTTTTCCAGTGACAGCATGGCTATTTGTCTGAGGCAAAAGTATAACCAGTTGAAAAGGAAAGTTTTGTTTCCTTTATTACATGGTTAAATTTGACTATTTCAGTAATCAAACTTTTAACCACTAGCTAGACTTTAATTTGTGGCAAAATCGGTTTCTAGTAATCTATTAAATTAGTTTGTTGTTATACTTTAGATTTGTATTAACACAAAGAATGTAAAGTTATTTTAAGGAAAAGACATTAGTGGATGACTTTGATTTGAAAGTTTGCATTTTTAAGGGTTGTTTGAGGTCTCTTCCTTATGTTCACTTTAGTAATCTCACTTTAATTCCTGTGAAGGAAAATCCCTGCTGTGTCTTCAGGGATGGGTTAGGATAGTGGGCTGCCTTTAGGAAGGCTGATAAATCCTTCCTGAGACACCTTACTGAAGGTATTCCTAACCTCCTGAATTGGTCTAAGCATCAGTCTTGGAAGCTCAGAAGCTTGACTTTGAACCCACTGTAAGAGTAGATCCATCTCTTAAAAATAGATTCATCCATAATGGTTGAACTAATTTACACCAACAGTGTAAAAGCATTCCTATTTCTCCACATCCTCTCCAGCATCTGTCATTTCCTAACTTTTTAATGATTGCCCTTCTAACTGGCATGAGATGGTATCTCATTGTGGTTTTGATTTGCATTCTCTAATGACCAGTCATGATGAGCTTTTTTTCATACGTTTTTTGGTAGCATAAATGTCTTCTTTTGAGAAGTATCTGTTCATATCTTTTGCCCACTTTTTGATGGAGTTGTTTGTTTTTTTCTTGTAAATTTTTCTGGGTATATACCCGAAAGATTATAAATCATTCTACTCTAAAGACACATGCACATGTATGTTCATTGCAGTACTGTTCACAATAGCAAAGATATGGAACCAACCCAAATGCCCATCAATGATAGAATGGATAAAGGAAACATGGCACATGTACACCGTGGAATACTATGCAGTCATATAAAAGAACGAGTCCATGTCCTTTGCAGGGACATGGATGAAGCTGGAAACCGTCATTCTCAGCAAACTAACACAGGAACAGAAAACCAAACATCCCATGCTCTCTCATAAGTGGGACTTGAACAATGAGAACACATGGACATAGGGGAACATCACACACTGGGGCCTGTTGGGGATGGGAGGCTAGGGGAGGGATACTATTAGGAGAAATACCTAATGTGGTTAATGGGTGCAGCAAACAACCATGGCACATGTATACCTATGTAACAAACTTGCACCTTCTGCACATGTATCCTAGAACTTAAAGTATATATTTTTTAAAAAGCCATTTTTTAGTCAAGTAAAAAAAAGATTCATCTAAATTAATATAATGTATTTGTTTGTTTATATATGTATGGATGTATTTATGAATTCTTAGGGCTAGGGACAGGCACTATACTAGGCTTTGAAGATACAGTAGTAAGTCATTGTCACTATCCAAGAGGGAACAGAGATGTTGAACAAGTGAAAGTTTACTTACAGTCGGAGCTGATATTCAGTTGTTTTTAGTTGTTTGCCATCCACATCAGCATCTACTCTGATCGATCAGAGCCCTAAATATTACCATAGTTTTTATATCACTGTATTGGGATTATCTCTCTACTTGGGAAACCAAATTTTAATGTCAATTTGTTGATATATAATGAGTAATATTTCAGAGGAACCAGAAGAGTAGATAATCCACCTATGTAGAAAACCAAACAATGATCTGAGTGTGAATTAGAAGACTGAGATCAATCCAGTGTTTAATCTTATCAAACCAAATGAGGTTTATGTATCTATCTGATGAGAGGCTTGATCTTATCAGTGGCACAAGGATTCTGAGTCATTTGCTGGGATTTTTCTAGTTGGCCCAGTACGGTACTTGGGTGGATATTACTATTGAGCTCTTCTTAGACTTCCCTTTTACTATACTTGGTGAATGTCTCTACATTCAGTCTGATAGCAGTCAAGTCTTACTCTTCTCAGATTGTTTGTCTAAGATGACTATGTCTTTTGGTCTCAATGCAAAAGAGTTAGCATTTAACACTTTAAAGAACAATCTGATTTCTAAGTTCTTAAGAAATAATTCATCATAGCTCCCCAGGACTGACAAGAGTTTCTATTTGAATAAAATAACTAAATATTCTTTGGATTTCTATGTTAGTTATTTTTTATATTCTGGATGAAACTACTATGTTTATTCTGGCCAACAGATTTAAAATCTAAACATAAAGGTTTATTTTTCATAAATATGTTTTGAATTTGACCTTCACAGGGAACATTTTAAGTATCGTAATCAATGAGGTTTCAGGTACCTCTTTACAGAGAGCTACTGTGATTATGTTTTTGTGGTTGGATTTTTCTGAACCCATTAGCTGCATGGTAATGGGGTGGTGGAATTAAGGTTTTGAGAATCATCATGCCACCCGTTTACCAGAAGTCAATAAAAAACAAACATGAGTGATAGGTTTATGTTCCAGTACAGTATATTTCTAAAATGGTGTTTGTTAATCCCTCCAGAGAATACATCAAAGGGAATATGAAACTCCAACTTTGATCAACTGAGCCTTCTTAAAATTAGACTCAGCATCAAATGTTAAAAGATCAGATGGAAGAGGCAAGATTTAGATATAAGCATGAGATAGGTCATTTATCCAGAGGGAATAATGTGTATATTTATATTGGTAAAACTAGGATATCAGAAAAATGTTGTTTTCTAATTTCCTACATTTTTCAAAAGTACCCCTCCTCTGTTCATTCCTGATGTCATTTGTAAATATCTGCTGCTTCAATGTGAATACAGAGTGGACTTCAGTAACCAACTTCTTCCATGTGCTTCAAAAATATTCATGGATCATGAGCAAAGCAATATTTGAACATGAGGGGTGGTTTTTAAAATATATTTAGACTTCATAGAAAAGAAAAAAGTGGTTTACTAAAATGTATGTTAAGTCTTGAGAATGTAGGAAATTTCGTTTGTCAGCAATCTACTTTGATTTGTATTCTACAATGAATTAATGAATTTCTACTTGATTAGGTTTATCTGGAAAGTTCTGCATTCCAAATATGTTAAGAAAACATGGTGATCTTTAGTCATCTTTGGCTTTTTGAATTGATTGGTATTTGATAAAAATGTAATTATTAATTTCTTTCAATACAAACTTTTTTTATTGGTCTTATGGGAATACAAGCACAGTTGGGCCTGAAGCAGGTTCTAAACTGAAGGAAGCTAAACCTTGTTTCGAAGTTACAATGCCATCGCATTTTAAAGTATTAATGCTGAGATATTAAGTAAGTGATCCAATCTAGTTAGGTGGTGAGTGGAACCAGAACTTACATCTTTTTCTCACTTCAGTGCTGTTTTCACCATATCACTGCAGTTTGAATAGACATTTCTTTATGAGCATCCTCAATGTCTCTTGTTTCAATCAAACATAAGACAATGAAATAACCAGATGTTGCAGATCAGGTTCATGGAACACCAGATTCTGAGATAGAGATTAGAATGCAGGGGGTTGATCAGCGACTAATCTTGGACCAACACCTCTGTGGAAAGTGAAGGAAGAATGGAGCAGAGGAAGAAGTTGGCCTGTAGCACAGTCCCAACAGCAGCCTCAGCAGATACTACAGTCCCCCATGTAGCTGAAATGTCCCACATAGTTGCTTAGACTGGCACAAGGAGACTGGGCCTTATCCCCTACTTTGAGCAATCACTGGATGGAAGCTACCTGGGAAGGAGTCGTAACTAGGTGAGGTATCTCTCTTCAGTCTTCCAGTAGTCTGAGGGAAACTCAGCAGAGTACTGTCACTGGCTGTCAGTCTCAGCAGCAGAGAGAATGAGTACAGTCTCTAAAAGGGACCTGGCCAGAGCTCGACAGCATCTACTACAACACCATTATTGAATGACTACATGATGTTGGCTATTGCATAAGTCACTCTATATAGGGTTTCACTAATCCATACAGTAACCACACACACACACACAAAGGTGCATGATATCTAAGAATAAATGATTTAGAGAGGTCGAATAACTTGTCCAAGGTTACATAAAAATGGCAAGTCTGTCTGACTAAAAAGCTCATGTTCTTTGGGAGGCCAAGATGGGCGGATCACGAGGTCAGGAGATCGAGACCATCCTGGCTAACACGGTGAAACCCCATCTCTACTAAAAAATACAAAAAAAAAAAGCTAGTCGGGCGAGGTGGCGGGCGTCTGTAGTCCCAGCTACTCGGGAGGCTGAGGCAGGAGAATGGCGTAAACCTGGGAGGCGGAGCTTGCAGTGAGCTGAGATCCGGCCACTGCACTCCAGCCCCGGCGACAGAGCGAGACTCCGTCTCAAAAAAAAAAAAAAAAAAAAAAAATGTTCTTTTCATAAAGCTGTCCTTTAGGTAGCATAAATGGTAGAGGGTGGATTATCTGAACTCTGTGGTTCCTCAAAATCCTTTGATTCTAGAGAAAATTTAAATATTGTGTTAATAAATACTGTTACCACCAGTACTACCAGCACTAGGGATAGATTTACCATTAAATGATTATTAAACCAAGTTAGATAGCATCCCTGACTTTTGAGAAGCTTACAGACTAGATTGCATAAGCAAGGTAATTTTTAAAAATGATACACAGAAATCTGAGTTTTTTCATCAATAACGTAATACCACCTACTTTGTAAGATGGTTATAAGAATTTATATGTGGAACGATAATAGCACATGGTTTGAGACATCTTCAGCACTTGAAAACTTACTTTCTATGTTTATATTCAGTACAAGCATAGAGATATTAAAGAATATTTGTATTTATCATAGTTGGGAAAAATAATTTTCATTTTGATTTTAATTAACGGTGTCCTCTTGGGCAAGTCAATTGGTATCTCTGGCCCTTGCCTTTTACATTTTATTTTATTTTTTATTTTTTATTTTTTTTTGAGACAGAGTCTCGCTCTGTTGCACAGGCTGGAGTGCAGTGGCTGGATCTCAGCTCACTGCAAGCTCCGCCTCCCGGGTTTACGCCATTCTCCTGCCTCAGCCTCCCGAGTAGCTGGGACTACAGGTGCCCACCACCACGCCCAGCTAGTTTTTCTGTGTTGTTTTAGTAGAGTCGGGGTTTCACCGTGTTAGCCAGGATGTTCTGGATCTCCTGACCTCGTGATCCACCCGTCTCTGCCTCCCAAAGTGCTGGGATTACAGGCTTGAGCCACCGCGCCCGGCCGGCTTTTACATTTTAAAAATGAAGTGCACAAGGTGGATGAATTATAAGGTTTATACCAGCAGTAATATTCTACTAAGTGCTATTGACAATAGAGATCCAGGTGGTTCAAGATGAAACAACTCACAAACTCAGCAACTGGTCTTAGTACATGATGCACCTGTGTGAGGAAGTTTATAGCACTCCGCTGTGGCTTCCTGTCTTTCCTAAAGAAATCCATTTCCTCTTTAATATTTATAATGTGTGCCTTATGCAAAGTATGTGCTGAATAAATATAAAGTGACTAGAGTGAGACAAGGGTATTATATGAAATAAAATATATTCTCATCCTCAAGTGGAATTCAGTTTAACTTTTATCATGATCAGTGGGAAGAGGGAGAAAGCAAATTGATCAGTTCTTCTACCATAGAAAAATCTTGATTATTAAAAAACAGGTATCACTTATGGTCATACTGACCAAAAGCAATTTATAGATTCAAAGCTATTCCTATCAAATAACCAACATCATTTTTTCACAAAATTTAAAAAAAATTCTAAAATCCATACAGAACCAAATAAGAGCCTGCATCACTAAAGCAATCCTAAGCAAAAAGAACAAAGTGGGGGCATCACACTACCAGACTATCAAACTATACTACAAGGCTACAGTAACCAAACCAGCATGGTACTGCACTAAAACAGACTAATAGAACAGGACAGAGAACCCTGAAATAAAGCCACACACCTACAACCACCTGATCTTCGACAAAGTTGACAATAATAAGCAATGGAGAAAAGACTCCCCGTTCAATAAATGGTGCTGGGATAACTGGCTGACCATACGCAGTAGATTGAAATTGAACCTCTTCATTACACCATATACAAAAATCAACATAAGGTAGATTAAATATTAAATGTAAAACCCAAAAT
This sequence comes from Rhinopithecus roxellana, assembly GCF_007565055.1. Classification (NCBI taxonomy): domain Eukaryota; kingdom Metazoa; phylum Chordata; class Mammalia; order Primates; family Cercopithecidae; genus Rhinopithecus; species Rhinopithecus roxellana. Next base: position 135,074,008 of record NC_044552.1, read on the forward strand.
TATAAAAACCCTGCAAGACAACCTAGGACATTCCATTCTGGTCATTGGCCTTTGCAGAGACTTTATGACCAAGTCCCAAAAACAACTGTAGTGAAAACAAAAATTCAGAAGTAGGACCTGATTAGTGAGCTTCTGCACAGCAAATGAAACTATCAGCAGAATAAACAGCCTACAGGAAGAAGAAAATATCCACTGTGCATCCAACAAAGGTCAAATATCCAGGATCTCTAAGGAACTTGAACAGATCGGCAAGCAAAAAACAACCCCATTAATACTCATCACTAATCATTAGAGAAATGCAAATCAAAACTACAGTGAAATACCATCTCACACCAGTCATAATGGCCATTATTAAAAAGTCAAAAAACAACAGATGCTAGTGAGTTTGCAGAGAAAGGTGAACACTTGTACGCTGCTGTCAGAAATGTCACGCACTGGGGCCTATCATGGGGAGGGGGGAGTGGGGAGGAGGGAGGGATTGCATTGGGGAGTTATACATGATATAAAAGATGAATTGATGGGTGCTGACGAGTTGATGGGTGCAGCACACCAACATGGCATAAGTATACATATGTAACAAACCTGCACGTTATGCACATGTACCCTAGAACTTAAAGTATAATAAAAAAAAAAAAAAAAAAAAGAAATGTAAATTAGGTTAGCCACTGTGGAAAACAGTGTGGAGATTTTTTAGTGAACTTAAAACAGAACTACCATTCGACCCACCAATCCCACTATTGAGTATATACCCAAAGGTAAATAAATCATTCTACCAAAAAGACACTTGCACATGTATGTTCATTGCAGCACTATTCATGATAGCAAAGACATGGCGTCAACCACGATGCCCATCAGTGGTGGACTAGATAAAGAAAATGTGGTCCATGTACACTATGGAATACTACGCAGCCATAGAAAGAATAAAATCATTTCCTTTGCAGCAACATGGTTGTAGCTGGAGACCATTATCCTAAGTGAACTAATGTAGATACAGAAAACCAAAAATAACACATGTTCTCACTTATAAGTGGGAGCTTGAATCGAATACACATGGACATAAAGATGGCAACAGTGGACACTGGGAACTGCTTAAGTGGGGAGGATGGAAGGAGGGCGTGGGTCCGAAGGCTACCTCTTGGGTACTATGCTCCCTATGTTGGTGACTATTTGTACCCCAAGCCTTAGCAGCACACAATTTTTCACTGTAACAAACCATGGGGACCCTCTGAACTTAAAAGTGGAAAAAATTATCTTGTAACATTAACAGATACATTTGTATAAGTATATATGTTGGATATTGTATGTATTTTGAAATATACATGTCAAGTAGACATGCTGCCTGACCCCAGGGAAATTGTGTGAACATATATGTGCATCCAAAAAGCATATACATTATGTATATGCATGTAATAGTTCTCCCCTTTTTTCACTTTCTAAAAAACTTATCTCTTATGAATTCGTAGTGCTTAAGAAAAAAAATATCTGACAAGGAAAATAAGCAATAAAATTAGATGAAGAGTGCCAAGGAAAGCAGTCCTAAATTTCAGAGGGCATGCCACAAGGTATTCAGATCTCCTCCCTCTCCTTTCTCTCTCTCCACCAAAAACAAACCCAAGCCTTTCCCCGATGTGAGATGAAGGAAATCTATAACTTTGTGTATTGGCATTATACAGTGTCACAGTATGAACTCAAGATAAGTGGGTCATCTTGGAGATACACACTTGCTGTTTTTTCTTTTCTCTCTACTTCCATTTTTATTGGATAATCCCCAAAGAATCAAAGAGGAAACAGATAGCTAAAGGCTCCCACCCAAGTTGTGGGCCCCCACCCAAGCTAAAGGCTCCCACCCAGACTATTTATTTTATTTAAAATAAAATAAATTTTATTTTACTTCTTTGCATTCTTTATCACCAATTGCTACAGGACATCTAGAGGAAAAGGTGACAGTTTAATCTCCCATGATGTTATTCTAATTATGTTTAACAAGATGCCAATCATCTTGCAATGGTTTAATCATGATTTATATCAAACATTCTTAGTGTAAGATGTCTCCCTCCCAGTCTTTCCCTAAAATCTTGCATCAAATCAATTGAGACTTGACATTATCTTTTCTTTTTTAAAAAGTTTCTTTTTTGTTTTTTTTTTTTTTTTAAATCCAACAAAGACAGCAAAAGGATTACTATATTAATATTATTTGGATGTTGTATAAAGTGGGTTAGAATTTGATGTACTTTTTAAATTAAAATTTGCCATTAAAATTTGCCTCAATTAATAGTTTTGTTTAAAAAGTTGATCTAACTTAATGAGATTTTATGTTTGTTTTTATATTTCTGAAAAGAGTATGCCCCAATAGGAGGATTTCCACATCTTCTTACATAGCTTTTACATCACTAAAAGCTGTATAAAAGCATCAAACTTTGAATTGAAAGGCTGCACCTAAAAATGATGTCATGAAGCAAATGGGTAGAACTAGATAGGATATAGTGCTGTCTTTGTCTTTTGCTTCAGCAGCCCAAATCTAATTGTTGAATAATGTGCTTTAGAGGACAGTAGTCTCTTTCAAACTGAAACATTACAGAAAGTTCCACCCAGGCAATGTGCTATTTCTAGTCAAGTATACGGAGACTTTACATGCAGAGAGCAGCTATAAAGATGTTGGGATAGGAGCAACTTAGATACCAGTTCAAATAGAAACTTAGACTTGTGTCCAAAATAGCTTTATATGAATTATAGATGTTTAGTGTTCAGCCCTCCTATAAGCAGATATTTAAATATAATAAACATAAATGATTTTTAGATTTTGCTCTTCTCATTTTCTTCTATTAAAAAAACCTTGGTGAAACCCCATCTCTACTAAAAATATAAAATTAGCTGGGCATGGTGGCGCGTGCCTGTAATCTCGGCTACTCAGGAGGCTGAGGCAGGAGAATCACTTGAACGAACTTGGGAGGCAGAGGTTGCAGTGAGCCAAGATCGTGCCATTGTGCTCTAGCCTGGGTGACAGAGCGGGTCTCCATCTCAAAACAAAACAAAACAAAACAAAAAACAAAAAACTTTGCTTTGTCTGAGTTGATAATGGCCAAATATGATCCTCAGTTTGTCAGTTATACATTAATAAGTCTTACATGAAATCACTTCATACATTCTCTTTTGTGTTTTGGCCAGGAGTTTAGCCTGAATTTTAAATTCAGTGTGATACCTATATTTCTTACTGGTTATTTGTATAAGACAAATAGTAATCAAGGAAGTTCATCTGCATTGTTTGCTTTTGAATTATGACGTAGCTTTATAGAAAAGAAATCTGTGAAACGTCGTAAAATGATATCCCTAAAAGGGCCATATTAGAGAAAAAATGTTTTTGACAATTTAAAAGCTATTCCTTTCAGATAAAGTTGCATATATGTAAACTATTAACATTAATTTACAAGCAAATATTAAGTTTTATTAAAATTTTTTGGCTCATTTTGCATAGTGGAACTAACAGTTCATCTACTTAGAAGCTGTACCACATTGACTAGATGGCCCTTCAGTAAAATGCCTGATGCCTTTTTCACCCTAAAACCTAAAAGTCTGGTGATTATATTATAGGGAGAAGACAGTCATTTTGATTTCTTTGAATAGAGATTCAACTCGAATTGTCTCAGTGAATAACTTGTAGAATGATCTATTATCCAAACATCTCCTATTTATTTTAATTATTAACCAAAAACCTGGGGTTTCTCATCTTTTCCTGGTTAAGATTTGATGGCAAAATGGCACATAGTCTTCCCATTAGATTCTCTTCTCTGGAGGAGAAATATATTTGTATCTAAAACTTTGTATTTATATTGAATTTCTAAATTGGCTTTTTTTTTTTTTAATTTCCCTTTCAATTTTTCTGCAAGATGGACCTCCCTATGTAATTTCAGTAATCACCAGGACTCAGTCTTCCCAGCCATCAGTGTTATTTTCATGGAGAGTGGGAATACTATACTGTGTTATAGTTTAGGGTTATAATAATAATATACCTATTATTATTTCAAAATGACTTTCCATAGAACATTCCTACTTGATATTCTAAATGGAATCATGGAAGGAATCTATGTGTTAAAATAATATTTCTCTTTCTCTCAAATACCACTACAAAGCTAAATGGTAATCAGGATCATAGAAGCAATTTTGCAGAGATTTTGAATGATCATTCAACTCCCCCACGATAGTGAGTGGAACAGACAAATGCAGCTGAGCGTGCCTCTGCTCTCCAGCGACAGGGAGTGAGGTTTGCCACCATGCAAATCTCTGGGGGCACTGACAAGCTTCTATTTTTAGGTCTGTGTCTCCTATTGGAAACATGCTGCACTGTGTGCTCTGTAGACCACCCAACCCACCCACTTTTTGTGGTTTGGCCTTCTGTAAGGCTTGCCTGCAGGTGTGACCTTACTCACCCACCTAGAACAAGCTACTCTGCCATTTTTCTGAAGTTTAAAAATATGACTGGCTAAAAGAAGACGGTAAGCAAGTCGATTTTTATACTGTCCTGGAAAGTTATAATTATAAAGTTTGGTGAACTTCGTGAACTTTTTGAAGCATGTTTTTGCTGCAAACTTGTGATTGATGTGGAGGCCCCTTGGGGCATAGGTAAAGCAGTTGAAATATAGGAAGTTGAGTGAGCTGTCTCTTGTACATAACCTACCAGAGGCTTTATGAGGTTAGTGTGTACATTGCCTCACCCCCAGTCCAGTGCAATTTGAAATTAGATAAACATTTTGGCAATGGTGTGGCAAACCGAAATTCAACCTTGCTTTTCAATAGTTCTATTAACTTTATAAAAGTAATAAGCTATTTTTTGTAAAGTAAGCTGTTAGGCATCAAGAGCACACTAAAGCAGCTATATTAAGTAGAAAGGAGGTGATTTTTTTTCCTGATGTAACCACACTCTAAATCTTCACAATCTGTCAAAACTTGCTCTATAATTCTAAGCCAGCAATATTCAAAATAGCACAATAAGTACTGTTAGCAAGATGTGGAAATTTTCTTGAGCAGTAGGAATGTACCCCAGAAGTCAGGATGTTTGCTCACCATTAGCTCTACTTGCATGCAACCTGTATTGGCTGTCCCTTAGGGACTCAGACTTATGGCTCCAAAGCGGACAAATGAACACAAAGTCTCATGAACACTCAAAAAGAGCTTCTTGCTTCATAACCCTGTTAACTATACAGGGTACTCCCTTCCTTAGTGAAGCATCATATGTCTTCATAACTTCCTTGGAAACTTCTTTGTAGTAAAGGGAAAAATTGAGGCTCTGTTATGTGTCAGAACCTGAATCCGCCACCCATAGTAGAACTTTAGAGCCAAAAGAGATTTTTTTTTCTTTTTTTTCAGATCATGTGGAATTTAGAACCTTAGGGGCTAGTGACTAGCTCAAGGTCACATGGTTTGTTAAATGGAGGAGCCAAGACCAGAAGCCACTGTGATCTCACTTCTAACATAGCCAGATAACCACATAAGCATGAATTACTTCCAGAGGAAGGTGATTTAGTCTGTCTTCTCTTATCTGGCACAAAGTAATCACTATCTAGATGTTAGTTGTTGTTAGAGTTATTTTTATTATTTTTATTTCCCTCCCTCTCCAGATGTTACTGTGTTTCACAAGAATATATATATATATTTTTTTTTCTTTTTCTTTTTTTGAGACGGAGTCTCGCTCTGTCGCCCAGGCTGGAGTGCAGTGGCCGGTTCTCAGCTCACTGCAAGCTCCGCCTCCCGGGTTTATGCCATTCTCCTGCCTCAGCCTCTGAGTAGCTGGGACTACAGGCGCCTGCCACCTCGCCCGGGTAGTTTTTTGTATTTTTTAGTAGAGATGGGGTTTCACCGTGTTAGCCAGGATGGTCTCGATCTCCTGACCTCGTGATCCGCCCGTCTCGGCCTCCCAAAGTGCTGGGATTACAGGCTTGAGCCACCGCGCCCGGCCACAACAATATGTTTTAAGGGTTTATGTGGCTTGTATTCAAATTTTAAAGTAAAGATCTTGTGTAAGTTTAGGTCTGGGGAAGATCTCGAGAGAGCTTCTAGTTTAGCTTCATAATAACATTGTCCTTCCCACAATGATTTTTTCCACAATAATAAAAAATCTTTTTTTAGCTAGGTCTTGTGATTTTAGCTAGAAGATAGTTTGAACAGAAGAAAACTTTTTAAAGTTCATTTTCAGAGTTTGCTGAAAAATTATCTGCTTCTCTTTCCCTCTCTCTCTCTCATTCAAGCAGACATAATCCCCTGACACATTATACTTGAGATCTATATAAAAAGTTAACATTTTATAAATACTTTGAAAACTAATTCCAGTGATGAATTAATTTGAAGCCTTAGATAGATCATATTTAAACAAGCTGTTCATGTAAAAATGGAAATTTTTTGAAAAAAAATTATTTAAAAAGATCTGTATTATGGAATTTTTACATCAGCTCTTATTACTAAGATGTTTACATAAAAGTGTTCCATAAAGGGGGAAAATTATGCCGGTTGCACCTATAATTTGCTTTGCTCCAAACCTTGGCTGTTTAAACTGCTTCCATTTATGTGCACAAACCCGAATGAGTTTTTTTTATGCCCTCAAATTAAAGGCCCATTTGGAAAACTTGAGCTAACAAGCACACTTATCCTGCCACTAACCATCTTTTTCCCAATATATTCTTCCAACTATTGGGAAGGTAAGTTCATAAACCCAAAATGTGCTCTAGCTACTAATTTCAGGTCCTTCACCTGCACCACATAACATGGAATAAATAGGAAGCAATAACCCTCTGGTGACCATATGTAAAGATATCTAAAAGAAAACTGAACATGAAAGGAAGTAGGGGCTCAGTAAGTTAGACTAATGAATGAACAAACCAAAGTATGGCTAAACGTGCTTTGCCATTTAATAACCACAGTCACAACAACACTGAAAACTAATATTATTTGAGCATCTTACTGTGAGTCATGTATGGTCCCAGTACTTTATATAGATATCTCATTGGCTACATTCATGTGCTCAAGAAGTTAATTATGTGCTGTTTAACCAGTAATGACATCATTGCCTTCATGGGTATTAGAACTATAATTAGCTTTTATGAGGCTAAGACAATCTCTACTTATGTTGGTAGTATTTAGCAATATTTTTCTGATTAATGCCAACATAAACCTGTTCCACCCTGCAATACTGCCTAGGTAATCCATATGGAAAGATTTTCTGTAACAGTCTCAAGTGAGGTGAACATTAAGTGAATGTGTGTCTTTTAAGTTTCCCTAGTCTTTCTTTAGGTGTAATAGGTAAGATCAAAATGAGACAAATCTTTGATGAACATTAGAATAGTCACTTTGCTGCTTTTCTGTCTTATCATCAGCAGTTAGGCTCACTTCAATGAATTCCTTCCTTATAGAATAAATCTGCCTTGCCACTGTGACTGCTGTGTTCTTTCCACAAACTGTCAGTATAGCTTGCTAGCTTTTGTCTTTCTTCTTGTCATTTGTAGGTTCTTGGAATTGGGCTACAGTGATTCTTACAAGGATCTTTGTTCACTGGTAGTTTTGTGTTGTTTATGTGTAAAGGAGCAAGTCTTTAAAAAGAATCTGTGACTGGACCTGGTGGCTCACGCCTGTAGTCCCAGCACTTTGGGAGGCCGAGGAGGGCGGATCATGAGGTCAGAAGTTTGAGACCAGCCTGACCAACATGGTGAAACCCCATCTCTGCTAAAAATACAAAAATTAGCTGGGCGTGGTGGCATATGCCTGTAGTCCTAACTACTCGGGAGGCTGAGGCAGGAGAATCGTTTGAACCCAGAAGGCAGAGATTGCAGCAGTGAGCCGAGATCCCATAAGCCTGGGTGACAGAGTGAGACTCTGTCTCAAAAAAAAAAAAAAAAAGTGTCTGTGCTGGCCTGTGCAGTGGCTCATGCCTGCATACCTGTAATCCCAGCACTTTGGGAGGCTGAGGTGGGAGCATCACTTGAGTCCAAGAGTTTGAGAGCAACCTGGGCAGCATTATGAGATCCCATCTCTACAATTAAAAAAAAAAAAAAAAAAAGCTGGGCATGGTGGTGCATGCATGTGGTCCTAGCTACTTAGGAGACTGAGGTGGGAGGACTGCTTGAGCCCAGAAGGTTGAGGCTTCAGTGAGCCATGATTGCACCAGTGCACTCCAGCCTGGGAGACAGAGCAAGACCATATATATATATATATATATATATATGTGCTAAACACAAATCCAGTTATTTTACTTTTGCCACATTAAAACCTTTTTAGTTTTCCTATTGCTGTTAGTATAATTTTTCATTTTCTCTAGCATGGCTTGCAAAATCCTGCAAAATCTTATCTCTGCCTACTTTGTCTTTATCTCTTATTTCTCTCCACTTTACACACAATGCTCCAGCTGAACTAAATCTTAAGTTACTTGAACCATCTATGCTCTCTTGTACCTGATGACCTCACTGCCTGGAACACTCTTTTCTATTTTGTCTCTATCTTCCCCCTTCACTTGGCTCACTCCCAAGCTGCATATTTATGTCTCAGTGTCTTGCTGATTTGGTTAGAAATGGTACTGTTTCCATGAAGCCTAATCCCAGACTATAGTATGGCACTCGTCTGCTCTATCAGAGCACCTGTTCTATCAAGAACACCTGTTCTATCAGAGCAGTTATCACATTGTATTATCACGATCTACTTATTTATCTGCATTTCCAATAATCCATAAATTCTGTAAAGTCAGAGATTATATGTTGTGCATGACTGTATTCCCAGAACCTAGCACAGTCCAGGCACATAAATGTTTTATAAGTATTAAGTGCAGGGATGTGGGGAGATGAGAAGAGATAAGTTAGGAAGAGTGAGCAGGGCTAATAAGGAGTGAGTGCTGTGTATGTCAGTCAAGGGGCTTGTCTTGTTGGATCCCAGAGAAGATTTGGAGTTAGAGAAAACTTACCTTCATACTTGGATATTGATAGATCTTTCTGGTAGTGATGTGAAGGATGAGTTAATTGCAGGTGACAAGAGTATTGACAAGGAGACCAAACTTTTATCCAAGAGAGAAAGGATGAGAACCTTAAACAACAAGACCTTAAACTATTGGAATGAGATGAGGAGATTTAACAACTGTGAATAAAACAAATGTCATAGCCTTTGGCAAATTATTTGAGACGGTGTGGGAGAAGGAAGAGAGAAGGGATGTTCAGAGCCCTAGTTTGGATGATGTTCATGCTGCTAACAGTTATGAGGAGGATACAAACATTATTTGAGGAATGATGTTTGGACTGATGGCTCTGTGGGATATCCAAGTGGAGATATTGAGTAGGTATTTGCAAAGCTAGGATATGGTGCTCAGTAGCACATGTATGGGATCAACATTTAGGTATAATAAGGCTTTTGTTCAGATGAGATTAGCCAGAAGGAATGAGCATATATAAAGAAAAGCTGAACATAGAGGAGAGCTCTATTAGAGTACTGGCTTGAGGCACACTTGGTTGCAATGAACAGAAATCAACTAAAATTAAGTAAAGTAGTAGGGTAGTAGGTGTAATAAGAATTATTGTCATATAATTCAAGGACAGGCCACAAGAAACAGCTCCTACCCTTCATTACCGGATGTGGAATGGCTGGAATTAAAGCCCCTCTGTTTCTCAAAGGTCTGGTGTTCTCTCATCTCTGTGCTCTACATTTTCTTTTCATTTATTTATTTATTTAATTTTTATTGAGACACAGTGTGATCTCAGCTCACTGAAACCTCCACCTCCTGGGTTCAAGCAATTCTTCTGCTTCAGCCTCCTGAGTAGTTGGGGTTATAGGAGTGTGCCACCAGGCCTGGCTAATTTTTGTATTTTTAGTAGAGATGGAGTTTCACCATGTTAACCAGGCTGGTCTTGAACTGATCCCGTGATTCACCTCAGCCTCCCAAAGTGTCGGGATTACAGGCGTGAGTCTCCACACCCAGCCTCTACATTTTCTCTCTTACCCTTTCCTCTGTCAGCCCCTCAGCTTCCTATATTTCCAAGTGGTCAAGGCAGCTGCTACCTTTGAATTTCTATAATGTCATCGTTCTTTTTTTTGTCATTCTCTGGATAAATTGTGTGTGTCTCTAACTTGAAATTCTCAGAGAAAGACAGCATTGGGGTGATTAGCAAAGCCCATAGTTTGGTTCCCTTCAGGTCAGGGGTTTACTCCTTGGACCAAGTAGTACGAAGATGACAGCAAGAACTGTGAGAGGAGACAGATCCTCTTGGGAGAAGTTGTACCTATGAAGATTGAGTAGCTTCTGTAGTAAACTGTTATTTAAAGCAATACTTCTCAGAGTTTAACATGCTTATTAATTATCTGAGAATTTTGTTTAAATGCATATTTTTTTTTAGTAGGTCTGGGTGATTCTGCATGTCAACAAGCTCTCAGGTGATGCCGACGCTGCTTGTCTGAGGTCCTCTGGCCAAACAGAAAGGATTGTAAAGCCAAAGGTAGCAGAGGCAGTGCTTGGAGAGGGCTGAGAGGGCAGGAGAGAAATGAGGAGAATGGAGAATTTGTGGGTAAGAGACTGTCCAGAAGCAGCGTGTGCTCGGAGGCATCCAATGCTGGAGAGGGTGAGCAAAATAAAAATGGAAGCTGCTTTAGTATAAACACTGTGTGAAATTTTGTAAGTTCTTATCAGCTGAGTCCAAAGGCCTATGAATTCACCAGCAAGAAGGTCCACACCTGGATTAATCCAAAGTTGGGAGTTTGCAGGAAGAGAATAAGGAACTTGAATGGATATGTTAACCAGGAGGTAGATTTGGTGATAGACCATGCAGTTTATGTTGTTTCAAATTATTCAGTGCCTTTAGATTTTTTTTTTTTTAAAGCTGGAAAAGACTCAACCATTGCTTGAGAGAGAATAGTTACCCATGAAAATATGTGTGGGTGTGTGTACATATGCATACCCATGTGCTTGTGTGTCTAATCCTCTTGCAAGTGATGTATATCTACATAACAGGCTGACTCTGGAATGATTTACAACAGTTCACTTGTTTGGATCTTCAGAAAGTATTATCTTTTGTAGTCAGACATGGAATGTTCTCTTGCCAACGTGATTATGGAAAGACAGAACTCAAAGTTTAAACATTAACAGGATTACAGAAGAAAGAGATGTGTTTGAGTGTGTGGTGCATGTGGGTATCTTCGGAAATTCAAAAAATTGCCAGTCTTAATGGTGCCTCATCAAGGAAACTTCAGTTCAACATCTTGTTAATTTTCTAGTAATGTCAAACTTAATTGAACTGATTCAAGTAAGCCGGTACCCTTTGGAACTCATGCTTAAAGTCGTTGAAGTAGCTTCTTATTCAGGGTGTTTCCAAAGAACGTTTTGGGGTTGACCCATTACAGAGGGAAATGGAACAATTATCTGGTTGACTCAGGAAACCATTGTTTTAGGAGGAGTGGGTGAATGAACTGGTATTCTGGCATGGCTGTCAGAAGTTCTGGTAGGGGACTGGAATGACCAATGTAACCGTGCTTTAAGAAAGACCCTCCTCAAGTGTGGAAATGCTATTTTTGAATGCAGAGCTTGAGGAGGAGTGGTGAGGGTGGTGGGGATGCTTGCCAAGTCTGTCACATTAACAGAATCACAGATGTCACAGCCAGATTGCCTTGGATTCCATGCCATCTTAAAAAATATGGATAGTGGTCTGAAATCACTTAAAATAGCTAACTTTGATGAAGTCATCCATTTCTGCATATTATCAATCATGTAATACATGCCAGCATCTAAAATGTTACTGATGTTTTACATTTCAGTGGTGTTACATCTGATAGCAATTTACTTAGATCTGGAGAAATGGTATGTGGCTATCCTGGCTCTTTACTGACTTAGGTATTAGAACTGATTCTAGAATTGTTAGTTGCTGGCCCTTAGGTTTAATCTTTAGAAGCCACCAAGACTGCTAAATATTTTAAATGTTTTTAATCAACAAATGAGCTTTTCATGTGTGAGAACTCAGTATATCCTCATGGATAATTCAAATAATGACTGAATAAATGCAGAACAAGCAGGCGACTTAAGCTAAATTTTCTGGAGATAATTTTCACTGGCCAGGTTTTTCTACAGGCTCATTAGCTGCAGTTTTATGTATGTTCAAATAAAGATCAAGGTTTACTTAAATGAATTAATTTTGTTCACCATTTAACGCAGTCTAGAAAAAGCAATTATTCAGTACCATCAACATATTTGTGTTGAAAGAAGCTAAAATTAATCTCCATTTTGATTTGTCTCTTGGGATCTAAAATTCTTGTTTTAAAGAGATTTTAAAGAATTGGCATTTGGATTTTATAAAGAAGTACTTGTGGCAAAGGTAGTATAAGAATCCAAGTCTGAGATATTTAAAATAACCTCACAAGGTAACGGTTATTAAATCTATGTCAAAATGTTATATATCAATTGAATTAGGCTTTGACATGACTGGAAGATTTTTCATTATAGATTAGAGTTTCATTGAAAAATAAACTTTTGTAAATATACACACAAGTAAATTACTGCTAAATACTTGTAAGCATAGGCAAGAACTGAGGGTGGAATTTGGTTTGTTGTTTGTTTGGATTACTTGAAAACCTTGCTTTTATAAATTATCTGTAAGAATATGTTACCATATCTGTCTTTGGATTTGGATTCTTATACTACCTTTGCCACAAGTACTTCTTTATAAAATCCAAATGCCTATTCTTTAAAATCTCTTTAAAACAAGAATTTTAGATTGAGCCAGATGCTTTGAACTGGGTAGCTTTTAGCGTATGTGTTAATCCTGATTTTACCAATACCTCATTTAGTGGCTACTTCAGTAACCATCTAATTAGGTAGCCCTGACTCTTACGAGAGAGCAAAGTAATTACTTACTAAGCTAGCTCATAGTGTAGGAATCAGTTAGCAGTGATATTTGACTACTACAAATTGGAAAATTCAAAGCACTATATTTCATACTTCCTAATACTTTTTATTAAAATGTTTCCAAATGAGTTTCTTAAAATATGTTTATTTTAGGGCTATGAAACTATTAAGAAATTGTCCGTTTAAAAAATGTCTTTTAAAGAAGTACTTGAGCTCACCATTTTGGTCTGTGTTTTTTGTTTAAGTGTGGCAACTTTTTTTTTTCCTAGAAAGACACTAGGCTTACATTCAGAAGGGCTGGTTTGAATTTTGGTGCTGCTATCTATTAGATATGTGACTTTGTGCAAGTTATCCAATCTATATTAGCCTCATTTGTTTCCTCTAAAGATAGAGGTGGTAATAGTTCTCAGGGTTATTATAATGTTAAATGAGTTATATGTGAAAGCTTGTTATTGTGAATTGCTCTATGAGTATAATGAAGAGGATGATATTGTGTCTAGTTTAATTGATATTTCATCTATTTAAGACAATTATTATTTAGTAGCACTATCTCTAAATGCTGTCTAGGCACTGAAGGTAAGAATCATATAGAAGAATGTATCAAACGTTCTTCTGAATTCATGTTATGAGTGTCATCTTTATCTTGTTTCTATCCCTCTGAGTGCCTAAGGAAAAAAGAGATTCTACTAAGGTGGTGTCCTATTTTACCTCTCTTAAATTTTTAATGCACTGATTTTGTGTTATAGTAATTATTAATAATAGCCGACACTTAACTAGTGCTAACTATGTCCCAGGTACAGCTTCCAGGACTTTCTAATATTAATCCATGTTATCCTCCTGGTAACTCTGGGAAGTGGTTGCTATTATCACCACCAGTGTAAAGGTGGAGAAACTGAGGCACAGATAAATTAACTTGTTAAAGATTACACAGTCAGTGTTGTCAGTCAAATTTAACTTTCTTATACCCTTGGGCAGGCATGGTGGCTCAGGCCTGTAATTTCAGTACTTCCAGAAGCCAAGGTGGGAGGACTGCTTGAGCCCAGTATTTTGAGGCTGCAGCGAGGGCCACTACAATCCAGCCTGGCTGACAGAGAGATACCCCATGTCTAAAAGATAATAATGATAATAAATTTTCTTAAACCCTTTCTTCAGCTTGTAGGGAAGAATTTGGCAAAGATAATATATACGATAAAGGAAGTCATGCACATTACTTGGGTCTTGGATATAAAAGATGGCATCTTATCTTGGAAAAATGATGCTGCCTATCTGCATGTTGAGATGACAGAGATTGTTGCTTATTTTCCTTTATATTTTTATTTTTAATCTCCAATGTCTATAACTGGATAAATTATTGTTGATTTACTAGGGTTACTTCCCTCTCCTGAGCCCAAGGCAAAATAACAGTCCTAGCCATCTCAGTCCTGTGTTGTGAGTGATGTAATTGGAAGAAACAGCCCAACACCCCACCTGAAGAGATGTTCCAGAGCACATGTACTCTATTTTCTTTTCAGACTTAGAATTTGACTTGGTTATACTGCATGGAGTCTTTCTTTAATTTAGACATGGTTCCCTTCATTTAAGCTACTCATTTGTTCATAAATTTAGCAAATTTTATTGAAGAACTCCTATGTGCCAGGGGTGCTGTGCAGTGCTGGAGAGTAGAATGGCAAATATGACAGTCACACACCCTCTGCTTGTTGAGTTTACAAAGTAGTGAAAGAAGATTGACAATAAGAAAATCATATCACAAATGGAAGTAACAGAAGTCCTCTGAATAGCGCTACAAAGCAGAGGAACATGATGCTCCAGGGATGGATAAGAGAAGGCATTTGGCAGACACTTGAGGATCATCGTTTGTTTTCCATAGTCTGTCTTTGGTCTCGTACAAGATGTCAGAGACTTAAGGAGGAAGAGCAGGAGGAGGGCAAGTTAAAAAGAATGGATGGGGATAGAGTTGGCATATTGAAACATTGAGTAATACAAAGTGGCCACAGAGAAAAAGAAAAACCTCACTTGAGCTGTGTAAAACATCGAATTAGTCCTTGAATATATCACTTTGTCATAGAAGAATAGTAATATTTGTAGTAACTACCATTTTTCAAGAAGTGTTACTGCATATGCATTCTAGTCAACTCAGTAAAAGAGGGAGGGATATAATAAATTTAGTTATTTTCATTAGTATGTTTAAAGTATTTTATTGTTTGAAAGTTTATATTTCCATTTAATGGCAGTTTATCCAGTATTTTGGATAAATGAGATCACTGCCTTCATTTATATAAATATGTCAAAGCAATGTGCATATTAGTTGCAAAAGCATCTCTGGACAGGAAGATGGTAGACCTTGGTTTCTGATTCCAACTGGTGGATAAATAATAATTGAGAACAACCTAACTGTTCACATTAGTGAAAATGGGATAATAGCATTTCCCCTGTCTACCTCAGAAGGGGTTTTCTTTACATATTTCATTCAATTAATATTTTTTGTGAACCTTATACTGAGAACAAATAGTGATGAGCAAAGGAGACATGATCTTAGATCTTATAGGACTTACATTCCACGGGAAAAACCAATATTTATTTACAATGGGTCTTAATTTTTCCATTCCTGTGACCTGCGGTGCTATTCTCTAGTGTGCTCATGGCATGCTCCCTCACTTCATTCAGTTGGGTCTCTCCTCAAATGTCACCTCTTTGGAGAACCACCATCTCTAATATTCATTTCAGTCTCTCCTTATCCTTTGCTTTACTTTTCTTCCCCACCTTTATCTCTCATTATACTTGTAGTTACCTTTAGGTCCAACACTGAAGTATAATAATCCTTTATCCAACCGGGCATAGTGGTGCACACCTGTAATCTCAGCTACTCGGGAGGCTGAGGCACTAGAATTGCTTGAACCTGGGAGAGAGAGGTTGCAGTGAGCCAGAATCATGCCACTTCCCTCCAGTCTGGGCAACAGAGCAAGACTGTCTCAAAAACAAACAAAAAGATTCCTTTATAGAGAGACTTTGTCTTTCCTGCTCATTGATATTGATATATATTATTTAGAATAGTGCATGGCACATAATAGACTCACAATAAATATTTACCAAATGAATGAGTAAATGAGATGAGCCCACAAGCATATAATTACCAACTGTGACAAACAAATGGGGTAAGTGAATGTATTTTCAAAACTATCAGTAATCCATGTTTGCAAGGTGATGCTATTTATTTGAATTTCAGAAAAAAAAATACAGTCTGCCAGAAGATAGCTTATTTTTTTTTGTATTTGTAGCTTTCTATTAAATTATTTATTTTCTAAGAGTTTCTCTTCCTTTATATCCATGATTTGTAATACTGAACACTATCTTTATGGTTCTGTAACCCCCGCCATCCCAGTTCAATTACTGTATGGAGTAGAGATTCTTAATCTGGGTCAGTGAACCTTTGTGAAAGTCACTGTTGCCTTCTGAGGCCTCATTGTACTCCTTGAAATTGTGTGTAACATGTGTGACCCCTGCTCATTTTACTGGAGAGAGTTCCTATAACTGTCAGATTCTCAGATTGTATAACCTCCCAAGTTTAAGAATCATTGCATTAAAATTTTTTATTTCCCTTTTACTTTTTGTTGCTCTATTGATGGTTCTTTTCCTCCTCAAGAAGGTTTCATTTTCCATTTATATTTTATGATTGTATGGTGGTATTTTTAAATATTTACTGCTCGATTGTCCCCAGTGTGTGGTATTCTCAGTTTATTATATGCATCTGAACCCAGACCTTCTCTCTGTCTTTCTTTTGTCTGGCCAGCAGTGTGGGGATGTGCCAACTGCCGAGTGGTTTTGTCCAACCCTTCTGGGACCTTTACTTCTCCATGCTACCCTAACGACTACCCGAACAGCCAGGCTTGCATGTGGACGCTCCGAGCCCCCACCGGTTATATCATTCAGATAACATTTAACGACTTCGATATTGAAGAAGCTCCCAATTGCATTTATGACTCATTATCCCTTGATAATGGAGAGAGCCAGACTAAATTTTGTGGAGCAACTGCCAAAGGCCTATCATTTAACTCAAGTGCGAATGAGATGCATGTGTCCTTTTCAAGTGACTTTAGCATCCAGAAGAAAGGTTTCAATGCCAGCTACATCAGAGGTATGTAAACCAAAGGCAACGCCAACCTTCTGCTTTTGTTTAACATGTTCTGCAGTAAACACAAGGACCAGGAGACAGAGTTATGCTCTTTTATGTGAATGTGAATGATTAGGATTGGGATTTAAGAGCAAGAAGTTGTTAATATTCTCTGAGCATTCTTGTTAGCAAAATATAATTACCAGATCCAAAATCTAGTTACAGGAGAGTTTAATTCTTTTATATTGTTTATATGCAGAACATTTAAAGGCTGCTTGGAAGACACTGTAGATATTCCACTGCTAATAATTAAAACCTGTAATTCTAACATCTCTCCACTGAAAATTTAAAACATCCCTTTTAGAAATCATTTCATTTTGGGTTTTATGATGTTGTCCTTTTAAGGAACTATGGTATGGAACAAATACAGAAAATGAACAGTAAATTTTTAACAAGCTAGTAACAGTTTAAGCTAATAAATAACACAGCTTGAGGAAAGCCCCCTGAAAATGGCTAACTGAAGGAAATAAGGCATATTTTTATTAAATATGTTTTCTATATTCTGGCACAACATGACATTTAAATAATCTTTCTCTCTAAAACCTGTGTTTCCCTAAAGAAACTCAAGCTTCGATATGATGAGACTTATACTGTTTTTTCTGTGCTTTCTAAGTAAAAACAAACAGAAAGGTACAACTATAAAAATGACTATTATGATTTATACTTTTTTTTCTTCTGAACTTTCTAAGTAAAAACAGAAAGGTACAACTATGAAAATGACTGACCCTCACTATTATAAGTTGTGTTTTCTGATTGTGGAGTTATTTATTTATGTTTGCCATGGTTAAAACACACATGCTTAAATTTTTCAAAATGTTTTAAATTTTTCAAAATAATATTTTAAAAATGATAAAATATAGGACATTGGAAAACAAAAAAAAGAAGCAAAGTAGAATTATCTGTACAAATGCCACCCAGCCATAACCACTAATAAAATGTTGATGGAGACATTTATTTCTAGGCTTTTAATTTTAACAATGCATGTAGAATAGTGGTTCATATTGTTTAAGTGTCTCTTTGCATAAGTGGACCTATAAACTTCTTTATATTTAAAAAGTAGACTAAAGTCCATGATTCCTTTAAATTCTATCATAGATTTTTACTAGAATAGTTATACTAAAATGATGTTTTATTACAGAACTATTCTTGATGTACTGAATATTAAAATATATTCAAACTGTTATTCATATGAAACCAGTATTAAAAAGTATTTTTGAGGAGAAATACTTCTTTCTCAAATTAGTCTCACAATGGCTATGATATTAGCATAGGGCTACATCTATTGGTATTATTTAGTAATTTTGCATGTATCATAGAAGGATTAGGTGAATACATTTTTATTTTGAATTTATTGCACCTCTATTATAATAATAGTACTCGCCACTTATTGCTGTGGTACTGGCACTGCTCTATGCTTTGGACATATTAACTTATTTAATTCTTATTGACCATATATGTAGTAGGTGCCGTTGTTGCCCATTTTACAAATAAGACAAAGGTAGAGAGAGATGAAGTAACGTACCCAGGGTCACATGGCCAGTACGCAGAAGAGCTGGAGTAGGAAACTCCATGGTCTACCCTTTACTACTCAAAAACTAGCTTATATGTCTGGATACCTTAAATTTCCACTTTGTTTGACTTTTCACTTAGACTCCCTCTCCTTAATAGAATTAGTTTTGTATTTGTTCCTAAAACATCCTGATGATGGCAGAAAAAATAGGAGGATATAGAGTATCTGAAAGGGAGATGGCAGTACAGGAATGTTTGGGAAGAGTGAAAAGTAATCATTAATGAAAATAAGAACTATTATTTGTGTTTAGAAATCATTTGAAAAATAGTTTTTTTGAAAATCTTAATGTATAAACAAAGCCTTCCTGAAACCAGTTATTTCCTTAATTAGGTAGTTGGGGTTTTTAAATTGTTAATTTCTCAGTTTCAGGATTAAAAAATACTTATCAACTTTGCTGGCTGTAACTCAAAAGTTTAGGTGTGAGAGATCCAATCATGACTAGACATGAAATGAGTAGAATTTCTTACTACTATTGCTGATATCAGACAACTGGTAATGGGTTGGTGACAGAAGATGGATGAGTAAGAGGGGAGGGATGGGGCAAATGGTAGGTAAAAAGCTAACTAGTAGGAAGCAGTGGAGGGCTTGATGTTTTGCATCACATTAGTCTGTGCTCTGAAGTTAACAGGTTTATCTTTCCTATTATGTTTTGTCCTAGTTGCTGTGTCCTTAAGGAATCAAAAGGTCATTTTACCCCAGACATCAGATGCTTACCAGGTATCTGTTGCAAAAAGTGTCTCCATTCCAGAGCTCAGTGCTTTCACACTCTGCTTTGAGGCAACCAAAGTTGGCCATGAAGACAATGATTGGACAGCTTTCTCCTACTCAAATGCATCCTTCACACAATTGCTCAGTTTTGGAAAGGCCAAGAGTGGTTACTTTCTATCCATTTCTGATTCAAAATGTTTGCTGAACAATGCATTACCTGTCAAGGAAAAAGAAGACATTTTTGCAGAAAGCTTTGAGCAGCTCTGCCTTGTTTGGAATAATTCTTTGGGCTCTATTGGTGTAAATTTCAAAAGAAACTATGAAACAGTTCCATGTGATTCTACCATTAGTAAAGTTATTCCTGGGAATGGGAAATTGTTGTTGGGCTCCAATCAAAATGAAATTGTCTCTCTAAAAGGGGACATTTATAACTTTCGACTTTGGAATTTTACCATGAATGCCAAAATCCTCTCCAATCTCAGCTGTAACATGAAAGGGAATGTAGTCGACTGGCAAAATGACTTCTGGAATATCCCAAACCTAGCTCTGAAAGCTGAAAGCAACCTAAGCTGTGGTGAGTTTGTACCTTATTCCCTTTTTTTTTTCTTTTTTTAGGATTATTCTATGAATATGATTGTCAATAAGGAATTATACATACACACATGTACGTGTATATATATTCCCACATATAGATACATATGTTGTCATTAAAAAACTCTTTTAAGTTTTAAAATGTCTCCTGCTCAGCTCTTATAGCACCCATTTGATTATAAGCCATGCATGATCCATCAAGACATTTGGTTTAACCATTCTTAAGTTTTCCCCATGTCATAAAATATCACAGAGTTTATCACTAATATAACAGTTATAATTGTAGAGTCTCAAATAGAAATGTTAACACTAGGCTTGAAACAAAAGAAATTAATAAGTAAGTTATTGTTATTTTTTTTTGAGACAGCATCTCACTGTGTTGCCCAGGCTGGAGTGCGGTGGGGTGATCTTGGCTCACTGCAAACTCTACCTCCTGGGTTCAAGCAATTCTCATGCCTCAGCTTCCCAGGTCTCTGGGACCACAGGTGTGCGCCACCATGCCCGGCTAATTTTTGTATTTATTTTTAGTAGAGAGGGGGTTTCATCATGTTGGCTCGGCTGGTCTTGAACTCCTAACTTCAAGTGGTCCACCCACCTCAGTCTCCCAGAATGCTGGGATTACAGGTGTGAGCCACCCTGCCTGGCCAGTTACTGTTTTTTGTTTGTTTGTTTGTTTTGTTTTGTTTGAGACAGAGTCTCACTATGCTGCCCAGGCTGGAGTGCAGTGGTGTGAGATCTCAGCTCACTGCAAGCTCCACCTCCCAGGTTCACACCATTCTCCTGCCTCACACCATTCTCCTGCCTCAGCCTCCCAAGTAGCTGGGACTACAGGTGCCCACCACCACGCCTGGCTAATTTTTTGTATTTTTAGTAGAGATCAGATTTCACTGTGTTAGCCAGGATGGTCTCGAATCTCCTGACCTCATGATCCACCCGCCTTGGCCTCCCAAAGTGTTGGGATTACAGGCGTGAGCCACCAAGTCTGGCCCAGTTACTGTTTTTAATCACAAAGGTGATACAGTAATAAACTGATCTTTATCATCCTGGAATTAAATTTCAATTGGATGACTTAAATAAACAACCATCACCTAAGAATACTATTTACTCAGCCAGTATTAAATATCAAAACTGTCCATTTTATAGAAAATCTTAATAATCAGAAATTATCCATTTTTTCTTTGAACATTTTTCTCCATTTTTTAAAAATGAGGATTTATAGTTTGTTGCAAATACTGTGTTGTCTCTAGTTCTTCATGAGACTGTAAATGTGCTATTATTAGAAGTAGCTAAATGCAGAATATTTTGAGAAATAATTCTGTGTGATAAAAATTGTATTAAAATAGATCTGCACCTAATATTCTCCATTGACATAAGCTAATTCTGGAAGCTCTTATTTTATTATAGGACTGATTCAAACACAAAAAGTAGAAGTTTCATTATCAACTTTAAATATCATATGACTAAAACTAAGACAGTGATAATGTATACATTTTAGTCACAGACATAACTCTCAATTAAAAAGGAGAAGAAGGAGCCTAGTATTCAAAAGTAATTTATGTGTGACTTTGTTCTTGTAAAAAAATTTCATTGGAACACAGCCATGCTCATTAGTTTATATATTGTCTTTGTCTGCCTCTGTGCTACAATGGCTGTGTTAATTGATTGTGATCAATATAGTATAGCCTGCCCTCCCCTCCTAATTTCCCCTCCTAAAATGTTTACAATCTAGCCCTTTAGGAGAACATTTGCCAACCCCTGAAACTAGTCTAAAGAACTATGAGAGTCCACTTTGCTGAACCACATACTTTGGACAGCACTAGAAAATACCTGCTAGATCTCCTCAGCCAGGGAAAACAAACCAATCGCCCACAGGCTAGTTTAGCCCTAAGACATGGGTGATGGTGGTAGCATTTATTTGTTCCTATACATTTACATTTGTTTCACATAGTGCTTTTAATTGATGAATTATTTCCAATATTAAAAAATTAGATTTCACATAAAAATGAAGTTTTGGATTTTTCTGGTAAATATAATACACTAGGCTACTATATCTGCATTGCCAACACAGCTGGAGCCAGATGGTGGCTGCTGCTTTCCAAGGGGCTTCCCAGTTTACTTCAGCCCTTAGCAAACCCTTATTCTTCCCACTCCAGCCCCTTTTTGTCTTTAGATTGCATTCTGGCCCTGATAGGCATTTAAGTGGGAATGCTGATTTATGCCACTCCCTTTATACGGGCCAGGAAACTGAAGCTTAGAGAAAATAAGTGGCAGAGGCAGTGGTGGGCTCCAACACGTGTCTTCTATCTCCATGTCTAGTATTTATGTCTGGGAATACTCATTTAAAAAATTATTTTAAATTATTTTAATTGATAAAAACTATATGTGTTTATGGTGTACAACATATTTTAATATAGGTATATATTGTGGAATGGCTAATTTGAGCTAATTAACTTTCATTATTATCTCATGTACTTATTTGTAGACAGAACATGTAAAATCTCTCAGCAAGTTTTAAATATACAATCATTGTTATTAACAGTAGTCATCATGTTGTACAATAGATTTCTTGAATGTATTTCTCCAGGCTAACTGAAATTTTCCATCCTTTGACCCATACATTCTCAACTCCTGTGCCCTGTCCACCCCCTGTGCCCCTGGAAACCACTCTTCTATTCTTTGCTTTTATGAGTTCAACCTTTTTAGATTCCACATTTAAGTAAGATCATGCATTTCTCATAATTTCTTAAACTCTGTCTTCGAGACGCCTTTCCCAAGCCTTAAGATTATCAGAGTGCATCAAGTACATACTCATGTACCTTAGTCATCTATAAGTTTTCAAAGTAATTTTGTCAAAAGGGTAGCGTGAACTTACAGAGTCAATATATTTGAGTCTTTTTAACTTTTATAGTGATCTTCTTGCCATTCCAAGATGACGTTAAGCACTCACATTCCAGACATTCAGATGTCCTGGACTGTGTTTCAGGAGAAATGATGGGAGAGGGAATTTCCTGCTGCTTAATCATCAGCTTTGGGAGTTGAAGAACCCAAGTCACTCATTAACTGACAGGAAATACCTGTAACAGAGATTATATCAAGGCTTGTTAGCTAAGCAAATCTTTCATAAGTGTACCCTGTTAACATTTTAACCTTTCATTTTTTTTTCCAGAAAATGAAAGCATCTTGCTGTTTGTGGTTATAATTTCCAACAAGCTAATGATCAGTACAGTAACCAATGGGAGAATAGAAATTTATTTCTAGCATTCCATTGAATAGACAATGTCTGCTCAATATGAGTTTTTATTTCAGGATTAATTTGTGATGGAAAAATAAATAGATTTTGCAAAGGTATATTGCTAAATAAATTTTAATTTGAAAGTAACATAGTAGAATTGAACTGACTCAATTCAACATTAAAATGTCCTGTCATTTGTTTCACATATTAAACATCCTACCCTTAATAAAATTGATATATTAGTAAATATTCTAACAATTTTAGAATATGACTTTGTTTTCCTATACTTTTCTAAAAAATATTTGGGAAATGTACCTTAATTAGGAAAGTTTCAGCAGATTTTTAAAAACATGGTTAAACCTGTCAATCCTTTTAAAAACAAAATGCTTTATTTTGCAATAAATCTTCTTCTTTTTATAGCATCTTCATTTTTCTTAGAATAATTTTATTAAACCCATTCAGTTTTATGACTCTCATGGATAGGTAAATTTTTAGTGGACTCTTTAATTATAGGTGCAATTATTTATTTACCTGTGTGATGATTCAAGTTTAGATACTGGCTAATGTCTGTCAATTTTCACAAAGAACAGACAGTGCCTTCTCTACTAGTTTTATTTATTTTACTGATTACTACTCTTTCCTGAGGGAGTGGTACAGTATAATGCAATGAATAGTCTAAGTTCAAACAAATTACATTTATTTTAACAAGCATTTATTAGGCACTTCCATGGATTAGCTACTGTGGATGTAGAGATAAGACACACTTTATAAGTACTTTATTGTTATTCTTTTCTGAAGTTTCTGGATTTGTACTTACTTTTGTTTCCCTCTCTAGGATTTTTTACAGAGTTTACTAAGGTTTCATCAACTCTTGGATTTTTACCCTTTCATAATCATTACAGTTCTGTTCTTCATAGCCTTAAATTCATAGCCTTCACAGCCTTCAATTCATTATTGGTTCTTCCCTTGCACTTCTAACGAATGATTGAATGTGATATTTTTGGATAACTAAATCATTTTTAAATAATAAAATTAAGATAAATCACTTTATCTTTACAAAGGACTTTATACTTTGAGGATGCCCAAACTCTTTATGAACATAGATGACTAAATTTCACTTTAAATATATTTATTCATGGACAGTTGAGAAATTCATCTTAGTTAACAACTGCCAAGAAAAAAATGAAAAGAATTACTGTTTTTTTTTTTTTTTTTTTTTTTTTTTTCCTGTTATTGCAACTTATTGTGAGGGTTTGCTCTTCGGTTATTTGGAGTATTATTAAGTAGATATGAGAGGAGCAGTGGACTATACATCAGTCTTTTTTACCACAACTTGTGTAAATATTAATATATAGTGACTCCTTTCAGTAGCATAATTTGGAAAGAACAACAGATAGAGAAGAAGGATTAACAGCTTTAGAGCTTTTCCTCAACTACCTGTTTTCAGTGATTACATTTTTTTTCAAAAAAATTTGGCTCTAAATTTTGCTGTTAATGTTATAGAACTTGGCTTCTTAGCTCAGCTAAAACCCAGGTTCTTGTCACATAACCAGGAAAATTTAGGCACGCGTACACATTGAGGGGTGAGTAGAGCAGGACTTCATTGGGCAAAAAGGAAAAACAAAACAAAAAACCACAACAACAAAAAGCTCAGCAAAGTGAGACGGAGGCCTACTAATAGGCCCTCCACCTCACTGATTGATTGCCAGGTCCTCACAGGAGCTGGAGAGAGCAGGCTCCTCCCCTGCATAAGGCACAAATTCTCCGTGGCTCCACCTACCTCCCACAGTGCGCAAGTCGGGCCCTAGTCCGCTGTGGGCAGGTTCAGGCAAGGCCTCGGCAGGTTTCCTCATCTGCACAAAAGTATCTGATGTAAACACTTGTGGGGTGGGTGGGAGATTCTCTGGGGACCCCTTTTTATCTGCCTAGGCATTTGGCTGTCTCATTAATATTAAGTAAATATCTGAAAACACCTTTCTGGTAGCCTCAAAAATCAGGAAACACATACAGATCATATTCTAAAACCAATTTGTTGATGATAAACATATCACTATCCAGGAGAGTGGATTGTTTGTTCTTCCTTAACAACCTCCTGATGCATAAATCCATCAGCCAAAGAAAATTGATTGTGATATTGACTTTTTATGCAGATGTGCTGAAAATAGAACTGGGTAGAAATAAAGTTTGTGCATACTTTTGATATTTCATGTTTTTGTTTATTTTGGTGTGTTTGTAATGCAAGTTTTCATTTATCAATTTAATTTCCTTTTAATTAAATTAGTCACATGTATTTATACCATTTTTACTTAAAAACATTCCAGTTTGATTTTTATTGTCATTTTGGGTCATATTAAAATAGTGTTTATTGAGTATTTAAAGCAGTCAATTTGCTAAACTAGAAGTTCCCCAGAAGGAACAGCTAACTAAAATATTGAGAAGTAAATGTTGCAGTTTCCCATAAAAGAATGCTGCATATTGAAATTTATACTTGTTACTGTGCAATGAAACTGAGGAAATGTTCAAGAAAATTGTTAAATATCTTGCTCTAAATCATAGCTCTTCTGATATTCTTTTCTTATTTTTACCTCTAAGCTCTTTAACCTACTAGTGGGAATGTAGTTTGCCTAAAAACTGCTTTCCCACAACACTGAGCCCTTATCTCCCTTTGTCTTCCAGAGATATTGTATCAGTGCCAGAAGTGGCCTAAGGAGCCCTTGACTGCCAACATTGTGTGTAATATGAGAACTACAGGAACTCCCTCCAGGGTCTCCTCTGTTGCATGCTACAGAGGCTGAGATTTCATTAGGCTCTGAACTTTAAAGGCTTTTTAGTTTGCGGAAGTCCCTTACAAAATATAAGTACCTACAAAAGGGAGGTCCTACAAAAATTGGGCTTATAGTAAATGTGATGCAAGGGAATAATGGGCAAAAAGCATTCAAGACAAAATTCCACCTCAGTCCTGCCTTAACTTCTGCCTCCTCAAATATTCTTTTTCCATGGTGCATTTGCTTAAGTTTTCAGTCTTTAAAACACCCCCTTCCTCTCTCTGCTTCCTTTCACAGCCAAGCTTCCTCTTCTTGCATTCACTCGTCAGACCTTGGCAGTCTAGATTTCATCATTCCCACACAACTCAAACTATTTTCTATAGAGGTACTACCAAAATCCAATGCAAAGTTAAAGTTCTTCTCATTCTTTATCACTCTTGGCCTTTCTGGTATTCTCGATATTGCCACACCCTGCATTAAACTTTCTTCTCTTAAATTCTGTAAAACCACCTCTCTAAAAGTTTTACCTTTTTAAGTCTATAGCTCTTTTTCTTATATCTGATGCTTAAATATAGAAATATCTGTGGTTCCATCCTGTTTCCTTCTCCAATCTGCAATCTATCTCCAGTGATCCCAAACACTCTATAGCTTTTGATGAGTATTTCCTGGCTACACCTCTTACAAAAACACGTTTGCATCTAGGTGTCACACAGGCACCTCAGTTTCCGTTACTGTACTTGGTGTTTACCCCACCTAAGTCTGCTCTTCTTCTATTATTTCCCATCTCCTTTTATTAGATAGACATGTACCAGTTTCTCAAGTTGGAAATTAGCAAAACGTCCTCTATTCTTCCTTTTTTCCCGTCTTTAATTAGTTCTACATGTTATGCATTCTGTCTTTAAATTTCTTGTATCTGTATCTATCTCTGTCAATCCTTTTTACTCATGATATCAAGGCTGAATTATTAGTAGTATTCCTGCTTCTATTTCCCTTCTTTTGGTTGTAGAACCTAAATGACTGATTTGTTTTTCTAAGACCAGCCGAGCGGGCACAAAAGAACCAGCGACCAGGCAAGAGTAGGAGCAAAACTGCAAATTTATTTTTGATCACCTAGCTTCAGGGGAAGAAGGTGGGTAGGGAGAGGTCTGTCGGCCTCCGGCAAAGGAGGCCGACAGAGTCCCCCGGTGGGGCTCTCGGGCGGGGTTCCTGATGCAGTCCCGACATCCCGACAGGAGTGGGGCTGGGAAGTCCACGTGTGGCATCCGTCCAGAGCGGCTTTTCTAGGAGTGGGAGGGCAATAGGCGGGGCACGGGCGTGTCGGGGGTGTTCCGCAGGTGCGACCAGGTAAATCTTAGTCTCTTCGGATTGACGTCACCTGGCGCATGCCCAGTTGGTCTGTACCTTCCTGGGCGCCAGCTGCATTTTTGCACGTGCGGGAAAAGTTGGTGATGAAGAACCCGGAAGTGCGCCATCTTGCCTCCGTTCGTCCAAACAGTCCAACCTTTTATTGATAATAGTGATAAGGGGGCGCCATGGTCTGTCTGGCTACTTCCTGCTGTTAAGGGGCGTTGTTAAGGTCGGGGCCTATAGTTGGTATTTGGACGTACGGATGAAGAATAAAATAAGGCACAGTATTAGTATAGGAATGAGGAATGGAAGCATTTGTTGGAATATGGGCAAAACTCAGAAGGATAGTCCTGGCAAGGCTGGGGAGTATGAGATAGTTAAGAAAATTTAGTAAGTGTGAGGCGAGTGGGGGAAAGTTGAACTGATTTCTCGGCCTAGTAAGGGGGTAGGGCATGAGGGTATAATGAGGAACAAATGTGCAAAGTAGTTGTTGGCCAGGCAGCAATTAAGGAGTGGAGTTTTTGTGGAGTGGATGGCTTTCTGCTTACTCCTACTACGGAGATATTGGATGGAAGGCTAGGTCCAGAGAAGGATGGCAAAACAGAATAGGTAGCCTCGCTGTTGATTAAAAAAAAAATTAATTGTCTTACCCGCTACCAGGAGAGTTACCCATGGCTTGGTGAGGGTGATGGGGGTCCCCGAGTCTCGGCACCTTCAGTTGTCATCGTCCAGATGTAGGAGCTGGAAGGAGCTCCCAGGATCCTGGGAAAGGGGGTCACGTGGAGACGCAGCACCTTTTCTCAGGGGGGGGCAATCAGACTTCCAGCGTCCTCCCTGCTAGCAAGCAGGGCAGGGGGTTGCTGGTGGACGAGGGTTAGGACATTCACTGGCCCAATGTCCTGACGCCTTGCACTTATAGCAAGGCTGCGTTGGGGCTCGGGGACCTTGTGGACACCTGTTGGCATAGTGTCCTGCCTTGCCGCACTTATAGCAGGCTCCTTTTGTAGCCTTGCAGTCTGCGGAGTGTGTGCTGTCTGGCCTGGGGTTACGACTAGGCTGTAAAGCCGCTGCTAGGAGCTGTGCCTCAGCCGTCTCCTCTCTGGAGTTACAGACCTTAAAGGCTAATTTAACTAGGTCTTGTATTGGTGCCTGAGGACCATCCTCTACCTTTTGAAGTTTTTACGAATGTCAGGAGCTGATTGAGAAATGAAATAAGACGCCAAAATGGTGGCCCCTGTGGGGGAGGCCAGATCTAACCAGGTATATTGGGTTAGAACCTCAGTCAGCCTATTTAAGAATGCGGCTGGATTTTCTCCTGGATTTTGAACTAAATTCCTTTATGTATATGGTAGGATTAGCTGAGAAATCACCTAAACGCTTCTCAATTTTGGAAAGATCGGCCAGTGAAAAAGGGACATGTACTCTGACTACCCCCTCCACCCCAGCTACCTCTCGCAAAGGTGCTAACACTGTAGGAGGGTGTGGGGCAGGGCACTTAGAGCGGGTGTGTGCAGAGAAAGGGGACCCTAGATGGCCGGCTGAGGACACGGAAGGGGGCACGGGTGCGAGCGGGCTACTAGTCAATGAGGAGCAAGGAGGAGGAGTCTGGGCAGGAAGGGAGGGGGTGGAGAAGGCAGGGAGAGAAGGAGGAGTATAGGGCAGATTGGGACCAGAGCGTAAGGCCCAAAAGCCTTGTATGTAATTAATTTCGGACCACTTGCCTAGCCGCTGGCAGAAATTGCTGAGGTTGATCATGCCACAGTGGAAAGGAAAATTAACTGCTTCCTCCTAAGGTCTTGTTTGAGCTGTAAGGTTTTTAAATTGGCTAGGAGGCACCCTAAGGGGGTGCTCTTTGGAAATTTGGACTGGGGGTTTCCCATTTTTTTCCTCTTTACTTACACAATGGACACAATGGAAATGGAAGTGGATCTCTGCCTGGCTTCAAAGCATCCTTTGGAACCAGCAGAGACAGACTGGAGGCTCATGGAGCCAAAGTGGAGATTACCTTCAGGCGGACGTCTCCATCCTGAACGGGTCTCCCGAGCCACTTGGTGGCTCAAAAGTGGACCTCGGACCAGCGCAGGATTTTTGGCCGAGGGAGGTAAAGAGGAGACAAGGGCACTTACCCCAGAGAGGCCGTGAGAGTGAGGGAAGTGGGTATCAGGTTCTGGTCCGTCTGCAGCCTGGGAGCAGGAGGAGGTTCCTCAATCCTTAGAGGCCTGAGGAGGTGTCTCCTCCCGGGTCTTCGGCACCAACTGATTTGTTTTTCTAAGACCACCAGAGCGGGCACAAAAGAACCAGCAAGCAGGCAAGGGTAGGAGCAAAACTCCAAATTTATTTTGGTCACCTAGCTTCAGGGGAAGAAGGTGGGTAGGAAGAGGTCTGTCGGCCTCCGGCAAAGGAGGCCGGCAGAGTCCCCTGGTGGGGCTCTCGGGCGGGGTTCCTGATGCAGTCCCAACATCCCGACAGGAGTGGGGCTGGGAAGTCCGTGCATAGCGTCCGTCCGGAGCGGCTTTTCTAGGAGTGGGAGGGCAATAGGCAGGGCACGGGCATGTCGGGGGGCGTTCCGCAGGTGCGACCAGGTAAATCTTAGTCTCTTCGGATTGACATCACCTGGCGCATGCCCGGTTGGTCTGCACCTTCCCGGGCGCCGGCTGCATTTTCACGCACGCGGGAAAAGTTGGTGATGAAGAACCCGGAAGTGCGCCATCTTGCCTCCGTTTGTCCAAACAATGACTATTTTCAAATGAAATATAGTTTTCTTGCCTACCTCCCCCTCATTTTCTCTCCCTGCCTTTAAGAAAGAGTTCACAATGTTAGCAATTCACCTGGTGAACCCAAAATATCTGACGCAGGTTTCAATTAGTTTAGAAAGTTTATTTTTCCGAAGTTAAGGACACACCCGTGACACAGCCTCAGGGGGTCCTGATGACATGTGCCCAAGATGGTCAGGGGACAGCTTGCTTTTCTATGTTTTAGGGACACAATACATCAACCAATCCATGTAAGATTTACATTGATTCAATCTGGAGAAGGGCGGGACAACTCCAAGTAGTGGGAAGGGGGCTTCCAGGTCATAGATAGATTTAAAATTTTTCTGATTGACAATTGATTGAAAGAGTTATTATCAGTAGAAAGGAATATCTGGGTTAAATAAAGGGTTGTGGATACCAAGATTTTATCATGCAGATGAAGCCTTCAGGTAGCAGACTTCACAGAGGATAGATTGTAAATGTTTCTTATCAGACTTAGGGTCTGTGTAGATGTTAATGCTGGAGGGGTGTAATGAGGTATGTACAACCCTCTCTTCCATCATGGCCTCAACTCAATTTTCAGATTAACTCAGAAGGATATTGGCCAAGAGGAGGAGTCCATTCAGATGGTTGTGGGGGCACCCTAGAAGTTCATTTTTTGTTTACAGCCTTGAGTGCCCACCACTCAAGGTTCCAGTGTGTGGGATTAACCACTGGAAGAAAGACGGAGGGTTCTAGTGTTCATGGTATTGATATTTTCCAAAGCCTTACAGCAGTTATCCATTGTTTATATATCTGATCATCCTTGTCAATTTTTACTTTACTTTAGCAATGCCCAGTGACTTCGTGCACAGACCATTTCAGTGCCTCCTTGGTATTTGTTTTAGAAATTCTGTCTGCCAGTAAAATACCCATCTCTACTCTCTTACTCCTGGCTCTCAGGCTCCTGTGCCCTATGGGCCGCCTTCTTTGAAATTGATTTGTGTTCACTTTTCTTACCAAGCTGCTGTCACATCCTCCTTTGGGTCACTGCCACCTTCGGAGCACTTCCCTGATAGCACTTAGAACTGTGACGCCATCTCCCTTTCATGTCTCCCTGAGAGCAGCGACTTAAAGCATCATTCTGGTCTCTGTCCCTCACATAATGTAGGCAATAAGTAAATGTTTGTTAAAGGAATGTGTAAAGGTCTGTGACAAGAGCTGCTTGCCAGTCAGTGTCATATCATAGCCTGCCTATAAGATCAGGCCTTTCTAAAGTATCAGGATTCCTTCCTTGGGCCAAGTGCCGCAAGGTATCAAGGATGAAGAAATCATGCCTCTGGAGGTACTGTTAAACTGTTAGGTTATTTTCTGCTTATGCATACTGTTTACCTCGTTACTTTTGTTAGCTCGTGCAGGAGCTGTGCCCTCACATTCCCACAGGAAAGTTTTGAAATGTTTATTAGAATAAAATCACTATTACATAAATGTCCCTTAAAATTAAATATATTGTGCACATTATATATATGTATATATATGTATGTGTATACACATACATACATATATATTGTATTTTTTTGTGTGTTTTTGATACAATATACTTTGTTTTAAGTATAGCCAATGTTTCTCAAGACTCAAGCTGTTGGAAAAAGTCTGTTTATTGTCAGAGGGATATTTAGTGCAACAGTGAAAATCTACAAAAAAAATCAGCTCAAAACTTGTCCTGCTGAGAATGAGTTAGGAAAAGCTTGAAATAAAAAGATGCAGAGACTGAATTGAAGTCACAAAAATGTATTTCTGGAATTACAAATAACATCTGCTAGGATGTATGAACCAAAACTGTGCATTTTATGGGTAATTCATAATATCTAACTTCACTTTTGAAACTTATTCTTGATGTTTGTATTATTTTATTTGTATGAATTCCTACCCAAATTCTTAAAATGTTTTATACAAAAAAGTCCTGAACTTTTTGTACAAACTTTAACGGGCAATGGCACTGCTTTTCTTTTGATGTGTGATGACTGATAAATTGAGTTAAAGATTTCAAGGACAATTTCAATACTTTGGTTTTATGTTTGAGAAAATTAAGGCACAGTGACCTTAAGATACTTTCTTGACATCAAAGAATTACTGGTGGACTCTTCTAGGGCTGCTTCTATTAACCGTATGATTCATGATTTTTTTTCTGGGTAATATCACTAAATCATAAATCAAACTTACATATTCTCTTTGTGTTGATCAAGGTTCCTACCTGATCCCGCTCCCGGCAGCAGAACTGGCCAGCTGTGCAGACCTGGGGACCCTCTGTCAAGGTAGGGAGCCCACAGTGTGCTTCAGAATCTCTTTGCTTCCTACTTGCAATTTTGGATAATGTAGTTGTCATTGTTTTGATTTTTATCTGATTTTTCACTTGGAAAGCCAGAAAACAGCAAAACAGAAGAATTTCTGCATGTGTTTTAGTTGTGTGGGTGCACAGTACGTACGGCGTGGAGAAAGAATGCTTTCACACCATGGGTAACCACAATTCCACAAAGCTCTGAGTTTAAAAATGTGAATTTATATCCTATTAAACATGGATTGGTTTCATTTTTCCCCGATGTCTTCTCAAGAATATACTGGACTTGCAAAAAGTCCAGTGTAAATACGGTGTACAATACTTTGAAGAAGTATTCATGTCTGTAAAACAAAGAGGGAAATTAATTTGAATATTCAGTTAACTTGAAGATAAGGCCGTGAGACAATTTATGATGACAAGATAACTTAAATCTTAAGATTAAAATAGTTATAGTAAAGTAATGTTAATATAACTGTGCTAATTACTATGATGCTTACTATATCGTGGTCAGTATTTCAGTCATATATTATGTACTAAATAGCTGCATGCTAAATAATACATAAAGTTATACAAGTTTTAAAATAATAATACAAATATTTTGCTTTATTTTATCATTGCTCCTCCTAATTACCCATGACTCTTTTCATCTATTCTACTAAATACTTCTATAATGAAGTAGCATGTTCTATGTACCACATTAAGAATCACAGCCATGCCTTTTGTAAAGGCTGGATCTCTTATTAAGAAGATTGTAGCACAAAGGTGACAGTGGTTAGAAGTGAGATTGAAGAAGTAGAAACCTAAGCTCTCTTCTGTGGTTCCAGTGTGAGAGTAGGGCAGGCAGGAGGTAGGGTGGGGTGTAACTTATTATTATCTTTGTTTTCCTTTTGGAGACGTAATTTCTTTGATATTATTATTAATCAACACCCTATGAAAATTAAGTCATCAAGTAGTTTTTTTCCCCATGATCTCTGTCTAGTTTTCAAATTGTTATATGAAATTTAAAAAATCTGTAATTCTGTTTAGTTCAAGATCTAAAGTTTAAAAAAAGTTATTTTTATTTTTAAAATTATTCTCACCTGAGATATCTGACATAATACTTTGAAAATGTCTCCCTTATAAAGCTTGCCCTATGAAATACTTTTTATTCATCAGTGTTTAGTAAACTTGTTGAAATCTTTAAATGATTAACTTAGTCTATGCATTTCATTTGTCTTTTTCTTTACATTCATCTTAAGAAGAAGTACATTTGTCTTCTGAGATTTTATTTCTCTAGTCTCAATGTTATTAGACAAACTTAGTTTAGATAACTTTCAAGCTGCAGATCTGTACAGGCTGCTTTCTATAACTTCTGACAGACTCAGGAAACTGAGTTCTAGAAGGGTTTAGTGTTTCACTGTGTGATTGCCAGCTTGTTAATGGAGACCTAGGTCTAGAATCTAGAATCTAAATGTCCTTTCTCTCGTCACTTTGTGCTTGCTCCAGACCCTTGTGTATTATAGCATCAAAGGCCATGTGTACTGATTCTTAATGTGCCATAGGAAGCATTGCTTCATCTTATACATTACAACCTTGGAGTCTATTGTATTTCAAAATGGTTTCCATTCTTCCCCTGTAAATTTTAATGCATTAATTATAAATTGCTTGTCCAAATTAACTGTCATGTGCTCTTTGCAAAATTACGTCTTTCTCATCTTTATTACCAGCTACTGTAAACTCTCCTAGTACTACACCACCCACTGTCAGCACTAACATGCCTGTTACTAACAGAATCACTAAACAAAGGAATGGTAAGAAATCATTACCTTTTATATTTTTAGTATGTCTAACATAAAAAAATTGTATTCTAAGGAGGGAAATATGTATTATTCCAACAAAGTTTCTGTTATTGGAGTCAATTGGTACATTTGTAGGACTAGTAAAATTAATAAAGATCACTTAACTCTGTTGAGTTCATTCTTATGACCAGTGGAATGAGTACATTTCCAGTACTCCTCTTTTGCGTTTTTAGCTAAAATTTTTTTCAAAAGAAGTTTTAGGGGAAAAAGCATTTAATTAGAAGGTATTAATGTACATCATAATAGAGATCAGAGAAAAACGTATTTCCATGGTATTTTGTCAGATTATTTTCTGCAGGAAACAAGTTTTAAAGAATTTTACAAATTTCAAAAAACTAAGTAATTGTAATAATTTGATTTCTCACTTAAGTGAACTTTATGTTCATATATTTGTGACATTTAAATCAATTTTCATAGTAATACTTTGCTTTCTGTTTTTATTTGCTGAAGAATAATAGATTGTGATTATATATCAACTAAATCAAATCAATTTTTGAATGACAACAATTAAAGTCACTTCAAATACTTCTTGCTTTTTTCTCCAAATATACTTTTCTATTATTTATAATTTGCAAATACAGCAGTGTATGGTAAGAAATAAACAGAGGAAAAGTCAGGTGAATAGAGTTCTTTAAGCTGTTCCTAGATGAACAACATACATGGCCTTTTGGTAATTCACAGTGAGCGATTTCAGTTTCTTCTAATAAAAGAGAAATTCCAATCAGGTGACCATACCATTGCTTTGAATACAGTAATATTCTCAAATATGAAGCATTAGAAACAAAGAAATTTTCTAAACTGCAGTCATTTAGCTTATGAGGCCAAGACGTCTGTAACATATCACCAGGGACCCAAAACCCTGAGAAAGGAAACCCACATAGTTCATTTTTTCTTGGCTTCAGAGGTTACATTAATTTCCTCTCTAAGACATTTATATTGGAACTATGGAATATTTTACATGAAACGTAGATACAAATTTCATTAGGGTTATAAAGGCATCGATTCAGGGAGTGTTTATGGTTATTCTGGTAGTTACACCAGGGAGATTTATGACGGAGCAAAAATTCCAACAACCCCCAAGAAAGCAACAGCAGCTGAAATTTCCAGTGCATATTTCACATGGACTCTAGCCAGTAGATGGGAATATTATAATTCTAACTAAGTATTTCACTCTTTGTATGAACATACAAAGAGCCTCTGTGGTATTCTCCCTCCAGGATTGACACATCCTCTACTGCCCAAGAACTTTTATACCGTACTTCAGAGTCCTTGACTTGGTGGAGTGGAGCTGTATTCACTCAATCATGTCATTTCTGACATTCTTGAAGAAAGCCTTGTTTAGGCCATCTCTCTGCGTCATAACCTTCATTGGAGTTTTAACAAAGCAAGCAAATGTTAGAATCAGTTAAAATGTTCTGCTTAACCATATTAATGAAAAAAATCTAATTCAGATAATTCTTAATCAAAATGTCATCTTAGCATTTAAAAATATTCGGGTCATTATATGACAGAAATATTCTCAAAATTGTGTGTCAAATTTGTGTACCATCTTAACAATTTTTTTACCGTTTCTCTGAATCACATATACTATTTAATATGATTTTTTTCCTAAATTGACTCACTTTTTAACTTAAACATTTGTGTTTACTTGGGAAAATCTATTTCACGACTGTAAAGTGAAAACAGTCCTACTTGTTATAATACAGATATAAAAAGTGAATATAAATATAATGTAAACAATGTTTTAATGTTCTCCCTGTATCCTATTACCTTCTCACATCTTAGAGCGTGAAGCCTTCATTATCTTTTTAAGAAGGAAGACTAACAAAGTATTAGAGACAGACTATAATTAAGATTTTTTATTTGATGTAATCAAATTTGAAATAATTGAAAAGAGAATTACTTTTTCACCTTACGAATAAATGCTATTTAATGTCGTGTCCTGGATTATCATCACTGATATAATATTAACAATTTCTTATTCTTTGGGAAACAGAGAATAAACATTCTCAGGCTTGCTTTCTGATATATTAGAGAATTCTATTTTATTTACTGTAAGAAAGATTGGCACAACTGTCAATTATCTAATTTGTCCAGTCCTTTTAACTCTTGGCTATCAGAATTTTACTGAGTCAATCAATAACAATATTGCATTGTTGGGAGAGGAGAGGGATTGAGTTTATTTGATAATAGGATATATTTATCATAGTATATCAATAGAATTTGTTTTCCTGGTTTTTGTGAAATGTTCCTATTTTTCTGTGTAAAGTTATTTTTGTTGTTTGCAGTAGGACTTTTATCTGATACCTCAAATTACACTAAGTCCTCATTAATGTCATTGATAGGTTCTTAGAAACTGTGACTTTGAGCAAAATAACATGTAATGAAACCAATCTTACCGTAGGCTGATTGATATAAACAAGAGTTAAGTTCCTACAGCTTTTTTCTGGTCACAGAAACATCACCAAACTTCCAAATAAAGACTGAAACCCTTCTGGCTACAGAGCGAGACTCCATCTCAAAAAAAAAAGACTGAAACCCTTCTAATATTTAACATTGTAGTTAATATGAGCTGTACATACATTTAAGAAAGATTAGTGAAAACAAGTAAGATAATTGATTGACCAAATTTGGGTGAGCCAGTGAGTGACTGCAGACTTAGTGGCGGTGGTGGGTTAAATCAAGAAACAAATGTTTGCGCAATGAAAATTGCGAGGAGCACCTCCTGCCACCAAGCAGTTCCAAAACAATCACCAATATGGGGGTTCTCTGAGTGCTTTCATACTATATCATTTATTGTTATGCTTTTATATGATTATCTTATACTTTTTGAATTTTTGTTTTACACTAATTTATAGCCATTCATTCATTGACTTTCCAACCTGCTTATTCTGTGCAGTTCAGGGTGGCGGGTAGCTAGAGCCATCTGGGCAGCTCAGGGCTTCAGGCAGAAATTAGCCCTGGCCAGGACGCCATCCCATGGCAGGGCACACACACACACCTACACCTACTCACACTGGGACCGTGTAGACAGGCCAGTGAATCCAAGGTACACAGCTTTGGGATGTGGGAAGACACTGGAGGACCTGGAGAAACCCCATGCAGACAAGGGGAGAACATGCAGACGCTACACAGACGGGGGACCTGGCCAGGAATTGACTCTTCTCCTCATCAACTTTGTAATGAAACTCCATTGAATGAAATGATGTTACTCAGGGACCTGCTGTGTACACTAAGAAAGTCTTTAAAACTACTTTTCACAAATAGATATTTCAGGATGTGGATAATCGGGGGATTCCCACAAATAATGACCTTTTATATGTTTTCCATTACATTCCCAAGAAAAGCTCTTGAACTAATTATTATTCCACTCCAAATCGTATCTTCTCTGCTTCAAACATCACTCTAGTGCTACTGAATAGTAAACTTTTTGTGAGGTTGTCACAAGCAACCCAAGTAAGGAATTAACTCCATTAGTCTGTATTATTGTTCTAAAAACCTAGTTTACAAGTAAGTACAGATTGTAGCACTGCTTCCAGTTTCTCACATATGTTTAGCTATTTAAATAACAAATTCCTCCTAAGATCATTTGAATGGATCCATTACTCTGCTTTTTATGCCATATATCTTAAAGAAATTGTGTGTTTAGGAACTGCAGGATGCCAGTCGTATTGTAAATGCCACTGTCATAGTAGAATTCCCTCATCACTAGTTCAAAGAAATAACCAGGTATCTAGATTAGCATTTGGTTTATATTTTAACGTCTGTTTTTTCAAATATGTATTTAGGCCTATCATTTCAAACCTGTACTTTACATCCTTGAATATCGCATAGATTAGAGCAATGTCATTTCTGTATTCTCCAAGAAACTCTGAAAAAAAGTGTAAGAAGGTAAAAAATGGAAAGATTAATTGGAGAGAGACCTACAAAAAATAATGTTGTTTTGATGACCACATTGGTAACCACAGGCAGTGATTTCTGCTTGAAGTTCTACATGCTGAAAGAAGTATCTAAATGGAAAATGGATATATTCTTAAATCATTTTCCCCATTAATGTATATAATAAAATCTTTGGGCCTAGATGTCATTATTAGGATAGTACATACATATTTTGAAGTCTCTGGAACACATGAAGATTTGTGAATAGCTTTTAAAACACCATGAGTGGTGTTAACATTTGTAAGAGAAGACAACTTTACTGCTATGGTAACATGGAAAATCCTGCATAAGTGTGTCTTAATTATGCATTTCCTCCAATTGCAATGTGGAAGCCAATTATTTTGCTCTAGTCCAAACCCTTCTCACCAGCCCTTCAGTGAACATATTTTTTTATGTTGCTTTGACAGTTCACTCTTGAACTTTTCTCATGGTTACTTATTGACTGCATTATTCAAAAATTTTAAATAAATGTAACAAGTGGACTGGGACAGGGAACAATATTTAAAGAAAACATCTTAAATATTTGGATGCTTTCTAAAAAATGCAGAAATGTCAGTGATTTTTAGAATTTTGCAGTATTTTCCTAAGAGGGAACAAATACTACTCTTATAACAAAAGCATGCTTTAGGTTTCCATCTAGTGGTAGCTTTTCAGATACTCTGCTAGCATTGATAATACAGATGCTCCTCCACTTGCAATGGGGTTTGCATTCCTATAAACCCATTGTAAGCTGAAAATACTGGAAAATATCAAAAGTCAAAAATGCATTTAATACACCCAACTTGCTGAACATCATAGCTTGCTGAACCCACCTTAAACATGTTCAGAACACTTACCTTAGCCTACAGCTGGGCAAAATCATGTAACACAGTCTATTTTATAATAAAGTGTTGAATATCTCTTGTACTTTATTGAATACTAAACTCGAAAAATGAAATGGACATATGGGTACTAGAAGTACAGTTTCTACTGAATGCCTTTTGTTTTCCTACCATCATAAAGTTGAGTGCTGATGAACTGTAAGTAGGGAACCTTTTGTATAGTCACAGAATATTACCAGGATCCTGAAATAACTGTTTGACCCTCACAATTTGAATTTCCTCCCAATCATTCAGAACATCTGTGATTTGATACGATGAGATCTACAGTGTAAAAGTTATCTTTATATGTATTATTATGTTTTATATGTTCCTCCAAGTATTTTTCATTCAGAACATTTTTTTAAAGGAATGTAAAAGTCAAGATCATTAAAATACTCGAAGAATTTTAGAAGTCAAAATAAATAGTCTGCATAAATTAAATTCGCCTGTGCTTGGACTTGTGCCAGTTTTATATATTTATATTACTACATCCAGGGGCAGCAATTTATATTATTTAGCACAAGACTCTGACACTTACTGGAAAGACATTCCTTTGGTAGTGGGACTGGAATTTGCATTTTGGTAGCTTTGGAAATTCCCAGAGGCTTTTACATTTTTTTTTCTACTGCCTCCCCACAAGTTTTACTCTTTTCTTCAACATTGCTATAATTATATATTTCTATATTTGTGTGCCTATTTTACTTAAGACTTACCTAAACATAAGCATGAAGAAAGATAATCAACAATGGAGATTCAAAAATTGTTCTTCTCTCTATAACCTACCATATTTTAAAAGGGTATTTTTCTCACTAGCTACTTTGACTAAAGCACCCATTTACAGCTCTTCAGCAAACCCTTGCTGGTGAGTTTGATTTCTATTTTTAAAAATCAGTTTACTTTAAAGATTTTCCCCAACCCAAAAGACAGAATTTTCTTTCCAATAAGGTTTTCTTTTTAAAATGAATTAGTTCAATGAAAATTCTGCCTGCAAATATTATTTATTTTTTTTCCTCTACTTTGCTATAAATGAGCATATTTAAGAAATTTTGATGAAAAGTCTGGTGAAATGCCGCCTGATAGTTTAATAGAAGTGCTTTATTAAGCAGGGGAAAGAGAGGAAAAGGAGAGGAATTAGAGCAGTAAGTATGTGTATGCCTGTTCTACTTTTTCAAGTTAATTCCTCCACATGATCTCATTCAAGTTTTCACATCCCAAACTCTTTATCATTCCTTATAATGCACAGAAAGCGTAATGCCTTGTTATCAGAAGTCAAATTGTACATGAATACAGTTAACACATTACAGACAGTAGATATCAGAAATCTATAAAATTTAAAAATATGAAGAAACATATACAAGTAATAAGAGTAAGCTAATTGATAACTACTTCTAAGAAGTTGGAAGGTCAAAAAGCTTAACATCAAAATATTTCATATTTGTTTTACCTATGTAGAAGGTGTTTTTTTAACTTACATTGTAAATTATGTGATTATGAATAAAACTATATGATTATATGACTTACATGATCATAACTTTAAATTGTTTGATAATTATATAACTACAAAAATGCAATTAATGGACTAATCCTATTTCCAATGGGCAGATGGAATTATCTATAGAATATCCGTAGTGATTCAAAACATCCTTCGTCACCCTGAGGTAAAAGTACAGAGCAAGGTGGCAGAATGGGTAAGTGAGCTTGTAACTTTTCTTTTTTAAAAAAATTCTTTAACTTCTGGGAATCTGGAAAAGACTGGTTAACTGAATCCACAAATTATACTGAAACACAGATGGTATTCATTAGAAATACGTAAGTAGATATGTAAGTTGTTGTCTTTATGCATAGGAAGAGAAGTACATTTGAATAAAGGATAAGAACTGAGCCTAGTAGAATATCAGTGTCTTAAATAAGAAAAGTATTGCACAAATCGAAATAGATTTTGGTGGTAACAGTTATCTTTATTTCCTATTAGATCCATATATTTTCTACTATATTTTTAAACAGATTCTTTTAAAAAATTGTTTGAATGTTTGGTCAAAACCAACAAGTATGAAAAAATGCATTATGAAAGTCTTCCACCCATCCTTGCTGCTCATCTGCGTGGAACCAACCCAATAACCAACAGCAAATAGGAAATCACTGTTAGTTTTCTCTGCTTTTTCCAGATATCTTGGTGCACATGAAAGAAAATTAAACTATAGATTCTTACTTTTTTTTTTACACTAAAAGTAGTATACTTTACATACCATTCTATACCGTACTTATTGTTGCCAGATTTGCAACATTAGAGAACTTTATGGGTTTTTTTTGTTTTGAAAAAACAATGCATACTATTTCATTATGTGGCTGTTCAATCATTTATTTAGCAGATCTTCTGTTGATGGACAGTTAGACTGTAATTTAACCAGTATTCTATTGATAAACATTTTGTAGTTTTCAATTTAAAAAATTTAACGTTTTATTTTCTTCTTTTTCTTACAAATACAACACATGGATTTTTTCATTTTCTTCTTCACAATAACAATCTCAAAAATTTTATTTTCCATAGGTTTCTATTCTATTATTTCATTTCCTACCTACAGCATACTATGAGACTTCATACTTCTTTTTATATATAATGCTGTTACAGTTCAAACATTTTTTTTGAATTGAGTCACTATACATTCTGAAATAAGAAAAATGGGTTTTCATATATATTTGGTGTTTGATAAATGTGTCTTTGGTAGCAAAAGAAATTTTACACATTGAGAGGAAGTGGTAGCTACACACACACACACACACACACACACACACACACACACACACACATCTATATATATTTGAAAAATAACTGATAGAAAACAGTCTTCATTTTAAAGACAGTACTCTTTAAAAAAAAGTTGTCCATAGGTAACAATAGTAGTTAATTAACTCTGTTACAAAATTGGTGAGAAAGGTGAAATTCTCTATTGAAATAAAAGAAAAATACTACTGTTGATTTTTGGGAATGCCACATTGAGATTAGTAACTCATTCAAACAGTAGGAGATATGTTTAACCTCTCAATGGAGAAAGCAGGCTGCAGAAAGAGTATATTCTTTCTGTGTATCCCATTTTCTTTCCAGCGTTGTTCTTTTTGTTTGAAGTCAGAATGATTTCAGAAGATAAAATTCTTTATTTTCATTCTCAAGTAAGCTACTGTTAGCTTATTTGTGCAAATTACGAGTAATGTTATTATTCTGAAATTAGTATTCATTAGAAAGTTTGTGCTAGATAAGGTATAAGCTTACGTTTATATTTACTTCATGCATGGTTTTCAACATAGCTTTATTTTCATCTGCAGCTAAACTTTACTAGACATTTTTGTTTAAAATGCAAGATACCAAAGCAGATACTTGATAACAGAGAAAATATAAATGGTGTACCTGTTTCAAATTACTATTTACAATTTTAAAATAATTTAACACGTTTTTTGCCAGCATTCCCTAAAACTTACATTCAGTTTTAGAAGTGCTTAAAAGAAAGGCTATATGAAACAAATGTGTATATGAAACAAGGCCTAAATCACCCTTCGGAGATGACATGCAAATTGGAGGCTCTCGTGTCAGTGAGGGAATCCTGTTTTGCAATTGTATGGGAAACTGCATCATGGAAGTTTCTTTATATTGGAGGAATCCATTGCTTCATTAAAAATTCTTATGCTGAGACCATAAAGACTGCTAAATAACCACATAATAAATACATAGTTCCAATAGTATTGAACTTATTTTATTTTTACATTTATATTGTTAATTTATAATTTTTCTTATTACTAATATTGTGAGATGGTAATTACTAGAAAAATGTTTTAGCGTACCTCAGTGTTTGTTGAATGAAGAATAGAGAAGGTATTTATTGTGCAAATCTTCTTTAATACGAGGGCTAGAGAGGAAATGATAGTTTTCCAAACAGACTTAGGTTCCAATCTGGCATCTGCTACTGCTTACTTGGATGATCTTGGGCAAACCATTTCTTCTCTGTGAAAGCTCAGTTTCTTTATATATAAGACTGTGGGGTATGTGGGGATAATACCTATTGCATTGGTTGTTGTGAGGATTGAAAGGAATAACATTTATCAAATTCTTGGTATACAATGATCCATTAACTGTTACCTTTACCTTTCACTCCTCCAACTCTTCAGGATTTTCCCAGAGCCTTATCTCAGTAGCAACTTATGTTTTAGGCAGAAACTTGATTTAGATATATTTTTAAGGTTTTATCAAAACTCATCCTTTTCCATTGTGTTTTCCAGCTCAATTCAACCTTCGAAAATTGGAACTACACGGTTTATGTCATTAATATCAGGTAAGACAGAATAAATAATTTGATAAATTAAAAATAGTGTCTAATTTAATGCTACTATTTGTCTCTCTGATTGTACCAAAATATACATACAAATACAGCTACCATATGCATAATCTTTCTAAAACAACTATTATAGTTCATTGCACAAAAAACCTCAATGCTGTAGTGATGGTTTTAAAATGTTTTGATCATGCATTCCAGTTGATT
Organism: Rhinopithecus roxellana; assembly: GCF_007565055.1. Classification (NCBI taxonomy): domain Eukaryota; kingdom Metazoa; phylum Chordata; class Mammalia; order Primates; family Cercopithecidae; genus Rhinopithecus; species Rhinopithecus roxellana. The sequence continues at coordinate 135,117,475 of NC_044552.1, forward strand.
TATATTTGTTTTAAATGAAAAGTGTGTTGTGTGTTTGTGTAGCTGAATCAGTATATGTTATAATGTGTCAAAAATTAAAATTGGATAATTAAATAAAAATAGAAGTTGTTAGTCTCTTCTCACACCCTGGTGGATCACCTAGAGCACCCCCTGGGTTGTGTGTACCCATTTCAAGACCACTTTTTTTTCCAGATCTAATCCCGTACATCGACAGTCTGATTGCAACCTAACTTTTCGAAATTATCCTTCACTGCATTTATATTTAGTTCCTCCACTAATCTTCAGCAATTTGCATTGTCCATATACCCTCCTGTGTACCTTGTTTTCACAGTTCTATACCTGAACTAGTTTTCTAAAGTGTATGTCATGACCCCTAAACATATATTCTGTGAAGATAACAGATTTAATAACACAGAAAAGGGGTCAAATCGTCATATAAGTTCAGGAAGTGTGTTATTATACAAACTGAAGCAGATTTTTTATCAGAATGTCTCAATTTCTTTAGTGTGATAATATGAATTGTGAATCTTCAAAACAGAGCAAAGCACACAGTTGCCTAGCTTTATGAAAGAAGTTAGAACCTCAGGACACACATTTGGAAATATTGGCTTAGAATTCCCATTCTGTCTCTTTATTTCAGGTCCCCAAATTTTATTGTTAATGATGCAGTTGGTGAGGTGGATTAATGAATATATGTATTTGTGTTTTTAGTTTTCACCTGAGTGGTGGAGAGGACAAGATTAAAGTCAAGAGAAGCGTTGAGAATGAGCCAAGGTAACAGGACAAAGTCTTATAAAGAGTGTAACATTCTTTCTCTTGCTCACTACTTTATCTGGTAGAGAAATGAAAACAATTAGGTGGGAAAGAAAATCTTAATCACATAGCACAGTTATTTCTTTAGCACTACTGTACACTACTTTTTTCTTGTAGTTAAAACTGTAATATAATAGACTGGGTAGTAATGTATATCTGATGAAAAATAATTGAGAAATAGGGCATTTAAAATGAATGGATTATTATTTTTAGTATTTCCAGTTTATTTATGATAACTCATTGCCTCTTACTTGAAATTGCAAAGGTACCTTCAAAGAAAATAGCTTTAAATAAAAATGTTTATATATGATAACATCTAATAATATGGATAATAGATGCCAAAATGTTTTCAGCATTTAAAGGTATTAGCTAATTTTCTGAAGTCCCCATTTTAAAATTTATATCAGGATCATGCTTTAATCATGCAGGTAATTTGATTGATATGTCCAGCATATATGACCAGTTGGCATGTAAGGACCAACTGTTGAGAGTACTGTAAAACAAAAGAAAACCCCTAAACTTCCAAATGGAATACATTGAGTTGTATTTAGGTTATTCAGGTCATGTATTGCATCTCTGTAGATTTTTTTTTCTTGAGACAGAGTCTCACTTTGTCACCCAGGCTGGAGTGCAGTGGTATGACTATCACTCACTGCAGCCTTGAACTGGGCTCAAATGATCCTCCTGCCTCAGCCACCTGAGTAGCTGGGACTACATACATGTGCTACCATGCCTGGCTAATTTTTAAAATACTATTTTTGTAGAGACTGGGTCTCGCTGTGTTGCTCAGGCTCATCACAAACTCCTGGCCTCAAGTTATCCTCCTGTCTTAGCCCCCCAGAGTGCTGGGATTACATGTACAGGCATGAGATATTATATCTGGCCTCCATAGAATTTTTAAAAAATTTGTTGTAAAGCAAAAGTTTCTATAAGTCTTGCTGGATCTCAATAGACTGAATTGATATTAATGGATATACAGCCCTGATGATGGAGCCTGCTTCTTTTCAGGTGATATCTTCTTACTATGAGAAGATAAAATTTCATATGAGAATTGACCAGAGAGCTTTTTTTTTCTTTTCAATTCAACACTAGAGAAACAAATGTTTTGAAAGTTATATTGAAAGATGTCATTTTTATATACATATTAAATGGACTGGATTGAGTCATCTGATTAGGGAACCTTGTTTTTATTTTCTGGTATTTTTTCTTTATGATATGAAAACGCAGTTGTATATTTCAGTACTGTATTCTTGAAGGTGACTCAACTCTTCTCCACTATTTAACCAAATAATTTTTTTCAATCCTTTCTGTTAGGTCATATTGCATCTTCAGTAATGGATCCAGCAGCAATCAGGATCCCTTTGCTGGACACTTTGTGTAGCACTTGGGACAGCCCTGGATTTGGTAGATATAGCCAGTGGTATACCTTCTTCAGGCAGTCAACATTCGCTTTTTAGTTTACTTACTGTGGTTCTTCTGCTGCCTGGTGATACTAAAGTCAGCCATCGTTAGTACATGTCAGCACCTCAGAAACTCTTCTTGAAGGACATTTAAATTCATGGGATTTCAGTTTCCTGGTCTGTCAAAGCAATGAGTAATTTTACAGAAAATTATAGGGAGAATGAACTGAAACAGTGTATATAGCAAAATCCACATATTTAGGGGTTTTTTTGGTATGAGCTCTTGTCATTATTTAATATTTATGTTCATAGCCTTTCTTGCCTCTCTTTTTTCTATTCTCTATGGCTCTTACCCTCATTGATGAGGCTTTATAGTCTCAGTTTTTCTCAAAACCACACTCTACTACTTTTACACACATTCTTTTTTAAAAAAACCTTTTCCTTTCAATTTGATTGTATCACTTAACACAGACCGTAGCTTCAGATAATGCTGTCATACTCTATTGCCTAGACAGACAGGAAACCAAAGCCACAGAGAGGTTTTGTTTGTTTGTTTGTTTGTTTTTTGTTTTTTGTTTTTTTTTCCAAATAAAGAATGGCTGATAGTAACAACAGATAGAATGTGACTTTGTAGAACCATAAAATAGTTTCAGTTTTCAGGATGAGAGAGGAAAACACACAGATAAGACCTGTGAAAATGTATGGCTCTTCCTGACTTCTTGGGTTTGGGTATTCAATATCACCCACAATACTTTGGGCTAATTATGTTCTCAGTATTCAAGACAAGTAAAAGGTCACTTTCCCAGCCGTAAGTTCTCACCAGCTGGAGTGGTGAAGCTTGTCTTCAAACAATGATTTAATCAAGGGATACTTTTTCAAGAGCCATTTTAAAAATTGTTAAGCTATCATAGTCACATCTATATTCACAGCTATCATTATAGTCATTATGTTTGCCTTATCCTGAAATATGGCTTACATATGAATGGTAAGCAGTAGATCATTTTAGAGAGAGCTTTTCAGAGTTAATTATGAGAAGAGTAGAGCACCTTTTCCTTGAGATTAGCACAGATATTTAGGAAAGAAAACCGGAGCTATTCTTTAATTTCATCTAGCCTTGAATAACAAATATTTCACATATTCCTTCTTATTTTTTAACACCACAAATGAATTACTACTATAACAAATACTTATTAATATTCATAGTTTCATAAATAAAATATGCCACTGCCTCTCCACTGGACATTCCATAGCTAGTTTAACAACAATATTACCACTTTGTCTTTGGTATGTGGACAGTAACTGATCTCAATAATATAACATCTTATATTATTCATTTCTCCTCTGAATATGAAGAAGAAACAAATTTTTTTGTGAATCTAGAGCCTTCACATATAAGCAAAAGAAATTCTCCTCTACCTGACAAAATAATGTTTTTACTTTTACCTCAGTGTTAAATTAATAGTTTTGTTTTCTGCTTTTGACTATAGCTGTGATTGTAGTTGAACAGAAAATTATATTACTTTAAATTATAGAACCAAAAGTTTCTAACAGGGCTTTGGAGATACATTTCTTTACTTCCCATAGAGGTATTTCCTTTTTAAAGACCTTCAAGGTCAACCATTCTATAACCTTCTAAAGTAATATGCTGGGCAATCACAGAGTCGATTTTGATTATTTATTTTGTGAAACTTTTTACCATACAAAGTACTTGCAAATGCTTCATGGAGATAGAAAATTATTTCTTGCTATTCTGAAGAGATTGTACCACATTCATAAATAGTAACACCCTTTATAGTGTTAGTAATTAGAAATAGTTTTTTTTTTTTGTTTGTTTGTTTTTTGTTTTTTTGTTTTTTTGATTTTTGAGACGGAGTCTCGCTCTGTCGCTGAGGCTGGAGTGCAATGGCACGATCTCGGCTCACTGCAAGCTCTGCCTCCTAGGTTCACGGCTTTCTCCTCCCTCAGCCTCCCGAGTAGCTGGGACTACAGGCTCCCACCACCACGCCTGGCTAATTTTTTTTTTTTTTTTTTTTTTTTTGTAGTTTTAATAGAGATGGGGCTTCACCGTGTTAGCTAGGATGGTCTCGATCTCCTGACCTCGTGATCCGCCCGCCTCGGCCTCCCAAAGTGCTGGGATTACAGGCATGAGCCACCACACCCGGCCGAAATAGTTAATTTCTAATAGTTAGAAATAGTAATTTCAAAAGACAAATGGTCAGTTGAAATCATAGTTTTTAAAAAAAAAACGTTAATTTGGGGCCACAAAGAAAAAAATATAGAATTAACCACAGGAATGCTGTTTTCTTGTGTTTATGCTTTAACTAGTGACTAATATATTACTATCAATATTAAATATTAAAATATTTCTGAAAAGAAATGGAGTTATATGACAGAATTATACATGCAGTAACCTATGGAATCTATTAATATTGGAATATTTTTAACATTATAATTTACACAGCAGCAGAGAAAGTCTGTGAGCACCTTGGCTAATCTCTTCAGTCTCAACAGGTGATGGTCATCCCTCTATATCCAAATATTCTGTTTCTACTACCAAATGACAACCAACCAATCAACAACAACAACAGTTATATCTGAAATGTTTCCCTAGGTTGGTGCTTTGGGCCCTTCTAGTTTACAATGCTACCAATAATACTAATTTAGAAGGAAAAATCATTCAGCAGAAGCTCCTAAAAAATAATGAGTCCTTGGATGAAGGCTTGAGGCTACATACAGTGAATGTGAGACAACTGGGTAAGTGACTAATTTTTTATAATATACATTTTATACAACTATATATTCAGGTTTACTTGAAACAACAGAAATTTTCTTTATATGCTATTTATTTTTGTACATTTTTTTCTGATGATGAAGTTCATCACAAATGAGTGACATAGCAGAAAAAAAAATTCAGCTCAGTATCTGTGAATCCAAGGGAATGAAGGAGGTAGATGAAAGTTCATATTTTACTTTAGGGACATATTTTGAAAATACTAACAATATGAACAAAATGCCAGAATGATCTTGATCATCATTGTTGTCCACTTTAGGAATAAAAAGTGTGTAAATGTGGATGTGGGAACTCTAATGAGATACATCTTATAGAAGGAGATTTCCTGTTATAAAACATCTCCTGCTGGGCATGGTGGCTCATGCCTATAATCCCAGCACTTTGGGAGGCCAAGGTGGGAGAATCACTTGAGCCCACGAATTCGAGACTAGCCTGGGCTACATAGGGAGACTGTCTCTATGAAAGATTAAAAAATTAGTTGGGTGTTGTGCTGTGCACTTGTAATCTCTGCTACTAGGCGGGCCTGAGACAGGAGGACTACTTGAGCTTGGGAGGTCAAGGCTGCAGTGAGCCATGTTCATGCCACTACACTCCAGCCTGGGCAACAGAATAAGACCTTATCTCAAAAAAATACCAAACAGAAAATATCTCCTTCTCTCATGTTCCCTGTCTCTATTAGTAATACCACTGTCTTCACAGGACTAGGTCAGGAATCTGAGGGTTCTGTTGGACCTAGAATCAAGTCTCTCCTAGAAATCGTTCACATCCCAAGCTCTAACCACACATGACATGGCTTGTACTTCCACAAAGAGGCTGTGCTCCTTTGTATGCCCTTTTTCTATCTTTGCACACTGTTCTCCACTCCCACCGTCAACCTCATTATCACCTATGTATTTTTAAAGATAGCTCCTAAGTCACCTCTTCTATAGAAACTTTTCTGAAATCAAGTATAGACATCACTGCCTTTGAGCCTCTACTTCATGCTGTCCAGGTGCCTAGAGCATCATACAGACTAGATATATTTATGTTCATATATATATATTTCATATATAATGTTCGTATATATAGTTCATATATATGTATTGTTACATTTTGTAGACAATAATCGCTTACTTAAGAACATGTTTTCTTTTTTCTTTAACTCTTACTTTCCACATATTCCCAGAACCCAGCACATCCCCTGGAACTTGAACACTTGTTGAATAAATGAATGAATAAGTCTGCATGAGAATATTTTAGGAAATCAAATGTTCACAAATATGGATAACAAAAAGCAGTTGTTTTAATGTTATTCTATGATTACAATTATACTGTGATTAGGTACTTTAGTAGAGATCAAAAGAAAAGAAAACTTTGACCCTTTGCCTTCTCTACACTCAGGAGGTTGAATTGAGGGAGGCATGTTCCTCAGCCTTGAAGAGGGCGATTGCGACCAAGGCCAGAATCACAGTGTAGTAAAGAGGCAGGCATCTCCACTTCTGTGAGGAGCTACCCATCTCTATTGGGTGGATGTACACAGTTACAAAGAACTCATAGAGATGGATGAGTGCAAATAATACTAATAATACTAATCATGACAGTAAACCATTTCTGAGTCTCTTTGGGAAAATACTTCTTAACAAATGGGGCTTTTTGGAGGGAGGGAGAATGCAACCTGCTACCCTTTCATGTATAGGAGTCTTCACAAAGAAGCAACCTGACAAATGGTAGTTTATCTATGACTGGAGAACACTAGGAGGACCAGCACCATCTGTATCCTCATAGGCTGGGAAAGCCCAGCACCACTCTCTCCATATATATACCTAGACATTTAATTTATACCATTTAATTTAAATTATCCATTTTATTGTTTTTCTGCAAGTGAGTCTGTGGATAAGTGCTTCTACCAATGGAAAAATAAAAAGCTAAAACCTAACAGTTTTAAAGCTTACAGTATACATGGGAAAGTTATTTGAATTTTCAGTTGGTGATGACAGTACTTGTTCCCAGAAAACTGATATAACTTGCCAATGTTCACTGCTGAAATACAAGAGTTTATTGTTGCTGTTGATGTATTGCTGTTACTTTGATATTCTTTAAAATATAAAATCTGAATCATTGATGTCATGAGGCTTACTTAGAGAGTTGTCAAACCAAAAGTCAGATGATTTGAGGATACAGAAATCCGAGAGTTTGTTGGTTTGCAGGTGACTTCCTGTGGCCCCCTTAGCTTCCAGGCAGGAGAGGCTATCAGAGCACCTGGAACATTTTCTATAAAATAGCCACACAACTCAAAGGTGACATTATCGAGTCATCATTTATAGGCTTTCCCCTTTGAAAAAAATCAAATTACATTTTGAATTTTTCAAGATTGTTTTCCTTCTCTATAGGGTTTATTTCTTTGAATAAAACTAGTATCTGCAAATGATTAGAATGATAATGTATGTTTCATGTATATACTTAAATAAATGTGTTTTTTACTAATGGTTTTGTCTGATGTAATGGTTTTGTATTTGAAGTGTATTAAATGTTAATATTTTTTCTAACTTTTATTTTTTTTTCAAATTCTGAAGATAAGCAGTAATATTTTGGTATTACATTAAAGAAATACCTAATTAACAGCATTGTCATTTTGCTTTCATCTTGCATCTCTAACCTCTAACTTTAAAAAATAGGTGAATATTTCTCATGCTGGTTCTTATGTTCATATAGGTCACTGTCTTGCTGTGGAGGAACCCAAAGGCTACTACTGGCCATCTATCCAACCTTCTGAATACATTCTTCCTTGTCCAGACAAGCCTGACTTTTCTGCTTCGCGGATATGGTAATATTTTCACTGACTCTTGCAGCAAAGCTCCACGTTATCAGCCTTCCCAGGGTTATACGTGCAGCACGGTAGTTCTCAGGCATTATATGATTGCAAAGAAGGGCAGGAATCTCTGTGTATGCCTATATCATTCACTCCTGGGGAATAAAGATAACATAAGTGGATGACTCAGAAAGGCAGTGTTTTCCTCCCAGCCACATGCTAATCAAGCCGTCTCACAGAAAAACTGAAGAATTTAGAAGCCAGCGGGTAGCACCAGAGCAAAGTACCTTGTTTGTGGATGAACCTAGCCTAGCCTTGGAATATGCATCTGGAAATCCAAAACTTTTTAGCTATTTGGACTGATTATTGTTGGAATGGGGAGAAGAGGCAAAGAGGAAATGAAGACAAGATCCAGATTGGGATAGTCTACTGATGGAAACTGTCAGGGTATAGATTTTCTCTACGTGTTTAACAGAAACCTCAGAGACAAGATAATTGCAGAGATTCATGGAATAGCAAGTTAAATCCATTTCTCCACCCACCTCACTCCCAATTAGAATTTTCTGGGGGGAAATTCAGGAATGGAAACTGCCTAAGCATACATACTTTGCATACTGTAAATACTGCTGGGTTTGACACTTTGTAGGGAGAAAAGAAGGGGACTTTAGAGATGTATGGACTTGAGTGAAATGTGGCTCCATCTCTTCCTGGTTGTGAGAACTTGGAAAATTCATTGATTTATCAAATTCCATTTAATCTTCTGTAAGATGTGGTTTATAATCTGCTTTGCAGAGTTATGTGAACTCAAAATCAGATTTTACCTGTAAAGTTCTTAAAGCAGTACTTGACCAGCGTATCCTAGGTTAGGATATTGCTGGTATATTGTTCCTATGTTGCGTGCTACTGATTTTTTCCCCATAAGAATTTTTAGCATGGAATTTATTTCAATGCATTATAGTTTTATTTTCAAAGGAAACTTACCTAGAAATCAAGGCAAATCCCAAAAGTTATTAACTAATTTTTTCAGTTCTAATATCATTTATAGGAAAACAGGAAAAGAAAACTTGTAGAAGGAAATAGTACAAATGAAGAAACAAACTGGGGTGAGAGAGGAGAGAATAAGGAAGGGTGAGAAGAATGAGGTGGAGAAATGGAAAGAATTTGAGAACATTGTATAGATAGGGTGGTAAACAGAAATAGGCTAGAGAGACAGAACGTAGACACGTAAACAGGTCCAGAGATAAAAAGAGAATTAAAATGGAAACAGTGAGAAGCTCAGTGTCTTAAAGGGAAGCTTAGCCATTGATCATATTGTAATAAATGTATACATCATGTAAAAATCCCTTTAAACAGTACAAAATAATATCAGTTATATCAAATATTTAAAATACCTATTTTGTTCCATAGTTATTACAATGCTACCAACCCAACGGTAACCTACTGGGGACCTCCTGATATCTCCAACTGTTCAAGTAAGTGAGCAATTTTCCTTTATTTCTCAAGGACAAAATGACATGACTTCAGGCTTCATGGTTTTCGTTGTCTTCAGGAATATTCTTGTGCTATGTGATACTGTTTTCATATTAAAAGGCAAATGATTATTTCACTTAAGACAGAAAATACTTTTTGCTCTCATTTTAACTTTCTGTTCTGTAGGGGATTAAAAATAGGAAAATCTAGAGAAGACAAAACTAATATATAAATTGATATTTGTATCAATGTTTTGTAGTTTGCATTAATTTTAAAGAGCAAATTACCCTTATTCAGTGATTCTGGGGATGTTTCTCTTAGAACTTTGTGTGTTCATCCCTCCAAGTTATTTGTATCTTACTAAAGAGAGAAGTTAGTCTCTGCATAGAAAGAAATATTATTGCCTTGTGAATATGGGGATGAGGTATACACAGGAAAATCTCACTTCCTTGCTTCAACTGTAAAGTGAAATGTTACACTCTACTTTGGATTCCTGGAAATGCTCCAAATATCTTAAAACTTAGTGTTGTTTTCTTCTGCCTTTGTTTTAGAAGCAAATGAAGTTGCTAACCAGATTTTAAATTTAACTGCTGATGGGCAGAACTTAACCTCAGCCAATATTACCAACATTGTGGAACAGGTCAAAAGAATTGTGAATAAAGAAGAAAACATTGATATAACACTTGGCTCAACTCTAATGAATATATTTTCTAATATCTTAAGCAGTTCAGACAGTGACTTGCTTGAGTCTTCTTCTGAGTAAGTATTTTTTTTTCTGGAGAGTAAATTTTATTGGATAATGATATTACATGATTTCTCACCTATCTGAATACTTCGTGCCCAGATTTTAGAATTCAAATCTCTGCCAGATGTATTGATAGTCATTCATAGTTAAGCAAGGTCATTCACAATGTGAACTTAAAAGTTCTGTATGGTCTTTTTTTGAGAAATACAATTTACAATATACATAGCCCTAGAAAGCACAAGCAGTCTTTCATTTTTTATTTGAAAATTCTAAATTTAGTTTAAAAATTCTAAAATTCTAAATTTAGTTGACCAGTAGAGTTATGCATAACTGGTCATTGTAACTCCACTATACTGTGAACTATGCCATTGACAGCCACAGCCACATGATTGTTGGACTTCTGAAATGAACACGCTGGGGCAGATGAAAATGTACCTGTATTTATATGATTCAATTTGTATTTAATTGCTTCACTTAATGTATAATATTAAAATATTTAATGTTTTTCTCTTTCTTCCCTTCTACATTTCTCTGAAGAAAATTTTATATTTGTTAAAAATGTATTTTCTAACAATCTACATAACAATATAAACTTTTTTTAGTGTCTTGCAGTTCACAAAACACTTTTATCGCATTATTTCCTTTGATTGTTGATAAGCCGTTAAGGTAGGGAGGATGCTTTTTTATGTGAGAAAAGAGAGACCAAAACAAATGAAAAACAGTATTTGTTCAGGATGATTTAATTGTTGATTTTCTTTAAAGCAGATATTTCTCTTGAGGATTTATCCATCCCTGTGATTCCATGTTTTAACAGATATCACTATGGACTGGGGTAATTTTATGGGTGTTCATGTTAAGATCAGAAAATCTGAACACAACTTTATTTTGTTTGTATTTTGCCATGCAGCAAAACATGTTTGTTTAAGAATCTAAAATATCGTATTACTTAATAGTGGTATTTTTGTCATTTCTTTAGAGCTTTAAAAACAATTGATGAATTGGCCTTCAAGATAGACCTAAATAGCACATCACATGTGAATATTACAACTCGGAACTTGGCTCTTGGCGTGTCATCCCTGTTACCAGGGACAAATGCAATTTCAAATTTTAGCATTGGTCTTCCAAGCAATAATGAATCATATTTCCAGGTAATGAGCCAGTGGTTTCTTTCATTTTAATTAATTACTTAGACATATAAAAACTTGCTGATCACTTAGCAGTTGCTGCTTCCAAGAGGTCTTGGTCCATGAAGTGGCAAGCAGGTCTGAATGTTGGCTAAGTTTAACTAGAGCAGTAGCCATAAGGTATTGTGGGAGCTCAGAGTGAGTATACTTTCATAATCTGGGTGACAGGGGAGGTCAGTTTACCTTCTACAAGAGGGGTTACTGGAGCTAAGCATGAGTAGGGGCCACCATACTTGGGGTGAGCATCAGTTCAGTTAGAGGAAAGAGCTTTAAGGGCCCCAAGGTGAAAAGAAGCATGGTACATTCTCTTTGCCAGTGGTTCTGAAACTGAACATTAGAATCTTCTGGAGAATGCTGGGTGTGGTCTCTTATGCCTATAATCCCAGCACTTTGGGAGGCCTAGGTGGGTGGATCACTTGAGGCCAGGGGTTCGAGACCAGCCTGGCCAACATGATAAACCCTGTTTCTACTAAAAATACCAAAAAAAAGTTAGCCAGGCATGGTGGTGCATGCCTGTAGTCCCAGCTATTTGGGAGACTGAGGCACGAGAATCACTTGAACCTGGGAGATGGAGGTTGCAGTGAGTATGATCATGCCACTTCCCGCCAGCCTGGGCGACAGAGCAGGACTCTGTCTCAATAGAAAAAAAAAAAAAAAAAGAATCTTCTGGAGGACTGGAGGACTTGTTAAAACAGATTTCTGAGACCTACTCCAGGAGTTTCTGATTTAGTAGGTTCTGGTTAGGCCCACCAAATTTGCACTTTTAACAAGTTCCTTAGACATTGCTGGTCTAAATATCACACTCTGAGAACATGTGATGTAGAAGTCTGAGATAGCAGGTGACAGTACGGCTGGACACATACGCTGGGGCTAGATTAATGGAGAACCTTTTCAACATGTTCAAGCAATGCATAAGCAAAGAATTTTCAAGTTCCTACTACATGCCAGACACTGTTAGCCACCAGAGCAAACAAAATTAATGAAGCATTGTCCTTGACCTGGGAGAGTATAGTATGTGAAGCGCAATCTATCTTTTAACTGTGGAGATAGAACAAACTGAAAATATAAAAAGCCTGAAATCAGGATACAGGCAAGACCTTTTTTCTCCATTAGATTACAGGCTCTTTTGGGTAATTCTCTTTCACATTTTAAGAGTAAAACTCAGTCAACTTCAGTCTTATTCCAAGACAATTTGCAAGAAAGCTTTCTTTGGCCTTGTGCTATGGTTTCAGGAAAAATGCTATCTGAGAGTGTTCATAAAATTTTAATGCAGTCTGAAATAAACAAGTTAACTTCAGTCTCTTTCTCTCTCTCCCTCGCCCCTTCCTCCCATAGTTATTATCTTTCACTATGTGTTTTGAGAAAACCTCAAAATCTGCTGCTGGTAAATCTAATTCTTATACTTGAAAATGTTGACTGATTTGTAGATTTCTTCCTATGTCTTAATTAAAATCAGTGCATTTTCTCCTTTGACACACTTGTAAAACCCAAATGAGATCTACAGCTCTGTCTGTAGGGGTTTATCCAGGAGTTGCAGTGACTACTGTAGATACAAAGGGAAGTCCTGGTACTGGCTAATTTGAACTTGCAATTGTTCACTCTCCTAACTATGCATGTGGAATAAAGTTATTACCATTTAATTATGATTACTTGACCAATATATCTCTGTGTGTGTGACAGATGGATTTTGAGAGTGGACAAGTGGATCCACTGGCGTCTGTAATTTTGCCTCCAAACTTACTTGAGAATTTAAGTCAAGAAGATTCTGTATTAGTCAGAAGAGCACAGTTTACTTTCTTCAACAAAACTGGACTTTTCCAGGTAAGCACATTCATTAAATTATTATTTTTCAATTGCAAATGAAGTATCTTTGCTCAAAGGAGAAAAACAAAAGTTTAGATTCCTTTGAAATATATCAGAAGGTTTAGAAAAATTTACTGCATTTTCAAAAATGAAAATTTTTAATGTAATTGTTGAAATATTTTATTTCAGATAATATGCTTATTAACAAGTTGTATGTACTTCAATTTTTAAAATAATTCAAGTATTAGGCTAAGGCTTGCATTAAACAATTAGAAATTGAATTAGTGAAGACTGTTAATTATTACTTTCATTAAATATTTTATGCTTTCCAATCATTTAGGCCTTTAGAGTTAAAGAAATTGCACACCAAAGGAAAGGTTTTTTTTTTTCTTTAATTCAGCAGGAAGCACTGTTTACATAATGAGCAGCATTCTTGGCTTTAATCAGTTTTCCCATTAGTATTTCAAGTGACCTTTGGTCTTTACACATCCGCAGAGTAGGATGGCATTGTGCTAAGCACATATTATCATTTTTATTGGCATCATTTCTAGATTCTAGAAGGCCCACTGCCAGCAAACACTGGTGACCTCTGTTTGCCTTTACAAGTACAACCTGATCAAGAGCAGTTTTGCTGGACCCTTTTTAAAAAATAAAACATATCTATTAAATTCAAGATATCATTGCATATTGAACAATGTGACTTATATAAAAGAAAATAGCAAGTCTCAAGGCCAGAGAATTGTTTGTAATAGATCTGCCTTTATATATCATATGTAGAGGAACAGCCAAGTAGAGATATAGTCAAGGAAAAGAATACCATGGAATCCTTGACAGTAATTAATTCCAAAATTTAAAAATTTTATCAACAAATGTTTTAGGAACCAGCTCTATACAAATTTTGTGACTTACATGAATGCAATTTATATATTTTATATAAAAACGTGTAATTTATCCTGAAGGATTTAATAGCTATAAACATATACAACTGCAGTTTTAAAAATTATGGAATTTAAAGTGTATGACAATGTTACCTTAAAACTAGTATAAAAATGCAGTAGGTGTCACAAAGTGTGAATGGTACAGAAAGGGGGTCCAGTGCAGGGGTGAGGTTTAGCCCTGCACTCTTAAATTTGCAACTCTTAGATTTGCAAGGATCTGTCATTGTTTTGAGTCATCTCCACATCATTGTTTCCTTCTCCTTTGATATTTCCCTACCAAAGTTGTTATTAGGAAGCATATCTGGCCAGGTGCAGTGGCTCATGCCTGTAATCCTAGTGCTTTGGGAGGCTGAGGAGGGAGGATTGCTTGAGCCCAAGAGTTCAAGACCAATCAAGCCAACATAGTGAGACCCGTCTCTAAGAAAACAAAAAAAAAAAAAAAAAAAGGGAAGCGTATGTTCAGTTTCTAAAGTTAATTTACTAGAGAATGAAAAAACTTTAAAGGTTCTGTGGTGCTCCCCTATCATAGAGGGCAAGGTACGATGGTGTTGTTTTGTGTTTTACTGAAAGGCTGAGTATCACTATTTAATAGCTGAGTTTAATAGTGACCACCACACAAAATTAGTAAAAAGCTATATTCTGAATGCTGAATTTTATTTAGAATTTATCCTGTGATTATTCCAAAACAACTGATTTGTAAGCTGTGATATAAAGAGAAATTCAGGAGATTTGACAAGAAATACAAGGGAAAGAAAAAAATAGAGATGAACTTGCTGAATAGAATGCTTATTGGTCCATACCATTTTATGGGACAGATTTGATTTCCTGACAGCCTTATTCCTTAGTGAAACCCGCAGATGCTGGCAAGGAAACAATGAGAGAAGAAGGTAGATGTCCTGGATGGGACTTGAATCCAGTATTACTTTTAGATATAAGTTAGTAAACATGTCAAGCTGTTGGCATGGATGTGAAAGATGTATTGCTTTTTATTTTTCACACCATATTTTCTTTATACTTCTCTGAAAGAAAACAGCATCTATTTTCTAGAGTAGGGAAATGATCTAATTGTTTCACAGCGTTTTATGAGTTTATATTATTTAAGAGTCTGCATTGTTTCAGATGTTAACTGGCTGACATCAGTCACCACAATCAAGAATGTAGTTTCATGAACTCAGTCTTACAATATTGGCTCCCAGCATTCCCTCAATGTATTTATTATAATAAGGGAAGTAGCAAACCTCCTTCAGGAAAGCCAGCAACTTGATGTGATAAACAGGATGTTCTAGAACTGAAGATCTTAAGTGTAAAACTTGCTGACAGTTTGCTTATTTTGGAGCACCAAACTAAAATAAAAGTGTGTACTTCTGACTGATACACGCGATTTTTTTTTTCTTTAAAAGGATGTAGGACCCCAAAGAAAAACCTTAGTGAGTTATGTGATGGCGTGCAGTATTGGAAACATTACTATCCAGAATCTGAAGGATCCTGTTCAAATAAAAATCAAACATACAAGAACTCAGGTAAGAAAATGCTCCCAATAGGATTTGGACAGAGGTGGACTATTTAAGATACTAATGGGGCCTTTTTTTCTACATGTTAAAAAGTAACTGACCCTTTTTTATGGAATAGGACCCAGTTTTCCATAAAGAGAGAACAGCTGGTCAGGTAGTGCTTTAAAGTCACAGTAAATTGAAGCAGCTGGAGAAGTTAGTTTTATCTAGGACTCAATAATCAGAAAGAGAAGGGAAGTGAAGAGAAGAGCTTCTTTTTTTAAGATACAACATATATTGCTTCAAATAAATTAGATGCAAATGTAGTTGCACAATTCTGCCAATAGAGGTATTGGTTGTTTCTTTGTATTTCTGTGTATGAAAGAAACAGGGGAGGATGGACTTATGTTTTGAGAGATTGGCAGTTGTTTAGTCTTTGCAAATGTTGCTTTTCTTGTTGCTTCATTACCCTTGTCATCTGTTTGTTTCATAAAATTAGATGGAAGTTCTGTATTGTCCCAGATGGCCCAAGAACAGGTTTTTCTCACTTTTCTAAAGGGCCCTCATCATGATTCTGCCATGTATTAGATAGGCAGGAAGGCAGGCCGGAAATGAGTGTGCTGAGGATTGAAAGCCAAATCACCTAAGATCTAGCCTCCTATGTCACGAACCGTCTTAGACTTCTGTGTTCAACACTTTGGCCTCCTTTGTTTCAGCCCCTTCATTCATGAAGGAAGATTTTTAAAAATTGTGCAACATACATAATATAAAATGTATCATCTTAATCATTTTTAAGTGTACAGTTCGATAGCATTGTGTTCACATTGTTATGCAACCGTGACCACTATCCATCTCCCCAGCTGAAACTCTTCTCCCATTAAATACCCATTCCCTCTTCTCTCCTTTCAATAGCACGTGGCAATCACCATCCTACTTTCTGTCTCTTAATTTCACTACTCTAAATACCTCATATAAGTGGAAACATATAGTGTTTGTCCTTTGTGACTAGCTTATTTCATGGCATAGTGTCTTCAAGGTTTATCCATGTTGTAGCATCTGTCAGAATTGACTTCCTTTTTAAGGCTGAAGAGTATTTCATTGTATGTATATACCAGAGTTTGTTTATCTATTTCTCCATCGATAGACGCTTGGGTTGCTTCTACTTTTTGGCTCTTGTGAATAATGCTACTGTGAGCATGAGTCTACGGGTATCTCATCGAGTCCTTGTTTTCAATTTGTTTATGTAAATACCCAGACATAAAGGAGAATTTTGAAGATGATGTGAAATTGTAGTGTCAAGAGCTTTTCCAAATGCTGAGAATGAGAGTAGAATCAATATATTTAATGAATGGGACATTTGTAGTAACCTACAGATAAATGAGTAGTTAGTGTGATTCCTTATGAGGTTAAAGTTGATTTTTGCTTGAATTCTCTATGGGAGAGAAGAAGATCCTCCTAAATTGCCTGATGTTTTTAGGTTGAATTGGCATGTTAATACTAATCTATTTCTTTGTGAAACCCTTTGTGTTTTTATTTTTTTGCCATATTTAAATCATGGCATTTTAAACACAATTTCACGTATTTATTCTTATGTTAATATAGGAAGTGCATCATCCCATCTGTGCCTTCTGGGATCTGAACAAAAACAGTAAGTTTTAAAATACTAGTTGTCTTAATATAGATAACAACTGAATTTTAAACATTGTTAGACACCCCCATTTCCTTTAATTCCACCCCAAACCAGAGTGAGTCACAATGTAAGTGTAAATGGCAAATTAGTTGCAAAGTTAGTTTAGGTAGCTTGGAAAGTCAGTTCTAATTTCCGTAACTTTTTAGTCATTGCAAGAAGAAATAAGCAGACTTCACTGTGTTTTCTTTCATTTTTTCAGTTGAACAGCCTCTTTAACATCAGTTATTTGTAAAATACAGCATACAATTTTATTGCTACTTTTGACAAAAGTGTACGTGCACTTAATCTCATTCTTCTAAGACACATTTGAGGAGATTATTTGATATGTGTAAGGCAGACAATTTAAAATCCAGCTTCCAGAACTTCAGTTATGAGGGAGGTGAGAAGCTGACTAAAGGAATGTAAATATAGAAATGGTTATAATGGATATGTATTACTTGAAAGAGATGAACAGCCTGCAGCATTAGATTTGACAGTCAAGAAAGGAAGACAAAATTAAGGGATGAATCAATCAGTAGGCATAAGGTGTTGAAATCTCTTTGAAAGGAAGTACAAATAAAGAAGGCTCTTCTGTTTGTCCCCTTGTGAGGATTATTGTGGCCAGATTCATTCTGATATCAATGCAGGCTGCTTTGCTGATGCAAACAGCCTGAAAAGGGTGAAAACTTTTTTTGATAGTCCTACAGGTGTTTTTTGGTGGAGGGGTTTAGTTGCATAATTTTGAGAAGATCTTTACTCATTTGCATAGTTAAAAGTATCACTTTATATCTTAAAATCTTTTTTAAATAAAAGGATTCAGTACATTGACAATATGTGTTGCTCATATTCCGTTTTATACCATAAAAGTAAGATAAGGTGGGTTCAAGCCATTTACTATCAGTTACCACCAGTAATGATTGCTGTGTACATAAATAGCACATTCTAAGAAAGCAAACCTTCTTTGTTATTATGTCTTCACGAAAATGTAGATTACCCCTCAGGAAAAAATCGTTGGTTCATAGTGTGTAATGTATTCGAAGAGGAGTATTCTTTTTATGGAAGTTTGTTTTAAAATATGTTAAAAATTAAACTTGAATCAAACATTTGTGGAACCCTCGAGTTTGAACCCACTGATTAGATCACCTGTAACTGCCAACCCAGAACTAACATTTGATGATTCTAGGAATCCAAATTATTCTAAGCATTGAAAGCTTTCATAATGGTATCCATTTTACAGATAAACTTTATATGGCAGAAGAGACTGAGGCAAATTTCTCTATAGAAGGTCTCATCCATTATAGAGAAGACACTGACCTGTTGTTTTCACACTGTTTGTTGATTCCTTCAACAGAAAGTTTTGGAGGATGGAACACGTCAGGATGTGTTGCACACAGAGATTCAGATGCAAGTGAGACGGTCTGTCTGTGTAACCACTTCACACATTTTGGAGTTCTGATGGTAAGGGGGGGATTTCTAAGCTCATTTTGACATGCTATAACTATGGATGGCATACTCCTTTTTGTATGTATTTTTAGATTATGTATTTTGGGAATTATTTCCTGATTAGTTTTCATCTGTACCATGAATCTTAATTCTTAATAAAGAATCTAATTAGCAAAGATCACATATTTAAAATACGTGAAAGTAATTAGAGAAAAGAACTTTCTCCCTTTTTTTATCCTGTAGCATTAACAGTGATGATAAATAATCTCAGAAACATGAAAATCCCCATGAAACTTTTTAATTAAGAGAGAAACAGTATCAAGGAGATGGACAGGGAGACAAGTTGGGGAGGGAGAGAAGGTTAAAGAAGAAAATACTGGGTATTACTAACATGGAAGGGAATTGTGAATAGTGTGATCAAAAAAAAATTTTCGTATGTTATCACTCACTCAATGTATTTGAACGTTACTTTGTACCTGGTACTGCACCACGTGATCTCCCTCATAGAGACTGCAGTTTGTTAGGGCAGACTAGTGACTAGGGTTAGAATGGAGACTTCAGAGCTGCAAGAGAGATGATGGTTATGATGTTTCTGTCACTCTTAGGCCTCTATATCATTCTTTCCTTCCTTCTTCCATTCTCCTGTTTTATCTTATTAGCTAGCTTGCCATACAGTTTTAAACAAAAATTAGATTGCATCATTGTATTTTTCTTATCTCACCAAATTTTAAGATGCACCATACATCCAGTGACTTGTTTGAACTCATCCATAGATTTATTCCTTTACCTTTTATCCGGTATACTTGTGATTTTGCGGACACTTTTCTGGTCTCTAAGGTACACTCTGGGTTGTAGCATAGCCTTTATTTCTGTATGGTTTTCATAAAGGGACCAAACCACATTTGTTTTTTTAATAGGAGATAGGAGTAATGTGAGCTGAGGCAACAAAGCTTTTCAAATTAGAATCACAGACGTCAGGTTTTGTTTATTCCCGCCTTTAAATCTTGCACCCTTCTTCCTGTGGGGACTGGGAGGAAGCTGTGAGGATCTGTGGGATGTAGTATTTGGCTCATGAATCTACTCAGCCTATGTAAATGGCCACTGTCATGGCAACCTTTCTAGTTGTAATTTTCCTGACAATCAAGTACATAAATGCTCTGTAGAATAAGAACAAGTCATTTAAAAAAAAGTGATGAATCATAAAAGATACCTTTTTAACTATCTAAATACAAATATTTTGCTTTTGCTGCCAAAGCATGAAAATGAACAATTAACTGTTGCATGTTTTCCTTAAGTAATTATAAAAGAAAGTTCCATTTCCTTCCATGTTCTCTTTTCTGCAAAAGTGATAGCAGACATTCTTTCAAAGACCACTTATTTTTCATGATCACTCATTCAGCTATGTAAGCTTTAGCTTAATTCATTTAAATATTTCAACTGTGTGCATGTTGTAAGTCTAATATTAAATAGATAACCGTAACAAAATTTAGTCTTCAGAGATGATTTTTATGCAGCCAGAGTTTGCCTGCCCATGACTTCACATGGCCAGCTCCTTCATAAGGAGCTAAATTGTATTATGCTTCTAAATTGCTTCTAAATTGTATTATGAGTTTGTAATTACGTATTTTTTTTCTGCTGCCATTTGATTGAATGGTTAATTTTATGTATATGTATATATATGAAGATAAGCATTGTTCATGCTATCTTTCCATTTTCCACCTTGTCTGTTTTTGTAATATTAAAAATTGCTGGTAGAGAATCTTTTCACAATGTAACCTTTTTAGTATTGTTCTCTTATCTTTTCAGTTTTTCCAGACCAGCAAGATTTTGTTAAGAGTTTTTCCTGACTTAAAAACTCTTTATTCACTTGTATAAGATACTCCCAGAGTCTGCATTGTCCCATGACACATTCACCAATTCACCATATGAGATGCTAAAACAGTGCACCTCATACCTATAATTATATCTTCTGATCTACAAATATTTTCAGAATTTAATGTCTTCTGCTACAGTTCTTTGTACTAAAACTGGCTTTCATGAAGATTAGTACATTTTCATATTGGCTATATCATAAAAGTTTTCATATTTTCATTCTCTAAAAGAACAAAACAACATGAAATTGTGTATAAATCTGTATCAATAAACAGCCTTATTTAGTTTCTATTTGAAATTCTGGATTTAACTGTGATTTGCAAGTCATAGGTTTTTCAAGGATTTGTGACACATCACTTGGCAATCTCTCAAAACCATGATTCATCTCTCTGGGCTAATGAATCATTGGTTGAGGTAGCCTATCTGTGAGTCAAGTGGCACTGACTCAAACCCCATCCCATGTACCTTGGATGTCCCGTGTTCTCCCAGTATTTTAAGGGATTCCTGGGATAAGAAGATAGGGGAAGCCCCCTCAGACTCTGAGCCTTTGCTTCTGCTGAATTCCATCACTTTGTGCATTGCTTGATGTCGCAGAGATACTGTACCTGTTCTTTACTGCATCAGTGAAACCTGAGACTAACCCACATTTCTGTCTCTCTCTCTCTCTCTCTCTCTCACACACACACACACACAACTTAAGGCCTGTGTGTGAGTAGCAGATTTTATTGGCATTTCGATGAAAATTAAAGACAATTCACATATAGAAGGAAAAATCATAAACATTTTCTCCATAATTTAAAACGTAAAAGTTTACACTAGATATTCAATACATCCCTTCTCTAAGAACACTCCATTTTTGAACATCTATATAATGGAGGTACCTTTCTCCTCCAACCAGAATTGAGTGATTGGTCTTACCTCAAGATTTATTCCTATCCCAATCCCCCATTTAAGGAGGAAAAGAAAGATTTTCCTACCAAGTCCAGACTTTGTAAGTCTCCCTTAGCGCATTGAAATTAATACTTTATATGAATACACTGGAAAGTATTTACTTCTTTCCACTCCACAACAGCTCTGAACAATTTAAATTATATCCTTTCAGTACTATAGGAATAAAAAAATCTGTGGCCCTCAAAACTCTTAGTGGCATCTCATTTATGAAAATAAAGACTGTCCCACCTCATACATACCAAGCATTGAAATGACCAGGATTAGGAGCCTCTGCACTACCCATAGAGCATGGCAGTCATAGCACTAGCAAAGCCTCTGGCTGAGCTACTTGCTACCTGGCAAGGAACCTAAAGGCTTGAGGGTTTGGCCGTATAGACTACCAGGGTCTCCATTTGAACTGGTGCCCCAAGCCCTGCAATTGTTAGGAATAGGCCTGATGGTTTATTATGCAAGGCAACCGTCTCCTCTCCAGTTTCTGTTGACAGTGCTGGTGGTTTTGATCTTCAGGTTATACCGGTATGCAAAAAGCTTGGGAAAGAAGGTAATGATGAAAAACAATGTGTAACCGCTTACAGAAGTAATGCTTCTTTTTTTTCTTTTGTTTATTGATTGAAAATAATATAATAAATGGAAATTTTAAGATTGATTTACACTGTTGGTTTTAGTCACTGAAAGTAAGCTGCTCTAATGTTAACAGTGAACTTTCTGGTGAAACAGAACCATTCTCATGAGAAGAGAGATTCTTACAGCTGCTTCCCATGTTTTATGTAGGACCTTCCAAGAAGTGCCTCACAGTTAGATGCAAGAAACACTAAAATCCTCACTTTCATCAGCTATATTGGGTGTGGAATATCTGCTATTTTTTCAGCAGCAACTCTCCTGACATATGTTGCTTTTGAGTAAGTATTTTTTTAATCTGCCAAACCCTTTGCTAACTGTTCCAAATGTGAATAAGAAAATTGCCTCGGCTTTGAAAAACATTTATACACTGTAGGGTGGTTCAATGCTAATGTTCATGTTTCTCATAAAATATATTATGCAACATGAATTTTCCAGCTATAGAATTTTAATTTATAATTACTGTATTTCTGTTTAAAAAATGCATTCGAATCTGTTAGAAATTATTAACATTTAAGTAAGTAAAAATTATATAAGGTGCTTTCTGTATTGTAAAACATGAAAACATTTGTTTTATAATCTTATAAAATTAGTCCTGAAACAATTTTTTTCAGATCCTTAACTCATTAGAAATCAAGAAGGTTCAAATAATTTAGGGAAATTATTTTTTAATAAAAATGTCATTCTTATAACTGTAGAATTTTTCCTGGATTAAAAAAAAATTCTGTTGAAACCCAACTGGGAATTGTATAAACAATTGGAAATAATTTTGAAGTAAATTAATATTTTTAAAGTCTTTATAACTTGCCAAATACTCATAAATATCCTTAGCCCCTCCTTTTAGCAGAACCACATCAGAAAGGTGGTGCTACCTATCTTATTGCAGGGTTGTGTAAGATATGAATTTATACAGGTCTGTGCTTAAAAGATTGATATACAGTATTAGTTCTGTCATAGATTCCTTTTTTCATTTTTTAGGAAATTGCGAAGGGATTATCCCTCCAAAATCTTGATGAACCTGAGTGCAGCCCTGCTGTTCCTGAATCTCCTCTTCCTCCTAGATGGCTGGATCACCTCCTTCAATGTGGATGGACTTTGCATTGCTGTTGCAGCTCTGTTGCATTTCTTCCTTCTGGCAACCTTTACCTGGATGGGGCTAGAAGCAATTCACATGTACATTGCTCTAGTTAAAGTATTTAACACTTACATTCACCGATACATTCTAAAATTCTGCATCATTGGCTGGGGTAAGCCTCTTCAATTTTTTTTGGCTTTGTTTTTCCCTCATGAAATTGCCAGATTCTCATAGGAAAAATTCTTATTTAAAAAAAATAGCACCATTAAGAGGAACCTCAAAATTGTGAATGCCATGGATTAGCTATACATAGCCTAAGGAAGGGACATCTTCACAACTTTATTTTTTAAAACTCATCAACAGCACTCACTATATACACGAGTAAAGGAAAAGCCCTCACTCCTGAGTCACCACAAACTTATTTCCTGAGCCCAGAGCCAGCCCACCCAAGTCTGAAGAAGCAGCTGGCAGACAGTGGTGTCTTTCCCATGATACTTTAAAATACAAAGGCCAGCTCAGACGGCTAGTTACACTCATCCCCAGACACATGCCTATGTCTTGGAAACCAGAGAAAGAATGTTATTCTTGCATGTGCAGCCAGAATACTTACAGGATTATTGCCTTGAACTTTTTGTAATAACATGAGTCCTCAGTCAGACATAGGTGGTTGAATTAACCTGTCTGAGATCTTCTGTTGTGCTCCTTTGTTTTTGCAGGTTTCATATTGAGTCAGGCATTTTAGAGCTTTCTCACAGGTCTGTTTCAGATGGAAATATAAAAGTGAGAGATATTTTGAAGACCTATTTTGAAGACCTTCAAAACCACCTCAGGAGGCAATAAGCGCACTCTTGGGAGACCTGGGATGCCTGCCATAGACTTTCCCCACTGAAATATACATGGAAATACTTAATCTCTGGAGAGAGAAGGCTACAAAGACTTTATAACCCCTTGCTTTTCCTCCACTTTTCCTAAAGAGTTTTCTTTACATAGAAGGAGGCAGAATAGGCTGTCATGACCTTGTCTGCCTAAACTCTGCCAGTCTAACAAGGCTTAATTAATGAAACCACTTTCACTAGTGCTAGATTTGATACAAATCAGGTTCTGGTTTTCTAGTGAGTCCCACTAAGCAAACAGAATTTTATTTAAATATCTGTCATTTAAGAGTAGGTTTGGATTGTTGCCAGTTAGAGTTGGACATTGAACCCCAAGGAGGGGATTATGTTGTTAACCAAGTTGCCATTTCTAAGAAGTTTGAATCTGGGATATGGAATGTTGACTTGCTTGCATTTCTCTTCTTTTCACCTCTCTTCTTTACATTTCATTAGCAGTCTTATGAAGCAGTTTCAGATGCTTCAAAGAGTTTGTGTCATGGTGTTTTTCTAACAGGTTTGCCTGCCTTAGTGGTGTCAATTGTTCTAGCAAGCAGAAACAAAAATGAAGTCTATGGAAAAGAAAGTTACGGGAAAGAAAAAGGTGATGAATTGTAAGTAATAAAAACTTTTCTCTCTCTCTCTCTCTCTGCCTGTCTGTCTCACTGTGTCTGTCTTCTGTCTTACTCTCTTTCTCTGCCTGTCCTTCTGTCTGTTGGTCTGTCTCTCTCTCTCTCTCTCTCTCTCTCTCTCTCTCTCCCCCTGTCTGTCTCTCTCTCTCTCTCTCTCTCCCCCGTCTGTGTCTCTCTCTCTCTCTCTCTCTCTGTATCTCACTGTCTCTCTCTGTCTGTCTCAAAAAAAAAAGGGAGAGATACAGGCATGCATACATGTATACATACATACATACATATATACATACATAGAAACAATCAAAAATTAAAATAAAATAAAATAAATAACTAAAAAAAAAAAAACAACTTTTTGTGATGAGTAGATATCCTTTGTTTCCTGAAATTTAGCATTAGTTAATTTCCATGGCAATAACAGGGCTTTCATTTTAAAAGGTTAATGTTTATTCGCATGACTGCCGAAGTCTCTGCTACACCACAGATTAATTCAGTTGAATGCCCTGAAATGTTTGAGACACTTTTTCGTATTAACATTGTACTCTGTCATATGGAAGAATTGAGAAAATACCTAAGACACTGTTTTTTTAGCCTCGGAAGACCCATTCTATTTCAGAAGATTTCATAACATTCTCACCTCCTCAAACCCACCCACATCTTCAAGAGAGTTAAATAGTAGTATCAGACAGAGAGTGAATGATGCAATGCCAATGGGAATGTTATGTAGAAATTTAGAGAATGGAGAGATCAGCAAGTTGTTAAAGAATTTTGAGATCATTGAGATTATGATTTTTGTATTGTTCAGTTTGGGCAGTTACTGCTCTCATATTTTATTAATCCACCATGGGTACTCAAATATATGTTGATTGAAAAAATTACCGAATGAATAAAGAGCCTATTTCTGAAATGAGACCCACAGTGCCACGTATCTGTGCACATTTCATGGATGGATAACATTTACAACAGCTGGGCGCAGTGGCTCACCCCTATAATCCCAGCACTTTAGGAGGCCAACCTGGGTGGATCACATGAGGTCAGAAGTTCGAGACCAGCCTGGCCAACATGGCAAATCCCATCTTTACTAAAAATACAAAAATTAACTGGGCATGGTGTTACACACCTGTAATCCCAGCTACTACTCGGGAGGCTAAAGCAGGAGAATCATTTGAATCTGGGAGGCAAAAGTTGCAGTGAACTGAGATCATGCCATGCACTCCAGCCTGGGTGACAGAGTGAGATTCCATCTTAAAAACAAACAAACCCACTTACATCACTTATCCAATCTCTGTCCCATTCCTCCACAGTCTTCCCTTCTCATATATTTGTAAAGTGGCACTCGAAAGACCCCACAAGAACTAGGGAAAAATAATGGGGTTAGGTCAGGAATTCCAGAATTTTAGAAGAACTTCTATGTGTAAAAGAAACGTTAGCTCTAGGGACAATCTGTATTGTTTCAGGGACATTTATAACAACATACATTAAAAGTAGAAATCAATAAATAATTTCTAAATAAGAGAATTTAGAAGTATGTTCATCAACTCATTCAGAACTTT
This sequence comes from Rhinopithecus roxellana, assembly GCF_007565055.1. Taxonomy (NCBI): domain Eukaryota; kingdom Metazoa; phylum Chordata; class Mammalia; order Primates; family Cercopithecidae; genus Rhinopithecus; species Rhinopithecus roxellana. The sequence goes on from NC_044552.1 coordinate 135,143,573, forward strand.
AAAGTACCATTTAGTAAACTGCTATACCATTAGGAAATTTCATTTGTTGATAATTTACTGTATGCAAGAATCATGTTAGTTTCTAGAATTCAAAGATGTGCAGGACAGCTTTTGCCTTGTGGAGATTATGTTCCAACGTGGAAGACATGGCCCAGAATAATAACCATTTGTGCTAGAACTTCAAGATGAATTACTAGAATTTCAAGATGAATATAATTGCTTTAAATCATTTATCCAATTTTCGAAGTGTCTTAAGAATTTCCATAGACTTGATTAGGCACTAGGACATCTGCAAATTGTATTATTTGACAACTTTGCATATAGTACAGTTTTAAAATTTCTTTCATCTACTATCCAGTCTATATATTCTAAGTATCAAGTATCTTCTTCTCCATATCACTGGGATGTTTTGTAATCATTGTAAGCTATGTAATTGTGCATGACAAGCATCTGTATATTAATCTCAATTATAATAAGGTCTTGCCTCACCTACAGCAATGATATTAATAGTAATTATTTTACCACAGTAACAAACTCACAACTAGTTGTGACTTAAGTGAGTAGTTTACTCTGCACATGACAAGAAACACGGTGGTGGCAATCACTGGTATTGATTTTGTGGCTAAAAATGTCAGGGCCAACAACTCTGCAGGTGGCTTGACCACTCTGTCATTGGACAGAAGATGCTGGCTGCAGCTCCATAGCTCACTTGCACGTTTGAAGCAGGAAGAAGGAATAAGGGCCTTGCCAGTTGAGTCTACCAGTAATAGCTCTCCCAAAAATCCTTTGGCAGACTTCTACTTCCATATCACTTTATAAAACGATGTCATACAGCCACTCCTTAAATACAAAGGAGACCAAAAATGAGTTTTAAATTTCCCATTCTTAGTGTACAGGCACCCAAGAGAAAAGGAGGTTAGACATGGCTTGGAGCAAGTCAACCAAGGTGTTTTCATATCAATTCAGAATTCAGGAAGCCACCTTGTCTTCTTTGTAATACTGGCTTACCTAGATAGTAAGACAATGGCCATCCAAAAACAAATGAACAAAAGACCTATGAAGAGATTGAATAAGAAACTGAGGTCCAAGGAAGTAAAGTGACTTTCTAAAGGCATTTGAGAGGAAAATCTGCAGTAGCCCAAACTAAGCTGAGAAAAGTCTTAGGTAAACAGGACATGGTAATACATCTTTTTACTTTCTCATTTTTTCTTTCTAAGCTGTTGGATTCAGGATCCAGTCATATTTTATGTGACCTGTGCTGGATATTTTGGAGTCATGTTTTTTTCTGAACATTGCCATGTTCATTGTGGTAATGGTGCAGATCTGTGGGAGGAATGGCAAGAGAAGCAACCGGACCCTGAGAGAAGAAGTGTTAAGGAACCTGCGCAGTGTGGTTAGCTTGACCTTTCTGTTGGGCATGACGTGGGGTTTTGCATTCTTTGCCTGGGGCCCCTTAAATATCCCCTTCATGTACCTCTTCTCCATCTTCAATTCATTACAAGGTAAGATAAATTATACATGAATAGTCTCTGCTTTCTAATTTTGTCATATTAGCAAGCAGCTTCACTTTTGGGCAGATGCCATGTTAGTTTCTGTGTCACTATTTCAAGTGCTGAATATAGTTCCAGGTGCAGTGTGGTCACTTGTTAAAAGGGTCTTGAATAGATAAATGAGGTAGAATGTTAGTTCTGCCTTTTTATCAGTGATATATCCCAAGCACCTAGAACACTGTACCTGGCAGACAGTAGGTACTCCATAAATGCATATTATTTCATGAATGAATATGGAGCAAGGGAAGTATCTAGCTGAGAACTGAACAGGGAGTTTAAAGGGATGCACAGACAAGTTTACCTTCTTCACAGTTTTGCTGAATGTTGGTACTCTTTATAGATCCTTGTCCCCTGTAGATTTACCGTTGATGGCCAGAAGAAATTTTAGAGTCTATGTAAGAACAGTAGCAGTTCACCTTGATTTTTGGTTCCTTTGATTTCAGAATAAATACCAATACTGTAGTTTAGAAACTTTTATCTTTTATGATATATGTTGAACTTTTCACAGTTAGTTCAACAATTCAACAAACATTTGTCAATGATCTGCTTTGCATAAAAATACTGGGCTTCCTTCAAAGAGCTTGCAGTCATACGTCTTATTCCATAATACATACCATAGTGTACTCTATAATAAATTTAACTTTTAAGCTTAAGTGAATATAAATTGTCTTTTAGATCATTAAATGGCATTCTTTAAGATTTTGTGAATATACCCTGTACTGTTGATGAAATGCCTTAATGTGCAGAAGCACTATGAGGCCAACACTCCAAAAGAAATTAGAATGCTTGGAATGTTTCTGAGTAGAGCAGTGCAAATGGCTTGACTGAAGCTATTGGTCTTGCAGTTGTAGATGTCTGGGGAAGAAATTGCTGAATATATCTGAGCTGGGGTGGAAGCAGATTTGTATTACTCACCAAATGAGGTGCCAAGGTGGGTACTTCCCTGCAGATGTGTTTTAAGAAAGTCTGTACTTACCTGCAGGGGAGAGTTGGTTACTGCGTATCTCCCATACTCTTCCACTCTCCTGTGAAGTGCAAAAAATAATTGTTACATGGTAGGTGCTTAATGACTGGTGAATTAATGGATTGCTAGATGGTGAAAGAGACTTTGAGGATGGCCTAATCCAATCTGAGATGCCTCTGGCATAAATATGTATTAACTAGTTCAGCAAATTTTATTCAGGTTCATTGTCTTATAGCAAAGGAAATATGCAGACTCGCTATCTTTAGTCAATAGAATAATAAGCCTCAAGTGCAACTCCAAAAATTGGAAAATGAGTATGTAGCATATAAATACATCTTTATTGGGATCTAGCTCTAAAAAGTAAGTATTCCTCTGTTTACTCTCTTCTATAATATACAACATAAAAGTGCCTAAATAAATATTGACAAAAATATCCATTAACATTAGAAATTCCATGGTTTTATATTTCAGGATTGTACATAAAAGGCACATTGATCTGCCAGCCCAACCTTGGTTTTGCTTTTAGAATTTCCTGGCAGTTTCAGTAACCTTCAACAGCTATAGTTTGTCTGTTCAGCTCTGTTTCCATTAATGAGAATTGGGATGTTTTATTTTTCCCAGCATGGGTCCCCTGTCAGGAGGGAAAAAATGTTGTAAACCATCATCAACTCAGTGTTCTTCATAAATCATTGACTTTTAAGACTAATTTTAAACCATATAAATTCAGAACAGATTTCAACACATTTAATTATATTAAAACACCTCCCAGAAAGAAAATTTAAATTAAAAGGCAATGATGCAGAGCACAGAGTCTACCAACAATTGCTTGCTACCCAGGCTTGTGCCAAAACTTCTTAGGATACTATGGAAATGTACTTAATGGTTTTTATTGTTGAGTCATTTTCAGAACCTTCCAAGAGAGCCTTTGTTGTTAGAAGTATATACTTTGTTAAAAGAAGCTTGTAGAATTCAGACAGCTTAAAGAAATGATTCAGTGAATGCAAAATGAACTCAGTAAGGAGGCAAACTACATTTTATCTAATTTTTTCTCTTTTTGATATTTGTCGTTCCAGCAAAAATCATGATGTGGTCCCCTCTACCTCATGGAATTTAATATTCTAGTATGGGAGACAGGTTAATTAAATATATTGCTCTATAAAAATTACCATGTGACATTGAGAACATTTTACAAAAAAACATGATATCTAAGCTGCAATCAGGAGGATCGATAGGAATTAACTAGGTGAAAGATGAGAGTAAGAGTAGGAAAGAAGAATATTTGAGATACTGGGCATTTCATGTGCAAAAAATTTGCTGTAGTTGGTGATGACAATGTATATTCAATGTATATTCAAGGTATTAAAAGGAAATTCATACATCCTGAGAACACCAAAAGGGCAGGATAGTGACAAAGCAGAGAGGCACAACAGAGAGGCAAGGACTAGACCAGGAGGCTCTGTATTTCAATCTTTACAAACATAATAGGAAGTCTTTGAAAGGTGGAGTGACATGTGGGGTGACATGATTCGATGTGCACTTTGTAAAGATAAAGCTGGACATAATGTAGTGAATGGGTTAGAGTTGCCCAGTAGTGTCTGTAGGCAGAGCAGTTAGGAGGAGACTCTCATAATGTTTGGGGAATAGGTGGTCCAGTATTTTAGACTGTGGTGGGGATGGGAGAGCTAGAGAGATGTGCACAGAGCCAAGGGAAATTTAGGAAGCATGCTGCTACAAAATACTCATCATTGATTTGCTCATTAAACTCTTATTTTTCTAGAATGATTAGAGTAAGGAGTCTTCTTGTTAATACAATATTATAGTTAATGGATGCCTGTCATAATATTTAACAATGGCTAAAGCTTTAGAATGCAGAGCAACATCCTGAAAGCTAAAACTATGCTAAACATATTTTAGTCCCTCTTAGATTT